>NW_028247319.1:0-600000 GCF_964263255.1 Lissotriton vulgaris | reverse complement strand
AAATTCACAGCTACTCTATAGAGTGTCCCGGAGCTGCAGGCTCATTGACTGCTGATTTCATAGGGGAGGAACAAACTAAAAGTAGGCTTTTCAAGCTGCACTTAAAGGAACCAGCACCCCTAGTGGCACGAAGATGCATGAAAGAGCGTTCTAGCCCCCAGCCGCTAGGGCAGAGAAGGAGGTGCCTCCCAACCTCTTCCTATTCGTCTTAGGCATTACTAACAGCAATGCATCAGCAGAATGTAAAATTCTAGGTGAATGATGGTGAGGAAGTCTCTTAGTTAAATAATTGGAGCCTAGCCCATGGAAAGCTCTGTGGGCCACCACGAGTACCCTGAACTTCACTTTTGCCCGGCTAGGAAGCCAGTGCAACTTCTTGAGATGGACCCAGACATAAATGTTCCTTGGAAAGTTAAGCAGGAGCCGGGCTGCAGCGTTATGCACCAAAAGGAGTATCTTAAGTATATATTAAAGGGAGACCCCAGTATAATGCATTTGCATAGTCCTGCCGAGATGTTATAAGAACATGAACTACCATCTTCTGACCAGTGGCCAGGAACAAGAACTTCCTCAGAAACTGTAGAAGGCCAAAACATGTCCATACTACAACCTCCGGTTGTGGTTTGAAGTACAATTTGTGGTCAAACTTTACTCCCAAGATGCCCAACCCCGGAGAGGGGATGGGGAATGTTTCGGGAGAGATCCAAAAAGTATCTCTGTCTTACTGGTGCTGCACGGAAGATTGCTCCAACACATCCATTGGAATACCGCAAACAGGCACCCTTCATATCTATTTTGGGCACTAGAAATGTTCGCATCCCAAGTTAGAATGATTTGTGTTTCATCATTGTGAGTGATGAGAAGCTCTCTAAGGATTCTGCCGGGGTTGCCAAAAGGGACAAACAGACATTAAACAATGTCGGACTCAGGGCAGATGCCTGGGGCAGTGGCGGCTCCTCCGCTATGGCGTCACCCCACTGCTTTTAAGCAGTGCGAAGTAGAAGTATAAAATGATAACTGCAAGTTAATATTATTTTATGCTTCCTGCTTCTTTGCGGGCGGGGGAGGCTACAGTACTCTCGGAGCAGGGCAGGGGAGGAGTGGTTTGCCCACTTCTAAGTGCGCACTTCCCCGTTCTCCATGCAGGTTGCATACAGCCTGCATGGAGAACAGGCTCAGGCTCCTATTCCTTGGTTGAGCGTCCAACCAGGCGCTCAAAACCAATCACAACGCTGGATTGTGGTTGGTCAGGGGAGTGGGTGCTTACCAACCACAACGCTGCAGCGGGGCCTGGATGTGCTTCCCTCCAAGACGGAGAAGAGCAGGAGTGGAGACGTGGGACCTGGCCCAACGGTAAGTTTATTTATTTAAAAAAAAAAATAGGCCTCTTTCACGCAGACACCCCCTGGATCCACCTCCCCAAAAGCGGAGGGCGTTCCTTCTTGCACCTGGCGACAAAGGCATTGAACAACCTCCCCCTGTACCTCAGGATAGCACCATCAACCCAGCAAATCCGGAAAGAACTCAAGACCTGGCTGTTCGTATGAACAAACCAACGCAAAGCACCCAGCTTCTCCAGCGCCTTGACGCCCTCATGGATGACATGCAATGTGCTATATAGAAGTATGATTGATTGATTAACAGTCTACCTCCTTGTCATCATCGCTGTCATGAGGGACATTCGGTATTTCTTGGGCCACATTGGAGTCTTAGCCAAAGAGGGTCTCTATCCTCTAATGGACACTGCCGTTGAGGGAGAGGCAGAGGTTCAAAGTCTGTCTGCATAACAAATTATTGTGCCTTTGTGATTTCATAGACATAGACATGGCACAGGCCGACGTAACTGGATTTGGTGAAGATTCTCGTTTCACTTTCTTGTGCTTATGGTTTTCAGCTTCCACTTACTGAAAACTTCAGGCAGAAGAGAACTATTGAAAATGCCCCCATAACTGGGAGCAGGACTCTGTTTCAAGCACGACTTTGTATGCTTAGCAACGTAAAACTTCACTCCCCGCGTACTAATTGACTTTTGGTGCACAAAGGCCCTTTTGTCACATGACTGACTCGTGAACAGGGCCTAAGCACCACTGGCACATGTTATGTCAATCTGCGACCGAAATCTTGTCCTTGCAGTCCTGGCAGTTTGAATCCTGTTGCTTCCGTTAGGGATATCTCCATTGGCACACTGTCTATAAAACAAAGTTTGGAGTCATGGGAAAACCGACAAATTAGGGTGCAGACCTTTGGATTCTGTAATATAAACAAGGATATATGGTTTTTAAACTATAGCTCTGGCTAAACACTGAACATTAGGGAAGGTTATTTGACCGTGCTAAACTGTAGATGAGTTCTTAATCCATAACATTCTCTGTGACTACTCGACCTTGCTACCTCAAGAAAACTAAGACACCTTTGAACATTTCAATAGTACCCAAGACCCTAGGACCAACACTTGCAACACTATCAATAAGTATTACCAACTTATAACATGATTAGTCTAAATACCTCTTACCAGTGGCTCTGAACCTGTGGTACAGGGACCCCTGGGGTTACATGAAGCTTACTCAGGGATCTGCGACTGTTTAGAAAATTTAATAATATTAGCATATTAATAGAGTTTAGTTTTAAACATTAGGTAAATGTGAAGGAATTAGAAATTGTAGAATGAAAATGATGGTGGGATGTTCAGATTAATTTGTGGGAGCAGTGTAAGTGCATCAAGCAAAATATAGTATGGCTGATGAGTGGCCTCAACTGAATATTGGAAATGTTCCACCGTTCCCATTAACACTTTTTTTTTCAAATATGCGCTTGTGAATTAAATGTAATATTTTATCATTTTGTGTTTGTGTATTATTTTGCTGTTCACATCATCGAAAATGCCTAGGCTGGGGTCTGCTGCTTCAAGTAATAACTCAGGGGAGGACTGCGGATTCCAATTATGATTCAGTGGAGGTCCCTGGACTCAAGTAATGGTTAAGTGGGGGTACATATTAGCAAAACAAAAGAAGGAGTATCCCCAGTACACAATGATCGAGTGATTACAAAGGAGAGAGAGAAGCGTTCAAAGAAAGCATTCTTTCTTTTTTATAAACCCCTCACTCACCAACCTGGTTGGTGACATGCTTCATTATCGGGGTCCACCTGAGTGACCGAGTGCCACTCAGGTGTGCTTCGACGCCTGCAACTACAGCGGAGCTGGTACTTTTTGTGTGTGGTGAAAGTGTATTTGGAAAATGTGTGAGTTAAAAAGTGTACTCACAGCCAATTTTATTCTAGAGTCATGTGGCACGATTAAAAACAGGTGGGATACTTCTACTGGCGTGTTGGGACCAGAAAGTATCAGTGTTAGTATATGGTCAACATGTTTCAAACTTTCTAAAAATTCTAAGGTTTTCGTCAGGACCAAATGAGTTGGGTAGAGAGGTCTGCGCACGCTAAGGCGCACCCTTGTCAGACTCAACTGAATGCCGGACCGTGTACTTACGGTTCAGCGTACTTACAGCCTTGTGTGTAAGAAAAATTGGAAACTAAATGTATTTGTACCTCATGGATACCGTGGGGGGGCCTGTCACAGAAGATTTGTCTGGAGCTGAAGCGGCCCGCCTAACCGATACCCTCTCTACCAAACTCATTTGGTCCTGACGAAAACCTTAGAATTTTTAAAAAGGTTGAAACATGTTGACCATATACTCACACTAACACTGATACTTTCTGGTCCAAACACGCCGGTAGAAGTATTCCACCTGTTTTTAATCATGCTGCATGACTCTAGAATAAAATTGGCAGAGTACAAGTATGACACTTTTTAACTCACACATTTTCCAAATACACTTTTCACCACACACAAAAAGTACCAGCTCCGCTGGATATTCCTTTTGTTTTGCGAATATATAACTCCAGGGGATTAGGAGTATAAACCCATACAAAACCCTTGCTCTCCCACTGTTTTTACATAAGTGGGGGTACAGACAAGTGAAAAGATTAAAAACCACTGACTTAGACCAAGACTGGAATTGCATCTTTAGACACCTCAACCAAATTTTCACATGGACTCAAATATCTGACATTTCTGAGTTTAGAATAAAGGCTGCTTGTGATTCAACTGCTGAAACATTTTATTCTCACCAAATACATTGCTCGATGCAAAAGGCAATGGGGCTGTTATAGGAGAGAAGACAAACATTCTATTTTGTAAGGGAAACTAATTTAGACACCACACCACTATTATACGAGATAATCAAAGAAATGTGTATATATAAAAACAGGGCATGCACACTGGCCTACACCGTTAACATAAGACATAGAATCATTACATTGGAGTAGATGACAATGACTAAGTAGTAGGTTGCACCTCAAATGTTGTCAAAATGACATATAAAGATATGGTCCCACATACACAGAGTTCCCACTACAATTCCTAAACTCAGAGCTATCTTTTAAGCAGAATCTTTATGCTGGTCTTTAAGATACAACATTCGTACAACCATTTGGAAGAAAGGAGCATGGGGTGACAAAATAACTACCTCTACAAGAAAAACAAATGAATATTTACATGTTGCTCTTGAAAATTTGTTTAAAAAAAAGCAATCATTTGGAATGATTAAGATACTAAAAATAATGGCCATATAAAAGTAATTTGGTGCTGGCAAAAATAAAAAAAGAACTCACAAAAAATTCTGGACAATGATGAAAGAAGACACTTTTGCGGTGCTTACTTGTGCTGTTTCATTAGTGTGCACTCGCCCCCTTCCTGAGGATCCAGGTTGTACATGTACAGATAACCATCAGCTGCACCAACCAATAACCTGGGTATTTTCTGAATCCTAGTAGTGTGTGATAAAAAAAGAAAAAGAGTTAGAGTTGGATGGTGAAAGCAAAGACCATATTACAAACAAAAAGGTGATGGATACCATTTATATACTGCCACCTGCTGCCTAAGCCAAACCGGAATCTGTGACTATGCCGAAAGAGAAATGATAATGAATGTGTGCGATTAATCTTTTCTTGATTCAATAATGATTTCAATTATTTTGCATTTTTAGCGTTAATTTCCCCAAGTCATACAAAAATTGGCTTTTTCCAATAACACGTAAACAACAAAGGTTCCCTTAGGGTATACTTACTATTCAAATACTGAAATGCTCAACACTTTCCTCACACATACTTCACACGACACCAGTGGTAACAACTATAATGAAACTTTTGCAAAAGTAAACATGAGCGCAACAACATAAAATTACATAAAAGGCGACTGTTTTATTATTGAAAAAGAATAAATCACACTAATTTAGTGCATGATGTACATCACATATATATAAAAAAAACAGTTAAGAAACCCCTGTGCATAACATTTGTTAACAAAGGTATGGGTGAAATATATAAACAAAGACAGCTCCCTATGTCTTTTGAGGAGTTAATTCATAAACATTTGGATCAACTGGGAGTTAGAGTATCCTATTTCTCCAAAGGGGTTGACCAATCAGAATTGGACTTGACGAAAAGAGCGTTGACGCGTTTCGGCAGTATCAGACACTCTTCACCCCCTTTTTCTGAATCGTTTTGTCCACCCTAAGCGTGGAAGGGTATACTCAGATGTGAGTCCCTTGCTCACTGCACCATCAGGATTCAAGCAAGCCGGGCCGAAGACGGCTGTAATGCCAGAAACCGGTCCCCGGAAGCTTGTTTCCTTTCCAGTGAAAGAATTGGCTTGGTAGTTTGGTCTGCCCTGTTCCCATGATGCACTGGGCCAGGGACAGACTAATTTGCATGTAGCCAGGTTCTGAGCTGGGATGGTGCAGTGAGCTAAAAAACGTAGATGGAGCAAGCCCTGATCTGTTGACTGGGTAGGAGCGTTCTGTTTAATTCAGACACTCTGTCCATCACCACCCCCTTTTCTGAATCGTTTTGTCCACCCTAAGCGTGGAAGGGTATACTCAGATGTGAGTCCCTTGCTCACTGCACCATCAGGATTCAATCAAGCCGGGCCGAAGACAGCTGTAATGCCAGAAACCGGTCCCCGGAAGCTTGTTTCCTTTCCAGTGAAAGAATTGGCTTGGTAGTTTGGTCTGCCCTGTTCCCATGATGCACTGGGCCAGGGACAGACTAATTTGCATGTAGCCAGGTTCTGAGCTGGGATGGTGCAGTGAGATAAAAAACGGGGATGGAGCAAGCCCTGATCTGTTGACTGGGTAGGAGCGTTCTGTTTAATTCAGACACTCTGTCCATCACCACCCCCTTTTCTGAATCGTTTTGTCCACCCTAAGCGTGGAAGGGTATACTCAGATGCGAGTCCCTTGCTCACTGCACCATCAGGATTCAAGCAAGCCGGGCCGAAGACAGCTGTAATGCCAGAAACCGGTCCCCGGAAGCTTGTTTCCTTTCCAGTGAAAGAATTGGCTTGGTAGTTTGGTCTGCCCTGTTCCCATGATGCACTGGGCCAGGGACAGACTAATTTGCATGTAGCCAGGTTCTGAGCTGGGATGGTGCAGTGAGCTAAAAAAACGGTGATGGATCAAGCCCTGATCTGTTGACTGGGTAGGAGCGTTCTGTTTAATTCAGACACTCTGTCCATCACCACCCCCTTTTTCTGAATCACAATAACACCCTAGTAAAACTTTACACCACATGGAAAAATGAAGGGCAACAATTATTGCAGTAAGGTAACAGGCATTGCAAGAATGTGAAAGTTTTTTCCAGAGCACCGGAAATGCATTGGAAAAGTCTATAAATGTGACATATATAACACATCCTCCAATAGACACATACTTCTCATTGATTAATTGTAGAGCAGCTATATTGTCAAGAGTACCATGTTTGTTTTTTGTCACGAAGATGAAGATGGCAGCAGACCGCCCGGAGAGCCTTTTCTAAAGCCCATAAGGAATCCTTTTGAACAAACCTCGTTTATCCCTTCCCTGCTAAACTCTATTCCGGCTGTGCATATTTGAAGCACTTCACAGGCTGTGTCATCATCTTGACGATTTTGTTTTAGGCACGGATTTAAAGATCCCCTTCTACCGCGCCTACAGCCCTCATATTTACGGTCTGCTGCCCCTGAATGTATACACGTACACTCTGATACTTTGGAGTTACCGATCTTATTACTGTCTTAGACCTTCGTGTAAGTTGAACAACTACACTTCGGCCCCCACATTGAATTGATACCTGGGGTTTGGTTACAGAAATGCTATGCCCTACAATGTGTTTGCCCAGCAAAGTCGAAATGGAACTGTAATAAAACCCTATTGTGCGCCCTGATGAAGGAATCCACAACATTGGCACTTTTTTCCGAAACGCGCATCGGCGCTTTCCTCTGTCTGTTGGTCCTAAATGTGTTTACAGTTTTCTTTTCAGATGTATATGGTGATGGATGAATGTGTGTCTGCCTGAGAGTGTGTATGGTTTGCGCAGATGATGTTTTATTGTTCATGATGCTGGGCTTATATTGCTAAAGAAAATTTATATTTATATAATTTAAAAAAAATGTATTTTTATGTCTTTGGGGAAAAAAAATCTTTTTGAACAAATGAATATTTTGTCTACAAGTAATATATGGGAATGAAATAAAATGATTTGATACCGGATAGCATCTTTGTGGGCAATTGAAATTATTTGAAATTTCCAGTCCTCTTGATTGTTGGGAACTCCCCGTTCATGTTCTTATTATTGTTTTTTAAAACCCGCCTGTTCAAATACTATGAATTTACTGTCCTCTGCCCAGGTGTTTAACTGAGCCAGGAGACATTTAGAAAAGACTTTACCCGTTGTATCTAACAACACAATCTGGTGATAATTTAGTGGGCTATTGCGATGCCCTTTATAAATAGATGGATGATAATACTATTGGTCCAAGAGGAGGGGAGTGTCCTGCATTCCTAAGAAGAATTGTTACTTACCTGTAAACAGGTGGTTCTCCAGTATTGGTGTCTTTCATAGATTCACATGCTTGAATATTCCCCGTCGAAGTGGGAGTCTCACGGTAAATATCATAGCAATAAGATGCTAATAACATAAGTATGTAAAAACATAACATAAAAATACACAGTAGAAATGCATAGAAATACCAAGACATAATTCCTACATAGGAATACATGGCAGAGAGAAAAAACACTTGCAACATATCCATGTCATTATGTTAGTCCAAACTGCAGCCAATCAGGCGCAGGCACCCCTCCAAAACCTTCTCCTCAGAGCTCAGTCCCTCAGATTTTCGTAGCACAGGAGTGACAATACAGTCTATGAGGAGAAGAGAGCCTCTGAGGGGAGGTGGGTGGGTCGCATGTGAATCAATGAAAGACACCAATAGTGGAGAACCACCTGTTTACAGGTAAGTAACAATTGTTCTTCTCTCAGTAGTGGGGTGTCTTTCATAGATTCACATGCTTGAATAGAATAGTGAGCAGTAGTAGCCGAAAAAGGCTTGAAGAAACCATGCAACAACATGGAAGAAAACTCAATCGACTATAATAAAGTCATGCAAGTAATAACCATAAGCCAAAGAACCATAATGGAGGAGGGAAGACAGAGGCTCACCTTAGTTAAAAAGATTGCGAAGCACTGCCTGTCCCACTGCCGTATCTGTGTCATTGATGGCATCCAGGCAATAGTGTCTTGTGAAAGTATGCCTGCTGGACCACGTGGCTGCTCTGCAGATTTGATGAAGCGGCACACCGGCAAACAGGGCAGTAGAAGATGACATCGCCCTGGTGGAATTGGCCCTCACGGAAGACTGAAGAGGCCTGCAGGCTTGCTGATGGCAGAAAGCAATTGCTGAAGAAATCCAACGTGCGATAGTTGGCTTGGTAACAGGACGTCCCTTACGGATGTGTCCATAGGCAATGAAGAGTTAATCAGACTTGCGAAAAGGTGCCGTCCTATAGATGTAACATTTAAGACATCTTTTAATGTCCAAGGAATGTAGGCGCTGCTCTGCCGGAGATTGAGGATTGGCAAAGAAAGTTTTTAAGAAAACAGGTTCGTTAATGTGAAAGTCAGTAGGTACTTTAGAAAGGAAAGTAGGGTTGGTGCGAAGCACTACACAGTCTGATTTGAATTGGAGAAATGGAGGTTTAATGGTGAAACCGTGAATATCGCTTACTCTTCGAGAGGATGTCAGAGCAAGGAGAAGGGCTACCTTCCAGGTGAGAAATTTTAAGTCAGTTCTGTGGATGGGCTCGAATGGTGCTTTCATTAGTTGAGCCAGTACACACATTAAGATGCCAAGTGGGAGGAGGACGCCGAATGGGTGGGAACTTCCGGAATAATCCTTTGAAAAACTGGCGAATGACTCTGGAGGAGCAGAGCGAGGTGGAACCATCTGGACGGTAGCGGGAAATCGCCTCCAAGAAGACTCCCAAAGTGGAATGTGAAAGTCCTGATTGAGCCAGTTGCAGAAAGAACAGAAGAAGCTGATCCGGAGTGGAATGAAGAGGATGAATATTGGCATCTTGCGCTTCAATGACAAAAGCTCTTCCACTTGAGTTTGTAGGTTTTCACTGTAGACGAGCTCTTGCCTGAGCGAGAATGTCCCTGCATGCTGGTGAAATATTTAGATGGGCAAATTCAAGGTGCTCAGGTTCCATGCCGATAATTTCAGAGACGAGGGCTTCGGATGACATACTTGACCCCGGTCCATCGTGAGGAGATCCGCTCGGGATGCAGAAGTATGGGTTCGCATTGGGAGAGGAGAAGTAGCTCCGAGAACCATGCTTGTCGAGGCCAGCTGGGAGCGATCAGGAGGATGTGGCAAGGTTGTCTCCGCATCCTCCACAGCACGCGAGGAACTAGTGGAATCGGAGGAAAAGCATAGGCGAATAGATCGCACCAGTTCATCATAAGGGCATTCCCGCACAATCCGGGGTGGGGATGCCAATTTGCGTAAGATGGGCATTTCCGGTTCTCCGGTGTTGCAAAGAGATCGAAGGGTGGATGACCCCACCGTCGAAAGACTAGGTCGAGTGTTGGTTGGTGTAACTGCCACTCGTGGGTGGAAGACGTGGATCTGCTGAGGGAATCCGCTAGGATGTTGGAGACTCCTGGCAGATGAACGGCAGTCAGGGTGACGTGGTGACTGATTGCCCAATCCCAGATCGACTGTGCCAGACGAGACAAGAGAGGAGATTTGGTTCCACCCTGCTTGTTGACATAGTGCGTGCATGCTGGTCGTGTTGTCCGTTTGGATAAGGACTGACTCCCCCTTGAACACAGGATGGAACGACTTGAGGGATAGAAAGATGGCCATCAATTCCAGCCGGTTGATGTGCCAAGATCGCTAAGGCAGAGTCCATTTGCCCTTGATCGACAGACCTTGTAGGTGAGCACCCCACCTTTCTAAGGATGCGTCCGTCGTCAGCGTGAGTTCCAGAGCGGTGGTGAGGAAAGTAACCCCTGCTGCGATGTTGGACTGTTGCGCCCACTACTGGAGAGCCGCTTTCATGCGAGCGGTGACACAGACTATGTCGTTGAAGGATCCGGTGACTTGACGCCATTGCCTGTCCAGTTCTTCCTGAATAGGGCGAGTTTTTAATCTGCAATTTGGGATCAGAGAAATGCATGACGAGGCCATCCCCAGAAAGGACTTCAAGATCCGGACTGAAACGGACTGTTTTGCGCAAATACAAGCCACCAGGCGGAGTATCTTTAGCTGACGCTCGTGAGTGAGACACAAACGCTTTGGCTACGGAAGTGTCCAGGGTAGCGCCCAGAAAGGTTCTGCAGAGAGCTGGGACAAACCGGGACTTTTCAACATTGATGGAGAGGCCGAGGGAGCGGAAGACCTCCTGACAGTGTTGAGTGTCCCGAACCAACTGGCTGCGAGATTGAGATTTGAGAAGGCAATCGTCCAGGTATGGAAAAATTTGGACGCAGGTAGGCTATCACAGGAGCTAACACAGGAGCTAACACTTTCGTGAAGACACGAGAGGCGGAGCGTAGGCCGAAAGGCAGCACCCGGAACTGGAAGTCTCTCCGTCCCACTCGGAAGCGCAAGTACTTTCGATGACGTGGAAGAATTGGCACATGAAAGTAAGCGTCCTGGAGGTCGATGGTGGTCATGTAGTCGTCTTGGGAGAGAAGACGCAAAATCTCCATGAGCGTGAGCATACGAAAGGATTGGGATTTGAGATAGTTGTTCAGCGCTCGTAAGTCCAGAATCGGACGCCAGTCTCCTGACTTCTTGAGGATAAGGAAAAAACGGGAATAGAACCCCCTTCCTCTCTAAGACTTTGGAACCACTTCGATGGCGCCCTTCGTAATCATAATCCGAATTTGTTGGAACAACTCCTTGAGGTGGGATGGAGGCGGGCCGGATGGAGGAGTGGGAGGAGGAATCTTGACGAACTCCAAAGCATGGCCTTTCGCTACAATGTCCAGAGCCAAAGCATGGCCTTTCGCTACAATGTCCAGAACCCAGAACGTCTGAGGTGATGGAGGACCATTGAGAAAAGAACAGGGAGATTCGACCTCCAACTTTTGGGGGGAAAGGCAAGTCATTGTCGTTTAGAGGTAGATCCTCTATATGCAGACTTTCCTCGATAGGATTTGGAGGACTGCTTACGGGAGGACTGCTGCTGCTGGGAAGAGTAGCGCTGATTACCCTGGTTATAGGAGTATGTTTGATGAGATCCTCCACGAAAATTGGAGTTGGTGCCGCGCCCACGTGCTCCACGAAAAGGTTGTTTTCGGAACTGTAAGGTCCCTAAAGAGCGAGCAGTGTCTGTGTCCTTTTTTTTTTTTTTTTTTGGTAAACCTTTATTGGTACTTAAATCAGTTACAATCAAAAGCATTTCAGACCACCACGGTCGGCCATCAAGATAGAAGCGGTTAAAACAAGTAATCCATTGCAGTACAAGAATCCGCTCCTCAAATACTCGGTTGTAACACAGGAGAGCATTATTACCATAGAGGTAACCGGATTAAAGAAGGTTCCTTTTTAGTTTAAATAGAAAGAACAGGATCTGGTGCATTACACTTAAGACATAACAAATCAAGGGATATTCAATAGGCAGGATATTAACAGTCAGGAATACTGTAGGTAAGGTATTTGCGCTCCAATACATAACCAGGATAATCAATAAGCAATGCAGTTCTCCCACCAAGACAGTTCCAGGCCGCAGTAAGCAAAGCATTTAAAAATCCACCCTCATTGTCTGAAATAAGAAAAACATACAGAGAATTATCTCCACGCAGATCCCAAGAAAAGGAGGAGAGAAGAGGAAAGTGAAGACAAGCCAAGAGCGACAAAAATAAAGAAGGCCATAGAAACGAAAAAGAAAGGAAGAAAAACAACAACACCCCTCCCACATCCCCCCACCCTGCACCCCTGCGTATGGCTACGGCCTACCCCCCTAGCAGCGTGCCTGTTGCCCAGTATATGAACCCGAAATATAGAAGAGAGAATAAGAGAAAAGAGAGAGAGACATTAACTCACACTAAGGTAAAAGAAAGAAAGAGAGGAAAGGAAAGAAGTTAACTAGTACCCCACGGTAGGAGAAAGAAAATATGTGGAGGGTTCCCGTTACGGGTTCCCCGACCCCCCCCCCCGCCACACAGCGTTTCAACTACTACGGAAGTAGAGCCATAACCTCGGAAGCACCCACATAATCAGGATAGTAGTAGCCGCTCGGCTTCTCAAACCACACAGTGAAGATGTAAATCTCCCCATGCAACAACAATGGCGCCCTGAGCGCCCTCGACTCCCACAGACCCACAAGACTCGAATCACAAATTACACCGTTTATGTAATGTAGGGTCGGGCTAGCAAAGTACCAACTGAAGCACGCAAGCCATTCCGGGAGAAACCAGAGTTATTGCGATGTCCCATGGCGCAGTTCGCTCGGCAGCTGTCCATCTTCACACACGGAGCTAGTTATCCTTTCGTCGGTCCACACAGAAGTACAAGGGAGTCTCTTAAATAAGCATATTCGCCTCTCAGCCATCGTAGAGTCACTTCCACCCCCGGCCGCGGCTCCTTCACGGGGAACTGTGGCATGTGCCCCACAAACAGTGACTTACAGAGCTGGTGTCGGCCTCGGGTTGGTCATCCGGTCCAAAGGCAACCGGGAACATCCTCATACCACGTCCAGAATGTGACCCTCCAGCACACAGGAGGTATTCACTTCCCCCCGGTCCTTAATTCACACAGCCAGTTAGTACCCATCGAGGCGCCACTTCCATAGGAATCACCACCTAGGCGCAGCTCAGACAAGCATCGAAGCCGCCGGCCCCAGCCAGATAGAGGAGCGTAGTCCACCAGAGCCTCAACATTAATGCACCACACGAATGCCATCCTCACTCACCACTGAAAGGCACATACGGGCCCCCCCCCAGCCCAAAAAGTACCACAGCAGCGTTTTACCTCCACCGGCTCCGGTGCACTGGAGCGTGGGTTACGGACTAACGTACACAGATCAAACAATGTACCGCCAGGGAAACAAAGAGCAGTGTCCCGTTGCCGATGAGATGTGCTCGGGGGGGGGGGGGGGGCGAACGGTATAGAGGGACGGTTCATTACACTTGTAGCAGGCTCCAGTGGTCACGCGCTGGGAGTAAGCTGTCGGGGGGGCGGGCTGACCTCCATCACGGGCGGCCGGCGTCTTCCGGGTCCGTATGGCCGCTGTTGTTAAACTGGCGGCCGGAAGCAGTGCAGCGTGAGGTCCCGGCTGCTGGAGTCGGGCAGGCCGCACCGTGCAACGGACCACATCTCCGTCCCCGGAGCTCGGAAATACCCCAAAGTCAGGTGCCTCGTCTCAGTGCCCCCTCCGACACACAGAAGCTCCGTGTCTGCGCGGGACAGGCGGCCAGTTCGGGCGGTGAGGGAAGAAGGTCTGCGGAGCCGGGACCCCGAGCGGCCATCTTGGTCGCCGGTCCGGCTCCGCCCCCTCGTCGGTGTCCTTTTTAATGGCTTGGAGAGCCTCATCAACATGTGCCCCAAAGAGTGAATATCCATCGTACGGCATATAAAGGATCTTTGCCTGTACTTCTTGACGAAATGAAGTGGAGCGTAGCCATCCCTGTCGCCGCAACAAAGCTGCCCCTGCAAGCTGTCGGAAACCAGCTGATGCGATGTCTACTAAGCAGTCTATGATCTCCTCAGCTGCTCTCTCTCCGTCCTGCAAAATTTTCAAGGCTTCAGCCCTGGAGGGCTCCGGGATGAGGGCTACAAGGGCAGCCATGTCAGACCACATCTGACGATTATATCGCCGTAGAATAGCTAAAGCATTCGCTGCTCTCACTGTGGTAGATGCCATTGATGAAAATTTCCGCCCAATGGTGTCCAGGCGACGACACTCCTGATCAGGAGGAGCTGTAATTGGTGATGCTGGGTTCCTTGTGCGTCGCTGAGTAGCTTGAGTGACCACCGAATCAGGCTTCGGCTGCGAAATCAGGCACACAGGGGAACCAATGGGTGCCTTATATTTCTTTTCTAGGCAAGGCATTTGTGCAGGGATGGTATTTGGTGTCTGCATAAGTTTCAACCCTTCGTTTCATATGAAATCAATAATGGGGACTGTATGGACCTGCTTAAATGGCTGATTCTTAAAATCATACAGAAAACAGTCCTCTTCTCTTTGGACTCTTGGCAGTTTAAAGCGTTGAGCTGCTCTGTCCATTAACTGATGGAAACTGGCAATGTCCACTGGCCGGGAATCCCCAGGTGTCACTGGAGGAGGGGACGGCGTCTGGATTTGGTAGTCGGCCCAATCGGCCATGGTGTTGTCGTCATTGCCATCATCCTGGACTTCGCCCTCTTCACGATCAGGGCGAACGTCATCCTCGTCATCGGCATAGACAGTACTGTGAATCCGAACTGACGTCTGGATTTGCGGGGACGGTGCAGAAGGTGGTGGTAGCGGATCTACAGGAGGAGGTACTACAGGCACAGGTGCTGCTGGTACTGGCGAACCCTGATTGGATGGGGGAAACCGCCTGTTATAATCCTCCAACATATATTGTAGGTTAGAAAGGAGCGACAGAGGCAGTGGCCCTGTTGGAACCTGCAACGCTTGTTCTTCATCCTGAAAATAATTTCCTTCAGGTTCCTCACCATAGTCCTGGCACTTAATGACTAATTCTGAAGGACTGTGTGTCGCCCCAAAAGGGCCGCCGTCTTCCTCTTCTGAACCAGAGTCCTCTCCAGAGCCAGTGGCAAACAATGGGAAAGGTGGCTGCTTGTCGTCTTGAATAGACAACTGGTTTACTGGAACCTGGTGACGTTTGTGTAGTGGGCCGGCGTTGGAAAGACCAGAACCTGACGTTGGAAGTGGTAGCAATGGCAACGAAGCAAAAGAGGAGGTAGTCACCGTCGACGAAGTTGTCGTCGACTTAGCTGATGACGACAGCAGAAGCGTTGACGAAGAGGCAGATGAGGATTCCGTCGTCGACGGTGTCACTGTTGACGGCGCTGTCGCCGACGGGTCTGGAGTCGACGAGGTCTTCAACGTCGACGATGAAGATGCAGCCGCCGACAAAGCACTCGTCGACGGGCTCGACAACGAAGATTTAACAGCTCTAGTCGATGAAGATGTCGACGACGAGCCAGCAGCAGATGTCATCACAGTCGCCGTCGACAAGTCGGAGACGGCAGATCTCGTCGTCGGGGCGATCGTCGACGCTCCGGTCAACGATTTAACATGTTTCTTGGTGGAAACATGACTGGAAGAAGCAGAAGACGCCTGAGAGTCATATCTCATGGGCGAAGCAGGAAGAGGTGAAGACACCGCTGGAGCAATAGAAAGAGAGAGTTTCTTTTTCTTTAAAAATGGAGAAGGCAAATCCTGCACACTGCTACGCTTACTGGCTGCTTTAGATGTTCTAGACATAAGGCTGTCTGCATCAGAAAGGGGGTTATCCTTGTCCTTAAGTCTCTGCAACCAGAGGAGGAGACGACCTTCCCTGTCTTTAAGGGTCTTAGTAGAAAAGGTCCTGCAAAATTTACATTTGCTCACATCATGGTCCGGGTAAAGACAATATATACACTTGCTGTGGGGATCTTCAGAGTATAAGCGCAGCTTCCCACAGGAAGAACAGGGTCTAAATAAAGACTTCTTACTTGAAGACATGTCAAACACTGGAATACAGAAGAAAAGTTGAGAAAAACTGAGCAGAGCTCAGGGAGACTCCCTTCACACGACATGCGGTACAAAATCTGAGGGACTGAGCTCTGAGGAGAAGGTTCTGGAGGGGTGCTTGAGCCTGATTGGCTGCATTTTGGACTAACACAATGACATGGATATGTTGCAAGTGTTTTTTCTCTCTGCCATGTATTCCTATGTAGGAATTATGTCTTGGTATTTCTATGCATTTCTACTGTGTATTTGTATGTGTTATGTTTCTACATACTTATGTTATTAGCATCTTATTGCTATGATATTTACCATGGGACTCCCACTTAGACGACGGGGAACATTCAAGCATGTGAATCTATGAAAGACACCCCAATACTGGAGAACCTGTTTTAAAGACCGAACAAGGTAATGCAGCCCGAAGAGTGGCTTTCTGTTTTATTACGGAGAGTCGCACTTCATCTCGTCCCATAGCAGCAGAGGAACACATTCCTACAATGGCATCCTCTATTTCTCTTTTATCTAGAAAATTACATGTGGATAAACTAGAGTTCAGAATGTGGGGCATTTTTAACTAACCACTTGATGCATATAAAACAGAGATAAATGAATCCAGCTTTTGTTCATGCTTGGGGAAGGAGTGGACCTAACCCTTTTCCCACACCTTTCTGCAACTATTTACCAGAAATTTCTCACCCGATTCTTAAAAACAGCTTCTTGCAAATCAATCCATATCTGATCGTAAGCTTTCTTTTCTAAACTTGCTTTTAGGCGGCGTATACGCCTCTTTAATAAAGACGAACGGGAATTTCTCTCATAAGTATATAGATTAAATTGCTTCCTGAATTGAAGAAGAGAGTAGTGATTTACCTTTCTGGAGACCTTTGATTGCCTTCGATTTGAATTATTTAAACCTGCTTCATAAACTGATCAAAATAGTGTAGAGAGTCAATCACCCAAGTGTTAAAATTATTAACAGCATCTTCTAATATGCCCTTAAGAACAGTTATCATTTTAGGGTTCCATTGCGTCCTTCCTGATTTTTTATTACATTTAAAGGAGTCCCCATCAAATTTCCAAAACAGACTGGGGAGGTAATTACCCTTAATGTAAAAACAAATAGGCGATGATTGCTAAGGATGGAGTCAACTATTTGCACGTCGCCTAGCAAATGGAATGAGGTAAAGGCAACAATCAAATAGTCCAAGATTGCCTCCCCTTCGGAGATTGAGGGGTTTACTGCGAGGGGAATCAGACGGTAATCTGCCATTTGCTATTAAGTAATCATTGCTTCTCAGCTGTTGAGGAGGATCTTCCCTCTCAGCAGTTTTAGTATTAAATGGAAATGAAATTGGGGGAGTGGGGGACGGGGAGGAATACAAAGAGCTTTCTCTTTTAAGTTTCACAGAAAATATTACCAGTATGGTTGGAAACTTTACAGTTCAGATCTCCTACCAAAATTACATGGGAAACATTCTCTTTGACTAAGGTGGGTTTAATAAATGTAAAAACTTGTACACTAGTTTATTATACGAGGCATCCGGGGGAATATATGCATTTACTGCTAAAATTGGTGCCAGCGACTCACCTCCACAAGGAAGGAGAGTGACCTCCACGAAAAGACTGGAGGGTTCCTTATAACTCGCATATGTCCATTTAATTTTACTGGTAATTTGAATTGCTACCCTTCCTCTTTTGCATGGCCTTTCCTAGCTGGAGAAGCTTTACAATCTACAGAAAAGTAGTCACACTGAATCTCATCATTGTACCACGTCTCCATTAATATCCCTTAAACAAAGCAGCTTCTCTTCCTGCCAAGTTCCAGGAGACCACTTTTAATTCATTGCTAGCCATGAAAATGTAGCGCAGTGGGCGACGTATGGTTGTTATTCAACGCTCCACCAACCATTTCCATTTCTGGATTTCATCATTAGCACAATCAACATGAGAGTTAACAAAACTCCCAATAGTCACACGTTTTCCATTCATACCTATGTGAACTTTCAACCCCTTTGTGTCAACCGGCGGACCCTCATTATTTACAAAAGACCACAAGTCCACCCTCTTCTTTATCCTTCAGACCTAGGCTCTTATCCTGTTTACTCCCTTGTGAGCAGGGACCACATTGATACCTTTGCATTGCAGACATTCGATGTTTGGCAGTACCATATTCGCAACAACATTAGAACAAAATGTTACCCTCGTTTTAGTCCACAGCCCAGAATGCGACAGGGAAACCAATAGCAGGTCACAGCTTTGGATTAAATCAAGCGTTTATTTCTTCAAAACATGCAAGTAAAGAAGAAAGATTCAGGATTAGGACTTAGTCAAAAATGGGGAAGAAGACCAACGTCGAAGTTTTGACATAAGGGCAAAGAACAGGGTCTTCCTTATCATAGGGTATCAAAGTTTCTTTCGTTTTACATGTGTCCACAAAGGGAACAGTCGTTGGATTAAGTGCAGAGGGACATGCAGACAGCAAAATAGAAGAAGTCGCAACCACCGTCTTCGAGTCAGTCGTCTCACCTGGGGAGGTAACAGGGATTAGAAAGCTCGGGCTTAACCCTACCATTAGGTGACCTGGGGTAGGGTCCTCAGACTGTTGAGGGGCATCCACTCATCACTGAAGCGAAGTATTTTAAAGATCCACCTATTAGGTCTACTCTTTTATCGCAGTTTGTTTTTATTTACCCTTGCACTTGACTTGAACATTTTCGGTTGAGGCTACCATGCTTGACTAGTTTGGGTTTGGTTTAAAAGATAGAAAAAAATTCAGGCGCCAGATTTAAAGTTTTCACATTAGACCCAGGTATTACAGAAACCACAGGGCAAGGGTCAAATATATATCTTATAGAAGCAGTAAGGCTTTCTACCACAAATCCATTTCTGGTAGTGCCTCCTGATACTTTTATCATAGGTTTTCCTGCTTACATGCAAAAATCAAGAGTCGTGACCTGGAGTGACAGAACATTGTCAACATCTGCAGTATTCGCACCAGTACCGGGCGGTCTCAAAATACTCTGACTTGACTTTTCCTGCTCTTCTTTGGTGCTAATTAGCACCTTCAGTATCATTCCAACTATGTCTTGTATAGAGTCGGACCCTGCTACAAATGGTTCTAATAAGGTTAAGATACAGGATACAATTCTCTCTAAACACAGCAGTGTATGCGAGACATGTACCTTATGGCCTAAGGAATTATTTGGGCCTATGCCAATTAATCATAAAACCAGAGTAGCCGAAATCTGAAATATTATTGAGGAGTGTTCCAAGGGTGTGCTGCTGAAAAAGATGCTGGCCAGTTGTAAGTAAGGGCATAGCCTTAGGTTGGGAACTGTTACTTTGGACTTTGTCATTGTCAATCCGCCTCTACCTGCAGCTAAATTCTGAATCTATATATGTAGGGGTTTTAAGTCCTTTCGATGGACCAGGCAATTTCTCTTGATTTATTACTTCGACTTCTCTAACAGGGGGACATGTGGACTGAAACTACCGCGCTGAGAGATCAACAACACTTTCCCCAGGATTAAGGCATCTCTTCTTGGACTGTTCTCTCTTTGCTCCAAAAGGAAACAAGCATTTGTCAGAGTTAGAGCTATTGGCGTTGTAAATGACAATGTCTTTGATCTATGTGTTTTGATTTGGAGTGTAATGGATGTATGAACAGAGACACAGGTGTAGTACTGGACCCAGCAATAAAACTTGGCCTATACAAAATGTAGTCCAAAATCAATTGAGTCTGTCTGGCCTATTGTCAGAACATAGTCACCAAGTGACCCCATGCCCTGTGTTACACCAGCAGGTCCTGACTTTTTCTGTAGACCGCTCTCGGCATTCTGGAACTTGTAGGTTTTTTTATCTTATTGAAATGCATAGTTTTCCATATGCGGCATACTAGTAATTTTGCATGACAAGGAGAATTTTTCCTGTGAGTTGCAAATCCAACCTCTGAAACCATGCAAATATTCTCACAGATTTATGATAAAAGAATGAGATGGAGATTTTAACTTGGAACGCCTTATGTATGAACTACTCTCAACAAAGGAAGCAGTTATTGATATATTTTTTTCACGTAACTTGTAGGTGGAATTGTGGAAAAGTATGCTAAGATGTGACATGTATTGCTGGATATGGATATTACATAGTAACCGCACTGGATATAAAACAATTTTTAATACACCTTATTTGAAAATGCTGCAGTCTTCCTATTTTTGTAGGATTTAAATTCCCCGAGTGACAATTCCGTCTTCTGCAGGGGGGGCAAATATTTCAGAAGAAGAGATCACTTTTGCATTGGCAGGCAAAAAAACAAGATTTGGTGTAACTTGATTATATGTTCCCAGGCTTCATGATACACTCCATCTACGTAAATGGACAACAAGAAGACTATTAAATCTGACAACGAAAATTAAAATTTAACTTTTTCATGACGTGATGGCCCTTTCTTTTTCTTTGCCCGTAAATTTTAATTATTTCGCTGAATAGGCATTTTTTGAAGAATATAGTGGGGCTGCTTTAACTGTATGAGTAGCTGCATGCTGTCTGGAATGACGCTACACAGAAAGCACTATCAGCAAGCCCAGAGGGTGCAGCTGCGGAAATAATCTCGTTAGTGGTTCTGCCCCTGCAGAGAAAGCAGCTCTGTGCACCCGTGGCTGATGTTTAGTGCTAGCTTCAGCTAGCCGTGCCCCACGGTGGAATAAGGAGAGGGCACAAGTGTACGGCCATGCACTCTAACAGCCCCTCACCCAACACCTCCCCCAACCCTTAGGCAGATTTAAGTAACAGAATTATTTTAAGCGCTATGCACATAACAGATAACAGGAGTTTACCTGCTGCATAGCATAGTCAAAACAATTGCATAATTTGAGCAACGAGGTTCCATAATTCCAGTGGGCCTTATCATAATCCATCGCTGCATAATGGAAACAGGTGAATGCACTTGAGGTCCAAAGGGCTGAAGATATATATATATGGTTTTTTTTTCCGCCGAGCCTCATCTAAAACAGCTGCTGCGAGTGAAGGAACACACAAATGTTAAGGCTTCACAGACTGAAACAGAGTTTGTGTAATGAATTCCGGGTGCCTACTGTGTAATTTATTTCATTTAGTGTTCCCAACACGTGTTTAGGTCGATTTTGAAAATCCTGAACTGCAGGATTGCTTTGCAGTAACTAAAGTAACTGCTCCTTCAAGATTTGAAAGAGTTTAAGAGCACAGCTTTAGTTTTATCTGAAATTTACCAATGTAATGCAGCTCACTTTAACACCTTTCAACCTGCTCTTCCCTCTGTGCCTCAGCCTCTTGAGCTGGCCGAGTAACTTACCCAAGCCTGCCTCCCTTTGCCTCTCCCCCCTCTGCCGCCAGCAGTGCTGCTCTTTGTGTGTGAAATTCCTCACTTTCTGTTCTTTAAAGAGCAGCTGGAAGCACAGCCTCAGAGGGGTGAACAAGGACTGCCAGGACGAAGCAAAGGGAACGTTTTGGCATTTTTTTGCCAGCAATTCAGTTTTGCAGGTATTCAAGATCCAGGACCCTACCCCAGCAGTGCTACAAAGCAGGCCAAGAAGCACGTTGCGAATTCATTTGTGATCTCACCATGTACCATGGTACATCACTGAGGATAGGTTTTACACCTCATAGTGACAGAACAAACGAATGCAGCAACAAAGGTTTAATAAAAACAAAAGAAAAACTAAACTCCTAAAACAAAACCATTCCATAAAGCTCTAACGTTCGCGTTTCCTGAATGGAAACCAGACAGAAAAAAGGTGCAAAAAAACATAGTGTAATAAACAAATAAGCGATTATACTTGCATAACAGGGCCAGTCGACAGGAAGCACCCTCAGAAACAGCCAGAGAGAGGAGGGACAAATGTAACAATTAACCACTGAAAGCAAGGGAATTTATACATGCACACATAGGAACGATTGGGAGCGAAAGGTGTGATTAGTGTCCAGAAGAGGAGATACAACATGCCTCACAGAGCAGTGCATGCACGTTGCACTAGGCTCGACCTAAAAATCACGTTCTTGCCCTTTAGCGCATTGGTGTAAGGTGCTCTGTTTATTAGCGGATTAGATGTAGTTTTAGTGCAGGCCCCAAGCATAATCAAACGACCCAAGCACAGTTTTCTTCCACTAATTTTGATTCTTCTCTGCCTATTAATATACTGAGACACTTAGTGCAACGCACAGTTCTTGACAAGACATTTCTCAGGGTAGGTAAATCAGTGGCTGACTAAACTCCTCAGCTGCCGAAGAGACGTTATTAGGTGGTTTGGTTTCCCAACACTATATTGTTCATAGGGCACTGCGCAACAAGTAAGAACGGGAGCGTGGTGCCACAAACCACACAGAGACCTAGGTAGGCTACTTCCGCTGCTCATCGCTCAACCCACCTGGCAATGCTTCCCCTAACAGAGGACAAATGCTCCTTGCACTCCTCTCCGCCTAGATTTTCCCACCTTCTTCTTTCTCAAAACAATTCACGCCACAACCAGGAAAGATTTACTCATGTCCAGTTCCCGGGTGGCAAAGTATACTGTCAGTAAGTAGAAAGTTGGCGAGTCATCAAATGAGCCCCAGCCTTTGCTCTAGCCACTGTCAAAGAACGTTTTGTCCTTTCTGGAGGGCTTTTCAAAGCGACTCATGCAATGGGGTAGGAAAGCAGAAAGAGAATTGGTTACTTGCCCTCAGCAACCAATGGATTGATTTGTGGGCTTCCTAGGCTATTACCTGGACTCCACTTGGCAGCAAAAGCCAGCGGTACTCAGTCCACGGGGTGGAAGGGAGCAAAGCCCCTTCTAACTCTGCTCAACCAGTATCTCTCCAGCTCCTCTGCACACTTGAGGTTGGACTTACTGGCAGACTCAGGCTTCACTGCATCCGGGTCTCGGACGCTTGATACCTTTGCCGCACCTCTTTTCCTTTATCATGGGAGGCGGCGCCCCTTCAGCCAAGCGGATCGGCCTTGGCCTCGACATCTCGGTTCTCCCTGCTCCTTGCGCTCTCACGTCCATGCCATGCCCATCAAGTGCAACGTACTGCCATCAGTGTCTTTCTTTCCTCCTGCCGCACACCAGCCAGGCTACTTCCAAGTCCAGGGGAACGTACCCATGCCCATACAATATTAGTGAGACTTTAAATGTAGCCACCCTAGAAAGCTCAGTTCAGAGTCCAGGGTCCAGCGATGTGTCTAACCCCTCACATTAGGAACTTTCTTACTTTAAAATTGTGTAATTGCTCAATGGACGACACAGATCCAGTCAAGCAGACTTCCCCATCTGTATTCACTTCTCATTCAGTTCCTATGAATGAGGTTTAACTAGCAAAAACCTGAGGAAGTATACATTTCTCAAGTGCCCTGATTTATGGGCATCTGTCGCAGCCAGAATCGTAATAGATCTGCGACTTCATTTTATTTCCTAAGATGACTATAATAAGATGTCTAAATGAAGGCAAAGACAACATAGGTGGCAGGATGTACCAAGCTCCAGAAGTGTTTCATTCGCTGCACGTTCCTTTGATTTTAAAAAATGTCCACACTTTCAACAAAATGTTTAGTCAAATCACCAAAAATCTTTTTTTAAGTTGGAAACCTTTGGATCCTGAAGCTTTGTGCCTCTTTGAGTAACATCTTCTTAAACAATTAGCTATCTTAGTTTCTTCTCATTTCATGGTTTTTGACCTCCAAACCAGTGCAAAATGTGATAGCAACAGATGGTTCTCCTAGAGAGCGTCTCATTTACCACCAGCTTCCTGAGTGAGATCTGAGTCGATGATATTACCGAGAGTTCAGAAAGATTTAACCTGGGCTGTAAAGGACTCATAATAATGGTCAACAGTCAGTGCTCCATTTGTCAATGAAGTTCCTAGTAACAACAAGCTCTGTTTTGGGAGGATTAAGCTTTAGAATGTTGGATGCCATCCAATGCTGAACTTGCTGACATCAGTGACTACTCAGATCTGACGCTCATCATTGAGCGATAAGTTAAGGGCAGATTTGACATCCATTACTTCTTAATAAGTCATGCTCTGATTTGTCAGTCATCACTTCGGGATTGGTCATGCTCTGATTAGACATCAGTCACTTAGCAATAGTTAATGCAAAACATTTAGTAATTCCTTCAGGACGCAAGTAAAAACAACTTATCTGAATCAGTAACGGAAGTAACCCCAATCTGACTAATCCGCTCTGAAAGGCACTCCTGGTTTTCTTTATTACTACTTTAACACTTCAACAAATGTTTTGGCACAGAGACTGAACCATTCAGTCACCCTGTAGAACTGATTTTGCCAGAGAAAAGTCAAGAGCCGAAGAAGCCTCCGCACTCTTTTTTCTCGCTCCAATATGATTTTCTCCCGAGAAGGTCTATCACTCCCTAGACATGTATATGGGCGAACTTGTGTGCTGTCTGAATAAAAGTTTGTTTTGTATGATAATGTATGTGGAGTCTTTTCCTGTACAAGTACCAATTGGTCATCTGGTCTGAGCATGAGTGATTGCATGTATGATTGTTGTTATGCATGAGTGCCTGAAGGTTGTGATCTGTGTGCTTGCTAGTCTGTTTAAATAAGTGCCTCTACGCATTCTGATCTGTATGTAGGTGTGTGCATGGAAGCCTTCAGGTGTGTCTGCAAGATGGTTTTATGTGTGATCTACGCCGATTTTCCTTAGATGTTGTGTGTCTGCTATTTTCTCATAATTTTTCTGGCAATATTTTCATAAGAAACATTTTATCAATCACATGACAGCAATTATAAAATGAATGAGCAATAATAAAGTTAAACTAACAAGGAACATTTAAAACGGTGGGACTATCCTTAAGTAGTTAAAGGAGAACAAGAAGAATGGCTTACAGTATTTAATAGAAGGCCAAACCAATTGGGACCTGCCTGATTGCAAGTGCTAGACAGCCCTTTTATTCCACTGGGCACTTCTTCAGTGAGCAGGAGCTATTGCATGGCGGCGGCTTCAAGAGAACGTGAGACCAAAAGAAAGGAAGGGGAGGCAGGGCATAAGTGATGGAAGATGGAGACTAGAGGGGAGATGGTGGAAGGGAAAACAGAAGGATGTAAATAGAGATATGTTTTGGCAGGACTTTGATGTCCTCATGCTACAAGAGACCTGGGCTCAATCACCTGTCCCATTCACAGGCTTTATAGAGTTCCAGAAACCAGCCATTAAAGTCAACAGGTGTAGTCGCCTAATGGGGGGCCTATCGATCTACATCTCCTCAGCTCTGCACCATATAGCGGAAAAAGTTAATTTGAAAGTGCCCTGGGCTCACGTTATCGACCTTATTCTCCGCCAACACGCTAAATACCACTCACTCATGCTTATTAACATCTACATTAACCCGACCAAGCATAGGAAAAGGGAAACATTAAAGAACATGGTGCTAATAACAACCAACCTCAAATTAAAATATCCCTCCTCCAATATCCTGCTATCCGGTGACTTCAACATCAACCTATTTGGGGGGCAAATTGGCCGCTTAGATATAGAGTACTACCTTCCAGTTCAAAATCTACCTCAGGCCACTCGTCAGAACAACTTAGGCGATTTCTTCCTAAACCAGTGCAACTCTCTCTGGCTCAAAAGCCACTTTAGTGACGACACCCCACCTGGCTGGACAAGATCTGTGGGTTAGTCTATTTCCTACATAGATTTTACCCTCAGCATTGTGGGACTTCTTGATCGCATCTGAGATTTCTCCCTAAGGCTTTGCCACAACAGCAATCATAGGCCACAGCATATTAAGTTCTCCTTTAGACCTTTAAGACTGGAGGCCGCTCCGCCCACTAGCACCGAGGTGCAGGCAGAAGACCTAAAACGACTGAGATGGGACGACAAAATGAGCCAGGAAGAAATGCCATGGATCAGAAACCTACTGGCCGCAGTCATAGCAGAAAACAACTCCCCTATCAGGCAGTGGTCTCTCCTAATTGAACAACTTATGAAGGAACACCTAGTCAAACCTTTACCACGGGCAAAGCCACGTAACCTGCCCTCTTCTAAACTCAAATTAACATATGATATGAGGCTGCTAAAAAGTTGAGTCTATTGTAACACACAAGCTGTTATTCAGCAACCTTCCCCTATGGCTGCAAAAAACAGCCTGAATCTATCAAGATCCTTATTCAGGAGAGAACTCTGGCGAGCCAAAAGGGAAAGAAATGACGAATTCTGGCTTCACCTGCTAGCAGCCAGTAAGGGAAGGAACCCAAGAAAATGTTGGTCTCCGATTAATCAAGCCACAATTTGAAGCAGGAGGGGGACCCACGCCAACACTTCAGAAACAGAGTGGGTCGTTTTTCTGTCTGCCCACTTTTCATCTGGGCCAAAATGCTCAAGCAACTTCAGCAGCCCGACAGGCACCCACAGCGCCAGACTTGACCCCCCCCCCCCCCCCCCCCCCCGCCCCCAAAAGGTCATCAAAATGCCTGGGCATGCAAATCCTCCAGAAGCCTGTAGTAGTTTAGGATCGCTGCACACATAAGCTGGCAATCCTGAGCAAAGACGGAGCTCCTGGCCCTAATGGGTTACCCACTGGTTTCCTCGCTTGCAACCTCGCTCTTTGGTCCGAAGTATTAACTTCTCTGTTCAAACACTGTCTGCCAACAGATTCCATCTCCGATTCTTGGAGAGGATCTATATTCCAACCAATTTTAAAATCTTGAAATCTAAGCCCAGCCACTATCATCTCACAGCTCCGCTTGACAACGGCACCAAACTGTACGCCAGCCTGCTACTTGATGACCTTAAAGCCTGGGCAGAAATTAACCATATCATGCCCAATTATCAATGCGGCTTAAGGGACAAGTGTGGCACTCCTCCTCCAAATTGATGGCTCTGTCCCTAATGTGCGACAAAGCATTCAAAGGCAAAAGGGCACTTTACTTCTGCTTTGTGGACTTTAACGCCGCCTTCAACAGCATTCCAAGTGGGGCCCTCTGGGGTAAACTGCAGGACTAGGGGCTGACAGACGACCTACCAAGAGCAATAATACAGCTGCACACCAATACATGGGTTTCAATCAAACTAGGAGACGGCTCCTGCTTTTTAAGGTCGATCCCCACGAGCTGTGGGTTGAAGCAAGGCTGTGGGCTGGCCCCCCTGCTATTTAATTTATATATAGCGGCCATGCTGCAGCAACTTGACGAAACAAATTGCCACCTTCCTAAACTAGGAGGTAAAAGCAGGTCACATCTGCTCTATGCGGATGACCTGGTGCTCCTCCGTCAGACAAAGGTCGGACTCAGATGGCTCTTGACCACCATACATGACTACACAGGCAAGAACATGCTGGAAATTAATCAAGAAAAGGCAAAAACGGTCGTATTTAGCCAAAATTAATACCAGGCTCATTGGTGGCTGCCCAAGGGCATCAGGCTCAAGCACAGTAAACACTACAAATACTTAGGAATAGTGCTAGATGGTAAATGGTCACACAGTCTAACATATCCACCACAAAGAACAAGAGCTCTAGCCTATTGTGTGCCTGTCTGCTATCGCGCCAAAGTTACAAGGCCCTAGCCTTGACCCCCTCCTCCAGGTGATGAAAGCAACAAAAAAAAAAAAAAAATCACACCAACTCTAACATACGGCAGCGAAGTCAACCTAGGCAAGGAAGCAGGGACTGTACACAAAATGGTCACCAAGATATACAAATCCACTATCCGTCTCCCCAAAAAGCATCACCGGCGCAAGTGAGACTTGAGTTCAACATCATAAGACAGCACTGGGCCAGAGGCACCTGCTTCCTTAACTTCTGCCACAGGCTCAGACAGGCACCACCTAACACCATGCATTACCTAAACTGGCATGAACTAGAGCATTGTGACTCAAGATCATCTTCATACAAAGAATACCTCGAGGTCACACCGTGAATTCTCTCTAGCCCTCTAGCCGAAGTGTGGAACAAACACCTCTCAGAAAAGGTCTTCAAGAGCTTAGGAGCCCAAAAAACCCAAAAACTGACACAATTATAAGACAAGACAACTCTGTGCAAGTGCTCTCACACACAGTCAGTCATCAACTCATATTCCCAAACCAAGCACTAGTGCTACGTCACCTGCACCTATTCAATATGGATCAAACTGTGGCTTGTGGCATTAAGAATGGGCAGGTGGAACATCCATATCCACCACCTAGCTACCCACGACCCCAGCTGCCGCCTATTCGGACAAGGTAAAGAAACCCTAAGCCATATCTTAGGCACCTGTCCTCAGCTCATGGAGCAAAGGAGAACTATTCTCAGAGTTGACTTTATCCGGCTAGGGGTGCGCACATACCAGCAAGCAGTAATCGCCAGCCTGAACCCAGCAAAAACATCACTAAATATTAAAACGGTCAATTTTTTTCGAACTGCAGTAAGTAAACTGGACTCAGCCAACTGTACTAACACTGAGGTATTTTCCTCACAAATACCAAAAACCTCACCCCACGTGTCGGTCCCCACTACCATCTGCACAAAAGAGGCAGGAGGACTTTGCCACATTTCTGTAATGCATCAGGCCATACCTTTTGGACTGCACAAGGCACACCCTGAGCATGAGAACCCACCTGCAGCCCGCCACAGCTCAGTCGATTATCGCACTTTAATTACTGTGTTATGCTGCATTTTCACATTGCTTTAAGCGTCTTTGTCTACCCGGCACTCCATGGTGCCTGGTCTGCTTTCCTAACTAATCTTAATGAACTTTCTCTATTCCTTTTAATTATTTAAACGCTCACTCTCACCCTCCTGAGTGCCTTTTTATGCCCTGTCCTGGATGAGATCTGCGGCTTCCTCTTCTGTTCACTGATAAACTTTTTATTGCACCAGAAGCTGCATGACCTACAAGGACTAGGCCACATGCACTGGTGATATCTATTTTTGATTTTATCTGCATGTTGTTCACTTTATCTTTTGTAAAGGATTTTATTATCCATACAATAAAATACAATTAAAAAAAAGATAGCATGAGGAGACAAAGAGAGCAAGCTGGTTTGAGCATTTGTGCCAGGGCTGCTTTTGGATTCACAGTACAGCCCTACTCATAGCCTCCTTTTGCTAGCGTCTTTTGATGACATACATTTAATATGCCCTGGGCATCCAAGTCTTGAGTTTGCATAATGGCAAGCCGATACACTAGACGAACTTGTAAATGCTAGAAGCATGTGAACAAGACTACTTATAAAATGGAGAAGGCATAGATACTCACACAGCAAGCGCACATATGTTCTTATGACCACAAAAGGGCAGACGAACTGTTGCAAATGCTCTTCCTTGGTTAAACATTTCGGTGACCTGAGAAGGCAGATAATTAGTGGATGCCATCAGTACTTTTCCAAAATAGCCCGTCCAGGTTGTGGGCTCTTCAATAGGTCTGAAAGTAAAAAAAAGTCAAATTTAGGTTTCTGCATTAACGTGCAAACTTGCAATATAAAGGACCACCACAAATGAAAAAATGGTATAGATTCTTAGAATTGACCGATATTTATCATCATGAAGCACCATGCAGTGAGGAGACTAAAAAAGTTACAGAAATCATGAACATATAAGTAGAAACACTATAAAGTGAGCAAATAAGAAAAAAAGGTAAATGGACAAGGTAGAAAAGGTTTTTACTATGCTGCCTGAGACACACTATTGAAGTAGTTTGTATTTTTAACAGAGCAAAATGTCCATACTAGAGAAATCCTTTAACCTAACCTAAAATAGGCGAGATGTGACAACAGGATGAATTGCATGTTACAGAATGATCAAAAAAGGGGATATGTCAATTTGCAACTACACATATCTACACTCAAGAACATTCCTACTTTATTCTGTGTGATTGAGATAGATCAATAAGACCATGTGCGCTAGCTCCAGAATGCCAGATATGGTGGACCAAATGAGGTTAAGATGGATGAGCAAGTTCCTTGTTGTAGCTCATAGTACAGCGAGCTGAATTTGCTGTGACACGACTATACAAAGCTAGCAAATGAGCTGCCTTTAGAGTTTTACGTAATACTAATACCAGTATAGAATGAAAGACACTGCTTAGTGAGATGAAATCATAACTACCAGATAAGGAGACAGAATCCCTTCCCACCCCCCCCACCTCTGCAGCCGTTTTACTGGAACTGGCTTTCATTTATTCCATGAGCTCATTATTATACACAGAGTGGCATAACCTTCACAAGAAAACAAAACCTGTTTGATCATTGGCTTGCAGATGTGTTCCCTTTAGTGAAGCGTGTCTCAAAGCACAGAGTACAAAAGTCCCAGTTCTTTAAGACTCTGTATTGGCTGGGGTTAAGAGGGAGGGGAATTTGTTACCCCAGAATAATGAAAACAAAATGGAAGTAGTTTAGGGCAGTGGTTCTCAACCTGTGGTCCACAGACCCGTGGACGTCTGCCCTCGATATGACCTCTTAACAATAATTTCTGTCGGTAGTCGTAACCATTATTAGCTAAATAAACGTTAAATAAAAGTAGTACATCCTACGAGGGTATTAGTGTCACTAAATAGAAATAATACTTGGAGGTTTACTATATTGCTGGCCAAATAGATCGGATATATGTATTAATAAATCAATAAAGAAACATAAGTCGTTTTAAACTCAATTTGTCAGAAAAATTGTTCCTAATCCAAGACGGAGCATTTGTGAATGACACTGTACTCAAAGTAGGATTAGGCTAAACTAGCAATCCGCTTCTGACAAACCCTTTGAATTGCTAATGAATTTCTAGTAAGTACATGCATCTGCACGCTTGGCCAGTGCTATAACTGCTCATTGGTCAAAGCAGTGAATGGAAGAACGTGCAGTTTGGTTGGGCCTTTTGGGTAGTGGAGCTGCTTTACATTTTAAGGCATTTACAGGCGCAAGGCACCTGCACCTCGTGTATTAGAAAGGGGGAATATCTGCAGTTTTCAGAAGAACTCAAATGCTTCCACAGTCAGCGTTCCACTTCCCAGGAAGCAACAGATCGTCTGGTATAGGAAGCACCTGGTCTTGGTTTTATACAATAATAGTCTTTGTCCGCTATTGACTCAAAGACCCTGCATGGTCTCCAGCTTTGTTCATATCACGCTCGATGGCAGGACGTATCTGTCTGAGGCCAATGTCAACCCAGTTACTACTTCTGCCCCAGCACTTCTGCTGAGAGCTCGAATGTCAAATAATTACATATTGATTTATGAATACAAACTGGATCTAATACTGGGATGTAGCCGCTCTCGCGTGTAAGCAGCTGCAAAGGACAGTAGAAGTGCTGACCTCCTTAAGTGTGTACTTGGTTTGTATACTGTTGTTGAAGTTCGAATTCTAGTAAGGCTAAGAGGTCCCAAGCTTCACAACTATGATTCAATGGGGTCCAAAGAAGTCAAAAGGTTAAAAACCATTGGCGTAGGCCAGTGGTTCTTAACCTGTATTCCAGGAAACCCTAAGGGGTCCACAAATGCGACTAAGGGGGTTCGCAAGTGTTTAGAAAGAAAATCATATTAACATAAAAGTTTATATAAATAAAGATGCAAAATGTACACTTGGACATTTTAAAATGTGCTGTAGATATGAATGAATTTAACTTTGGAGGCTAAACATTAATTTGTATCCTCAGTGATTCAGGGTAGCAGTGCAAATGCATCAAACAGAATGTAGTATGACTAATAACACCTCAATTGAATTTGGAAACTCTCCAACCTTCCTATTAAAGTAAAAAATGATTTACTTTATATTTGTCTGTGAAGTAAATAAAATATTTCCTAATGTATGTATTTGTTTGATGAATGCATGTTGCTGTATTTTTTGTGTATTGTTTTATGGTTCAAATCATAGAACATTCTACGGTCGGGGTCCCCAGCTTCCAGGAATGGCTCATTTGGGGTTCCCGGTTTCCAATAATGGTTCAGTTGGGGTCCATGGGAACCAGTAGCGATTAAGTAGGGGACCTGAGAAGTCGAACGGATAAGAACTACTGGTGTAAGCTTTTGCCTTGGGGCTTTGAGAAGGTAGAACCTAAAGACTGTCCTCTGACATCATTCATGACAACAGTAAACTTCTCAGCACATTTAAAACAAGAAGGATCAAAATAAAAAAAGACTGAAAATTTGGGGCTTATGATGCAAACAAGAAAGGTCTCTTGCTGAAACGCAAAGAAAGACACACACTGATTGGATGAAACACTAACATCAGGCTGTTGGAAAATATTTATCACAACATGTTTTGGAATTTAAATCTGTCCAAATATACCACACAAGGATGCTGACCGCCAGACCCAAGAAAACCATGACCCATCATTAAAATTCTTGTTTTCCGAAATCTTGCACAGAATTGCTCTGGTCTGTCTTTGAGGTTAGAACCAGAAAGAAGAGGGGTCCCAGCAAAAAAGAGGATTATGTGCCTGATTCAAAGTTAATTTTGCGGGGTCAGCACTGAGTGAAAGATATAATTCAACGGCAGACTAAAACAACTGTTGTAATGCGACTAATGGGACAGAAACATAAATCACTCCTTTAGTGGATGGAGATCTGCTTAGAGAAGACAAGTTTTAACTAATGAAACGCTGTATGCCTATTCCCTTTCCTGTGCCACTTTATATGTCTGTGTAGAATGTATGGATTGAGAATGGACTATGGAAAGTTTTGTTAAAAGCTTGGTGCCCAAAAAAAACGATATATGACTTAATCTACTCCTTGCAGGAGAGGACATGACTGATACAAAACAATAAGAGAATTTATTAAAACGTTGTTAAGCCAAAAATGCGTACCTTTCTTAAACTAATAGTCCAGCAGCAGACAGATCAAGGGTATCTAAGATAGGCTGGTCAATGTGATTGTCCAGAAAATCTCCCCAAATGTGACCTAACAGATAATGATGACATTCCGATTTTCTTGTAGTCTAAAAGCACCATAATCCAATACACTGTCTCAAGAAACTCTGCCGCCAGCAAAACGAAAAGGATAGTGATCTGGCTGACAACGTGTTGCATTTACATGTGCACGAAGTAATTCTTCCACTCCCTCAAATCAGATCTAACAACCTAGACCAATGGCTACTTTCTCACAGGCCTCAGCTCCCTACCCTTCAAAACATGTCAAGAAAACATTACCCCCTGAAAGTCCTTGCACTACAACCAGGCCAATCTGACATATCTTACCCAGCGACCTACCTTCCTCATGGTCATGAAAAGTGAAGCCATTGGCCAATATCTATAAAACCGCCCATGCAAATCCACCAGTCCAGGCTCGGGGCTTAAGAGGCACCTTATCTCAGAGAAGAACTTGTGCCATCCTTGAATTTTTTTTTAAAGAAGTGAACCACGGAAATCAACGCTATCTCAGAGCTCTATGACACTAAGGACCATAGCATATTTGTCAAAGTTGACAGTTCCAATCTGATTTGGTAGAGTTGCTTTGTGTCCACTCGTAGCCAATACATTTGGATAAAGTCAATGGATTCATACTAACATGAGCTACTCTCCGGAATGTCTCAGTGGACACCGGGACCATGATTGTTTTCCAATGTTTACGTGTAACCTGACGCACAACGCATTGGACAGTATTGAGTAGATTTTCAAAAGTATGTTACTACACTTATATCCATTTACCACATAAGAGGGAAGTGGACTAGACATCCCTCACAGCCTTGGACTATATTTTCCATTGGATTGTAAAGCCCAGATTTTTGAATGGAGTCAAGCCTAAGACCTTGGTGCACAGAACTCAATTTGGTATGCTTCGCTTGACCTCCCAACTAAAGAAAACCACCATCTACGACACTGGCAGTAAGAACTTAGAAGTCCTATTCAACGCAAAGCTCTCCTTATGACTCAAGTCAATGCAGTGGCAAAGGTTATCAACCTCAAACTATCCCTTCTTTGGAACCTTGCACCTCTCTCACCTGATCAACTAGAGCCGACAAGAAGCCTGGCAAAGGCATACTCTTCAAAAGGATGTGATGACTTGAAAATTAGACTAATTTGTTTGCTTTGCCCCAATATTACAAAAACACATAAAACTACTCTTTTTTTACCATATCCTCTAATTTTGGAAGTGGTACGGCTCAAGTTCACAGTCATCATCAAACACAGGTTCTATAGGGGTAACAGATCAGAATATGGGAAAAACAGGATGCCCCACTGTGTCCAAAGGGATACCAGCACACCTCACTGCCAAAATCCACTTCAAACAGATTAAACAAGTAGGTGGGCCTTGGTACTCAAGAGACTTGGGCTGTGGAACCCTGAAAGAAGAGCCAAACGAGGCAAGATGGCGCCTGCATGTCAGGCGTGTTTGTGAGAGCTCCGTTTGGGCGATCCATCTAGCTACCGTACCTGAGCTCCAGCATATCTATTCGGGCCGACTTTTGCTGCTATTGTCGAGCCGCGACATCTGTGCTGTGTTGGTGTCCATATATCGTGCAGTTTGGGAGCCTTGAAGTGTACTGGTCGCGGGAGCCGCGATTCTGTTGCTGTTTTGGGAGGTGACCGCTGCGGACACGGACGTTGGGAGGAGCAGCGGCGGTACGAGCAACCGAATTCCGACTTAAACGCCAGGAAGGGCGGTTCATCGAGCCGTGGATCAGATGTCAGGAAGACGCTGGTAGAACGCCGAGTGCAAGAACGCAGAGTACGGTGCGTGTCTCGGCAGGAATAGCGCTTAAACTGTGGAGAGACGCTGCCCGGGTGAAAACGCTACTAGATTCTGCAGATATACGAGGATAAAGTATATAGAGCCAAGTAAGACTCGATTAATAATCCTAAATAGAGACGAACCGGGGGAGGGGAAGGGTGCTCTCTTTCTTCTCCCTATGCAAAAAGGACTTAAAAGACTTTAAAGGCTTAAAGGCATTTAAATAATAGACAGAATCTACTAACTGAATTCTATAATATTTTGAACTGATTTCATATAAAGCGAATATACTTTGATACACTTTTGGTAATTAGTTACACAATATAAAGAACTAGCTCTCAGCCAATATGGCTCCTAAAACCGCGCGTGGAGGTAAAACAAGACCTAGCGGTGAAAATCAGGTTGGGACTCGGGCTGCTTTAGGGGCAAAGTCGAAACAGGATGCTTGCAATAATGACCCTGATGTTAGCCAAACTCCTACTCCAAAAATTCCACAAATGTTCAACTCTAAAGCAAAAGCAACAATGACAACAACTAAGACCTTAACAGTTGGAGCTGGGGTTGAAAAAAATATGGCTATGGATGATTTGGGTGGCTTAGATGTGGATAATGATCAAGATAAGACCTTGGTGGAGGCACTTGAACAGCTAGTAGTCTCTCCGGTAACTTCCTCTACTACCCCATCTACACTTGATCCCCCACTTGATCCTTTACTTGCATCATCTAGATCACAAAATACTGTCGTTTTCAATATCAACGATGCGATTGAGGGTGAGGGTGAAGTTGATGTCGAACAGGACCCATCTCGAGCTGAAGGGGTAGAAGGTGAAGGTGACCCTATCAGCAGTAAAGATAGCGAATTTTACTCACTTTCAAAGCATTCCGAGGGGTCCGATCTGGAAGAGGACTTAGAGGATTAGGTGGAGACCTCTTCTCTGGAAAATACAAGTAAGGAAACATCTGTTATTGTTACAGCAGATTTGCGGGTAGATAGAGATTGAAGTGAGGAAATTTCCAATGGAGACCCGACCATAACAGAACAAGATCAAGATCAGGATCTAACAGACTCTACTCAACAAACCAGCTCTAGCCCTGGCTTTCCTAACCAGACACCAATAGATATTATATTGAAAGCCATTACAGATCAACGATTGGAGGCGAAAGCCGAGCATTTGAAAACCCATAATGCCTGCAAAAAACTTCAGAATACGGTGCGACGTTTAGTAAAATCATGCAATGACTTCACAGATAGAATGGTAGAAGCGGAAGGACGCATATTCTCATTGGAAGACCAAGTAACAAACATTGAAACCAGTATTGATGATTTCAAGGGTCAGAAAGAGGATGTGAATGTTAAATTGGTGGACTTGGAGAACAGGCTCTGTCGTAATAACTTGCGAATTTTAGGTGTTCCAGAAGGATGTGAGGGACAAGACGTACGACAGTTTGTGGTTGAACTTTTTGAAGAAGTCTTTCCGGAGGTGAAAGACTGGCAGTGGTCTCATGAGATCCAGAGGGCACGCCGCTTTCCTTTTCGCAAGCAAACATCACAGGGGACTCAAAGTCGGCAATCCCCCCGAGCCATTTTGATATCTCTAAATAACTTTTTGGCACGACAAAAACTTTATGATCTTGAAAGACCTGATAAGAAGCGCTCTGGGAAGGATATTGAATTTTTTGTACGCCCCGACTATTTTCATTCTACCGTAGAAAACCGCTGGCGGATGCGCCAGCTGATCGATCCATTCCAAAAAAAAGGCGCCCAAGCTTTTTTGCTTCAACCATCCACATTCAAGATTGTATACAAGGGACAAAATAGATTCTTCACTGTTGAAGCTCTAGCAAAAGCGTATTTGAATACATTAGCATGAGGAGAAAGATATGAGTTTTAGATAATTATTGTTTTTCTAAGTGGTATAACTCATGCTTCTCTCTTGTTTTAGAGCAATGGATACGTCTAAACACTTGTGGTGTTCTCACATACATCACCGGGGCGATAGGCCCCTTTGCCTTAGTGTTGGGGGAGGGTCACGGGGGGGATGGGGGTGGGGTTGGGTGGACACGGGGGGTGTGCTCGGGAAAAAAAGGGGATAAATTCAGTCAAAGCCATAGAATATTATGTTGAAATATATAGTTTTTTTGTCGTTGATGCAATGGTGTAATGTAAATTTTGTTATGATTTTATGTAGCTGTTATGGCTAGCTGTAGTTTTCGTATGTGCTCATTTAATGTATGTGGCCTTAATAAGAAATGCGTTACTTACCTGTAACAGCAGTTATCCAGTATTGGTGTCTTTCATAGATTCACATGCCTGAATCATTCCCCGTCGCCGAGACGGGAGCCTCCGGTACATAAAAAAGTAATGTCCCATAGACATACATAGAAAACATAGGCCTAAGGGCCTCCCCTTAGTAGCCTTTCCACGTCCTTATGTAAAAAGGACCAAACTCATCATTAGCCAATCAGCTCCGACCTCCCTCTAGAACCTTCCCAGGAGGAGCCTCAGTCCCTCAGATTTTCGTACGCACCCAGCTAGGGCGTCGCACTATAGACACAGAGGTATGTGAGACCTTACCGGGGAGGCGGGAGGGTTGCATGTGACTCTATGAAAGACACCAATACTGGATAACTGCTGTTACAGGTAAGTAACGCATTTCTTATCCAGTATTTGGGTGTCTTTCATAGATTCACATGCCTGAATCAGAGTAGCCAGCAATTATACATGCATAGAGGTAAAGCACATTCGTAAGTCTAGTAGTTCTGCAGGCATGTCAGACAATATGAGAATCGTCAAAAACATGGTAACAATCATGTAGAATACATTGCATAAACATGCAGAATGTGCATACCTGCATGGCGGATGTAGTAAGGTCCAGCTCATTGAAATAGATGGCGTAGCACCGCCTGTCCCACTGCAGCGTCCTTCTGCAGTTCGATATCCAAGCAGTAGTGCCTGGAGAAGGTGTGCGGAGACTTCCAGGTCGCCGCTCGGCAAATGTCCAAGACTGGCACTCCAGCGAATAGCGCCGCCGACGTGGACATCGCCCTGGTGGAATGGGCAGTAACTCGATCAGTCAAAGGCCGTCCGGCCTGATCATGGCAGAATGCAATCGCTGATGAGATCCAGCGGGAGAAGCTCGGTTTTGTAAGAGGCAAACCCACTCGCGGGTTGCTGTAGGCTACAAACAGTTGACTAGACTTTCTGAGGTCCTTTGTTTTATCCAAGTAGAACTTAAGACATCTTTTGAGGTCCAATGAATGCAGCGCCCTTTCTGCTGCTGTGGAAGGGTTCGCAAAGAAGGACTTGAGGACAATCGGTTCGTTTAGGTGAAAGTCCGAAGGCACTTTGGGTATAAATTTTGGGTTGGGCCGGAGTACCACCCTGTCCTGGCGGAATTGTAGATACGGTTCTTGAATGGACAATGCTTGAAGTTCGCTAACCCTCCTGGCCGAAGTCAGAGCGAGCAGAATCGCCGTCTTCCAGGATAGGTGTTTGATAGACGCCCGATGGATGGGCTCAAACGGATGCCTCATGAGCTGGTTGAGTACCAAGTTCAATTGCCAGGTTGGAGGGACTTTCCGAGGCCTCGGAAAGGATCTGTAGAGTCCTTTCAGAAATTGCTTGACCAGTCTGCTTGACCACAGGGAAGGGCCCGATGAGGGTCTGGTGAACCTAGAGATAGCTGCTAGATGAACCTTAATGGAAGCGTGAGCCAGTCCTGATTGCGCCAGCTGGAGGAGGTACGGTAACAACTGTACCGGGGTGATATCCAGTGGCCTCAAACCCTGGTCCGAACACCACATGCAGACCCTCTTCCACTTGAGCGAGTAGGTCTTATTCGTGCTGCCCGCCCTCGCCTTGGCCAGAACTTCCCTGCAGTCCTGCGGGATCTCTAAGTCTCCGAACTCTCTGTGCTCAGGAGCCAGGCCGATAATGTGAGCGAGCGGAGGTTCGGGTGCTGCACCTGGCCGTTGGACATAGTCAAGAGGTTCGGGTGTTGCTTCAGGTGAATCGGGGGCCTGATGGAGAGGCGAAGCAGATCCGAGAACCAGTGTTGTCTCGGCCAAAATGGAGCAATCAGGATCATGGTGCAAGGCTCCGCTTTCATTTTCCGGAGGAGCCTCGGTATCATTGGAAACGGAGGAAAAGCGTACGCAAACACGCTGAACCAGCCGATGGAAAAAGCATTTCCCAACGACCCTTGTTGGTGATGCCAGCTTGCGTAGCTTGGGCATTTGGCGTTCCTGGCTGTTGCGAAGAGGTCGATTTTCGGTACGCCCCACTGAGAGAAGATGTGGGCCAGAGTGTCGTCGTTCAGCTCCCATTCATGGGAGAGAGAGCTCTGCCTGCTGAGGGCGTCCGCGATGGTATTGTCCTTTCCGGGAACGTATTCCGCTTTGAGCGAGATTCCGTGCAACACCAGCCAGTTCCAGATTTTCTGCGATTCTCGTGAGAGAGAGAGAGAGAGCGCGTTCCCCCTTGCTTGTTCAGGTAGTGCATCGTCGTGGTGTTGTCCGTTTTGACGAGCACTGGGGAATTCTGGATGCGCGACAGGAAGGCTTGCAGCGCCAGATACACTGCCCTCAGTTCCAGGAGGTTGATATGTAGCATTTTCTCCTGGTCCTCCCATTTGCCGCTGATCCGGAGGTCTTGTAGAACAGCGCCCCATCCCTCCAGGGAGGCGTCCGTCGTGACAACCAGAGGGGCCGGCGGTAGGAGGAACGTCAAGCCAGCCACCAGATGTTTGCGTCGTTTCCACCACTGAAGGCCCTTTGAAATGGCCGGTGTGATCATTATGGTGTCCTCGAACGAGCCGGTACTCTGGGTCCATTGCCTCGTTAGAGCCTCTTGTAATGGCCGCATTCGGAGCCTGCAGTGAGGTATGAGGAGAATGCAGGAAGACATCATCCCTAGCAAGGAGGTGAAAGTCCTGACCTTGAGGCGAGTCTTCGCGGCCACAGCCGTGGCCAGGGACAGTATCTTGTCCGTCCTTTCTCTCGAGGGGAAGGCCCTTGCGCACTCCGTGTCCAGGGTAGCCCCCAGGAAGGTAATCCGCGTTGATGGAGTAGTGCAGGATTTTTTGAGGTTGATCGTCAGGCCCAGCTGTTGAAAAAGAGCGGTGCAGGCGTTGGAGGAAGCGGCTGCGCCCCCGGGTGAGGGCGCCTTCACCAGCCAGTCGTCCAGGTAGGGGAAGACCTGGTGACCCCCTTTGCCTCAGGAAGGCTGCTACCGGTGCCAGGCACTTTGTGAAAATCCGCGGCGCGGATTTGAGGCCGAACGGAAGCACTCTGAACTGATAATGTCTGCCCGCCACCTCGAACCGTAGGAACTTCCTGTGTCTTTTGAGGATGGGGATGTGGTAGTAGGCATCCTGTAAATCGAGGGAGGTCATGAAATCTCCCTGCTCCAGCGCACCCAGGATTTCCTGGATTGTTACCATCCTGAAAGATTGACTCCGAAGGAAGGCGTTGAGCGCTCTGAGGTCCAAGATGGGTCTCCACTTGTCTTCCTTTTGTCTCACCAGGAAGAAGTGGGAATAAAATCCCGTCCCTTTCAGAGACGGCGGGACCCTTTCGATCGCACCTTTTTGTAACATGACGGTGACTTCCTGGAGAAGTAGGCGCAGGTGTTTGTGAGCCCTGTTCAGGGGAGGCGTATTAGGAGGGATGTTGGTGAATTCGAGAGAATGTCCAAATTGTATTATTTGCAGTACCCACCGATCCGTAGTGATTTTTCGCCAATTGGGGAGGAAGTGGGTCAGCTTTCCTCCAATTTGAAAGGATTGAGACGGTGGTGGGACTGGCCGGAGTAAATGGTCACTGGCGGCCGCCAGTGCCCTTCTTGGCGGTTTTGCCTCTGAAGGAAGATCTTCCATAGGAGGACTGTCTACCCTGCTGTTGCTTGTGCTGGAACTGATTCCTGTTATTTTACGAGTAAGAGGACCTGTTCTGGTAGGAACCTCTGTAGGAGGATTGACCCCTGGAGCGGCCACCACGAAAGGACTGGCCTCGGGACTGTAGGGTGCCCAGTACTCTTGCCGTATCGGTATCCTTCTTAATGGCCTGTAGTGCCTCGTCGATCTTTTCTCCAAAAAGATACTGACCGTCGAACGGCATGTCCAGCACCTTAGATTGGACCTCCTGTCGGAAGGACGTAGCTTTGAGCCAGCCTTGGCGGCGGAGCACCGCAGCACCTGCTAGTTGACGGAACCCAGTCATGGCAGCGTCGATTGCGCAGTCAATGATCTCTGCTGCGGAGTTTTGACCTTCCACAAGGAGAGCTTTAACTTCGTTCTGGACTGTATCCGGCAGGTCCTGCACGTAGGGGGCAATGTCCTCCCACAGCTGACGGTTGTAGCGCCCTAGCAGGGCGATGGAGTTTGCCACCTTAATGGTCATGGCTGACGTGGTAGAGAATCTTTTTCCTATCGTGTCCAGTTTCCTACCCTCCTTGTCGGGCGGGGCGGACAGGGGGGAGGATGGGTTGCGGGAGTGTTTCTGGGCCGCCTGAGTCACCACTGAATCCGGTTTAGGGTGTCCATTAAGGCAAGCCGCCGCCGTAAGCGGGGCCTTATATTTTTTGTCCAGGCGTGGCACCACCGCAGGCACAGAGGCAGGAGTTAGCATTAATTTCTTGCCCTGGTCCCATAGAAAGTCAATTATCGGAATAGACTTGGTCGACTTTTGGCTGTGCTCCTTGAAGTCATGGAGAAAGCATTCCGTTTCCGTTGATTCCACGGCGATATGGAACCTCTTGGCCGCTCTGTCCACTAGTTTGTGGAAACCCCCAAAGGCTTGCGGCACCGAGTCCGCTTGGCGCGGGTGTGGGGAGGCCAGGGACGAGGAATGCTGGGATGACGCTGCGTCGTCATCATCGTCGTGCTGGTCCGAGTGGACGTCTTGCACCTCTCCTTCCTCCAATTCCTCCTCCTCTTCCTCCTCTGAGGATTCTTCCACTTGAGGTTGGACTCGATCACGTGGTCTTACCGACTGGGGTTGGTTTTGAACCCGGCTATGTTGGGCGGAAGGATGAGGGGTAGGCGGCGGGGCACGTGTGACCGGTGCCTGGGCCCCATTGTCGGCATCCGGGAAACGTTGCTTATAATCTTGTACAAGGTGCCGCAGGTCATTGACAAGAGATACGGGCAAACAGATCATCGGGGTCGTCTCAGTGCGGACACTTTTGCGGACGGAATGTTCCTGATGAGTGAGCTCTTCATGCTCCTCGTCCGTACTTTGGCATTTGACGTTAAGGTCCGAGATAGAGGTAGCGGGACCTGGCTGATCCTCCCCTTCTGACTCCTCACTTTGTAAAATGTCGTGCGGTGGGTGTTTATCCACTCTGCTCGGGGACGTTGACTCCGGGGTGATCTGCACCCTGGATTTGCTGGACGCGGAGGGGACCCCCGCCTCGGTTGAGGGAACCGTCGAAGGCGGAAGCGAGTGTGACGAGACCTCGACCAACTTGGCTTCCTTCCATGGCGCCTCTCGAGTCGCCTCCGCCGACGACTCGTCGTTGGGCGGCGTTTCTGTCGCCGACGAGGCCTTGGTCTGGGTCAACGGCTGTAACGTTTTCGGAGTTGCCGCCTTCGATGAACCGGTGGACGGCGAGTCAGGTCTCGTCGACACTGTCTTTGTTACCGGCGTCCTCGGTGTCGACTCTGCCGTCGACTTCTTCGTGTTCGAGCCATCCTTCGATGGGGTCGGACCCTTCGATAGTGACCTAGACTGTTTGGCGCTCGCCGACGATGACGCAGATCGTGGGGACTCCGTCGTCGGCACGTTCTTCGTCTTTGACGATGATTTCAGAAGAATGATGGAGGAAACAGGCGTACCTGAGGACGCGGATGTGGTTGTGGTCGCCGCCGCAGAGGGCGATGAGGCCGTTGTAGTCGACACGGTGGTCGTGACTGAGGTGGTCCTCTTGGTAGACGGAGCAGGCCTTTTGAACTCTTGGCCGCCTCGAACAGACACGGAAGAAGTAGTGGAACGTGCCTCCGAAGGTTTCCTGTGTGCCTTCTTAGGAGGAGTGTCTGTATGGTCAGGGGACTGCACCCTGGGTCTCTTTTTCAAGACCTTCGAGGACACGGAGACACTACCCTCTGAAGATTCCAGAGTGTCTCGGTCCTTAAGCCTGTCGAGCCATGCGAGAAGGCGAGCCTCTCTTTCCTTCACAGTCTTTTTAGGGAAGGCTCTACACACCCTGCACTTGTCAGAGACGTGATCAGGGTACAGGCAATACAAGCACAGATCATGCTTATCCTCCGCATGGATCCGTTTCTTCCCGCAAGAAGAGCAGGCCCTGAAAAGGGCTTTCTTCTGCGATTCCGACATGGAAGAAGCCTTTTTATGTGATTCCGACATGGAATAAGGCAGTTGAAGATATTTATCCTTTGAAGAAGAACTTCCAGATAAGTGTGAAGACGTTGAAGAAAAAACCTGAGGAGCTCAGGTTGGAGACTCCCTAGCACAACGTGCGGTAGAAAATCTGAGGGACTGAGGCTCCTCCCGGGAAGGTTCTAAAGGGAGGTCGGAGCGGATTGGCTAATGATGAGAGTTTGGTCCTTTTTACATAAGGACGTGGAAAGGCTACTAAGGGGAGGCCCTTAGGCCTATGTTTTCTATGTATGTCTATGGGACATTACTTTTTTATGTACCGGAGGCTCCCGTCTCGGCGACGGGGAATGATTCAGGCATGTGAATCTATGAAAGACACCCAAATACTGGATAATGTGCATAAACGTAAACGTGTGATGCATGAAATTCGTCTAATTCAACCGGATATAATATGTCTCCAGGAGACTCATATACCGTGGGCAAAAAGAAAAGTTCTGAACGATCTGGGGTATATAGTGTTGGCTGCCTCACAACAGTCTACTATGAATCGAGGAGTGGCTATATTGGGACGACAGTCTATAATAGCAAACCGGGAAAACCAAAGTAGATAATTTAGGACGCTGGGCAATTGCGGAATGTGTCATCGGGAATGTTGTCACTACAATTTGTACAGTATATGGGTCTAATATTGATGACACCGCAGTGATAGAATTTTTAAATGTAGAATTAGCTCTCTGGAGTACCCCATTCTTTTTACTGGGGGACTTCAATATTCACGGGGAGCTGAATACTTGGAATGTAAGGTTTAGTAGATATCAAGGTAGGAAGCCTAAGGTATTTAAGGAATTACGCCTACTTTTATATCAACATGGGCTGATTGATGGGTGGCCTGTGGCAAATTTGAAGGATCCTGGTTTCACCTTTTTTTCTTCACCGCATAAGAAATTTGTGCGTATAGACTATATTTTAATACCTAGGCATATGGCACAAGGATCTCGAATGTCAGTCAAGCCACGTATTACATCTGATCATGCTCCGATTGTTATAGATATACCTATACTTAAAACCCAGCGAATACAAAAGTCTTTTACATTTAATAAGAAACTTCTATTAGATGAAATATATGTGAAACAAGTTATAGATTGGGCCAAGCAATTCTTTGATCTTAATAGGGGTTCTACATCCTATGCGATGGTATGGGACTGCTTCAAGGCAGGATTACGAGGCGAAACGTGCAGTTATGGCTGGAGCTTACAGCGGAAAGGGAAAAATATAATGACGCAAATAATACAAGATCTAATAAATGCGGAACATGATTTAATGCGTGATATTAGTTTACACCAAGATAGCAAAGCTTCACAAGACAAAGTTGCGAAGCATAATGCTAAGATTAATGGGGTTTGGAGCCAGGATATAGCACAGCAATATAAGATTCATCGTGCAGAAAGATATGAATATGGGGAAAATGTGGGTAGATGTTTAGCTCAAAGAATACAGGGGAGGCAGACTGCACAGCGTATAACTTCTATAGAAAACAATCGGGGTACTTTAATCGAGTCATCAGAGGGTATTCTGCAGGTTTTACATGAGTATTATACAAATCTCTATACCCAAGAAGACTTCTCATTTGATCTACTTGATCATTACATAGATAAATTGGATTTATCCCAATTAGATTCTGTTCAACAGGAACAACTAGAGCTCCCAATTACAATTCAAGAACTTGAGACCTCCCTTAAAGAATTGGCCCTTGGGAAGGCCTGTGGCCCCGATAAACTACCGTTAGAAATTTATCACGTGCTATTTCCTACAATTAAAAATGATATGTTGGCAACGTTTTTAGAAGCCCAAAATGGGTTTCCACCACCATCATGGGAAGATGCAAGCATAGTTGTATTTAGGAAAAAAGAGAAGCCTCCACATCTTCCTGGGTCATACCGATCTATTTCACTTATAAATTTTGTTCCCAAATTGTACTCTAAAATCCTTGCCAATCGACTGAGCCAAATCGTTCCTGCCTTAGTCTCTGAACAGCATGGCTTCCTCCCAGGACGCGGTAAGATTAATCATATACACCGTGTTATTGCAACATTAGATTACGCTACTACATATCACCTGAACGTTGGATTGGTGTTTTTAGACGCAGAGAAAGCGGTTGATCGCGTTACATGGGCATTCTTATGGGCGATTTTGGGAAAAACTGGGGTTTGGATTATGATTCATATCTGCTCTACAAATTATGTATAGACATCCAAGGGCTAAGATATGTATTTCGGGGCAAGAGTCAACGGCAGTTAACATCACGCGGGGCACACGGCAGGGGTGCCCCTGCTCACCTCTTTTATTTGCTATGTATATAGAACCACTGTTAAAGACATTGATATCATCCCAATATATACAATCCATGGTTTTGCCCGGGGGCAACATACGGGTGTTAGCTTATGCTGACGATATTGCAGTTATAACATCTGATCCGGAATCTGCATTAATTGAAATTGAAAATCTGACTCCCGAATTTGGTACTGTGTCAGGGTACAAACTTAATATCCAGAAGACACAGGTTATATGCTCAGAAGGATTATGTACTAATGATAGCCGGGTCACCCCAGAGGCCAAATATTTGGGGCATCAAAATTAGATTGTTACCTCAACAGTTAATTATGGCGAACTGGTCAGATATATTGCTATCGGTAAGAAACCAATTAGAGAAAATTGAATGTTTACACTTGTCATTGGTTGGGAGACACAATGTCTTAAAAATGACCATCTTACCAAAAGTCTTATATTATTTTCGTGCAATACCATTGGAGATATCTACATTACAATTGAGGAAATTACAATCTATAACTGATCGATTTTTATGGGGCTGGAAATCTGCGCGAAGAGCATCTAAATATATGACATTACCAATTTTAAGTGGGGGCTGGGGAGTTCCAAATTTTGCATTATATTATCTGGCATGTCTTATGCAAAATATTAAATATTTTGCAATAGGTGGAACCCCGCCCACATTTGAAAGCCCAGATATCTTTTCTCTCTTACTTGGCCCACAATCTCGGCAAATGTTGCTTTGTTTTTTAGAACCTAGTTACTATAAAAGAACTAGATTTAAACTAATTATTTCCGCCTTTAAAGGATGGCAATCCATACGGAAGCTTATTTCTTTGGGACGTATTAATTTTTATACTCCTTGTAACTCTATAGAGTTGCTTCCATTAATATTTAGCGATCGTATTATGTGTACATAGCGGGAAAAAGGCATAACTGCTCATTTCAGGAGCTAAAAGATAAATATGGTCTCTCTCAACATGACTTCTTTAAGTATCTGCAAATACGCAATTTTATTTTCAAACATCCAAATGTTTTACCACTCTCTCATAATGAATGTATTGAAATACTTAAAAAACCAACATGTATAGGGACTATTTATAATTATTTGTTAAGCTTACAGCAGGATGATATGGAACAGCAGGAATCCAAATGGTGTATAAAATTAGGCACATCGGCAGTACCCTTTCAAGAATCAATATGTATAGCCGATAAAATTATTCTATCCGCCAATTTATATTCACAGCATTATAAAACTTGATTTAATCTTTATCATACACCACTTAAAAGGCTAAAATGGAGCAATGCCAACAATGGGAAATGTTATAGGTGTCAATGTGATTTGGCAGACATTATACATATCTTTTCAGACTGCCCTATATTAAAACCTTTTTTTCTATCCATAGAATTTTTTTTAGCATATATTACAAAGTGCGATGTAATAATCTCAAGAGAGATGATTATTTTTGGTATATCTAGTGATACTGAATTGTTTTTAGGTTATCATGAAAATAGATATGTTATATTTATGGCTATGGCTGTAGCTCACCTTTGTATATCATCAATGTGGTTAAAGCCTGAAGCACCTACATATGAAATGTGGCGAGCAAAGTTTTATAATGTTTTTATTTAGAATTTAATCTAGATCGGATCAAATCAACCAGGAAAAAGCGAAGAGGGTATAAAATATGGCAGGCTATGATAGACTATCTGGATTCCTAGGGACCATTATTCCTGCCGTTAAATAGGATAATCTGCTGTTTAGATTGTATCTATTTGATATTATTATTGCTTCTACTGTTTATTTTTTAATTTGCATTTATTTTTAATTATCTTAGTCTAATATTTATACCATAAATTTGGTATACTGGTATGCTGATTGTGACATGATATAATCGCTTTATATGTGTATTCTTGTACATATGGCTTTGAACTGAATCAATAAAAAAATAAAAAGAAAGAAGAGCCAAACTAAAGTTGCTTCAGGAAAGATTTGAAAGCGGGACATTCCAGACTCGCCTGCAACTGAAAAAGAATAGCTAACCTTCAACAAAGCCGACGCTGTCATCGCACCCCACCTGCGGGACATCATCAACACCTCATTCGACACCGCCACCTTCCCCGAGAGCTGGAAGCACGCCGAACTCAGCGCTCTACTCAAGAAACCTACAGCAGACCCCACCGAACTCAAGAATTACCGCCCCATCTCTCTTCTCCCGTTTCCAGCCAAAGTCATCGAAAAGACCGTCAACAAACAGCTGGCCGCCTTCCTCGAGACGAATGGATCCCTCGACCCATCGCAGTCCGGATTCCGTGCCAACCACAGCACCGAGACCGCCCTCATCGCCGCCACTGACGACATCCGAGCCCTGATGGACAACGGAGAAACAGCGGCCCTCATCCTCCTAGACCTCTCCGCGGCTTTCGACACGGTCTGCCACCGCACCCTAGTGCAGCGCCTCAGCAACGTCGGAATCCAGGAGAAGGCACTGGAATGGATCGTCTCCTTCCTCGACGGAAGAACACAAAGAGTCCGCCTACCACCGTACAAGTCAGAGGCCACCGAAGTCATCTGCGGCGTCCCTCAAGGATCCTCGCTGAGCCCTACTCTCTTCAACGTCTACATGAGCCCCCTCGCGGCCATCGCACGCCAACACAACCTCAACATAATCTCCTACGCCGACGACACCCAGCTGATCCTCTCCCTGATCAACGACCCCGCCGCCGCCAGAGCCAACCTGCACGAAGGGATGAAAGAGGTAGCCGAGTGGATGACGACGAGCCGCCTGAAACTGAACTCAGATAAGACGGAGGTCCTCATCCTGGGCTCCTCGCCCTCCGCCTGGGACGACTCCTGGTGGCCCCCCGCCCTGGGCACCGCACCCAAACCGACGGACCACGCACGCAACCTGGGTTTCATCCTGGACTCCTCCCTCTCCATGACCAGGCAAGTCAACGCAGTGTCCTCGTCGTGCTTCAACATCCTGCGCATGCTGCGGAAGATCTTCTGGTGGATCCCCTCAGAGACCAGGAAGACCGTCACCCAGGCCCTCGTCACCAGCCGACTGGACTACGGCAACGCACTCTACGCCGGAACCACCGCCAAGATCCAGAAGAGACTCCAGCGCATCCAGAACGCCTCAGCCAGACTCATCCTCGACATCCCACGACACAGCCACATCTCCGGACACCTAAGAGACCTACACTGGCTCCCGGTCAACAAGAGAATCACCTTCCGCCTCCTTACCCACGCACACAAAGCTCTCCACGATCAAGGCCCGAGCTACCTCAACAACCACATCAACTTCTACGCTCCCAAACGCCACCTCCGATCTGCCAGCCACGCCCTCGCCGCCGTCCCACGCATCCGCAGAGCCACCACAGGAGGAAGGTCCTTCTCCTACCTGGCCGCCAAGACCTGGAACTCCCTCCCGGCCGACCTGCGCCTGACCCAAGACCACCTCTCCTTCAGGAAGAAGCTCAAGACCTGGCTGTTCGAGCAGTAGCGCCCCCCCCCCCCCAAGCGCCTCGAGACCCTACGGGTAGGTAGTGCGCTCTATAAATGTCTTTGATTGATTGATTGATTGATTAACTTGGGCCAATCGACCAAATGAACTCCCACATTCTCCTTTTTACTTAACCCTAACTTTGCTTCGCTTGTGCTCTGAAGTAGCAGAAAAGAGACAACCTCACTTTCCAAAATCTTGAAAGAAAGAAATTGTGCTATTGGTGCAATAACAGTGAAAGAACATTGCAAACTCTTCAATGAGCAAGAACTAACATGTAAACACAAACTGTGAAGAAGACAGTTGGAACTCAATGGGACACAAGAAAGACTCAGACATGCGAAAGTAACAAAATGTTGATTTAATCATAGCTCACATCTACCCAAAAATACAGATTTTAAGAGCACAGTGAATAGCAGGTTATTCATCTTCATAGAATATCTATGCTCTTTTACTTTTGAAACAGTCCCTTACATTGCGTTTGTGTTAGGATTGGCATAAGTAATGAATTCCATCAACTGAAAAGAGAAGAACCACAAGGATTATATTGCTTACCCATCTCAGAAGCTGAGGAGCACATCCAACTTACAGCCACTGGTACTGAACTGTGGTGTACTTCCTTGCGTTGCAAGGTCCAGAGATAAAGCCTGAGAGCTATAGGCCTTCTGGAATTTGTTGCAGGGTGGTCAGTGCTCTCTGAATATAAGGACCTTCTACCCGTGCATCCTGCCTTCACAAAGCCAAGCTCTTGGGAGACTTCTGGCATACAGTGGCGGCTTACTTTACAGGAGAACTGTATGCAGTGATGTCTTTGAAGTCCTTGACTTCCAATTCATGTGTTTCGCACCCTCTTTCCATAAAGTGGAGAAATGAATTGAACTTAACTGCCACTGTAATGTACTGTGGGGCTGGGCAGTGCCTGGCAATGTAAAACACTTTTTTAACAAGGCTCATTACTATTCGCTTTCCATTCTTTCTCTTTTTGATTTTCAAGGCAGGAAGGATATGAAAAAGGCAAAAACAACAAATGGTTCCATCAGGCTAATTCTTTTCTTTGAATGAAAGTAAGTGCTATTTCCTGATAGACAATATTTAAAATAAAATCTTTTCCTACAGATATTTCCTTCGCAAATACGAGCAGTGTGATTCTCTGCAGACACAGGATTAATAGAACATTTGATAATCAAAACTGCAATTGTAAAGGAAATCTTTATTTGAAACATTGCCGCTATTTTGATTTTGGAGGGAAAAAAACTTGTTGCTAAAATGTTAATATAACTGGAATAAGGGTGACCAGAACATAAGTTTTAATTATGAAAACGCCTGCAATTTGCCATAGTATCTTTGGTTCTATATCTACTAACTGCTGGTTAAACATAAGCCTATCAAGAAAGCTCAATCTATTTTGGTTTTTGGTAAAATAACTCATTCAAAGGAACATCAGTGGTAGTGGCTTAAATAGACAGTGTTAATTAGGGATAGTCACACACAGAAATCAAAATATTTCATAATATTGCTGGTTTAACAAACAGTCAGAAAAGAAAATTGAGGTTTTTTTTTTAAGTCACCTGTCAGAAACAAATTCTTAAAACAGAGGGAGAACAATTTCCTCTAAAACCGATTAAAACACATATTCTGTGGCACAGACTCAATAACTACAAGGCATCAAATATAGTAGACATGTTACAAAATGAATAAAAAGAATAAATACACTACTTTTTTTTACATTTGTATTATCTCTAGTTTAGTGTTTCCGAAACTGTGGGTTGCGAGATGATTTTTGTTGGGTCGCCATACTCCAGGCAATATCTAAAGTAGCCTTTAAATTCTATATTTAATGTTTCACATTGGCTACGCTTCAACAGCAGAGCCCAAATGTCAGGCTAGGTCTTCTACTGCTTATTTTTTTTCTTTTTTTTTACACATTAGTTTTATTTATAAACTCTGTACACTTTGCAGTATGAGAAAGAAAAGTAGAGTGAATTAGAGGACAATCCTGCAAGAGTACATGGAAGTGTTAAAGGAAAGCTGGAGGATGCAATTTTTTCCTAGTACTCAACAAAATGTAAATACATGTAAATTAACTGTACGCATTCAGCAGTTAGGAAAATAAAAAAAGGCAATTTTTTTGTAATTCTGAAGTGTGATGGAAACACAGATTTTAGTATGATTAGAAAAAAATCAAGACACTTTACTTGGTGGTGCACAAATAATAAATATTCACTGAAAGACAATTTGCACACATTTTCATTTGTGTACAGTATAGTTTTATCTATAATACTCAGTCTGTACAAATTTGCTGTCTGAAAATAGAAATCATCTACCACACGATGCTTTATTACATTAAAAAAAACAGCTGCCTCATGTTCATTAAAGCTAGGTGGGTTGCAAAAGTTTGTTGTACTACATTGTGGGGTGTGTTACTAAAAGGTTTAGGAAGCAATTCTCTTGGTAAAGCCAAGCACTGGAAATACAAGCAGCAGAGAACTGTAACTACCAATGACACACAGGGTTGTGCCAGTTACACCCAAACCTGAAATAAGGATTTAGCATTCCATTTAATCAGACTCGCCTCTCTATGGATGCAAAAGGATTTAGCAACACATAGGCAGATGTGGTTACTGCAAGGGAATTTGACATCAGAGTCTTAAAGCCCCAGCCAACTTTTTTCCCCTTCATTTTGTCTTACGCACAAGAAAGAGTAAGGAGTTGCAAGTATTGCCAATCAAAATTTCCTATTGGAATTATTGCAGGTTTGTGTAAGACCACAAACAAGAAAGGTCTGTAAGAACAAAAATCTATCATTTATCTATTCTACTTACTTGTCATGGAAATGTGCCAGGCCGCCTCCTCACACAAACATGCAAGAGTTGTGCAATTACGTGTAATAGGTTCACTTGTACTACAAGGACTCTTTCACTGTGGTTTCTGTGGTATCCCTCTGAACGGCACAGAGCTCCTTTATTAATATGGGATAGTGTAGTGTAAAGACATTCTCCCATATATTATTGCAAGTATGGCGCACTACTTTTTTGTGGGGGGGTTTCTGATGGACATTGATGCTAGCCTAAAGCTGAAGTCTGGTACAGGGCTTATCGGAAGGGAAAGAGTTTGCCCTAACTTGAATGCTTCACCACTTATTCCTTCATGTATGTCGTACAGCACACACCAAAACAAACAAGTGCCAGCAGCTACACAGAAACTTTTATCAGTGTGTGGACAAGACATAGGATGTATTTTGTGTGCCTGACTTTTAGAACGGGAATATATTTTAGAAAAAAAATAAACTGATTGGTGAGTATTATCGTGTTAGGCCTTTTCTGGGAGTCCTTGATAAATGAAAGCCTATTGGGCAGTATCATGTATGTGAACCATGGTTTACCACTGGTGTCCCAGGGCCTCAAAACAGGTTTATTGTAAACACATCCGAGTTACTCCCTTCATGTGCATTATTCAGAGTAGATGAGTCAAGCGAACGATGCTTACTCAAGAATGTAGATGTTATACAATCAAATAAAGTATGACAATACATAACACTACAGAACGTCCATGTCCAGTCAGTGCTTTGTATTAAGAAGAAAAACCTACTTTATTGAGCAGAGACACACAGGACAGTTCAAATGTAGATAAACGAAAACCAGAAGGTTTTAACTCCTCCAGGGGCCAATATATGGCACTTAACATTTTTATAGCTCCCTAGTTCTAGGGCAACATTTCATAATGTTAACCTATTGCCGATAAGAACACATGGGCCTTATTTTAGATTAACCTAGGGATCTTGTTATTAGAGATCTACCACAACACTCCTAGCTTTACACGGATGTACCACACAGGTAACCCAAACAATGCTTAAAAGAATAATAGTCTATGACCAGTAGATTAACACATATATAGCCATTTCCAAAGGTTTAGCAGCCACACAAGTCCACGCAGACAAAAAAAGTCTTTAGGTGCTCAATGTGCAGTCCAGCTGAACCAGCGACCATTCACTGCTGTTCTGTTGGGAATATGTTCCCCAACTTCATAATTTGGCAGTGGTCAGTCAGGGGCCCAATTAGTCCCTTTCTTAGCACAGCAGCAGAAAAAAAAACAGCGGGTCAGTTTTTGATATACAGTGGAACAGGTGCATTTTATTTTTTTAGGTTAGGTGCCTCTATCCAACTGTTGGTAGGTATGTTGACAAGTTGTTTAAGTCCGATGCTGGCGAGGTTGCCACGAAGCATAGTGGAGATGGGGTCGCTGGGGTTGTCGAGGTGGAAGTTCAGGTCTCCAATGTCTATGTAGTTTGTTGAGGCCATGGCGTGGGGTGCAATGAAGTCGGTGATGGTGGTGGTGAAGGGTGTTCGGGTGCCCGGGGGTCAGTAGACAAGGGTTCCTTGGAGTGTGGCTTTTTGGTGGTCTGGACCTGGAAGTGCAGGTGTTTGGCGGAGGGGAAGGTTTCGGTGGAGGGTGCTCTTGTGGACAATGGCGAGGCCCCCTCCTGAGTGGGTTGGGCGGTTTTTCCTCTGGATCTTGTATCCGTCTGGGATGGCGGTGTTGATGTCTAACTGCATCATAGCGCTTTTTTTCTTCACTTTCAGCCAAACTGCAGATCAGCCTGCCTGCTGAATAACATGGTTAAACAAAACATTTACGAAGTCAATAACTTTTTCGTAGGTGAGAACTATTGGCTTTGCCAATCCTTGTAATATCAGGCTTACCACGCAGCAGGGAGTTAATTGACTTACTGCGTGAAAGCCTTTCAGTTAGACCTTTTTTGAAGCACAATCCCCTCAAGACGTGTAGCAATGCTCACAGTAATAGTGTTGTTTCTTTTCCCATAGTGATTCATGCTGCATTTACAGATGTTTTCGGAGAAAATGATTGGTTGGGACTGTTCGTGTGTGGGCGGTCCTAGCCGTCAGACAGATGCCAGAAGGGTGCGTGTGTAATTATACATTTGCTGGTCCTTATCGGTCTGTGCATCTGGATGCTCTGCAGATCCTTGGAAAGGGAACTGGAACAACAGATGGTTGCCCCTGATGCCAGAGCTCACCAGAATTACACTGATCAGGCTGCTGTTCTCCCCCATGCCTGCAGGCTGGGGGAACCGAGTCCTCTGAGAGAAAGTCTGCTCTGTTGCAAATCTGACTGCTTTGCACACATCAGGGCAAATGAAACCAGAAGCCTGGCCCCTGGCAAGGTTAGCACAGCTCATTTAGTAGAAAATAGACCCAAAACAAGCCCAGTTATAACAAAAGAACAAGGAGCATTTCAGTGAGATGTTGGTACTGCATAGGTATGCTCTTCTGCTAGATAGAAACCAACAATCGCTATAACCTTTCCGATGCAGTTGCTTTTCCTGCTTCCTGAATCTATTTTGGGATATGACAGATGTATGTGCCTTGCACAGAAACTCTTTACATATCCAAATGACGGTCTACCTCCACTTTCAAAGACATTGCGTAAATGAAGCTTGAAATGGACAGAGCAAAGCAAGCCGGCTTGGATTGGATTGGTTGGCAAACTAAAGCATGCAATAAGTAACCTCCTGGCACGACAATAAGATGATATGAAAATAGGGGGGGGGGGGGGGGGGGGGAGCCGACATGAGAAGAAAAAATAGTATTCAAGTCAAAGTGCAATCAAGATGAAGCAATTGGTATTTGGTCCAAGTTCCAGCCAAAAGAACAGAAGTCAAGCTGGCACTCGCTGCCCAATTACGAGGCAGAAACAGGAGTCACAAAGATGCCAACTAATGGTATGCCATGGGCGGGCTTTAAGTCCCTTATGCATACAATAAAGCTTGCAAGCGAATGCACAAGCAGTGCATGCGCTGTCGCAGGGGAGATCTAAAGACCACTGTGTTATTGCCATAAACGATAATGCATTGAAGATGAAGGAGAAATTGCTTCATCCCACCTACGTCACTTAGAACCAAATTTTAGTAGCGCATCAATCCCTGCGTGATCATATTCTGGGTGTGAGTTTCACAACAGTATTGAGGCATTGCATTATTTTTCACAGAACTGGTGGCTAACATGACTGACATTTGGGGATGTTAGATTCCTGAGCCACAAAAGGAGAAAGAACATAACTGCTTGCTGGAGGAGTATTTTTCTGACCACGTCTCTTGCAGGAGGTCACAATGAAGAAACAGTTTGTGTAGCAAAACCTTAATTCTTGGACAAACCTTTTCAAATACATGGATCCAAAGACTATAAACTCTAGAAACATTTGAAAACACTATGCTCACGTATGAAGGCTCAGTGAGTGAGAACAAGATAATCATGTTAATCAAGTGCTTGTACCCTCAGAGAAAATATCCCACAGCCAGAGGGTTTTGGCAAGGAGCTGGTGAGAGGCTTAATTATGTTAATGGCACAATAGAAGTTGTGAATAGTGTTGCAAACTTCCTGTGAGTGTTTGGCTTCCTCGTCTGAGTTATTGGTGCAAATACTGCAGGTGTGTATGGAAAGCTACTGAAGATAGAATATTTGTCCAATGGAGCCAATATGAGGTGAAAGTGGGAGTCAGAAGTCCTGACAAATGCTGACAATCTAGCACGAAGATACTGCCAATGCTCTTGTATGATATGAATATGAAAGTAGGCCATCTAACCATAAGAGAGAGAACTCAATCCAGATGCATTTTAAGCCTCTTTAAAATCAACAGTGGGGGGGGCATCCATTTTGTTAAAAGGGACCCTCACCCACTAGAACCACTAGTGGCATGCTTCAGCCTCCGGTCCTCGCCCATGATACCATGTGTGGACCAGTGGAGCTCCTAATTTTCTTGGTGAGAGATCTCTATTGACTGCAGGTATCTAGAACCCTATCGGATTTAATTTCGGATACTTTGGCAGGTTTAAAACCAAGAAGTGAGGTCAATGCACTCCCACATCAATTGTGATGTGGATGTCAATTGAAACTCCATAAATAAACTTCTTACTCCCCCCTTTTTTGGTCGGTTATACAAAACTAAGTCTGCAGATAGTAATCAGACCCTCCGGCAAGGCCTCCAAAACGAGTGCAAAAGTGCCCATATGAAATGTGTCCTCTAGGAGAAATGGATTCAGGCTGTACACATTTATCACGGGTATGATTTCCCCCCCCCCCCACCCCCACCCCCTCCTATTGTGAGGGCATTGAAGTATCTAATGTGAACTCCTAACTCCTTTATTGATCTAAAATTAACACCATAGCCCTGAAAAGTAAACGCTTTTTAATCTCCTGAAGAAGCTCTGATGTAGATTTCAGAAATTTAAGAGGCAATGTTGGTGCCACTTGGAGGAAGTTTGAAGGAATGAGCTTTAGAGATTACTTTCAGAACCCATTTGATATGTACTGCTTGAAGGAAGATTACGCTTTGAAATAAGAACGCACCCCAGTCTTCACCCTAGCCCATGTAAGATTCTCCATTGTAGGATTTAAATGAAGCAGCAAACCACAAAGGGAATCAAACTGATTTTTGGTAATATCTGGGGAAGTTATAGATTGGTTATTAAAAACCTTACAAAGGGATTGGAAGATGTCCTCCACACTATTTAGAGTGTGTGGAGGCCCTATAAAGGCAGAAGTGCCCCTTCTTGGGAAACGTCCTGCATCTGTCAACATCTAAAGAAACTCTTTTATATGACAAATCAAATCCACCCATTCTAGGAGGAGCACTGGTAGAAGAATACTCCTTCCTTTTGAGAAAAGCATGAGAAGGTTTGTAAGTACACTTTTGCTGATTGGAAGTTATGGTACTGAGCAACACCATGTTTGCTTTTTTCCACGACTAACGGTCATAGGACAAACCGGTTTGGCTGTCAAACATAACATTTATAATATTGTCCGCATGCAATGATATTAAGATCTAGGGAGGTCTGTGCCTAATAAAAAAAATAATCTCTCTGCCTGTAGTGTTAACCAGATCTTTAAACGGTGGACAGCAATATCCATGGTAAGAAATTCTGCTGCTGCTTCTGTAGTAAAAAGCTTAGCATGGCTATCAAAGTTGCCCCAATATAGTTAGTTGTTTCAGGAACAATGTATTTCTTTTGCCATGCTGATTCCATGCCCCAAAGAATAATCACCCTATGAAGCTGGAAGGGGAGGAAGAAAAGGGCCAGTATTCAAAGTGTTCTTAAAGACACTGAAAACTACAGTTGTAAGGACGTATACGTCAAGAACTCTGAAAGAGATGAAGGGAGCTGGGGTGGAGGAAGCGCAGATGTGCAAGAGCCTTTTAGAGAGCAGAGTTCATCCACTGAAATGCAGGCGGTGGGTGGTAGAGTCAGAGCACATCATTAAAGTGTTGATAATTCTGCAGGTGGAAATGGAAGGTACAAACTCTTGCCCCAATGAAAAACCAAGGAGTTTAATGATAGTGTTTCTATTTCTAGATTCAAGTTCAACATGCTCTACCAACTGAGTTGCTGGTATGACTTTGGGTACTGGAGAGAACTGCTCTTCTCTTACCCGTTTCTCTTTTGTCCTTAGTTTTAATAGTTTTGTGATGAGCAAAATAATATCGAAGGTCAGACCTGGTATATGGTCCTGTTCCATACAATGAGGAGTCCTTTCCTCTCACACTTAAATAATTTTGCAACCTCGTACACACTCAAAGATGGAAGCTGCACTTTCAGCACCTTTCTTCTGCACCAGCACCACGTTTGAGTGCTTTCTTAAAAAGTCATGTAATGCACTTTTTTAGAAGCTTCAACAAAAGTATTTGATTTTAATCCAGATCTCACTTTACGTCATCAAGTGTCATTAAACTAGAACTTAAAGCTTTCTAGATCAAGACAAACAACAAAACAGGGATATGCCTACAGTTCCCAAGAATGGTAGCAATTAGGGCCCGCTACAGATTGATACACCACAATATCTTACATTGGGTATACTATACCAGGGTCCTCTCACATAAACTAGATAGAGTACCAGATGGGAAGTGTTTGAGAGGGTGCGGACTAAGGGAAACTTTCCTCCATACGCTGTGGGATTATCCGACTCTCCAGGAGTACGGGGAGGGGTTGACCATTAGTTTGGAGGGTGCTACTGACATTTGATTAGCCCCAGGGGCACAACTAGTATTGTTGGGGATATGGAGTATATCTTATCAGCGGCTATTTCATCTAGGCTTCCTTCTGGCTAAGAGCGATGTGGCATGAAATTGGGGCTCCTTAGTGGTACCGGAGATGGGAGACTGGAAAAGAGGAATGGATATGCGCTACACGCAGGAAAAAGTGATCTGTAAGGGGAGAAGATGCCCCAAAAAACGTGAAAAGAATTGGAATGGCTGGGATAGTGAGGATTAGAGTAGTTCTAGCCCGTGACCTCAAAGGATGGGTAAAGGGGATTGCTGGTTGCATAAGGATGCTGTAATGTGTTAATAAAACATAAGAAACAGAACGTTATATGAGCACCCAAATAGCTTACAGGACGGAGAAAGACGTTTATGGTAAGTGATGAAAAACAGGTTCATGCATTTGTTTTCGGACCACTGGCATCACAAACTTACAAGCACACATTTCCAAATAAGGGCAACAATACAATTTATATTCATGTGATTTGGCAAATAATTTTTATAGATCTTCTGTGGTCCACTACGATCTGGAAAGGGCTTTGCTCATTCAACTTTAAGCCAAAAGAAGGCAACTCATGGCATTCTTGCAAGGTGTAAATCAGAGAAACTATTTTAGGCTTGGTTGTCCTAAAAGGAGCAAGGGCCTTCCCCATGAACAGATGATCAGATAAATTACAGACAATTAATTCAGACAGTGAAGATCTATGTAGGAGAACGCCGTAATTAAATAAAATATGGCTTATCACATAGTTATCCAGGGAAGACTTTTTAGGCAAGGCCACAGTTGGACAACATGGGGATTGCACACCCAAACAAAAGAACTTCCATTGAGCTGTGTAATGACTGCCCAGCACAAATCCACAATGAACATACACAATGGTAAGATGCTCATACGAAGTAAAAACAGAAGTAACATAGTGGCCTTATTTTTCAAATGTTCTCAACTAACCTCTAAATAAAACAGTTAGGATGGCAATAAGATATGACATTTGTTTAAACATATTAAATCTATTCCAGTTTCTGGACTGCAGCATTGCAATAAGGATTAGCAAATAACTGCAATCGAAAGTTGTGAGCAGTCAGTCCAACACTCCAGTAACAAAGAACTCTAGCTTATAAAACAAAGTAGCAGGAGTTTTGAAAGTAGCCCTTTTAGGCGAAACTCGTTTCTATTCAATGGTTGAGAATAAGAACATACTTTTATGATGTCAGGACTTACTTCTCTTTCACCGTCTCCAGCTTGAAGATATGAACTGTTTCAGTGTTACTGGAGGCAGAAAGAAACATGCCATCCATGCTGAATGCCAATGAGCAAATGCTGACACACCTATAAAAAACAGCAACAGTTATCTTGTGCACACTTTACACCCAGACAACACTAATTTATTCAGTCTATTTTATGTCGTTAAACTCCACTACCAATGTTTGATTAATGATGACACTGATAATAACAAAGATAATGTTTGTATTTCTGGATGACGGTTTGTTACTTGATAAGATTCATGGGCATATTGAGAACCTGCTAGAATACTTAAGGAGTGCTTTGAAAAGGTCTATGCATAACATCATGTAAGACTCATTAAAAACTGCTTTTGTAGCAGAAATTTTGTTAACAATACGTATATTCATATGGTGGCCAGGACTCTTGACACTGTCTGGGCACTTTGCAAAGATGTTTAACAGAACTATTAAATAGTGGAAGACAATACTGTGTTAACAAGCACTGGGAAAGCCAACAAGCTGGGTGTTGTTGGCTGCCAGCCTTTTCACTTCTTTATGTGTGGATGTGATTCTTGTAAAAGAGCAGAATGCAGTCACTCACAGTCATGTTAACCACTAGTTGAAGTGGGTTGACCCACTGTTGCATGGGGTAGAGGGCAGAAGAAAAATATGAATGAGAACAAACCAATGGATGCAGGGTGTTGATTGAAATATAATGAAAATGTAGATTGAATTGCAGTGAAACATCTTGGCTAGTGACAAACCAAAACATTAATCAGTTGCTCTATATTTCGCACCCTATCTATGTAGATAACAAGCATCACACCTCTCCCCCCCCTTTCGCACATCCCGTTTGAGAAGACCAGTTTAGCTTGACCCTTATGCGCCCTAGTTAAGCATAAATAATGGAGGAAGTGAGCACTCTAACCTGCTGCTGTCAAACTTATGGGATGTCAATGCACAAAGAAGGAGACCAGAAGGCTCCAACAGCGTGTAATCAAACAATTATACCGTCGTACTTACACATGTGCGGTAGCATGTGGAGAAGCATACCACTGAAAGGCAGTAAATGCTTGTAGGACTCATCCTGGATAACAGTGAATGCAATCCAGAGGAGTGAGGAAAATAAATCTTATAACGTTAAAGAAAACAAGAGCCCATCAAGTGCTCCTCTATATTGCAAGAGACATCTGATAATAACAGCGGCATGGTTTTCATCACGCTAAGGTTCAACTACAGGCATGTACCCAGTGTCACTGCTGCTCTAGTAGACGGATCCCAAAGGAAAGAGGTGAACACTGTGTTCTAATTATGTGAAACTCTGAAATAATGGATTGGAAAGTGACACATTTTTCCTACGAAAAATATGTAAGGTAGCCAGTTCAGCATCTAAAGAATGACAATAACTATAAACACGGTCTCAGAGTCACTAGAAATACAGTCACCATTTTAACATTACGAGTGGCCAGTGGATTTCAAAACGTATGAGTAAAAAATGAAAGGCTGAAATTTATGTCCGAGATGTTGTGTGTCATTGGAACAAAAAATAGTAATGCTGAAAATTGACACTGGACTATAGCATTATGTTTGTTATAAAGACAGTCTGTCATAATTTTTGAGTGGCCCAATAGTAGCCACATATGACAAGGAATTTACTTGCATTACATATTTTACTAGGTATAAAACAATGGGGAAAAAAGTCATTAGAATTTCATACAAGACTACAGTGGTTGCACTTAAACTGCTTGCTCTTTTTACTTGACCCTGGTAGAACACATGCCCATTCCATACAAAAAAACGGATTGGATCTCAAGAAGGCAAGCAACTAAGCTGAACAATACAGAGAAAGGCTTGAGAAATAGCCCATCCTGCTTTGACAAAAGGCCAGCTGTATTTGGATCTAGCTGATCATTAGATTATTTGGTTTATTCTCCAACCAAAATAACAATAGTGTAAACAAATGACACCCCGGCATGATTATAGAACAACAGCAAAAATCAGACTCAACAGTTTAATGTTCACAACAAATTCCAATAATTTGCATTCCTGCCCAAATGTGGAGTAATGATTGTGAGCAAGAAAGCTGGCACAGTACAAGCTGTGCTGCTGGGTACATGGCTGGTTAAGAGTAGAAAACCACATATCCACAAAATCAATAACCACACTAATCAGAAATGCAATTAAAAATAGACGTCTATTAGAAGAGCCAAGGTTGGCAATCTCTTCAACAGCCAGTAACAAGTTGCACAAAAATCAGATTTGTAACCATCACCTGCCTTTAAAAGCCTGCATTTCAATTCAGCAGTCAAGTAAGGGAAGCTTTCATTGGCAGTTAATTACCGAAACCCCTGGAAATCAATTGTTTCATGGCACTACAACATTCAACACTTCAAAACATGGATGAGATTATTCAATATGTTGATAAATGGCACCAGTGAACTTTAATGTAACTGCATTAACATAATTAAAGCAAAACCATTTGAAAGAATTGGAAATTATTACCTCTTTACTCCTCGCCGGAACTCGAAGACTTTTTGTCCTTCTGGAATGGAAAACACCCTGATCACGGTCCCCTAGGAAGAAAGGAATCCATGTCATTGCAGACGTTAGCCATCCACAATATAAGGGCAGCCTAGTTCAACATTACTTAGTCATGGGACGTGGCATATCAAGGGTGCCACTTGCCTTAATGCCCCCCCCCCCCCCCACCAAGGGTTTAGTTGAGAACAAAAAACATAGCTAGTAAAATAGCATCTTCTAGAAGACAGTCCAGACTTTAAAACGACCCACAATAATACTACGATCATAATACTCAGCGGGGCAGCAGTCAATTGTAACTAACATCTCTTACATTCCCGTACAACATCTCTGCCACAAGAATTGTCCACCAGTAGTACTGTACACCCAGAAAATCAGACATCAACAAATAGACAGGCATGGAACATCTGAAGAGATTTGTAAGACACTGCTTGGCAGTCGGAAGAGTTCAATCTGGTATACCCTGCAGGTCACAAACATCTATACACACCGACTGCTTCTTTACATCTCACACTGAAACTTAGATGGGGGGGAGGGGGGTAGTAAAAATGCCCATCCCAGAAGAGCTCTCCACTTCTCCAAACCATGCCAGCTCAGGACTACAACTGTACACAACATCTGAGATTGGACAACAAAATTCAGTAAACCTATCAAAATCCTATAAAAAATCATAAGGAGACCTGCAGAGCTGTTCAATGCTGCCAGCACACTGAAACTGCGTGTCTGTCTCCCACACTTCATCATCCACCACCCTGCTACACGCTGCATCCCATAACAGATTAACCGCATCTCACTCATGGCATTAAAACATTAACAACAAAGGATCAAGAAAAAACAACAACATGCTTACAACCACATACCCTACATGGCGTAGCTTGCTACAGATGTAGGTATTTAGGATTGTTGAAATCCTGCGCTACTGCTCAATGCATATCTTTTATAGAACGTTTCTGCAACATATAGACAGTCCAAGGAATTTGCAAATTATGTAAGATCCATATGCCTTTGCTGGAAACAAATAGAAAATGTTTGGCTTTCTGCTGCATGATTTCAAATGAGTTACATTTTGTAAAATAATTATCAAAAGCATTCTTTTAAACTTCACAAGATAATTCATGCTTATGTTGGCTTTTCCTGTGGAACACCTTCCATTTCTATGTGCTGTTGAGCCAGGACTCTTCTTGAAGCCAGAAGGAAAATTTCGTCATGGTGCATTTGATTAGGTGTGTTGTGACTTGGGGCTAGTATTTTCAGATAATGGTTCTTGGGCAGCTCACTTGGCACATAGCCGGAGCAAATTTCTAAAGGCTATCAACTCAATTTTGAGCCTCCCCCAACCTAAAAGAACCCAGGTTGTGCCATCTCTCTTGTAAATATCTAAAACACACTGTATACCTACTGCAACATATGGGGCAGACGTTTGAGGTCTTAAAAATTGTCGCAGCATTCAGGTACAAGAAAATAGATATTGCCGGAGAATTTGGGGGCACCGATTTTTCCTCATCCTTGGTTTGCCACAAGGAGTTAAAATTGTTTTATATAGAGGACTATATTAGGTCCCGCCGGGCCATATTTTGTCTTAGGGTTTGGCAAAATCCAGCAGCTGCATTAACAAGAGAAATTATTGCTGACTGCCTCAAATGCTATAAGGGTGGGGATATACCCTGACTGGCGGCCGTTAGGGATAGCCTGACTAGCGTACATTTCGACAATATCTTTTTAAACCCAAGCAACACAGAGGGTCTTAACAAAAAGATGATACAGGTGGCCCCTATATGAACACTATGGTGGCATGAGACATGCACAAGAACTTTCAAAATCATCAGTTGCACAGTATATGTCCATGGTGCACACGGATGGCCCCCCCTCACATTTGCCAGCTAGTTACCTTCTAAAAGATTAACCGCTGGTAGAGAAGCTTGCTCTTTCGCCTTTGGGCTAGCACTTTAAAATACCAACTGTGCTTCCCTTTAGGCTTCAACATCAATCTTGAGCAAACGCCCTGTCCCTGCAGTAACCGTGGCAATCAATCTATGTTACAGTTTCTATTCTTTTGTAACTTTTACCAAGAATACAGCAAACAATTGTTGATCCCTTTCTTTAAGGCACTGGCCATTACAGACTTTAAAGTAGCATATAGGGATATTCTTAAGCTTAATGGGAAAGACTTAACTCTCGGTGTTAGCACTTTTCTGAAAATGGCTATCCGTTCACGCGCCTCCATGACTACTTTATAAGTAGATTTTATTGCATCTTTCAAATCTTGTTTTTATTTGATAAGGAACATGAATTTGGATCTTGGCCGGTCCACTGAAAAGTGTTGCTACCCATCTCATGGCCTAAACTTTATAGTCTATTCTGACTGTACTTTAAAGTATTATGCTGCCAGTCGTTTACACTGGATCGTACCCAGACCATATTTCGCTGCTATCTGTTAAACCTTTTTGCACTTTATCAAAATATGCTGCTACATGTTATGATAAACCCGGTTATCGGTCTTAAGCTTATCATACGTTTATGAACAATTTACTGTGTCTCTCTGCACAATTTACAGGTCTTTGTGTGCATTGTTTTACAATTGTGTGTTTATCGTTTCAAACTATGTAACGTTTTAAAATGCACACTTTTGCTGGTATTTTGCTCTGAGCTTTTATGGATATTTCATATCCGAATAAAGATTATTGAACATACCCTACATGGCGTAGCTTGCTACAGATGTAGGTATTTAGGATTGTTGAAATCCTGCGCTACTGCTCAATGCACATCTTTTATAGAACGTTTCTGCAACATATAGATAGCCCAAGGATTTTGCTAATTATGTAAGATCCATATGCCTTCGCTGGAAACAAATAGAAGATGTTTGGTTTTCTGCTGCATGATTTCAAATGAGTTACATTTTGTAAAATAATGATCAAAAGCATTCTTTTAAACTTTGCAAGATAATTCATGCTTACGTTGGCTTTTCCTGTCGAACACCTTCCATTTCTATGTGCTGTTGATCCAGGACTCTTTTTGAAGCCAGAAGGAAAATTTCGTCATGGTGCATTTGATTAGATGTTTTGTTAAAGTGGCCCATGTCAGAAATTTAAAATTATTCAAAAACTTCCAAATACCACATTCGCACTGACTACATAGAACCTTGGGAGGCAAGTATGGATTCTCAGTCTACCAAATCTGTCATGAAACCAGGGAGAGTTTAAGATGCAATGAGTAAAGTATGAGGGAATGCTTTTCAGCAATGCTACAAACAGCCCAAAGTGTTCGGGACAGGGTATGAACATATGGCAGCCTCGTCTTGGCATTAAAGCAGCATTCCAGAGTCTAATTAAGACTCTGTAAATATGACCTTGTCTAGGTTTTGTGCAACAGAACCCCATTTAAAAGTTCTGCTAATTTGGGGTAGAAATCTACTCTTTTCCCGTTTGAACCAGTCCACCAGGTGGTTAAATGTTACTAATCAATGTTCCTATATAACCCAGCTGCATTGTTGCCTGCAGAACCCCAGAATATGTAGGCCTATCTTGTCCTTTCTGCCTGTGCAGAATCTTCACAATAACAATTCTTCCTCAAATTCAGTAACTGCAGTGACAGTCTTGTAGGTCTCTATGCTGGTAGGGTGCTGGCTCCATCTCTCCACGGGAAACACCACTGTGACGTCATTGGAGTCATAAACCACCACACCTGTGCCTGAACATTTCTCCACACATTTTTTCCGTGCCTTTAAGACAAACAGGATGAGATCGACATTTTATCAGCAAGGTGCAGTGAAAAAATCAAAACCTGGACCTTTTTATAATGATTCTAGTAGGAAAACAGGCTTCAGAAAGAGGAGGTGGGTGGGTTCAGTGTGGAATCTACAGGTAGATAGAGTACTAGAGAAAGATAGTTACCAAAGATGCATAACTTTATTTCTGATGGATACTTCTACCTGCAGATTCCTCACGGTTTTGATAGATTCCCTAAGCAATACCAATGCGATAGGTGGGGGGGCTTGAAGTGGTTAGGCCGCAAAGCCATGGAGGAGACTGAGAACTCGATGCCCCTACCTCTGCACTCTAGTGTTTTGCACAGTTATGAAGGGAAGAAGGAGTAGCCGCTTTGCAGTTCTGACACAAAGACTCACCATGCCAGAGCTCCAGTTGAAGATTTTGTCCAAGTGAAATGAGCTTGGATGCCTTCTGGAGGTCCTTCGCGTGCCAAGGTATAAAATCTTATTTCACAATATGATCCACATGAACAACGTCCTCTTTTGGACAGCTTTGTCCTTCATCTTGCCAGAGTCCCTGATGAAAAGGAGGTCGTCAAATTTAAAATCCTTGGTACATCACTATAAAAACTGCCCACCCTCTTAGGATCTCGACTGTGGTGACTCTTCTTCTCCTTAGTGGGATGTGGAGGCGGGGAGAAGGTAGCTAAGGTGAAGGACTGCCCCAAGTGAAAGGGTGTGACCAACTTTGCCAGCTTGTTTGGAAAAGGGACTTAAAGGGAGGCTAATGCTCAATACTGAAACTCACCGGCAAGTCTAGGGGACATAATTGCAATTAAGAAAACTGTTCTGAAGTAAGCAATAACAACTGGATTAAAAGGATGCACAGATTAAAAACATAAGCACCATTAAGATCCCATTGAGGCATAATGAATGGAGAAGTGGGAATCTATTGATAAAACCCTTCAGAAACTTCATAACTATAGAGGACTTGAACAGGGAAGGCAGGTTGGGAAGACACAGAAAAGCCAACAACATGGATAAATTGCAATTCTAGATACCCACTGCACTACACTGCTGAGCTAATGACAGATCGACCCATAGGATATCCGATAAGTGTGCCTTGAGAAGATACAGAAAATGCTTGAACACCACTTGGCAAACCTACTCCATCTTCCAGAGTACACCATTTCTGTGGTATGTTTGCAGACAATAAAAATAAAATCCACCATTTCAGGAGACAGATGAAAAGCATGCAGGTATCCCTACTCAATCTCCAGACATAAAAGGTGGTGATTCTGGAGGTAGAGGTGTAGCACCTGCCCACCCGACAGAAAGGCGTTCTACCATTTAAGGGTCAGAGCAGGTGACACAGGAAGGTGCACCGGTGCTGAAAGCCACACTCTTTTCAGCCAGTCCATGACTTTTGCATCGAAGACCAGAGTCATGTTGTTTCTCTACAGAGAAGAAGTGACCCAGCTCGAACCTGCTTGTGAACATACCATCATGGATGTGTTTTCTGGCATGGTCTGGATGGTCTGGCCACGAAGGGATGGCTGCTCCACCAGATTATTATGTAACATCTGCTCCTCTGAAGACTAACTTCCTCGGATCTCCAGCTTCTCCAGATACACTACCCAATCTAAAGTGGAAGCATCCATTACCACTGTGGTCTCTGCTGGCAGATGTTGAAAGGACATCTCTTGAACTAGGTTCTCGTTCACACTCCACAATTTCAAACCTGCAGTAGCTTCCCCCGAGATTACAATGGAGTGCAAGAGATTTCTACCATGTTGCAAACACTGCTGTGGAGCAACCAATGGAGATCCCTTGTTTACCAGTGTGCATAAGTGAATAGGAAGACGCAGGAAGCTAGTAGACCTAACAGGCGTAAGGCCATCAGTAATAGAAAGCGTGCTCCTGAATAACCCCTTAACCTCCGAGAGGGGGAAAGACTCAACATTGTGCCAGTAGTGCCCCTATAAACAGCATATGCTGCGAGGGCTTCAGGTGAGTATCGGGTATGTTGATAGAAAAGGCAAGGTAATACAGCAATGATGCTGTAGACTGCAGTTGGCAGCAACTTTGGAGACTTGACATTCAGGAGCCAGTGGTCCAAATACAGAAACATTGGGTTTCCTGATCTTCTATCCCACGCATCAACTTTGTGAACATTCATACCTCAGAAGAAGCACCCCCTCCAAAAAGCACCACCTGCTGGACAAGAGGGAACTAGGGTTGCTTCCTTGCTGTGGTTGGGGAGGAAGAAGAGGAGAAAAAATATGCAAGAGGTTAGGTTCAGCCTCTACCCTTGCCATGACCCCAGTACTACCTGAATAAAGTATCCGTTGCTATTGTTGCGGCTGCTGGCCTTGCTGACACCACAAACGGAAAAACATCTTGCAAACCTGTGAAATATATAATTGTCTATAATCAAATTGCCTGGTTTGGAGTCGAAGAGTCCTAGCGGTGGCCTTAACTGTCCTTGAAACTCTGAAACGGCTAAATCTGCATATTCCATCGAACAGCCATGAATCGTCAACAGGGAGGTCGTTTGGGTTGCTTTAGAAACGACTGGAGAAAGCTACGGTTGTGCAATGACACGGGAAGCATTACTGTCATGGAAGTATCCATCCACGTGCCATGGAATCAGCAGTGTCTAGGCCAGACTGAATCACCTATCTGGTCGTAGCCTGACTATTTTGAACACATTCTGTGACATTTCTCTGCCGATGGTCTGGGAGATTTGGGAATTACTGTTTGGGTCAACTTCCACAGGGCATGAGACTAATGACCCATTAAACAGGTAGCATTAAGAAACTCAAGCTCCATAATTCCACTGAGAAAGACTTCTTCACAAAGTGTTGTATTTTTCTTAGCAGCAGTGGGAGGTTCTTTTGTCTGCAGTAATGTTATGGTAGTGTGGTTTTCATCGACGCTCAAATTACCAGGAAAACAAATTCAAAACACTGGGATCATTGGAAGAAAAGAAAACAAGAATTTATCAGTAAGGTCTCGTCATGTAATTTCTGAAATGCAAATAATTAGGAAGCACGATGTGAATCTACTAAATAAATCATAAGTAGCATTATTCCATAACACATGTGTGTGCAAAATGATAGCAATGTGCTGAAAATAAATATTAATCAGATTATGACATTAGCAGTGATGACCCACATGATCTATTAGGTCAGGAATCAAACAGAGGGATTAGAAGTATACAGGTTCTCTCTACTTCCAATAATCTCATATTCAATCATCATAAAAGAGGGAAGTTGTCATACATTTGTCTCTTTTTTGTCTCCCTAGTGAAAAGGTCGGGGAGGGGGGGTAACCCTATTTGTTTTTTTGAAAGACCCTAACCCACTAGTCAATCAAGTGGCATACTTCATCATTAAGTGCTCACCAGCATCTCTAACTTATCTGGGAGAATCCGCGCTTATGAAAAATGACTGCAGGTATTCCTACTCTTTAGAATTTTATTAGGGAGAACCCTTGGTAAAGTAAAGTAGATGTAACCAGCGCTATTATGAGCTCCTACATCAAGAAGATCTACATGTTTCAGTGGTAAATGTATTGCCACTTAGGTCAGACGGCTTTCTTCAGGAAGAGTAAAATTATAAAGATCCCTAGTTCAGATTATGTCAGAGAATAAGCAATTATTGGGATATAAGAGATTATTGGTAATACCAGTGTCATTTGGGTGCTACGAAAAATGAAGGTAACATGAAGATGAGCTGAAAACCCAGCGTAAGTACTACTCCTTAGCCAATTTAAACATTCCTAAAACTCATGGTGCACAAAGGAGGAGTCCTTCTTAACGCCCATTTGCCACTGATGTGATGACAAGAGTCTTGTGCCATCACAGAGTCCGTGTAGAGCATTCTTAGACCTCATAAATAAATATGTAAAAAATAGAACTGCAGCACAGAGCGTGGTGACTGCCACAATGGCATTCCTGAAGGATAACTCAGCAACCTTCCTCGCAAGGGCACAAAGTGAAGAAAGACCAATGAGCAGATGTGAGTGGTGTAATGGCAAGCTTCATGAGAGGCCAGAAAATGAACAGTTGGAAGAAACTGCAAAAAGCAATGCAGTCTGATGGAAAATAGTTTTACTTCCAAGAACATTTCCCAAGTAGGAACTGAAAAAAGCTAATTCTAGAAAGAAATACACATACGGATGACACCATCGCTCAATGCATGGTGTAAAGTTAAACAAGGACAAAGTAGGGGAGTGCACAAAAGAAAAATAGGAAAATCTCTGCCACAGAGTATAGCCACAGAGACCTTGCCAGCGATGTATTCTGAATAAAAGTAGAAAATTAAATATTCCTAAACACAGTCAATGACCTTGAGTACAGTCCTGCTGTAACAATATGGAACTTTCAGAAACTACAAATTGAGGGGAATATTAAAAACAGTTCTTTCATTTTAAAATAGTTGTACATTGAGACAATCCTTTGACAATGTGAGCCAGTGCAAGGTTCCAAAGCTAGTGAGATGTGGTCCTAGGATTTCAAGTGTAGGACTAGCGAAGCCACCGACCTTTGCAGAAAATGTATTGAAGAGAAATATCTGAGCTACTAAGTATAGCTTGTTCATGTAGGCCAAATGAGAGAGCACAAGAGAGACTGCAGCTAGAACTCGAACTCAACAAGGAATACTGAAAGAGTGGGTAATTAATAAGTTAAATAGGTGTTTCTGATTTGTGAAAAGTGGGGAAGACAGGATAGTCATTTTATTAAATGACCAACTTCGCAATACCAAGCCAGAATTGGACAAGGCTTTAAGCTAAGTTTCTTTAGTTAAACAAGCATTTGCAATGCAATAGGTCTCGCATTGTTGGAAGCTAGAGCAATTGGCGGCGTTAATCCACTTGAGAAATAGATGCCGTACTTTTAGAAGCGTTGCTTATGCATGGCCAGGTAAAACAAGAGGTGATCTGTCCTCCCTTTACTGTGTTGCCCCGTATTCCTGCCGGGCCTGACTTTTATTTTATTAAAGGACTGCAACAGGCAACAGAGCGCCTGTAATGCACGGCACCTACTACGGGGGCTGGTGTTTGATACTGGCAAGTGTAAGTAAATACAAGAACCTAAGCCACCACCTTCAATTAGGAGAAAACAAACAGGTACGACAGCATTGTGGGTTAATGCTCCTGCTGCTCAGACCTATGAGAAACCTGCTGGTGAATGTTCTGAATTTGTGTCGGGCCCCTATATCGCTTTTATTATTTTTCTGAAATTGATAAACTAGACTTTCAGATTGTTAAATAATACCGGCTACATTTTACACAAACATTGCCTTTTGATTCAGTGCCTGGACAAGGACGGCTGGGAAGCTAACATCAGCCTTTGAAAATGTGCCCACAACAGCCCCATTTTGTATTGAGTGAATGTAGCAAGTTTTCCAGCCATTTCCAAGTGATTTGTGGGGCACATTTTATAAGTTTGTAGCAGAAAACTTGTGTGTTTCCTAAAGGCAGTTTGCCAGACTGGGCAGCCCATGCTAATCTCACAAACGCAGCTCATTGGCCCTCTGGAGGGGGTTTTCCCTATGCCCTGCAGTGCCAGTCCAGCCTGGCATCCGGAGTATGTAGCCTTTTCAAGCACATTAGACACGTACTGACTGACGAGACACTACTCAGATGTTTACATCCATTTTACAGGCCATGTTTTGTGCCTGCTGTGCGGACTACTAGGTCCATCCACAGAGGACCGAACTTTGTCCTATGAGGACGTGATCCTACAAGAAAGAAGACAGTGTTTGCTGAAGTGCTGAAAATACTAATTATTCATGCCTGCTGAACTACAGCAGAGAGCCCTTTCAGCTGTATAAGAGCTTAATGAAGAGAGGAAGAGCTGGTGCAGCCGGAAGCAAACTAAAACCATTAAGTGGTGTGGGGAGTGGAGGGGGGGGGGGGGGGTGTTGCGGTGTCTGGAAGGGAGTTTGTGTATGTGCTGGTGTGTGAGATTAGGCGTCTACAGGAAGGTTGTGCAAGTTTGTTTAGGTGTCTCTGTGGGGAGTTGTGCATGTTTGGATGTTTATAGGGAGTTTATGTGTGTGCGTCTGAATGCATTGTTTGAGTGTCTATTTAAGGAGCGTGTATGTGTGCTTGAATTTCTATATAGTGAGTTAATCGTGTTTGAATGCATAGCCTGTGTTCTTTGTGTGCACATGTAGAAGCTGGCTCTGTATATACTATACCAAAGGGATGTATAGTGTGCACAGAGTTCAGTGGAACCCCAAAGGTAGGCAGAGGTAAAATTAGATAGCACCATACTCTCTATTTGCGGTAGTGTTGTTGAGCAGTAAGGTTGTATATAGGGTATTGTTAATCATTTGTTGTACACACTCAATCAGAAAATGATATCACACACTCAAAGACAACTTCAGACCAATTGGTTTTGAATAAAAATATTCTTTAAGTTATTTTATTTTCTAGAACCAAGCAAGCCTGGCACAGGTAAGCAATACTTTATTTACAGTAGTAATGCAGTTTGTAAACAGTTTGAATTGCAATTGTAAATATACTTTGATTACATTGGAGCTATTAGTAATGCAATGCTTTTGATATACTGTACATATACTTTTTATTGGCTTTTTAGTAGAATATCATGCAAGTTACTTTTCAGATTACTTTTCTTACACAGTGCAGTATACCTGGATACTGCACTGGGACATTTCCTGTAAAGAGGTAAGTAAAAGCATTTTGGTTATATAGTTACAGTTTTAAAGGATTGCTTAGATTTTCCAACTCCACACTTTCTGCGGTTAGACTCAGGGGGTCCCCAGGGTCAAGGAGGCACTCTTGTTATACCTTCAGCGGCACTAGGGCAGCCAGGTGTAGAGAACCGAGGGCCAATGTAACCCATAGAGGGATAGGGGGCATTCAGTTGGTGGCTGCCGACGAGAAGGCCACTGGGTTGAGGAAGCAAAGCTCCGGGCCTAAGTTCTGGGCAAATGGGGGGGGGGGGGGTTCAAGCCAGCACAAAATGTGCACCCTCAACGGCACTGCGGCGGCCGGGTGCAGCGTGCTGTTTTGGCGTCGGGCGCCGTGTAGCTTTCAATGGGGAGTCTCCGGTTTGCGAACACACGGCAGGCTCCGGGATGAAGGTCTTCTGGGTGCGACCACCACTTGGAGAGGTAAAATGGGATGCAGTGGGTTGGTTAGACACCATCAGTTAGGACACACAAGGCTGTGGGTTGTCGGGTGCAGGGGTGTTTAGGGTTGAATCTTCTTCCCAACTCCTGGTCGAGTTTGGGGGGGACCTTCCGGGATGAGGCTGCAGGTGTCAGCTTGAGGCAGGTGAGGGTTCACCGGATCTTAGGTCAGGATCACTAACTCGGGCCCTGGGCATCAGGTGCAGACCTGAGGATCCTTGTGGAGCTGGAGTCTGTTAATGAACAAATCCGGTGTTCACAGGAGACAGTCTTTGAGATGGAAGGCAGGCAGGTCCTCTAGGTTTCTGGCTGCAGGACACACCAGGCTTTTGCTGGAGCAGTTTTGAGGTGGGGACAGGCTAGTAGGGCTGGGCCAAGCAAGTGGGCATCCTCCTCTTGTTAGCTTCGGCACGGCTGTTCGGTCCTTTTTTTCTTCTTCTGGTTTCTTGTCTGAGGAAGCAAGATTCAGGGTTGCCGCTAAAAGTTTGGGACTAAGGGGTCCCTTCACTGGGGTGGGTACACCACCCATTATGCCACCCTCCAGTGGGAGGGGAACATATGCCTCTCCCTGGATGGCTGGGTCCCCCCCATCTACAAGATGGTGGGGTCTGAGAGTTCTGCTTCACCTTGCCTCCCCCACCTGAGGGGTGGAGTTGGCAGAGGTGGGCAAACGTCTCTTCCGCACTTGTTTTTCCCTCTGGTTCTCCTGCCCAAAATGGGGTCAGAACTAGTGGGGACCGGTTGCTGAAAGCAGCAAGAAGCCTGGGGAAGCTCACAAAAGCGGGAAACCTTTGAAGCTTCCCCTTCGTGGACCCTGCCCATCCTGGGGGAGGAGGCTTGGCGCCTCGTCCCCGGATGTGCATTGTTTCAGGCCCCCAAGAGCAGCAGGCTCTCGACCCAGGGGTCCAGAAACATGCCTGGTGGTGGCAGCTAAAAGGCAGCCACTCAGCCTGGACACTAGTGGTAGGTTGTTTATCAGGGGACATCTCTAAGATGCCCTCTGTGTGCATTTTTCATTAAATCCCAAACTGGCATCAGTGTGTATTTAATGTGCTGAAAAGTTTGATACCAAGCTTCTCAGTTTTCAGAGTAGCCATTATGGTATTGTGGAGTTCGTAATGAAAAACTCCCAGCACCATATACTCTTAATGGCAGCACTGCACTTACAATGTCTAAGAATGGACTTAGACACTTAAGGGGAACAGGGCTCATACACCTGTACCCTCACCGCTGGTATAGTGCACCCAGCTAGAGGGGTGACTGATCTATGCCAGGGCAGTGGGTTGTAGGCATGGAACACATGGATGTGTGCCAGGTAGACTCTTCACTCTGTTCTGCACCAAGACACGCATCTTGCAAAGGCAATGTGTGAGTGTAAAGGCTGCACAATAAGTGCTGCAGCCATTAGAGGCCTTTCCTGGTCACAGTGCCCTGGGTACCTGTGGTACCATTTACCAGGGGCTGACCCATGGCCAGGGATGTCAATTGGGTTTTGGTTTCAATGCAGGTTTAGGGAAAGAACATAAGCCCTGAGTACCTGATTAGCAGGAGCCCACTCAAAGCACATCAGCAGTTAAGCAAAAAGTGGGGGCAACCATGCGGAAAGAGGGCACTTTCTCACAGCACATGTAAGAGTACTAGTCTGAAAAATGTGACTGTGGGTAGATGGGTGCTGGCCTCTGTGTGTGATTAACAGGATGCACCTAAGTGTATAGGTTGTCAGTGGGAGTTTATTGGGGGTGTGTGTAGTTTTTATTTTATGTCGGGGCATGTGGGTAAGCATGCTTTTATATGTGGAGGACTGCTTGCGTGCATATGTGCGTGCACGGGGGCCAGGGTTGTGTGTACAGGGCATTTGTGTGAGAAGGGTTGTGTGCACGTGTTGGAAATTTGACTAAGTGTGTCTCTGTGTTATTGCCCGCATGCATAATGTGGCGCTTCTGTGTTTGTGTGTGTGGTGGGTTTGTGAGGTGAAACAAATAAATTTTAAGTAGAGGCCATGGTGGGAGGGATAACTCGAGGTTGAAGAAGGCAGTTCTACTGCCAAAAAGAGCTTCAATTACAAACTTTCAAATAAACTATTATTTTTAATCTAAACTATATCGGCAGTACAGGCATAGGAACTCAAAAGCGGGATTCAACTTGCAGCTCTTGTATGCTGCGCGACGCTAGACAAACCATGCAGGAGCAAAAGAAATAAGCAGGAGGGGGAAGTGCATGTAACAAATGTCCTCAGAATGCCTCTGACGAAATGCAAATGCTGTGTGAGTTTGTTAGCTCGAGGGGGAAGTGCACCAGACAGGCTTCCTTGGAATGCAACAGATGGCCAGAGATGGCCAACCAAAGAAAACCTAATTGGTGGTGGCGGTGGGAGGGGAAAAAAGCACACAAAGGCAGGAAAACATGGGACAGTATTGACCAACCAGAGTAAAGGAATTTAGAAAGCCAGGCCAACTAACCAACCAGAAGCGCTGGGTGTATTAAATGCTCGTATCCTCACAGCATGTCTCGAAGAGACAGCGCAACCGCTGCCTAGGAAAGCCCTAAAAAAACACATCAAACTTGCATTCATGGATAAGGTCATATAACTCTTTTGAAAGAGCGCATTTATTCAGTAGACCACATAAAATACACAGAGATTTATGCACAGAAGGGAGATGCACTGCACCTTATCTTTGCAGAGTTGAATTGCTGAACAAAATACTTGGTTAAGTGCTAAGCATGGCCAATGAGCGGGGAGCAATCTTTGAATGTCCAGGTGTTGCTCCAAGCGTGAGTGAGCATTTTTTCCACTGCTGTGGATGAATTTCACAGGCTCTCTCCCTTCTAAAACTGGTCAACGCTGTCTCTGGTGTATGTGTAATGGAAATATATGTACAGCCATTTCACAGGGAGAAGATGGTCACAAAGAGGTAAGGGGAGGGATGGGTTAGGCTCTATCAATAGGACACAACTGGCTACTATCTCCTGACCACCAGGCTTATCTATTCTGGGTGTTTATGTGATAGGCATGTCCCAACAGGAAAACACCAGGTCTGCTCACTGAAGACTAATGCTTTGTGAGGCACACTCAATTCAATTGTTACAGTATTCATCAGTTCATTCAATCAGTGTACTCGCCCACACTTGCCATTCATCGGAGGACTCCTTCAAATAGGTCATTCATTTTATTGATTAGCAGTTTTAAATCATGCAAACCAGGCGGCAGAGCACTTTACATAGGATTATGTTGCATAGTGACATACTTATGCACTATTACCTGGAACAAATGCGCTGTTATATTCAATACAGGCATATTAAGAAAATAAAAGAAATGTCAAAAAGATCAAATCTATACTTATAATATGTCCTCATAAATGATGAAGAAACCGTTTCCCAGTTAGTAGGGGACCGAAGAGAACTTCACAAGGAGAGCAGGCAAGCAGTCCCTTAAATAAGTATAGGTAAATATGTGTGTGGCCCCGTCAACAAAATATGCTGCTAGCACTGTCCACAGAGCTGACCACAGAGCCGGAGAGGAAAGTAGACACTTAAAAAAAACTTTAAGACACATTTTGCTCAACCAGATTTCAAGTGGCAGGACTAGGGATAAGCCATTAAAATTGTTCAGCTGAAACTCCACTGGCAAAGAAGACTATTAAAACACCATAGCCAGCATACTTGGATACTTGCGAGAAAAAATATTAGAAGCCCACCTTAAAACAAAACAAAAAAAGCATGCTGTCAGGCATACTGAAGAGTGGAAACTACTGGTTGCCCAAGCCAGCACCATTCTCTGCTACACCTTGCCCACAAGAAACGAGGTAACAAAATATTCAACTATTGAAATACATAACTACCTACAATCTGACCCAGAAGGGGATCTCCAGAATTAGAAGCCCCCAAGTGCAACCAGAATGTGGAAGCAGCTGCAGAAATGTAAAGCTGCGGTAAAGTGTGCGAGGGTTGTGATTGAACTGGTTGGACAGTGGCAAATTGGAAACACTTGATACTGCATGTGCTAGCCTCAATGGAGGCGGATTGTCGTGTGTGAGGGAGAGAGTAGCAATGTGAGAGTGTAGTGAGTAAGAATGTAAGAGAATGTGCGGTGAAAAAGAGTGCAGGAGAATAAAATGATTGCAAAACAACAAGAGTAGCAGAGCATCCTTCACTGCTGCAGGCTTGTGTGTGCACAACAGAAGAGATGGTGAGGCATGTGAATTCCTGGAGCTTGGTAAAACATTTACGTTTCTTACTAGTCAAAAAAATGAAATTCTAAATGCTGGTCTTATCCAGACGGGACTTATTTGTAGAATAAGCTGGCCAAAATAAGGAAAGGGATGGGGATTTTTAAGGATCAATTCGCCAACCTAAAGAATGTTCTTTATCCAGTGTACTGAGAGTTGGGTTTATCAAATGTATAAAGAACTGTCTTGCTAGATGATTTTAAAATATACATGTTTTTTTTTTTTTTTTTTAAACAGCAGCCCCTTTCCTAATTCAGGTTGACTTAGCTGTTGGATGGCAACATAAGATAAACACCACAATACAACTCAAAATGTTTCAACTAGTATAGACCTCCCTTGAAAGCATAGAAATATCCAATTACTAAGCAGAAACATCTGAACCAGTTATAAAAATTAAAACAAAGGATACAGGGTCAAATATGTCTTTACACACCAAATGGAAATCCCACAAAAAGTAACAAGAAGAAAATCCAATTCAAAATATTAACTTCAATGGAGAAAAATTAGCTGATCTTTCTCAAGCTACCTACCTTTTCTGAGGCCGTGGCAAGCTTTGTGCCACTTGCATCAAATGCCAGTGCAGCTAAGGGACTGTCATGCGCTGGAATCATGTTGGCAGCTCGCTGAAAAACAACAAAAAAAACACTTTGGCACAATCAGCTAGCACAGCTTTTATTATAATATGTGAAGTAATACCACATAGGGAAGTGTCAAAGATTTAAATAGCTAATTCCTAAGATACTGAGTATATAATCCGCCATAATCACCAGATTTTCACACGCTTCTCTGCCTCCGTACCAGTGTATAGACATTCAATACTTATGTTTGTTCACGAGAGCAGCTTTTGTTTGCAAAACAAGACTTAATGATTGCTCAGTAAAATTTTCCAAATGCGGAGATGCAAAGAACTCAGAAGAAGAGGGATGAGAGTGTAGTATAAAAGTTTTGATTTTAGGTAAATTTGGTTTGTGAACAAGGCTCACATTTGAGTCTATACTGATTGAAGACACAATGCACTTGTATTGAGGTGCAAATCTTCTTTTTAAGAGCGTATGCAGGCATGTTCTCTATTTAATACAAGACCCAGATACTTCTGGATTTGAACAAGCGAGCAACAGGCTTAGATTTCTGCCTCTACGTCACCGTAACCTATTACCTATATACAGTAATAGCCTACATTTTACTGTCAGTGATGTATATTTTATTCACAAAGGCAAAAAGGGAAGATGTGAAAGTAATCCTCACCAGATTGATGGTGTCAAACACCTGGACCTCTCCAATGGTGGCACTCCCAGGATAAGCCAGATAGCAGTTGTCACCGTTTATAGAAAGTGCACACAATCCTGTGGGGGACCAGAAAACTCAAAGACTTCAAATTCAGACAAAGACTCAGCATAAAGTATGTTATTGTTAGTAATACTTAAGGAGTTAATATAACTATGTAAAAGATTCTTTGCACAACATATATAGTACTATGGCTTAATTCAGGCAATGTTCTAAACCATGCAGCAAGATGGAACTCTAATTAGAAGGCATCTAAAATGGTTTATGGAACATGGTCCAGGTGACTCATTAACAAAGACAGAGTTTGGATCATAAGGTACATGTTCCATGTCACCAAGTCGTTTATCTACACTTCTGGATGAAGGGAAGAAGAATGATTCCATTAGAATTTATGCAGTAAATAGGTGACCTTACCTGTTGGGTTTGGGGGAGTCTCCCGAATAGTGTGCAGCACTTTCATGTCTCGTATGTTGTGTATGTAGAGCGATTCTTCCAAGCATACTATCAATCTCTAAAATGTAAATGAAATAATACAAACATTTCAGATTAAAATGATCTCCCAAAACACCAAATGACTATTCATGAGCTTTCAAAAACTTAACTAAAAGTGGAAAGATAAGTAAGTGAGACACCTTTTCTTGACAGCAACAGGTGCACAGAACTGCCCCACACAAAAGTGTAGTTATGTTTTGTAACAGGATAATGATCTTCAAGAAATAAGTCTAAAATATCCCTATTTATGTGTCACCCAGATGTTGTTAGCTAGGCTTAAACTACCTACTTCTGTTATTTAACTTCGGATTTAGGATTCTGCACCCAAATGCAATGCTGATTTCGATTTGAAAGGGAGACTTGCCAGTAATGTATCTATTTATTTAAGAATGCACTACAAAACAAGCTATTTTTAAACGCAATCAGTACCATGAGACAGTAGTAACTAGATTGAACGTATTCCCTACTGCATGAAATAACGCAGGTATTACTTTTCTTTAAAGGGGATCTTTATTTTATAGTACCAGGCTGACCTCTCAAGGGCACTTCTTAGTGAATTTCCAACCGTATTTCTTTCCACCGTCTGGTAAGAAGCTTTTGAAATAATGTTTCAAGTCTAGACCACCCCCCTGGTCTCCTCCGATGTCTCAATATCCTGTGCTCCACGTCATGCTCCCTGCAGTCCAGGGACTTATCCACAAGAGTGGGAAGGCAGTACCTCCCACAAAGCCAATAAGGATTTGGGTTTGAAGCGGCCCAGTCCGCCTGACAGAGCAACGTGTTGTGAGAGAACTGATAAAACCGGAGGCATACTACAAAGGTTTAACCTCATCCGTGCGGTGCCGATTTACCCCCGGTGCTGGGCCCTAATGTAAATGGGTGAGGTCATGACGGAACGGCTCCGTCATGAGCACAGCGCGACCGATGCTCATGACGGAAACGTTCCGTCACGAGCATCGAAGGGGTTAAACAAGTGAGGCGCCCAGGGCTTTGACATTGGTTCAAGAAAGTATGTGAAAAGATGCAGTCCAGAACAAAAGAACCCAGGTGACATGTGGCTCTGGCAAGGACACTGGGATGAAGCGAACACATGACACTTCACCAAAAACAACTCCTGGGAAGCAGCTCCTAGTAGTTTCCTCTTTGGCCAGGTTTCTGTAAATACTGGCCACACAGCCCAATCCTAGGCTTTAGTGTTTTTGGAAAAAGGACAAAGACATACAAATTTGGTTCAAGAAGCTCACATTAGCCTTGATTAAAACCTTTTCTACGAGCTACCAGTCATGGCTTATATGATGGTCCGTCACCCGATTCCCATGAAGGCCATTTCGCAAGGAAGGTGCGTTCCACTCAGGTACGATAGGGTTTTCTCTACTCCTTCATTTAAGTGGAATATGAACAGCATCAAGTGCCAAGTCCGAAGCCTCATAAACAATTGACTCTTTAGATGCTGTAAATTTGGGCTGACTGCTCTGTCTAGTTCATACAGCAAACCTGTTTCTTTTGCAGAACTGCATACATAATGGCAGCCTCTCAGGTTAAAACATGCAGGGAAAATCTGAAATCGTGTCCAACCATACAAAGCATGACCTACCAACACTGTAGGTTTTAATATACAGTAACAATACACCCTTGAAGGCTTATTGACTTTAACAAATGCTTTCCAAAATCAATGTGCCAGGCCTTCTGCCTTTATTGTAAAATGTCATAATAAACAATCAATGCTTATAGCCTTTATCACTGGTATGTCACCATAACCAACTCAGGCTTCGTGTATTGGTCATAAGTTCTCCCACAAGCCGACCAACAGGTATAAGGTAATATTAGAAAGATGTGCAAAATTACAGCTGTCAACAATATGAAAGGACTACCATTGTGCAAATATTCTGTCCCCATGATTTGTTCGGGTGAATCACCAAAACCCTTGCCAACAACAGAAATCTCCAAATTCAGTGTAACAAAATGCTTGCCTACAAGCTTCTGCACAGAGCAATAACAGTCCTTCCATAAAAGAATATTGCCTTTAACACATACTTTTCACAATAAGTACTCTGTAGTCAGGATACTCAGATTCCCAAGGGTCATAGGGCACAGAACACGATTATAGCACTAATGCAGGTGAGAATTTAATACCTATTAGAATAGGTGGTCCTACTACACTGTCAAAGAAATAAAATGGAGTTCACATATCATCTTTCCCTATACTCTACCTTAACCCCTTCCATGCTGATGACGGAACCGCTCCGTCATCAGCTACAGTTGAGCTGTGCTGATGACGGAGCGGTTCCGTCATGGCCCGGCCGCCGCGCCTGCGCGGGCGTTCTAATGAGCGGGCGGGTCATGACGGAACCGCTCCTTCACCAGCATAGCTCAACTGTAGCTGGTGACGGAGCGGTTCTGTCACCAGCATGCGGCGGCCGCGCGGCCGCCCCGCCCCTTTAGCGCTGCGGCGGAATAGCCGCCGCAGTGAAGGGGTTAAATTAAAAAATAATATTATTCCATGAAACTCGCAGAAAAAAATGTGCATGTCATTTTCATTAATGACTAACAAGACCAAACAAAATTCAGTGAAGTAGGCACTAAAGGATCGAGACTGGCTTCCACCATAAAAATGAGCAAATCCAAACTCAAAGACTAAGAAAAAATGGAGAAAAAAAATGTTGGACAATTGCAATATAAAAGAAAGGAAGGAAACCACTTTTTCAGTGGAATCATACAAGTTCTGCCCAATCAAAACATGTTCACCTATCCAGGAACATATGGGCAAAGCCAAAGACCCTTGCTATAGTACTCAAGAAAGCTCATTTCTTTAAAGATTGATAGGGAATAATAGCCTGTTGGTGAGCATATGGATCCTAATCAAAATCTTCTTGGTTGTTTAAATGTATTTTTGTTCTGTTTTAAGTTGATAGGGCGGAGTTATTTGTTATGTTAGCTCTCTCAGAACTACAGTATGGGCCTCGTCACTCATCTTGAAGCTTAATGGTAGAGTTAAATGTATGGCAGCACAAGTTCTTAGTTTCCCAGATAAAAAGTGAACAGTAATGCCCATTTGTCAGCTTGCAATGTCTTTCTAGCCTCTTTATCAATGCTCGAACTGTAGCCACTTAGTTACACAGTCATTGAGAGAAGACCAGAAGTTTTCTACCGGACCATAATCCTGTGGAAGGCAAAACAAAATGGTTTAGACAGCCATGATTCTGTCAAGAAACGCAATGTCTTCATGACTACCAGCCTACCATGGAGTAGGCCGATGCTGCCTTTGAGTTAAATTTAATCTAGATTACAATTTAGCTCCACAATGCTTTTAAAACATTCCCAATTTTCATTGCTTGAAATTATTATGCGGTCCTTATTTCTTCATTTCAAGAAAAAGTCAATTGAAGCAACAGCATTTTTACTTTAAAAAACTCCAACATGAGACCACTCCTACACAGTGGGTTTTTTAACTATTAGCAAGGCATTGACAGATCAGATGTAAACATATCTTGATTGTCATAACCTTTTTGACCTTAAACTGTTGGAATTCCAGGGAGCACACTGAAGAGACCTTACTGCTTGACATGGTTCATAACGTTCTCCACTCCAGTGACGATTGAAGAATTTGCCAAGAGTGATCATTCATTACAGGTTTCCAGATTACAACCTGGTTCAGAAGTATCATAAATTATTACGGTCAGGTTTTATCGTGAGAAAAAACTTGTTAAAATGGGACCACAGCCATTGATCCTTTGTGTGGGATATTCCAGCAGTCATCACTATCAAGGTTTTCTTTAAAATCTACTTTAAGCTTCTGCTCGACCTTATCTGATATTATGGTCTTTTTTCATTCAAAAGGAGTCAACACTCCGAAAATAGTGAAAAGAGAGGAGTCAGTAGACAATCATGCGGACAAAAAGTCATGAAAAGATCTTTACATTGTGCCCGTTTTAATCAAGAAATTACACCCAAATTAGAAGAAATGGTTTTTGTGTCTAATTAGATGACATTAGTTCTATTTGTGTATGGGTGTAAGTGGAGAAGTGTGGCTCAATGGTTAGAGCAGGCAGACCTCGATGCAGAGCCCTGGCCAGGGACCAGGGTTCGATTCCTGCCCCGGCAGGTCTCGGGCTCATTAATTCCCCTGACCGGATATTCTCGCCTCAGTGCCTATTCTGATCATGGGTCCCACGCTGCAACTCTGGGCAATAGCTTGCTTAGTCTCCACAACGGCCCCCACAACGCGAGGGATGCCTGGTCTGCACCATGGGGGTGCCCAGGAGTAGACACTTCACAGGGAAAGCCAGGAAGGGTTCCCTTGCGGTATTCGTACAAGCGCCGGGAAACCCACTGCGGGTAGCTGTGCGCTATACAAGTACAACAACATTTACAACAACATTTACATCCTGAAAGGATCCAGTTTAATTCTAATTTTGATTATAAAATGCTCTCACTGGAGCAATATGTAGTAAGTGCGCAGGAGACTTCCAGTGCTGGATTAGAGGTTTATTCCACGAGAACACAAAGATACATCTTCCAAGGAGCTGGCCAGACACAAACTGCCTCCACCTGGAATGTCAGGAAGAGAACAGGGCCACCTATATTCTAAAGAAAAGGAAAACAAGAAAAAGAAATAATCCCAGAAGAAGGGAACACACCTCGGTTCATTAAACAGAAAAATTAATCACAACAGTAATCATTGAGATACAGAGGAGGTCTGCGGGACCTTTGGCACCTAGAAGGAGAATGAGAAGGGCCAGGGTCAGGGTCAGAACCAGGACCAGGGGAAAGAACTGAATGGTCAGAAACCTCACTACCGTCAGGAGCATCACCCCCACCATCCCTCCTACCAGAAGCCTGAACAGAATTGAGAGAGGGCGAGGTACGGGAAGCCATGAACATATAGCCAGAACAATCATCCCAACAACCATGCTGAACCTGGATAGGAGGAGGACCAGAGAGAACAGAACCAGAACCAGATGAAGCCCTCTGGTAAAGAGCCACCCTCCTCAAACTCCACTTTTCCCCATTGGAGAGAACAACGTAATGAGGGTAAACCATCCTAACAGAAAAAGGACCACGGAATTTAGACAACCCACCAGAAACCCTGCCAGACTTTACCTTAACAAGGTCACCCTTAGATATTCTGATGGGAACCGGTTTCAATGACTTGCCACAAGAGGACGTGTTAGGAGGAGGAGGAGAAGAAGAAACAGCCTCACGAACACTCCCAGAAACGTCAGACTGAAGTACCAAACTCTTAAGCCAAGAAGGGGTCAAGTTGGTGCTCGGAACCCTACCCCTCATGAGTTCAAAGGGAGACTTGAGAAGAGAACCATGAAGAGTGGTGCAATAAGCATAGACCATTTCACGCACAAGATTAGTCACTGAGACACCTTTAGAGACAGCCATCTGAATGGTGCCCTTGACCAACCTATTCAGGCGCTCACACAAGCCATTCCCCTGGGGATTGTAGAGGGAAGTTCTATGATGAGAAATACCACATTCAGTAAGGAAGGCGCGCATATTGTGGGAAACCAACTGCGTGCTATTGTCCGTAACTAAGACATTGGGAAAACCCTCCAGAAAGAACAGGGATCTAAGGTACTTGATGGTGGTATCAGTAGTGATATCCTTCAAAAACTCAACAGACAACCACTTAGAAAAGCAATCCACTACAACAATAGCAAACCTCTGGGACACAGGCAACTCATTCATAGGACCTATGAAATCCAGACAAATGGTATGCCATGGAACCTCGGGAAATTCAAGCTGACCAAAATGGGATTTAACAGAAACCTTAAGCCTCTTCTCACCCACCTTACAGGTAGGGCAATCCTCAACCCAAGAAGTGACCAAGGAATCCATTCCAGGCCACCAAAAGTTCAACTTAAGTCTCTGTTGTGTTAAAGTTTGGCCAAGATGGCCCTCATGCGCTATGGCAATAAGCTTAGACCTTAAGTCAGCAGGGGGAACAAACTTGTCACCGCGCATAACAACATTATCCTCGCAGACAGACAGGTCATCAATGATCTTCAAAAAGGGACGAACAGAGACATGAACACAGCTCTCCCTCCTTGAACCCAATTTGATTAACTGGATGACTTCTTGCAGAACACTATCTTTAGACATGGCTTCCAACCAATCCGCACGCAAAAACGAACTCTCACCAAGAAAAAGAACATCATTAATCCAAGCAATATTTTCTTCTGCGCCATCAAGGCTAAAACCATCATTAGCCTGAATACTAGAAGGAACAGCAAGTCTGGACAGGCAATCTGCTTGTAAGTTTTTCCAGCCCTGGATGTGGGATATGTCGAAGTGATACTCCTGAAGCTTAGAAGCCAACCTGGCCAACGTTGGAGAACTACAAGCTGCACCACCAGGGGAAAGAATCCGGATGAGGGGTTTGTGATCAGTCTTCAGATTAAAACGCGTACCCCACAAGTAGGTGCGAAAATGGTGGGCACCCCAGGCAGCGGCCAAGGCCTCCTTCTCAATGACAGAGTAATTCCGTTCACATTGAGAGAGAGTGTGGGAAGCAAAAGCAATGGGCCTTTCCCCATCCCTATGTGTCTGCACAAGAACAGCACCGAGACCACTTGCACTTGCATCAACCAGCAAAGTAGAGACCTTGTTGGTGTCAAAAGGCGCAAGGACCTTAGCACTGCAGATGGCAAGCTTAATGTCATTAAAACAATGCTCAAGTTCAGGCCCCCAAACAAATTTACAACCTTTCTTTAACAAGGCCCTCAATGGTAAGGTTTTCTCTGAAAATTTCTCAACAAATTTAGAATAATATTCAATCAATCCCATGAAAGAACGTAATTGGTCCTTATCAGCAGGACAGGGGGCAGACCGTATAGACTCAAGGAGATCTTTTTTTGGTTTGACTCCGTTGAACGAAATCTCATGACCTAAGTATACAATATCCTGAACAAGAAAAGAGCACTTCTCTCTACGCAAGGTGAGACCAGTGTTCCAGATCCTGTGCAAAACATTCTTCAGGACATGATTATGATCGGACACAGAATTTCCGAAAACCAAAATATCGTCCTGAAAGAACACAACGTTCTTCAACCCCTTGAAGATCTCAGTTACCAACCTTTGAAATACACTCGCCGCTGATATCAACCCGAAGGGAAGGCGGGTAAACTGGAAAATCCCCTCCGGAGTGATAAAAGCGGTAAGGTGCTTAGAGGACTCGTGAAGCTTAACCTGATGGTAAGCACTCTTCAGGTCGAGCTTAGAAAAGTACCTCGCACCCTGAAGAGTGGACACCATCTCGGAGATGTTAGGCAGGGGAAATGTGTCGGCAACCACACACTTATTCAATGCTCTAAGGTCAACACAGAACCTCAATTTTCCATCAGCCTTCTTGGAAATGACAACCGGAGAAACCCAGGCGGATGCCTCCGTGGGTTCTATCACTCCAGACTGAAGCATTTCCTCAATTAGTGCCTTCACGTCCTCGCGAATAGAAATGGGAACCCTTCTCACAAGGTGCTGTACAGGTAAGCTATTCTTTTTAAGCCTAATGAGATGAGAATACCCTTTCAGCTCACCAAGTTCTTCTTTGAACACAGAGCTAAAGTCATTAAGAATACTTTCAAGAGAATCATCTTCCACAACCATAATTTGATTTTTAGCTCTAGGGTTGATGACAATGTAAAGATCATACTGTTGTACCCAACCAAGAATGGGCGGACCATCAATAGAGACGTACACCTTACCAAATGTAGATCTCTTCTCAAAACAGATCTTGGCCTCAAAGAAACCAAGGATTACAATATTTTGACCATTAAACCCCTTAGGAGAGATATCACTCTCTTTCAGACTTAAGCCATACCAAAAAGTATCAAAAATGACTTTAGGAATGATGGTATGACGCGACCCTGTATCAACCATCAATGACACTTCATGGGAGTCAATGACAAAGACAGCCCTTGGTCTGTTCTGCCTTGGATCGTCGTCAATAATATCAACCTCATCCACAACCAAGAGTCTATCAGCTTCAACTGTATTTTCGCAATCATAGTCATCCACAGTAGCCAGTCTTTGCCTAGGCTTAGCTTTGCACATCTTTGAGAAGTGTCCAATTTTGCCACACTTGAGACACTCTTTGTTTGCAGCAAAGCAAAACCTTGCGTCGGAAGAATGACTGAAGCTTCCACATCTATTGCATGGCTTGTTGGCAGTGAAGTTTTTCTTTTGAGGAAATCTTGGTTTGTTTTTCACTACGGCAACATTATCACCTCCACAATGCTCACACTCCGCAGAACTTTTCTTATCGGAAACAACAGAGACTTCCTGCTGAGGACTTAATTAGTGGGAATCCAAAACCTTCATGCATTTGTTAGACTCTTCAATGACTTTTGCCAAGTCGATGGCATCCTTTAATGAAGGATTTTTCGCCGCCCAAAGTCTTTCCTGAATCTTTTTATTAGAACATTGGACAATTAACTGGTCCCTTATTAGTTCGTCATTCATTGCACCAAACTTGCATTTGATAGAAAGCTCTCTGAGACGAGCTACAAACTCATCAATGGACTCAGACTCTTTTTGACGCTGAGTGTAGAACTTGTAACGGTTCATGACTAGATTCTCCTCCTTTGAGAATCTGACTTCGAGCCTTGCCACCGCCTCCTTAAATTCATCATCCATCTCCTGACCATTAGCTCTCAAGACTATAGGCAAAAATCTGAAAACTCTCTGGCCTTCTTTGCCAAGCGTGCTCAAAAGAATAGCCTTTTTCCTTTTTGGAGAAAACTCTTGCCCATCCAGTGCCTCGAGGTAATTGTCAAACATAACATACCAATCTTCCCAAGGTATGTCTGGAACACCAGGTTCGGGTAAGAATTGTGGTGGTAAAGTAACCAATATTTGTTGAGCCATTTCAGACATGGTTAAGCCAAAGTACAATTGAAAATAAATGTGTGAAAGTACAAGCAGTATTAAGCAACTAATTTTAAACAGTAAAGTATGCCTTAAAGTAAGATATAACAATTGAAATGTTCCCTCACAAAATGAAACTGTATTAGGTTACCGGGTTACCTTAGAGGAGATGTTCTCCTGAGTTACAGAAGTCGGTTTTGAGAGAAACTGTCACAGATTCGAGTTCCACGTATTCCGAGTGAAATGGCAAGATAAGATGGCCGCCACGAAAATTTCTTCCAAAACGAGGCTTGGAGGGCAGAGAACGAAGATATGAAAAGTTAAAATGGCCGCCACGAATCAGGAATTGAAACGAGGCTTGACACGCACACAAGCGAGGGTTGAAACGCATACGCCGGGGCACGTGAGGCAATCAGCGCGTGAAGACCGGCACCTAGCAACAGTGGCGGTTGTACTCGCGCTGGTAAAATTACTCACGATTTTGACGAAAATGTCCAAAGAAAGCTGGTACGAGACGGAGATGGAGGAGGCAAGGCTGCACACGATGGGTTCTTTTCTTTACCTTGAAGATGTTTGGATGTGGAACCGGCACAAAAACTAACGATGACACAGAAATGTAAATGACATCCTGGAATCGTCGGAAGTCTGGTAAACACTGCTGGCCAGCTGCAAAACGTCGCCAAAATTGTAGTAAGTACGCAGGAGACTTCCAGTGCTGGATTAGAGGTTTATTCCACGAGAACACAAAGATACATCTTCCAAGGAGCTGGCCAGACACAAACTGCCTCCACCTGGAATGTCAGGAAGAGAACAGGGCCACCTATATTCTAGAACCTATGAGGTAGGGCAAAAGGAGAGGAAAGCATAGAAACAAAGATAGGAATTATGTACAACACAATACTAAACTGAAAATTTCACAATTAGAGCAAGCATGGCCCTAGGAGTGGTCTTCAGTCTCCATCAACAAAACCACCTTTAACCAGTGAGATTACTATGTACGATTCAAAACCCTGTGTGTCATCTTTAAATGCAGGCACGGACTAGCCTTAAAATGTCTACAGAAATTATCTGGTGCAGGAAAATTTAAATATTCCTTTAATATAATTATAAAAATCAAACTCTGAATCTTCCTTTTAAACGTCGTACAATAGAATGACAAATACCTATATTTCTTTGGAAGCCAAACTCTGGAACAAGAGAAAGTTTGAGAATTTAGTTTAGTTTAGTTTTGCATTTGTAGCGCGCAACAGCTACCCACAAGGGGTTTCCCGGCGTGAATTTGTGAAGAGGTTAAGGTAGGGCTAAACTCAGGGGGAGTGTCTAGATGTTAAATAACTAGGTTTTTAAAGCTTTACGAAAGTTCATGTAGTTAATCATGTTGCGTACCGGGAAAGGCCGGGAATTCCATCGCAAAGGCCCTAGATAGGATAAAGATTTACCGCCTATTGTAGAGAGCTTGATTTTGGAGATAAACTTTTAATGTGGAAGATTGGAGAGTGCGGGATGGGCAATATGGATGAACGAGCGAGTGGAGATATTTTGGGGCCGTGTCAGTATAGTTCAGTTCATGAAGCTTTATTCGGTACATGATAAAAATGACCACAAAAGCATAGCACGCAGGCATGATTAAAAACTCATACCTTTCCTAAAAGCCATCGATTTACATATAAAACTGGCAGTATAAAAACATACGTCGGGGTGGTCCAAGTTATATAACAAACACATAGCACCCTCCACATTTAAAACTCCATACTTAAGAAATAATGGTTTTAAAAAGGAGATCCTAACATTCTGAAATAGGGGACAAAAAAGCATAAAGTGCATTGTGCTTTGTTTAGAATGTCCATCACATGGGCATGGGCCCACAGGGTTTTTTTTAGGATGAGGGAAGGCCACTAATACATGAGCAATGCCAACTCTTAATCTGGTTAGTACAAACCTGTGCGTTGGCCTAGTTACAACATTCAGATAACATTGAAATCCCTCAACAGAAATATATTTATTGTAAATTTTAACAGTAGCGAGGGAATTAGTTATTACTGAACGTTTTTGGGCTTTATGTAACATAAAGATATTTTTAAATTCCTGTTTCACAAGGCCTCTAGGGGGACAGTTTTCTGACAACAAATTAATATCAAAGATACTTTTATAACAATCTACAACATATTTGAGCCACGGTATCAGCATACAGTTGTCTAATGTAAGGCAATCCCTGATAATAAGTTGATTGAACTCGGTCTCTTCCTTAAGCCAAATTGCACGATAAAGCAATAAGGGCCTAAGTGAGGCGAGCTCAGTCAGGTGAAAAACCCCCGCCTCTCTGTGAATCAGCTCTGTTGGAGCGGACTTAGGGAGGCACAATAGTTTCTTCAGAAAATTATTTTCTTCGACCTGTAGACAGTCGGTTTTGCAGTAACCCCAAAGCCCCGCCCCGTAAAGGGCGATGGATACACTGCGTGCTTTGTAGATTTCCAGCATGTCCTTGATACGTCTGTCCCCCAGCTTAGATGCAAATTTAAAAATACCATAAGAGCTTTTGCTCATCTTAGTTCGAACATTCATTAATTCTTGCCCCCACCTACCATCACTGGTAAAAGTTACCCCCAGATAACAAAAACTATTCACATTCTGCACTTTAACCCCTTCGATAAAGAAGGAGTGATTTCTGCCCACCTTATTTCCACATATCATCGTGTGAGTTTTATTCTTGTTGATCAACAGTCTCCTGCTCCCGATAAATTCAGTGAATTTGTCCATTAAACGTTGCAGACCGACGGGTGTCCGTGACAGGAGCACCGCGTCGTCTGCGTATAGCAGAACTGGTACACTATCCCCTGCAACCTGTGGGGCATCGGCCTTAATAATTTTCAGGGCGGCTTCGACCCCATTGATAAAAAGGGTAAATAAAAGGGGAGCAAGGACACAACCCTGCCTAATTCCCCGTTTCACATTAAAATTTCTAGTACATTCCCCACTAGCACCATATCGTACACATGTTTTTAGCTTGCTATAGAGTCTGGCGAGAAAAAAGATAATTTCTTTCGAGGCACCCATGTCAAGCAAAACTGACCAAAGAAGTGAGTGATTAACTAAATCAAAAGCACTGCTAAGGTCAGCAAAGCAGAGATAGATGTTACCGGATTTGGCTCTGGTGTACTTGCCTATCAACAGCTCTAGATTCAGGCATTGGTCAAGGGTCCCTCTTCCCTTCCTGAATCCGTATTGGGAGTTTGCAAGAACTCCATTCTCATCAGCCCACTCCTCAAGTCTGAATAACAGAACTCTGCTCATGATTTTAACAGACGAGTCGAGCAGGCTGATGGGCCGGTAATTACTTGCCAGGGCTTTATCCCCTTTTTTATAGATAGGGACTATGATGGAGTCACCCCATGTTGGTGGAATCATGGTGGTTACGGCAGCGTTGAGTACCAAAGTAAGTATTGGTCCCCAAAGCTGCGGCTGGGCCCTGTAGACATCTATCGGGACACCATCTGGCCCCTGGGCCTTACCGCCCTTACTATTTTTGATTCCATTCTCCACCTCTCCCAATGAAATATCTAAAGGCACTACAGGCCACATCCTATTTTCGTTGGGCGTCATATTATTATCTGCGAAGATTGTGGAGAAGTGATTCACCCAGTCTTCGCTTCCAACATTAGATGAAAGATGTGGGGTTTTATCGTCTTGGAGGAAAGGGGAGTTAACAGTGGACCAAAACAGGCGACTATCCGCAGTTTCTGCTGCCTGAGTAAGATGCTCCCAGGCCTCCTGCTGTAGTTCCCTCTTTCTTTTAGACAGCGCCTGTTTATATTCAAATCTTAACAGTTTGACTCTATCCTTGTCCCTTGGGGTAAAGGCCAAAGCTTGTTTAAGTTGGGAGAGCAGGGACGTACAGGCATGGTCAAACCATCCAATCCCTTTCCCTCCTTTATCTACTTTTTTCCCCGTAAAGATGTTATTAATGACAGTGTTGATGTTAAAAAAGTGAGTCATAACCTGATAAGACGGACATCCTAAAGATAGAATAATATCAATGTCCATCTTGCATTTATTTATGATTAAAGGTTCCACTGTAACCGATTTTTCACCTTTCCATCTTAGCCTAACCCCATTGGGCCTGTGTGGCTCTATATTTACCAATACTCTAGTGGGTGGCTCAGTTCTAATCATCCATGCGGTTATTTGCAAGCTAATACAATTATGGTCGCTCAGGGAAGATGTATCCCTGACTTTAATTATGCAATGGGATACCAGGTTAGATGAGACCATAATATGATCTATGATGGAGCTCACATTCCTTCCAGTGAAGGTGGGGATTGAACCCTCTCCTTCTTCCTGGGCAGTACTCAGTAGCTCTAGATCAAACGAGACCATAGTGCTATTGATGGCCTCTCCATAGGCATTATGCGGGAAGTGGTACATATTCTCCCCATTATTCGTTAGGATCCCACAGACCCTAGAGGAGGATAAACTACATACTTGTAAATTAAAATCCCCCACCCATACGAAAGTAAAATTGCATGCTGCTTTGCTTACCAGCTTCATTAAGGCACTGGATAATTCATCTATCGCTTTGTGCCGGGAATTAGTAAAATTATTATTATAAAAATTAATTAGAAGCACATTAGTACCATCCGATAAACGTAGCCACAGGATTTGCGAATGAGGTTCAACTAACAGATGTTTAATGATCGTCAACTTTACAACTACTGAGATAAGGATAAGAAGACCTCCCTTAGCCCTGCCACGGCTAGATTCAGATGCATCTAAACTGTAGCATGTATACCCTTCCATGCTAGGTTTATCTACACACCACGTCTCTTGCAGGCATAAAATATCATACGACCTTACAGTGTCCTCCCATTCTAATTTAAGTGCCTTAGATGCCCATCCAGCAATGTTCCAACTTGCCAGGCAAATCCCCACAGAATGACTGTTGTTAGCATGATCGACATTATTATTGGAACAATTACTCATCCTACTTTGGTCGAATACCAGCCCGCCTATATAAGTACCTACAACACTCTCAATAGCATTAACAGTATCCTCGGTAATCTCATTAACACATTTGACTACTGACCCACTTTCGGGGTTGCCTATAATGGCAGAGGTTAAGTCCACTTTTGCCTCACTTATGTTTTGTTTGTTAAAACTCAATATAACGTCCCTTCCAGTCCCAGGTCCCATCTGATGTCAATCATTTTGGTCCAAGAAACTCAAGGACTCGTACCTGTTCTGGACTGGGACTTGATAGACCATCCCATTAATAGGCGAGAAAATGCTGTCACATGTGGGTACAAAATTAGGAGTGTGCATTACAAATCTATTCCCACCAGGGACAGGGTTCGACATGGGCGTAGGCAAGATTGGTCTGCCATCAGTAAGACCGGGGCTGATAGAGGGCACCAAAGGTCTATTTCCAGTAGATAAAAAGTTAGAATTGAAAGCCCCTTCTCTACGGTTAGCAGAAGGCAGCCTGTTAAGGTGGTTGTAAAAATAACCTAATGGTCTTGCGACGACGTCAGTCTCTGACTGCGTTAATGCAGCTGCTCTAAGTAAGACCGTCGCAACATGTTGCGGGTGTTTGAAATTAATAATCACACAATCACCCCTGCAGGTCTTCCGAGTATTACCAATCCAGTTAACCCTTCTAATAGATAGAATTTGATCAGAGTAGCCAACTGGATAACCGCAGTGGCGGTTTAACCATGAGACCGTTTTGTTTTTTAGAGAGTCTCCGGACTCCTGTGGATATGGGGCCTGGGCTAGAGCCGGGACGTTAGTCAGGACCACAACATAGGGTACACACTCTGGGGGAAGGTCTACTGGTCTACTACTTCTGCTAACACTAACAGGTACCCCATCGGTGCCCACTATGGCAGCTGGCATGACTGGCACAGCTGGCGCCGGCATAGTCCTGGCACTATTTGGTGCTGGTGATGTTCCTGCACCAGAATTTACACCTGCGGGCGTACTGGCTGCTGGTGCAACCACCGGTACCTGCATGGGTCGGCCTGTATTACGTGCTGGTGGAGGTTTTGGGCAGGTTAATACAGGTGTCGCCTGCAGTGGTTGTTTTCCTACATTAGTGCCAGGAGGATCAGTATTAACGTTGCGAGGCCTTCCCTTATCTTGTTTAGGTACAGGTTGAGGGCATGTAGCATCTCTTACATTTAGTATGGATTTATCTATTTTAGCTACATGCTGATCCACTGCAGCCCCCAGTCTCAGTACTTCAGCCGACAATGCATCAATTTTAGCTAACAAAGGCTCCACAACCAACTTCAATTTGTCATTAATAGAGTTCACTAACAGATTGAATTGGTCAATATTCATGGAAACACAATTGTCCTTTGTCGGGGCCCCTTTATCTCCAATATTCTCCTTATTTGTGGTGTCCTTCTTTTTCCTAGCCAAATGGCTACCTCGTTTAGGTGCAGGTTTCCTGCATGCTCTCATAAATCGTGTCGCCCTAGTGGATTGTTGCGGGGTGCCTTCAGTAGTCTCAGGTGGATTTGGTATATCTTCCACTACAGTAGAATCATCAGGGGCCTCAGCAGCGGTAGATTCGACATTAATACAGGAGTTATCAGTCTCAGTTGCCACGTTAGTGTTATTAGTATTATTATTATCCTCATTATTGGGATCTAGTGGTGAGGCCAGAGGGAAGTCAGGTAGATTACCCTTACCTAGCGATTTCCTTCTATCGCTATTAATTCTGGTGACTACTTTCAGCAGGTAGTTATCCGGTAGGGTAGTTTGAATAGACATGTTGGGGGTGTCTCAGAGGCCAGAAAAACTGTGTAAGCAAACTGCTTCTAGCCCGCAGATAAACAAACTGGTACACACAATTAATGCCAAGGGGGGTGGCCCGTCCCATCCCCGGACGGCCACAGACGGCCCCGCCCTTGACCCGAGCGGGGCGAGAGGCGTTCCGCTGATTTGAAGCGCCTCCGGGCGCGTGTGCGGCGTCACTGGGTCCCCGGGGCAGCTGGGACTAAAGTCCTCCCGCTGCTACCGGCGGGTCCTCTGCGCGACTTGTACCGTTCCCCTCACGGCTGTCCTGTGTGGAGGCCGTTCCCCTCACGGCGTGGCGTGGCAGCAGGTGAGTTGCCTTTCCTTTCCTGGCTGTACTCAAAGTCCCATCATGCAACTGGCTCCCATGAACAAAATCTTGGAAAGGATCCAGGGGAAAAACTCTTTAAAAACAGAGAAAAACCCCTCTCAGGACGGATACTCAATATATTTAAGCCTACTTTCTTCTTGTATAGTGGCCACTATAACAAAATCATAAGAAATCCAAGGAAAACGCTAAAAAAACGAAGCTACTCGCGTTTTGGCCCAAATTCAACATAACGATGTGGAGCGGCTAACAAAATGCAGGAAGAAGCACAGGATTCGTGTTTTACCAGCCGGTAAAACGGACTAAATACTGCAAAGAACCGACTCGAAATGCCAGTGGTTCAAGAGGCAAATCCTGGGGCTCTTATTCAAGCCATAAACGCCCCAAATGATGACAGTCAAAATTTTCATGAGCAAAGTCCCCCGAATGGTGCCGATTTCCCAATGAGAGCTGAGAGCTCCCAACCAGCAATCCAGCGATCAGCAATGTTACTTCCTGTGTCAGTATAGATTTTAGGCATGAAACAGAGTGTTTTAAATTTGATTCAATTTTCGACCTTAAGCCAATGAAGGTCACAAAGGTAACGGGTAGTGGGAGTGGTTCTAGGGATTTTACATAGCAGTCTAGCTGCTGAATTCTGGATGGCATGCAGTCTGCGGATGGTTGCTTTCTTTGAGCCCAGCACATTGCCATAGTCAATCCTAGAAGTAATCAAGGCATTGACTACGGTATTCTGAGTAGACTCAGGCAGCATCCAGCAGATCTTCTTTAGCCACTTTAAGATGGCAAAACACGTGGCTGAAGTTTTTACAACTTGCTAGTGCATATTGAGGGAGTCATCAATAATGATGCCTAAGTTGCGCGCCTGTGAGACTGGGACGGGGAGCGTGCCCATTTCCTGGGGGCAATGATGGGGGCCCCACAGGTTTTTATTTTTGCCAAGAATAATGGCTTTGGTTTTTTCCCCATTTAATTTAACCAGTTGGCTGCTAGTGGTTTCCCCTCCTCTGCTGGAAAGTAAGATTTATCATTGTTCATGACAAGGTCAGCTCGTCATAAGCACAGCTCCACTGTGCCTCATGATGAGCTGAGCTCGTCATGAGCAGGGAAGCGGTTAAGGAAATTGTCCTGCATCCATCCTGCTATTTTAGTGAGACCTATTTTGGGTGTGGAGGAGTGTGGACGTGGGGGTGTGGCGGACCGGAATACCAAGCGCGGAGGCCGTATGTAGTGGGCAATGTTTGTTTTATTTTATGCCACTTGAGAAACAGAATAGGTAATAGTCTCGAAAATGCAACAATAAACAGCTCCTCGGGTAGAAGGATGAGTCTGGTCCGGGACACGCGCAAAGCTGTTTCTTCCGGAGGTCCGGTCTGGGTTGTCCTCGGAGGTTCCGGGAGGGAAAACAAAGAAACAAAAGAAAGGAGCCGTTAGTCCTGCCGGACTTCCTAGGTCGGAACCTTGTTACCAACACCCGGGTATCCGTGAGGGGGAAAGAAAACGACAGTGAGGAGGGGACGGTAGGGTCGGGGTAGGAACGGGACACAAGTCAGGTATCGAGAAGTAGTAGGTGTGCTGAGCGGAGGGACGTGAGGGGGATAAAGGGGTTTTATCTACAAAGTGGTATGGTGCTTTACAATATATACACAGTGCTCCGGGTGACGGCGTGATCCTAAGGACAGGTCTATACAAAGGAGTTATTTACACTGCACCTAATGTGCTACAGGGGTGATTCCGATTCACTCACCCGCTCCGCCGCAACTCTCCGAGTTGAGTTGCGGCCGCTCCCCAGCAACCTCCTGTGGACACCACCAATCTTCAGACCACTCTTCCTCCTCTTCGGTCGCCTTCTCCTTCGCCGCTCCGGTCGGGGTCTCCTGCAACAAGCTCAATCCGACGCCTGCCTGCTTCCTGGTTCCGGCTTTTCCAGTGTCCGGGTCTCGCGAGGGGGAGGTACTTCCGGGGTCAGGAGGGTGTGTTTCCGGGCGTCCGCAGTTCCGGATTGGTTCCTGGAACAGAGGACAGAGGGTTGGACGTTTGGTGGGCCGGGTTGTGGCTATGGACGCTCTGGACGTGGCTTCCGTATTACGCGAGGGGCTGAAGCGACGCGGACCAAGGACGGTATGGGAGGGCACCGCATCACAAGGAGGTATCAGTGTTCTCAGAAAAGAGGGAAAAGATCAACTGGGAATCGTCGGCATATGAGTACATCGATAGGCCTGAATCCTCCACCACCTTGGCTAAGAGGCTCATATACAGATTGAACAATAGTGGAGTGAGTATGGAGCCCTGAGGTACACTATGTTCAAAGACGTGAGTGTCCGAGCAGGCGGATTGAGAAAAAACTTGAAAAGTAAGTTCGGTCAGAAAGGAGATGAGCCGAATCACGGATACCTAACAGCCGAAGTCTGTTAATTAATTCAGTGTGTGATACTGTATCGAATGCGGCACTTAAGTCCAGGAGTATATTGGCCACAATCTCTCCATCTAGCTGGCAGTTAATGTTTCCTGTGACTCCTAATAGAGTGGTTTCTGTTGAGAATCCAACTCTAAAACCTGATTGACAGGGGGGTAGCAAGTCTTGCGCAGTAACAAATTCGGTGAGAGTTAGATGAACATGTTTTTCCAGAATCTTGGAAAACACAAGTAGCAGAGAAATGGGCCGAAAGTTGGAAGGTTGATTAGGGTCAGTTCCAGCTTTCTTGAGCAGGGGGTGGAGCATTGCATGCTTCCAGTCAGCTGGTACAGTATCTTCCTGTAGGGAGGTATTGAAAAGATCTGTAATAATGTCCAGGGACCGAGGGCCAAGCTTTTTGAGTATGGAGCAGGGTAGGGGGTCATTTGGAGATCCAGATTTAATAGTATTAAGTAGTTTGGTTAGAGTCATGGTATTTAGTCTGGGCCAGCTATCCAATGTACTTCTGAGGTTCTGAGGGGCATTTAAGTCAGAATTGTTAATGGAGTTGTGAGTAGAAGGGGCCAATGAAGAAGTTGCCAATGAAGAGCAACTACTCTGTGCTACTGCAATTCCTTGATAGATGTTATCCACTTTTTGTATGAAAAAAGTGGCCAATGTGTCACATTGCTGTTTGTTTAAGTCCGGTGGTATGGCTAATGTTTTAGATCCAGCAAGTTCTTTCACCATCTTGAACAGTGTTTTGGAGCGTTTAAGAGCCTCCGAGATGGTGGAGCACACATGGTCGGCTCGTGCCTTATTACAGAGGGTATGATATTTGGCTAATTTACTTTTGTACATTTTTTTGCTTCAGATGAGCAGTTTTTTCTCCATTTACGTTCAAAAGTTTTGCATTCCGATTTTTCTTGTTTTAGTAGTTCCGTGAACCATGGGGCAGGAGGTCGCTGACTCTTACGTTTTAATTTGGTCAGAGGTAGACCAGTGTCAATTGCCGTCAGGAGCCAATTCTGTACTGCCGTAGATAGGGAATGTACACATTGCTTTGAACACGGGAGGTGGGAATTTAGAAGGATGTTCAATGTTTAAATGTCTAACTTTTTCCAGTTCCTAATTAGCTTGGGTTGATCAGAGAGGACCTGAGGTTTCTGCATGGCTACTTGAAAGGAGAACCTAATCAGATAATGATCTGACCAGCAAATAGGCAGTGCGTGGGGGACATTAATTGCCTTGAGGTTAGTGAAAATAGGGTCAAGTAGGTGACCTGCCGTGTGTGTAGGTCCTGAATTTAGTAGGTTTAAATTTAGGGAGGCTAGATCGTAAATGAGCTCCGAGATTGATGTGCTAGTTTGGTTTTCTAAGTGTAAGTTAACGTCCCCAATGAGGGAGAAATTGGCAGCCTTCAACACTAAGGGACTTATTATTTCAGGGAGGGCAGTTGCCCATGCTGTAGCAGCGCCAGGTGGACGGTAGACAAGTAAACCAGAAAACGTAAAATTGTCGGTGAGGGCAAGTTTAAATATAGCAGTTTCATAGTTGGGGCTAGGCAAAGGAGTGAAATCACAATTGTATTCTTTTTTAAAGATGATAGCAATCCCATACCCTGTTTTATTAATGCAATCAATTCTTTCTATTGCATAATGGTCGGGCACAGCCACCGCAATATCTTGGCATGAGCTCTCTTGGAGCCAGGTTTCTGTAAGAAAGAGGGCGTCAGGCTTCTCATTCATTAGTAGATTAAGGATATCAAATTTGTGTTTAGGTAAAGACCTGCAGTTCAAGCTAAGAAAAGAGAATGTTTTACATTGGGATTGGCATTGGTTCGCTCTTGTCACTTTCCCTATTCATAGTGAAGCCACAATTATGGCAAGGTGCAATTTCGCCCTCCAGGTGTAGTTTACCACATTCCGGTGATAGTGGGCTTTTTAGAGCCCAGAGCTGCTCGGAATGGTACCTGAGTGATAGATGATGGCTGTAATATGAGAGGTGCACGGAGCATTTGAAGGAGTGGAACCAGGGTATCTGGCCCTGGGCCCGGTCCAGGCGCGGACGGGCGCAGACGGGCTTGCCTTTGGCGTGCCTTCGACGCGTCCGCTGCGCGTTTTGGATCTGGTGTACATTTAAGGCCTCTGCAGACATCGAGCTCCGCCGGGACTGTGCGCTGATTGGCTCACAATCAGCGAAGGTTACAGTAGGAATTCTCCAATGAAGGCCGCCACGCGAACAAACAGCGTGTGAGCCGAAGGGCAAGTACAAAGAAAAGTAAGTGCTCAATAAGAGAATCGTGGGTACAATTTAAAAAGTTTAAAAAGATTTTACAGAGATTGTCCCCCCAACAAATTCCCATGAGTAATCTCCACAAAAGAGCAGCGCAAACTGACAAGGCGCCCTTTTCAGGCCTCTGGAGACAACGAGCTCCGCCGGGACTGTGCGCGGATTGGCTCGCAATCAGCCAATCAGCGAAGGTTACAGTAGGAATTCTCCAATGGTGGCCGCCACGCGAACAAACAGCATGTGAGCCGAAGAGCAAGTACAAAGAAAGTGCTCAATAAAAGAATGATGGGTGCAATTTAAAAGTTTTAAAAAGGTTTTACAGAGATTGTCCCCCCAACAATTTACCATGAGTAATCTCCACAAAAGAGGAAGTGAGAGCGAACAAAAGAGTAGGAGTATGAGTGAGCGAGTGTGTGTCTCAAACTGTCTGTGTGATAAAAAATGACACTTGGGTGGAAACTGATTTAAGAAAAAATAAGGAGAATGATTGAGTTGTAAAAATGGCATCTACTTAGTCTTCGCCTGTTTTTGTAATTACAGTTCTCAAAGTACAGCTGGTAGTAGTTTTGCAGTCTAAAAAATTACATCTAAATTCTTTTATCTTGTTCAGGTGTGTGTACCTTTTTGACTGTTGTATCATAGGATCACAGAACTTTGAATGCTTTTGGCCCAAATACTTAATTGATTTCGGAAATAACTACTCACCTGCCGGTTAAGTTTTACTGCCAGGATTGTGTTGGAGTAGCTGTAATTACAGATTTCCGTCCCCTTTTTAAAGTGACAGACTTTCAGTTTACGGGGAGCTTTGAGGCTCACAATAGCTACCAGGCTACTGGAGAAAAGCCTCTCCACAATGCACACATCTTCAGTGTCATCTGCAAACATAACAAGAGTGACATTAGGTCACCAACTTAGCATAATACTCAGTTTTCATTTGAGTACACGTGTGTGTGTACACATATATATACAAACACACACAATTCTGCATAGGCTACTATAACAATTTTGCTTCAAGTATGTATGTTTATAATAACAATTTTTCATACAAAAGCAAGTATGGGCAAAGTATGTTTTTATAGAGTTTTACATGCACAGATATTCATGAGTAGAAACTAACTCCGTCATGTGAACAATAATGCACATATAAAATAGCAATGAAAGAGCTTTCAACAAAAAATGAAGCACATAGCTGTACTGCTTCTCTCCGAATTATACTGACTTCCAAGCATGGATGAAATGCAGAGAAAAGGTCTATCACACTTCGGCATTTTTCATCATCAACTCCTCTGCTATTTTAGGTGAAGGCTGTCTATCTACTACCCAGATGTTCAGATCTCTACAGTTTGGACAAAAATGTATGTTTTTTCCTCCATCCTTGCGTGCCGGAGCCACAGGCCACTCAGATTAATCTATCTCTTCAATCACTCCAAGCTTTAACAACTTGTTCCATTATCATATGTGGAACTTTCCCGGGAGTATGGACTATGGGTTTTGCTCCCTTCTTTAACATAGTTCTGTGCTCAAAACCTTTCAGCAAATGGAAGAGGATGACGACGAGGAGTTTAGCTGTGGTGGATGTGTAAGAGTCATCTAGACAAAAAGTTTTTTTCTCTCTAAACCTGGTCATCCCCTAGTGTATAAGGAGACCTTACATCTGCTATAACCATTATTTATCTGCCTCCTACCATGATCTTACACGCCAGCATGTTAACCTTTCCTTTGTCACACTCACTCTGCAGACTAGGAATATCCAACACTCTGAAAACTATTTTGCTTAAATTCTCATGGCTGTCTTCTACTTGAAGTATGCTTTTGTATTCATGTCCTTCCATATGGACTATACCCTTCCCCATACATTCATATTGTCCATTTCACCCACACTACCTACAAGTTGACTTTCCAAATAACTTGCATTGTTCTCAGTGTGTGAAGTACTTCCACATCTGCAGCACTTCATTCCTACAAACTTCTATTTTTTTTTTGTTCATCAATACCGCTTTTCACCTTAAATGGTCACACTGTGATATCCTTTAGTTTAGCTAAAACTATTTTGTTTTCATAACCCATGTCCTTCACCCAGTCTGATATGGTTTCCATTACATTCTATGATGAATATGCCTTCTTTCAAAGCTGGATTCCTCACAATAGCTTCTCTTTAACTTACAAATGTTGGTGCAACGCACTAGTTGATCTCTAATCAACAAATCCGCCCTGGTTCGAAACTCAAGTTCTTGCGTAGTCCTCAAAGAGGCAATACAGTTCCCCATCTTCTCTGTTTTATCTTGCTGACATGCAAATAATGTATGCCTCTCTAGAACTTCAATAAGCTGCATACCCAAATGTCATTCACACATTCTCACAAGGTTTTCGAATAAATCTCTAGGTTCTGCCTCTGAATTTCTTATAGGTATCACATCTAAAATGTCACCTTTCTGCCTTGCATGCCCAAATTGATCAAGGGCACTTCTTGTTTTCTCATAACTACAAGGGAAGAATCAAGCTTCTTCTACCTTGACCCTGGGCAACATGGGTTTACCTGCCTTAGATAAAAACATTGGTGTTTGTTATATTCTTGTAACTGCAATATTTATGTAAGCATTCTACTGCTAAATATTCAAGCAACAAACTAAAATAAAGAACATAGGAAGCCAAAAAAAAACCTAAAATAATAGGCTAGCATAAATAACCAATCCGCAATCTGTCAGTTGCTGTTAGTCATTAACACAAGTGTAGAACAAACAGATTCCACAACCAGTTTGGCTTCTTTTCTGAAAGAGTACCTTTGCTCTGAGCTAGGATTGCTTCAGCTCAAAGGGCTCTTCAGTAACTGTACCAAAGAGACTTACTATTATAGTTGTCCAACAGCCACCTGCAATGACAAACTATATGCTTCACGTACTCTGTTGCACTACAGGTGTGTTCAGAGATCTTACTCTCTGATATCCTTCAGTTTAGCCACAACTGAAACGCTTTTCTCTTCATGTCTCATTTCCTTGGCTCAGTTCCATGTGTCTTCAATTCCTTCTGTGAGGGCTATGGCTTCTTTCAAATCTGGATTCCTCACCAACAGTTTTTCTTGAACTTACAAATGTTGGTGCAAGTGAACTGGTTCCATGTGTTGACTCTAATGTGTTTCAGGTTCTTCCTATATGGCTGCCATGAGTGACCCATGCTGGTTCAGGTAATGTGTTGACGATTCTGGGAAAGTCCTTTCTCCGTTATATCGCAGTCATGCCACACTATTTAAACCTTGCATTAAGTAGTCCCTTGAACATACAGTAATTTTGCAATGTTCAAAGCTGCATTTCTAGGACTACAAAAAAGATACTCGTATAAAAAAGTTGTTATTGTACATCAACATGCCTTTATCTTGCGCTCACTGGGTGCTGCAAAAACAAAAAATCTGGTTTCCAGCGCAGGGGATTTTTTTCAGATGCTCTGTCAGGCAGAGGCAGAATTTGGAGGCTGCTCCCGCCCTCTGCTCAGGATCCTCAATTTGTTGACAAAATTGTGTTCTTTTCACACGAGAAATACTCATGAACTGATGTAATGATCCTCTTTAATGATAAGTCCAATATAAACCAAACCGAACAGTTAAGCTACCTTTCCAGTTGTGTCTCAACATTCCCCTTTCTATTAGAACCTGCCTATTTAACATTCTTTAATGAACATAAAGAAAACTTAACCACAGCATGGATCTTACTCACAAATTTTCAAGAAGATTAGCCCAGACAGAAAATTGCCAGTAGATGTTCAAATTAGTTAAATAACTTAATACTGGCCCTTCTGTAGAAACAATTGTACTGCATGCATTACTCAATTGAAAAGCTAATAGGGTTCAAGGACTAAGTTGCAAGATCAGATCTTATAATAAAGGATTTACCTTTCCAAAAACTGAACATTAGAGTCTGTCAGCAACAAATCTATTGAGATTGTTTTCACTCTATTACAGTGGCACAAATTACATCTGGATCCCCGTCTGCCCCTTGACCTATCTGTGGAAAAAAAATTATTTCACAACCAGGGCCTTGCCTTTGAATAAGACATTACGTCAAGATGAGTCCCTGGCCAGATTAAACACCAGTGTTAAAACCTTTACTTGAAGAGGAACGTGATGATGTGCGGCTGCTCCTGCACTGGCATCAGATCCCATTCCTGGTTTCTGATTCTGGTGTTCGCAATTAGGCCAGCCAGAAGCGCCACAGAGCCGAGAATGCTTGTGGCACTACGGGGTAGATCCTGTTGGAATAATTTGGATCAGTGAAGGATGATTGGGATTGGACATCTCGGCGAACTTCTGCAAAGATGGTGGCTGCGCAGGACTAGTGGCCCAGAGCCCATGTCGGTACAAAAGCGAGGTGCCTTCGAGCAAGGGGCAGATGGAGGGCCCCAGAGTAAGCCTGGAGGAGTAGATGGTGAGAGCTGAGGCCTCGGAGACCCCTCAATGCGCAGTTGCATGTAAGATTGGGAAGTACCCTGCACCCTGGGGAAGATGTGACACCGTAAGCTGTCCGGGAAATAGGGCTGGTGCAGGCAGGAGTCCTTTCGAAGCTGTAGAATAGTGTGGCTGGAGGGGCTTGAAGTGAGACATGGAGAAGCAGATGGCGGACCACTGAGCCCGTCATTTTAGGGCCTCCTCGCTGGTGCTCCATTCAGGCGGAGGCTTCCCACCCTCCTGAGCATGGCAGGAGATGGCTTGTAACAAGAGAGGAAAGGCCAAGTAGGCCTATTGAGAACTCAGGAAACGTAGAGACTGGGGTACTTCAATTTAAAAGGGGAGACAGCACCAGTGGACACAGGACTTTAGGGAGGCAACATTCCTACCTACCATAACTCCTTCCATTCTGTGGAAAAGTATAAATTCTGTGTTAGCATAAGCGGCAGCCTTTTTGTCTGTCACGTCCATTTAGTTTCGGTTGTGTTCATTTTACTCTCTGATGTTCGCCTTTTCACCCAGCCTGTGTCCTTAACTTTAGCTGACCTCTCTGACATGGTCAATCTGATGTACGTGCTGGGGGGCTGATCTGCCGGTGCACCTGGTCTTAGATGTTATCTATTGATTGCCTATTGCCGCCATAAACATTCCTTACTCCCCCTCCTCATCTCCTGACCACCTGGTCAACCATCTGCTCTTGTTTGCCTGTAACTATTTCCATGTTTAAACTTATTCCCTCCCGTTTTCCTTCCCATGCGATTACACTGCAACAAACAGTATATAAGGGTGATGGTCTTTGTATTTAATGTACCTCCTCCCACAACAGGGTGTTGTTCAGACGCAGTCCTGCTCATGAGCATTTAATAAACTCAGTTTGTTTTACTCCACTCTAGTGCCGATCTCTCTTTTGTTAGTCTTCGGACCCATGGACGAGAGGGTAACCCTGCACCAGTGTGCCCTCACGGGGGTACATATCCACAATTCTTCCCTGTAGGAGTTTATATCCTGCTGGACTCGTGAAGACTCAGGGGGAATGGGTAGAGGGGCGAAGAAAGGTTGTGCACACATTCGTGGCATAAGGTCAACTCAGGACGAAGATCCTGGGGCTTAGCCTGCACGCCCGGAGGGGAGGCTGGGACGCGGTGGTATACATTAAGGACATGGGAGCATGGTGCCTCGCTGAAACAAGAGCTTTGAAACCCAGTCTGGGAGGTTGACAGATATGCTGGGCCCCGATTGGGGACCCCGCTTGTGAGTGTGTGCCAAGGCTGTGTGACCAAGAGTGTTATTCATCACAGTCCTTTTCTTGGATTTCAACACTGAGAGAAGTTCAAACCTGCTCGTGCCACCGACAGGCGTTTGGCCTGTCAGGTTGCGCTAGGGAAAATCTACAGGGGACTAAATTTCCACTGCAACTGGGATAATGGTCAAGGACACAGCTCCATGTGGGCAGGGCAAAATGGATAATTTTGCTAAGCCACTCCACTTGCCTGACAAGGTGATCTAGACAATAGATACTGACCATCCACAGTGCTCGGAGGTCGCAGAAGGGATTCACTCATGAACAGACGGTATTGTGAAAGCAAATGAATTGTCATGACTGGCTTTTTAACCAAATTAGGGGAAGTGGGGTGGAAATAGCCCTCCTTAGACAAGATCAATGTAAGACCATGGGCCACGGGACTGAAGTGGAAACACAAGTGACGTAACTGGAGAATACAATCAAGAAGCTCTGACAAACTGATGCAGAAATCTTCACCTAGGGAGACGGCGACTAGTTCTGAAGATGTGACGGGTCACTCCCATTCACTTTGGATGATTTTTATAATTGGAGACAAATACTTTTAGGTAGGAAGGGTGTGTGGCAGGGACTTGGGGGGTTGTTGAGGAAAGAGGAGTTAGTTTGTTTAAAGTAGAAGAAGTTTCAACTAAACCAATAATCCACAGGTACTTATTCAATTAGTGGTGCCCATGGAAGATATGAAAAACGGACTTGAAATGTGAACGGCTTGCTTGATAAAGTAAGGAGCCGTCATGGCATACTTCAAGCACTTCTCCCCTGAGACTCCGTTACTAGAGAACCACAATTTGTTGTGGAACACATGTGGTTTTCTTTGTCAACATGGCCATTGACTAGTGTTCTGTGCTGGATTTACCACAGGTCTGCAATTTTGCAGTCTAAATCATTACCTCTGGTAGTCTCCAAGATTGATTTCGATGGAATAGGCAGGTTTGTTTTAATCAAACGTTAAACTAGAAGGTCCCCATGTACTATTGGAAGTCTGTATGTGCCTCCCACCCTGGTTGGCAGCCCTTTGCAGGTACACTCTGAGGCTCTACTTTGATCTCAGATTGGTAAGTCATTCCTAGAGTGGGATTTCAATGGAATTATGAATGCGCCCTTTGATGTAGAAACACCTGCAGTGGCCACAAGATTCCTGTAAATAAACGTGTGAACACGATGGGACTGGGACATGTGTGCAACACCCTCACCTGAGCGAGAGACACAACATGTATTACTCAGCCCCTAAAAATGCCACTCTAGACTAGACTACCTATTTATCCATTTACTGAACTAGATATACTAGCTGGCTCCCTCATACTACCAAGGGAACAGTCCGATTATGCACTGTTTGAAATAATGCATAGAAGGACACAAAGTAGCCAGAGGGCTATATGGCACTTTAACACATGGAGGTTGAAGACTAAGACCGTAGGTGGCCAACTTTGTGATACAACTGAGGAATACTTTGAAATTAGCAGGCCCTCAGAATTGTACCCCTTTTGCTAGGCCCTTAAATCGGTATTTATAAGCTTGGCCTTCTCCAATGAACGAAGAGTGGAAAGAGACAGGGAACAAGAGGTATTGCTACTTGAACAAAGTGTGGCCCAGAGTCATACGGAAGTCTACGACAGACAACTGGAGAAGCTTAGGCGCATGCTTACACAAATATGAATGGATACAGCTACGGTAGCCTGGAAAATATTCAGACACAGAGTATCTCAGTTGGAAAAGAAGGCCAGCAAGCTGCTCTACTGGCTACCTCAAAGAGACCAAGCAGTTCATATTGTCCTGACACTTTGAAATGCAGACAGCCACAGGGTTCCAGACACCTGGGGGATTGCAGACATTTTTGCAGATTATTATTAAGAATTATAACATAGATGACCACCCCCGTACTCGGAGGCAATACATGCCTTGAATGTAAGCATTAAAACACTTGAAGTGTATAGAGAGTTCCACTCTAGTCAGAAGAGGTCCAAAAGGCTATAGTGGAGATTTCCTGAGCAAGGCTGCTGGCCCAAATGTCTAACCTTTTAGGCATTAAAAACACAATCTTACCTGCTGCTCTCACATTTGCTAAAGATTTTTGAGGAAGTAGACTGTACAGCTCCACTGCTGAGAAATCTACAAGAGGAACCAATAATCACTATTGTCACGCCTAATAAACAAATGGAAGAATGAGAGTCACTGTGTCCCATTTCATTCCTTAATGGTGAAACCAAGATACTAGCGAAAACTCTGGGTACAGGGTTGGCCTGGATGATTCAGAAATTAGTGCAAGAGGATCAAAATTGCTTAATGCCCAGCAGAACTACTAGACACTGCCTGCACAAGGTACAAATGGCTTTAGCCAGAATCTCTCTCCAACATGTTCCGGCTGCAATATTACTCCTTGATTATGAGAAGTCCTTTGACACTGATCATTAGTTCTTTCTGTTCAAAATGCTCTAACAAATGTATCTTGACCAGAGGCTCTTGAGATATGCGAGCATCCTATTTGTGGGTCCGATTACACAGGTGACAGCCAATGGAGTATTGTCTTCGTCGTTTCCCGGAGTGCAAGGAACCAGGCAGGGTTGTTCCCTCTCTACATTCCTTTTAGCCCTGGCAATTCATCCCTTGGAAAATGTGGATCGGGAGGAATTCTGACATAGATGGCTTTGGATGGCGAAGTGGGTGAGAGGGTAAAGTGTCTCTTTACGCTGGTGATATCCTTCTGTTTTTGCCTAATCCCCTGGCCTCTTTACAAAGATTAGTTAGAATCTTTGAGATCCATGGGAAAGCATCATGTTTGACAGTAAACTGGAGAAAATCAACTTACATTTAACTTACTGGGCCTCTGCTGAATCTATCTACTTGTGCACTAGAATAGGGGGCGGCTGATCGTCTTCAATACTTGGGGATCATTAATTTTTACAATATTGCCCTTCTGATGAGGCGTACCCGGGAGGAGCTGGAGAGATGGTCTTTACTACCAATTTAATTGATAGGGAGAGTGGCTTTGTATAAAATGATCATGCTTCCCCAGTTTTTATACGCTTTGGCGTACTACCCCTTTGTCTTTGCACATGGCTTTTTCGGTGGATTGCACACCTGGCTACAAAATTCCTGTGGCAGAAAGGCTCCCCACAGTCTTTTTTCTGGAAATGCACTATGTCAGTTTATGGTAGGGGGCTGGAGCGCCAGACCTTAAGCTTTATTATTGGGGGCCTAGCTGGTCCCCATAGCAGACTGCCTTTTCGGAGACTAGTTAGATTCTGCCCTTGCACTGGTGTTGGGAGGTTCAGGAGGAGGTTGGGACTCAGCATTTCCTATACAGTAGCACACTGATTATTTTACCACAAATAACTAGAATCCCAGTTCTTTGTTGGTAATATGACCTAAAATACATCAAATGTTTAAACGAGTTGATTAACCAGAAACCACTCTGGGCCAGTACTAAGTTAAAGATGTGACACAAATACCCAGGTTTGAGGCATGGGATGTTATAAGGCTATGGTGTTTTTGTGTGTGTGTGAGGAAGGGGGGGGGGGGGGGGGGGGGGTCTGGGACCAGGACCATATTGAGTCATTTGAGCAGCTTAGAGGAGAGTTTGAGCTGCACAGACCACAATTTTACAGATATCTGCAACGAAGACGTGTACTATCAAAATATAGAAGGAAGCTGACAGGGGTTCCAGATTCAAATCGATTAAAAGTCAAGGTAGTAATGTAACCTATATGTCGCAAGGGGATATTTCGACTTTATAGCTCATTCATATGCATTATCGCCTGACCGGCTAGTGGGGGACAAGTGCTGTCTGAGAGCAAGATGTAGGAGAATTCGGAGACAACAAGTGACAGGAGGCCAAAATGGCATCCAAAGTACTTGCAATTAAATCTAAAAAAAATTGGGTAAATATATTTATTGATTTCAATAAAAAAGGAACAAAGAAAAATAAACACAATGTAGTCTGGCACATACAGGATACAAATTATGAACATTGGTCACTTATTTACACTAACAAGGCATTCTGGAGCTATCATTAATTATTCCAATTAACGCAATCGGAGCACCCGTTCGAGCCCCATGGATGGATGTCTCCCCTTCCCAATCCGGGCAATCAAAAACAAGGACGATCTTAATAAGGAGGCCTGAATTTTACATTCAATCAACCAGCCTGATATACCCCCTCCCCCACCTCCCAACCCTCCCCTCTCAGCGTGGCACACAGGACAGGATAATATATATTCTATAAAACAGTGTAGTACATCACGGTGCATAAGTCCTGTACAGCATGACTAGACCTTAGTGTACTTAACAGGAGAATTCTACTACAAGAGAACAGAATGTAGTCAGGAAGATCAGTCTCAATCATACATGTGCTAAACATAGGACTATCAGGGAAAGCCCTGCGGTTCACTAGATGAAGATTCCACATCTGTATGGGCTTCTGAGGTTTTCAACAGCATTGTTAGCACTTCCCATTCCCTGGCAGCTTCCAATGCTCGTTGTGTGTGCGGGTAGCTGTCTGTAACCTGATGGTGCCCTCACCTTCCGCCTATTTATTGAAGTTAGCCCTCCACCTCCGAAAACTCGCCCCCTCTTAGACTTCCAATGTGTCGTAATATTCCTTTTGGCCAACAGGAGACCCAGATCTAAAAACTTGCTAGTGATTTTAGTTCTGGAGGTGTGGGGGAACCTGTGAAGTAAACAAGTCGCAAAAGCATGTTCAATATCTCGCTCCGTAACCTCACACAGCACAGCCATCACCTCTTCCCAATAGTTCTCAAGTTTGTGGCAGCTCCACATCATATGACGGATATCCGCCCCTTCAGAGCTACAGCGCGGGCAAAAGTTGTTTCAAAATACCTATTAATATTTTTGGAGTAAGATACGCCCTATGTAAAATAAAAAATTGTACCAGTTGGAAACAAGCATTCCTAGTGCTTTTCCACAGTCGTTGAATCAGGTCAGACCACAGACCAGACCACACCTTGTCAGAAATTTTGGCGCCTAGATCTAAGTCCCTTTTCTGTTTCAACCCAGTCAGTGGAGTCAACATCTCATTCGTCATGCATCGGTATAGACAAGTTACTGCTTTAACGGTGCCCGCTGCTAAAACTACATACTGGCAAGCCATGGAGGTCTGCGATTCAGAAAGCCCTCCCACCCAGTACTTTTGGAAGGCTGATACGAGGGCCCAATGCAGCCAATAATACCCCAGAGGCAGGTCGTTTCTATCCTGCAGTATGTCAAATGGCAAAAGGACAGAATCGTCGTAAAGGTCTCCAATAGCAGTCAAGCCAAGTTCCCCCCCAAGTATTTATCGCCGCCCAGTTGCCCCCGTGAGGCAACGTCATACACACTGCCAGCGGGATTTCAAGTGCATAGTGGCGCGCAATCTGAGCTCTCCGCTGGCTCCTGCCCCAGCATAGCTTAAACGTTTTAAGTTCAGTGGAATGTGTTTTGAGTCGCAAGGGTTGCTCTAAAATAATACGGGAGAGAGTCTGCTCGGGTATCCGATCATCCACACGCCCGCCCACTCCTCGGAACACCAACGCCATTGCCCGAGTAAGCCATTGCAGTTGGGCCGCCAAATAATATGTCTCGAAATCCGGGACCGCTAGCCCTCCCTCTCGCCTTGGTCGTATATGGGTCTTTACTAGTCGCCGGCCAGCAGACCATAATAAACCTGTGATCATTATCTGAAGCTGCTTGAATATTGATGCAGGAACCCAAATGGTGAGGGTCCTGAAATAATACAGGAGCCTAGGCAGTGCTACCATCTTAAGCAGTGCCACGCTTCCAGCTACTGAAAGCGGCAACGTTCCCCAAAACTCCATGATGACCTGAAGGTCCTGGAGAGCTCTTTCCACATTGCCTTCCAGGAGATTTGCCTGCTTATGGAAGATGCGGGTCCCCAAATATGTCAGACATTAAGTTCCCAGTGCACACCATCTGTGAGTAATGGGCCCTCACTCAATGGGGCAGTGGGAAACAGGCGCAATTTACTCTAAGGCCCGCCACTTTTTCAAGATCTTCTGTAAACACTTCGCCCCGACGAGGGCAGCCCCCGTGTCCTCTAAAAACATAAGATCATCGCCGTACAGCGCGATAGTGAGTAAAGCCATGCACATACAGTCCCGAATATCGCCACCCTGTCCGAGCCTGATCCGTAAGGGTTTAATAGCCAGTGCAAACAACAGAGGAGATAGTGGGCAACCTTGACGTGTTCACCGACTCACTGCGCATGCCTCCGAAATCAATCCACCCGTTTTAACTCGCGCCACAGAGCACTTACATAGCAACGCCGTCCAATTCACGAACTCATCCCCCAACCCAAAAGTTTGCATAACCTTAAACAAGTAAGATCACTCCAAGCTGTTGAAAGCTTTTTCGATATCTACCGAGAAAATGGCAGTGGTCGTCTTTGGATACGTATCGGCTTACAAGATGCAGAGTAGCCGTCTCACATTACCAGCAGTATTCCGTGTCGGAATAAATCCCGCCTGGTCCTCTGGCACTAAGTGAGTCATATGAGGGAGCAAACGGGTCGCCAAAATGTCCTGGCCTAGTAAATCAGCCTCAGCAAGCCCCAGAAGGTTAGCTGCAGCCAAAAATTCCTCTGGAGTTTCCTCATTCAACGTCACCTTACTCTGATATAGCGCAGTATAGTAGTCGTGGAATTGTGCATTGATCCCCTGTTGTGTATAGCATGGTTCACCTGTTGAGCAATTAAATTCCACTATAACTGTCCCCCGCCTTGCCAGATTAGCAACTAAGCCAGCAACGTGCCAGATTCCTCACGCTCGGCATGTGCACGCACAACGTATTTCCTATAGTCAAAGTTTCTCAACCCCTACTGCCACTTCCTCCCGCGCTGCTAGCAATTTCCTGTCTATGAGGTTGCTCAGGTCTGTCACGTTCTTGGGTACGTAAGCGCTGGTCCGCAGATTTAATGTCTTGCAGAAGTATTAACATTAGCCATGAGAGGCCCCTCACCACTCCCTTAAAAGCATCCCACTCCACAGTGGTCTATGATGCTGTTCCTGTATTATCACCAAAATACTGGGGAATCCCAGTTCCCACCCCCTCCCAGAAGTCTGGATCTTCCAAAAGCTCTGGGTTTAGACGCCAATTTGGGATCGCAGTGTGCGCCTAGGATCACTGCACTCGTGATAACAGTGGGTTATGATCAGACAATGTCCTGGTGAGGTATTCGCTATGTTTGACTGCAGAGTGCAGGTCTGGGGAACATAGTATAATATCCAGCCTAACATGGAGCTCATGCAGCGATGAAAAGAAGGAATAATCGCGATCAGCAGGGTGGCACGTCCTCCACATGTCCACCAACCCCCAGCGAGACTGCCAATCCCTTCTGGCTTTAGAGATCTTATGGACCGGAGCAGTAGGGAGCAGTGGATGCAACCTATCCATAAGAATATCAGTGACAGAGTTAAAGTCTCCTCCAATCATTACAGTGCCAGTCAGATAGGGCGCCAATTTCCCAGATAACCTAATAAAGAAAGCTGGCTGGTCCGTATTAGGCACATACACACTTCCCAGCGCAACATCCCTGCCATTGAGCCTGCCCATAACCATCACATACCTTCCCTCCGGGTCAATAATTTGATGTACTAGTTGAAAAGAGACCCCGCCCGAATCCACACCAGTACCCCACGTGCAAAAGCAGAGTAAACTGTGTGGTAGACCTGTCCCCTCCATCTGAGCTGCAGTGCAGTGCAAGCCCCTCACTCCCTGTGATATGTGTTTCTTGAAGGAAGGCAATTTGAACACCCCTGCGCACTAAGTAAGCGTGAATCCTATGGCGGCGTTCCATAGTATGCATGCCCTGAACATTCAATGATATACATTTCAATTCTATCAATGATTCCATTCCGATACCCGTGTCCAGTACTCAAGTGATCTACTAGTTGTGCCATGCCGAGGTCCCCACAAAACAGCCCCAACTCCCCCTCCAAAGGACAGTTACTATCAAACGAGCTCACATCCAAACTATGTTAAACTACAAAACTAAAGACCTCCGACTAGTTTAGAGTGAATAGTGGACGCAGCTGCCTAGGGACGCATGTCCAGCCCGCAGTGCACCAGCCGCGCTAAGCCAGAGCTAGTACCAGGACCTGTCAATCAACAAAATCAAAAGAATTCTCATACCCATCTAGCCACCACATGCTAACCTTACCATCATACTATCTCATCCACACTCTCAGGCGTTAGCAGAGGCAGTTTCACACTGCTACTAAGTGACGTGTCATTGGCTAGCTACTCCTTAGATGATCCCGCTTCCACATCCGATGGAGGTGGGCTCCGGTTCTGCGACAGCGATACTACTGCTTGTAGTGTTGCTGCTCATTCCTTTGCAGCTTGTGACAAGGAAGGCTGTCTCTGGACTCTCCTCCAAGTTCTAAGACGGAGGGGTATCCCGGGTTTCTTGATCCTGGGCTTCAGTCCCTTGCGGTGTTGACCTCTGGTCAGTCCACCCTTGTAGCCCTCGAGCCAGTCCCATGCTTCATCAGGGGAGTTGAAATAAGGAGTAGTGCCTTCCAGGGCGATGAGTAGGCGGGCTGGGAACACAAGGGAATACTGGAGACCCTCAGCTCACAATTCTTTCTAGATCTCCAGGTAAGAGGTCCTCCTCTGTTGAACCTCCAGCGTATAGTCAGGAAATAAGTGAACACTGCTATTGTCCACGGTGAAGGGACCGTGCGTTCTCGCCCTCTGCAGTAGCATGTCCCTGTCCCGGAAGTGGCGAAGGCAGGCCACGACCGGCCGCGGTGGTCGACCCGGAGCTAGCGGTTTAGCAGGCACTCTGTGGGCCAGCGTTTAAAAGGTGGATAAACCATCCGGGTCAACAACTGCTTTGAACCAGTTTTCAAGATAGTCCACCATGTCGCTCTCCTCCACTCCCTCAGGTAATCTAACCACTCCAACGTTGTTCCTCCGAATAAGTCTTTCCACATCTTGTACCCTACGTTCCAGTATACACACTCTGTACGTGAGGGCACTCAGCTGCTGGTCTGTCGCCTTCTGGGCCGGCATCATGGCAGCTACGTTGGATTCCGTGTCTTAACCCTATTGGCAAGCTTCTTATGTTCATCAAGCAACAGGCCCAGGCCAACCGCCACTGTACTGATATCCTGGTGGAGGGTTGCTTTAGTGTCAGCGATGACGTCCAGAATTTGCTTAAGTTGTTGTTGGACAGGGTCGTCCGGGCCCAGGCGTGACTGTTCAGCTGCGCTGTCCTCTGTGGCCTGCGCTGCCCCAGAAGTCTTATTTCTTGATTTTCCCATGGTGGCTCATTGGGATTTGACAGAGGAAGTTCCAGACCCACTGCGGATGAGCGCTAGCTTAGATTAGAGTGGCACAGAATGCGCTAACCACAGGCAGGGAACAGGGCATTCAACAGCACCAGCAACCCCTCAGTGAAGCGCCCCCAACCACAGTATACCCACTGCCAGGAGCCAACAATGGTCCAGACGTCACCAGGCAGCAACGGGAGTCCAATCAGCATACACACCATGCTTTAATCGTAGGGGCAAAGCAGTATAGTTACCCTGCCACTCCTGGGGTCTCCCCTAGCTACGGAAACACGGTCCAGTACAACCAGCCGCTCCCGATAATACACAGGTAGGATTCTCCCAGCAGGTGAACGGCCCGGTCTCTGCAGAAGGATCTCCGCCTTCGGGTTGTGGTTCAGGGTCAGTCCAGGCCCAGAGGCCCGCGTCCAAAATTGTGGCGTCCCCGCCCAGTGCTAGACCGCACCACACTCTATTCCCAGGTCTCCAGATGGCGTGGAACGGATCAGCGCCGCAATCGTTGGCCCACGGTGCCTGCTCCCCCAATTCGATGTCCTCCACAGCCTGCAGAATCAGTGCCACCAAGACCCTCTGCTCCCGATGCTCCCAGTAGCGACACCACTGCCTCCTAGGTTATTTCGGCCCAGAGGGAGCCCCCTCACTCTCTGCTTTCCCTGGCCGACGTTCGCCTCCACACCAGGCTGATCTTGCCCCCCCCGGTGGCAGTCGTAGTCCGGCAGGCCACAGAGTTGCGCAGCGCCGAGGCCGACGTCGCCACCCAGGGGAGCAGCCTCTTCACTCTAGGATACCCCACTAGCGCCGCTCCACGAGCCCAGAGCCAGCGAACTCCAAACTCGGCTCAGCTGTTCCCGACCTCTCCCGGGATATGTAGGCGGCAGCGGGACATCTCAGCTCGGTCCCAGCTAGCTCGATTTTCAGGAGAAATGTACGGCTCGCACGGGGCTCCTCGCTCACGCGTCCGCAATCATCCCCAGGCAAGCCCCCCCTTGCAATTCACTCTAATCTGTGAAGGATTCTTTTAAATTAATTTCATTGGACATGTTTCAGTCCAGAAAGGGTCTGGAAGACAGGCAAACGGGGGGAGGGGGGTTGGGTACTGGATTGAGGTTCACAGTTAACTTGGTGTTCGATGTAAAGGAGCTAGAGGAACCTTCTATCACTTTATCTGGGAATGGGGGTGGGGGGGCAAAGGGAGGGGGGTGTTCCTGGCTGTAAAATGAGACATAGCATGCTGTTGGCGAAGCAAGAGTCCCCTTAAAGTGAGAAAATGATATGGAATACGGTGCAGCTGTGAAACATAGATACAAAGGGGGGTGTTGTAACGCGAAATAACAGGAAATATGGGATCGATGGCTGTCCAATTGATCCTAATTGCATGTGGCTACTGCAAGAGTGTAAAAGATGCAATGGGATGCGGCTTTGAATTGCGGCTCCGTGATACATGCAGGACATCAGTTAAATGTTTGCGTAATGAAGTTTTAAACCCAACAAAAAGAGACACAAGAAAATCCTTTACTTGAAAGGCCCTCTATGGATTTGGAGGATGTGTTATATGTTTAAACAGTTTTATTTCTCCATGTTGCAAGAACGGTCACCCAAGGGCTTCATGGAAAATAATACTGTTTGAGACCCTTTTCATGCAGGTGTTCACACACAGAGAAGAGTTGAATCGGTTCTACTGGCAGTACTAGGTGATATCATTGTGGAGGCAGATCTCAACTGTTCATGGCTTTCATTCATCTGGAACTATCTTTTCTTACGGGTGACTATGCCATTCTCCTGAAGTGTTAAGGTGTATCCTTATGGCCCAGTTGTAAGCCAGTTTGAATTTAATTGTTCATTCGCAAGAAGATGTGCTGTCCCCATTTTCCTTAACATAGTGTAATGCTGATTTCAGAAATCCACAGGTATCTTTTTTTCTGTCGTCTTACTCAATGTTTATGCTCGCTCTATGACTTCGCTTATCAATGTCTCCAGCCACCAGCTGTATTTGTAATGATATGGCATCCAGGTTCTCCTACAGTTGAGTGAAGAAAAAAAATCCTTTCACCACTTTCAGACATGAATGCTGGCTGTAAACAAACGGACTGACAGTCACTGATGGGGATCGACTCAGACAAAACAGAGGTGATTACTTTGGTCCTTGGTTTAGGGCTAGAGAGGTTAAGTGACTGCCCACAGGGGTAAACTAGGCTCAAACCACGGCATTACAGTTGGAGGCTCGATCTTTACACGCATACAGGTATGTTTTTGTCCTAAAATTTCCATATGATAATTGAGAGCAAGGCTAACACTAGGGAGCAGTAATTTGGGGGGAATTAACTCCTGTCTGGATTACAGCAATTGAACGCATCAGGGTCCGCCAGATACTCAAACTTCAAATCCACAGCACAAATGCTCATATTGCTTTAGGCAGCCAGAGGTTTGAACATTATTCCATTCCATCCGAAGGCTGCAGTGCCTCATGGTGGAACAGCTCTCTTTAGGTTATGATCTCCCTCTCTAAAGCCAAGTTGTGTCCAGACATCAAATGTAGTTGGCAGGGAAAAAGTGGAAGAAGAGAAGGAACAAGACTGTCAATGATCACTTCCTCATTACCCTAAAAAAAAACTGTAAGGATTTTTTAGGTAGAATTATTTTAGGCTTGGTGTAAGACTAATGATGTAGGTGTTCCCAAAACATCAGAGAATCTTGCCTCAAGTTTCTACCTTCACATCAATATAATAGGCTGGAACCCACCCAGGGCATGGTCCAGGCTCTTAGGGGGGACTGTCAGTAACTGAGCTCAAATATTAAACCTATGATCAGCCTACAAAAAAAAACAAATTTTGAAAGCCTGACACTCAAAGGAAAGTCATATTTGGAGGCATATCAAAAAGTTTGGCAGTCTTTACAACTGCCCTGTAAATGCTGATGGGCCCAGTAACAGGAGTTATAAGTTTTAGCTCTTCACATGGAGATTTTAGCTACTGAAAGTAGCTTAAATCACCACGTGAAAACGCTAGGGAAATACATGCGTAAACTGGAGTGTAAAACCGATTTACTGCATGTTATTCTCCAAAATACTGATATCTCACTTATTTCCCTGAAATTACTGGGCCACCCGAGAATTTCAATTCTGTGACGAAGAAATAACAAGGATTTTTATGGTCCACTTGTACGAAGGGACTCAGTATGGTCCCTACATGTTAATGGCTAGCTAAAAGGAATGGATGAATTAAATGGTCTTTTCTGCCAATACGTCATATCTGCACACCATTTTAGTGCTTTAAGAACACTTTAGCCTCTTGAACAGGACATGCACAAAAAGATTAAATGCTGTCACACGAGACAAGAGAGGCAGTCATGCCTAGTTGCAATCTAAAATGTAAAAAGAACTAAATGAAAAGCGGTTATACTCACAAAAATAGAAAGTTAGGAAGTAAAACAGAGCACTGTGCTTACAAAATAAAATGTATTTAATATAGCTTTCATTTTTCTGAATACGAGATAAGCCTATTAATGCTCCTAAAAACATGACTTTAAACCTAACATGCAACTACATGCATATCTTCCTTTCATTTAACCAAAAGGTCTGTGTCGTATGTTTGGTTCATCTCAAAGTCCCTATTCAAACCTATCTTTCAACAATTGCATTGTACACATTAGATATTTACAAACAGTACTCGATATCCACTAAAAATAAATTCCATTCACACTAGAATTAAAAAGATTTTGAATAGATTTAGAAGGAGCACTTACTGCATTCATATATTTGTTCAAGCTTATCCACGGATGAAAGGGAGAAGAATTTGTAACCCACTTTACTACCAACAGCTAATGACCTGCAAGAAGAAAGGGACATATTTTAAAATGGAAAGCTGCCAAGAATCTAACAGAAAAAAAAGCAAAATGTTGTGGGTTCGGAGACCCTGGTCCCTGAATCCACAGATTAATCTCTGTAAATTTCACAGAAATAAAAACTGAGAACCTTTTAAATTGGAAATCACTTTGCTATATTTGCCCTTAAAATAGTTATCTTCGTCAAAACGCTGGCTACTTTTGCAATATTTTTTATTTTTCCTAAAGTTTTTTTTTTATATTCTGAAACATTAACATTATCTCTATCTCCTTCCATATGTTTGATCCTATAGAAAATTATAAATCTAAACTCAGCACTGCCGGTGCCCACAACTTTATCCGAACCATTAAACTTTGAACCTGAAGTCTCACCATTGTCCCTAATTTAACATTAGTCCCTAACCCTAAATATGAAACAAAGCTTTGCCCCAGTTCTAAATCTGAATACAACACTATTCTTCACCATGCATTCTCCCTTCATCATATTATCTTAGAACAGATTAAATATATTTCTCGATTGGTTACTTCTGGGTTTGTCTGGAGAAGAAGTTATTTAACTAAATGTTTCCAGTGGAATGTGTTAGCTCAGGAGTGTACTGGGATGAAATGTAAGAATGGCCTCCTTCCTTTCTGTTGCCACACCTGCTAATGTCTTCTTCCCATCACTTTAACCCAGTGGCCCTAAAAGATCAACTGGTCCTCTCTGCTGCTCCATTTGTGCAAACTTGCAACTATGGCCATATCCTTCTAATTGAGCACAGTCTCAGTACCCCATGAATCCTCATGACACAGAGAGGAAATACCGGATAACTGGCGAGAGAGCAGCAATGGATTTGAAGACGGTAACTGACCACAGCCTTCTGTAAGTAGAAGGTACCATGCAGGTCAAAAAGCAATCAGTAGCACTTTGAAGGAAGCAGAAATCAACAAATGTTGTAGAAAAGATAGAGCATCTCTCCAAAAGGAATTGGAAAGGTATGTCGCCTGCCAAATCACGTTTAACATTCTTATTGAAATTATAGTGATGACAAATTTTACACGCAGTCTGTATAATTCTTATTTCAGTCAAATAAGGCACTACATCAGGTCCAAGTAGTAAATATTTATGTAAAGTACCGAGCATGTTCACCACCAAATAGAGAGCAGAACGTGGTCCATGTAATGCATCAAATTACGGTAATGATTTCATGTACAGCAACATATCTGCAGCCCAGTACAACACACAGTATATGTGCTGTACATCCACAGTGCACAGTACTGCACCAGTAACTCAGATCACTAATATTGAAGAGATCAGTGGGTTCAATACTTGGCACTGACCAATAAAGCATGAAGTACATTTGTAGCCACAGTAACATAACGTACATTAAAACAGCAACTAAATGTACAATATCACTACAGCACAGCAAAGAACAGCACAAGCTTTGCTCTTCGCAACTTTCACCCATGCCAGACAAGTGCCGTTCATAAAATGAGACCGCAAATAAGTACTATGCAAATGTTCACAGAACATTGTCCACTATCATAAATGTTGACATGAGCATAATATTCGAAAAACAAGATATGGGAGGTAGAGGAGATATCTATAACTACAAGAAGTACCCAGGAGTCAGTGTTTTGCTCGAGACTTACTACTTTGTGACTTGTGCTGTGCAAGTGCAAGTGTACACCGACATTCAGTATGCAACTAGGGGCAGGAAAAATTCCCATCAGTTGCCGCACTGTACCACCATTTTTTCATCATTTGGGGACTCCATACCAAGGAGTTGGCACACAGAACTGGTCACACTGTGAGTGGTGGGTGGACCGTGTGGGTATGAAGACCGATGTGAGTGGTATTTTAAGAATGATGTCGGCAAGGTATACACTTGAGGGAAGCAGTGCGGTGAAGGATGAGTGAAAGTGAGTAAAATTAGGTGGACTCGAGTAGAAAAAATAATTTATTGGTTTTTCTCGGACCCCTAAAGTTAAAAATAGGTGCAAAGAGGTAGATTTAACAATATATCTACATGCAAGTGGTCAACATGTTTCTGCATTTAACAGGAGTGTTCCCTATGCATTCTTCAGGACCATGATTTTGCTACTGCTTGCTTACATAAGTGAAAAATGAAAGTTAAAATGGAAAATTTTCACCTGGAAAGCAGGTGTAGAATCTCCGCCACAGTCTAAAAACAAGTCACAAAAGGAGAGACGAAAAGAGAAAAACACAACATAGAATTATGGAATGCACTAACAACATTACGCTATTCCAGTGCTCACGGATATGCAATTAAGCACGAACATAGTAACACTCACCCAATACTTGTGGGGAAGGCGCCTCACCTCACCTGGCAGGAGCTCAGGTAGAAAAGGAGCACTGCTCTGTTTAGCAAAAGAACAATAACAGGGACATTCAACCGTGTCAGTAGGACTAAGCAAGAGAACTAGGTATGTAACAATGTATTCGGTGACAGACCGAGATAGCTACGTGTAACAATACGGGCCGTAGTAGGGTGTTCGATGCCCGTATTGTTGCTCGTAGAGGACTACCTAAGGCACTCACCTCTCCGTCAGTGTCTCCAAACGTCCCTCTGGGCTCTTCTGGGGAGGCACCGAGCAAGGGAAATGGGCGGGTATATCTGTGGAGAGTGCTGGGCGAGTGTGATGCATGATGGGAGTTGTAGTTCCTCGCTAGACGGTAAACAGTGGTATTGGACTTTTTGAGGAAGACTATGTGTAGTTATAGTGACATCCATGGAATGGGTTCATTGAGACCATCTTTGTCACTATTAAGTTTGTACACCCATTTTTGCTCAATTTTGAATAAGAATTTACCGACATCTGGACAATGATCGGGTATTATCGGTTGCTCTAAGATCGTCCATTGAAATTCGCTCGGCCCATGTCCTTTCTCTAAAAAGTGTGCTGTTAATCGAGTAGCTTGTTTTCGACAGCGGACTGTGCTTTTGTGTTCTCCAATTCTGATTTTTGTTTTGCGGGTTGTCATGCCGACGTACCTCTTTGAGCAAGGGCACGTGATCATGTAGATCGTGTTTTCGCTATTACAGTTGGTGAACCTGCGCTGCTGCCAGGGGCGCGATGTTCCAATGTCAACACTGGTGGTTCTCGTGGTTTGAGGGCATGCTGAGCAATTGCCACATGGGTGATGTCCTTGCACAGGTGGCATATCCCATAATGTTCCGATTTGTCGGGGTGTTCTGTTTTTCGGTCTGGTATGGACCAGATGATCTCTTATGTTCGGTCCTCTCTTGAATGCAAAAAGGGGTGGTGGTAGAGTGTCTCCACTGGTGTTCAGAATGGACCAGTGTTTAGTTATGATCTTCCGAACTTCATTGGACCTTGTGTGAAACGTGTTCACGAAAGTCATCCTCTGGGTCTTCTCTTTTTGAATGGCTACCTCTAAGAGGGCCTCTCTGTTATTATTAGAGGCTCTTTTCTTGGACTGGCGGATAATCCTCGCCGGATACTTCTTTTCTCGCAAGAATTTGGAGAGTGTCCCAGAATGTTTTTCGAATGATTCTTTAGTTGAGCAGTTTCTTTTCAATCTGAGAAATTGTCCAAATGGTAAATTTTCTCTTAGGGATCTCGGGTGGCAACTTTCAAAATTAAGCAACGAGTTGCGTGCCATCGGTTTTCTGTACAGTTCTGTATTGAGCCCTTCTTCTGTGACTACAATTAGGAGGTCAAGGAATGGCAATTCCCTTTTACTGCATTCCACAGTGAATTTCAGAAACTGATTACAGTTGTTTAGCCAACCGTGGAATTCCTGAAGGCTGGTCTCAGTGCCTCTCCATACCACAAGGATATCGTCTATGTATCGCTTCCAGAGTCGGAGCGATACATAGTAAGGATTGTCCTGATGCAAGATTTTAGTTTGTTCTAAAGCATGGACGTACAGATTCGCCAAGCTTGGCGCAAAAACACTGCCCATGCTGGTGCCAGATGTCTGGAGGTAGATGGTATCCTCAAATTTGAAGTAGTTTTCCTTCATTGCTAGTTCTGCCAACTCCATGATAAATGAGACCGGAGTGATTGTTTGTAGGTCTCTTTGTTGGAGGATGTTGCCTACTACTTCCAAGGTTTCGGTTTGGGGGATAGATGTATATAGGGACTCTACATCAAAGGATACTAGTAGGTCCTGACTAGGGTCAAATTCGATAGTTGGTAAGAGTCGAAGTACATCTTTTGTGTCCTTCAGATAGGTAGGCATTTCTTTCACAATGGGATTCAGGAAAAAATCAACAAAGGTTGATAGAGGCTCCAGTATGGACCCAATTCCGGAGATAATGGGTCTACCCGGTGGTGGTCTTTGGGGTTTATGCACCTTTGGCAGACAATAGAAATAGGGGATTGTGGGATGAGAGGTGCACAGAAATTGTCCTTCCTGAGGGGTGATCCATCCTTGCGATGTGGCCTCCTCTACCAGATGGTTGATTTTGTTTTTTAATCTCTCGGTTGGGTCATCTTTTAGAAGTTGATAGGATCTGTGGTCCTGTAACTGTCTCAAACATTCCTGTCTGTAGGTGTCTTTGTCTAGGATGACAATACCTCCGCCCTTGTCTGCAGGCTTAATTATGATGGAATCGTTGGTCGTAAGTGCTTGCAGAGCTAATTTCTCTTTATTTGGTAGGTTGACATAGGATCTTGGTTTCTTTGTTTTGAACAGTCGGTCGATATCTGTTTCTACTGCCTCCTCAAAAGTTTGGACCCTTGTTGGTAATCCAATAGTAGTGGGATTGAAGGTGGAGGGTCTCTTCAAACCAGTGTTGGCAACAGATCCAATGTTATCAACTGGATTTTGTTTTGCAAAAAAGTAGTGCAGTCTCACCTTTCTAAATAGTTTTGAGATCTCGATTTGAGTGTTGAACTGGTCTCCTTCGTGAGTGGCCACAAAACCAAGCCCACGATTTTGGAGATTCTCTTCATCGAGGGAGAGGACATGGGAGCTCAAATTAATCACGAGGCTGGGTGGTCGGTTGTCCCGCTCGTTCCAGCTCCCTCTTGTGGTATCCTCTTGCCACTCCTCAGGTCCATGGTCGGTTGTTGTACCGGGGATGCCCAGCGGACTTGTGGTCCTTGACCTTGTCTCCTCCTCCCTCTGTTGCTCCTCTGGCCATACCCTAAAAAAGGCTGCTGACCTTGGATTTGTTGTATTTGTGGTGGGAAGAAGGGATGTCCCATTGGAGGGAAATTGGGGCCATACATCCAGGGACCCGGTTGCCAATATTGTTGGAAGTTATTTTGACCGAAGTTGTTGCCTCTGCGGCCTCTTCTGTTACCACGTCCTTTCGAAGGACCTCCGATACCTCGTTGTGATGTATCTGAATCGCTGGAGTTATCATCCGAGCTGGAGGTGGCGTAGTTAGAGCCTCTTCGGCCTCCATTCTGATTGTACGTGGGTGGGACATATGAGTCACTAGTATATGGGTATACTTTCTCTCTGGAGAACTTGGCTAGGTCTTTTTTGAATTTCTCCATTTTCGTGAAGAGTATCGATTCCTTAAACTCTGTGTTCTTGTTGGTGTCGTCCTGTCCGGTTTTAAAGGCAGGGTTTTTTAGGGTAGTTTTGATTTTACCCTCTAGAAGTTGTATTTCAACCAATATTTTGTCAGCTACCCGTTTAGCCGTTTTGATGATTAGGACCAACCAGTCTCTAGTACACCGCCAGGCAATGAGAGACCAGTCTTTAAGGAATTCTTTATCATCCAAAAATAACCTTGGGCTATTGGTCACAATGAGACCTGATGGTGCACAGTTACCATGCAGGTATTGTGCCATTATGATGCCGTGTACAGTGGTTCTGGTGTGGGATTTTTTTAAAACTAAGATCTTATTCCACCCCTCGTCCGGAGTGTTTGTTACGAGGGGGGCATTTTCTAGCAGGCTAGGGTTTTCATCCAGAATATTTTGGATTTCCGCTTCCTCAAAAGCCAAACCACTGTTTGATGCCATTATACGTGTTTTTGTCTATTACCAAGTTCCTACGTAAAGGGAGTGTCCTGTGACTGAAACTTATCGTCAAAAACAGAGCTGAAAAAACAGACAAAATGTGCTGTTAAGGATGACCGACAAATAAAACGTTTGTCCGTATTTTCAGAGAGACCCACAGCCGAGGCTGTACACAATCACAAAACAAAACTACTTAGGGGAGGGTCTGAGGGCTGTTTAACGACTCTATACTGGATACATGCCCCAATCATATACCTATAACTACAAGAAGTACCCAGGAGTCAGTGTTTTGCTCGAGACTTACTACTTTGTGACTTGTGCTGTGCAAGTGCAAGTGTACACCGACATTCAGTATGCAACTAGGGGCAGGAAAAATTCCCATCAGTTGCCGCTCTGTACCACCATTTTTTCATCATTTGGGGACTCCATACCAAGGAGTTGGCACACAGAACTGGTCACACTGTGAGTGGTGGGTGGACCGTGTGGGTATGAAGACCGATGTGAGTGGTATTTTAAGAATGATGTCGGCAAGGTATACACTTGAGGGAAGCAGTGCGGTGAAGGATGAGTGAAAGTGAGTAAAATTAGGTGGACTCGAGTAGAAAAAATAATTTATTGGTTTTTCTCGGACCCCTAAAGTTAAAAATAGGTGCAAAGAGGTAGATTTAACAATATATCTACATGCAAGTGGTCAACATGTTTCTGCATTTAACAGGAGTGTTCCCTATGCATTCTTCAGGACCATGATTTTGCTACTGCTTGCTTACATAAGTGAAAAATGCACAGTCTAAAAACAAGTCACAAAAGGAGAGACGAAAAGAGAAAAACACAACATAGAATTATGGAATGCACTAACAACATTACGCTATTCCAGTGCTCACGGATATGCAATTAAGCACGAACATAGTAACACTCACCCAATACTTGTGGGGAAGGCCCCTCACCTCACCTGGCAGGAGCTCAGGTAGAAAAGGAGCACTGCTCTGTTTAGCAAAAGAACAATAACAGGGACATTCAACCGTGTCAGTAGGACTAAGCAAGAGAACTAGGTATGTAACAATGTATTCGGTGACAGACCGAGATAGCTACGTGTAACAATACGGGCCGTAGTAGGGTGTTCGATGCCCGTATTGTTGCTCGTAGAGGACTACCTAAGGCACTCACCTCTCCGTCAGTGTCTCCAAACGTCCCTCTGAGCTCTTCTGGGGAGGCACCGAGCAAGGGAAATGGGCGGGTATATCTGTGGAGAGTGCTGGGCGAGTGTGATGCATGATGGGAGTTGTAGTTCCTCGCTAGACGGTAAACAGTGGTATTGGACTTTTTGAGGAAGACTATGTGTAGTTATAGTGACATCCATGGAATGGGTTCATTGAGACCATCTTTGTCACTATTAAGTTTGTACACCCATTTTTGCTCAATTTTGAATAAGAATTTACCGACATCTGGACAATGATCGGGTATTATCGGTTGCTCAAGTGTATACCTTGCCGACATCATTCTTAAAATACCACTCACATCGGTCTTCATACCCACACGGTCCACCCACCACTCACAGTGTGACCAGTTCTGTGTGCCAACTCCTTGGTATGGAGTCCCCAAATGATGAAAAAATGGTGGTACAGAGCGGCAACTGATGGGAATTTTTCCTGCCCCTAGTTGCATACTGAATGTCGGTGTACACTTGCACTTGCACAGCACAAGTCACAAAGTAGTAAGTCTCGAGCAAAACACTGACTCCTGGGTACTTCTTGTAGTTATAGGTATATGATTGGGGCATGTATCCAGTATAGAGTCGTTAAACAGCCCTCAGACCCTCCCCTAAGTAGTTTTGTTTTGTGATTGTGTACAGCCTCGGCTGTGGGTCTCTCTGAAAATACGGACAAACGTTTTATTTGTCGGTCATCCTTAACAGCACATTTTGTCTGTTTTTTCAGCTCTGTTTTTGACGATAAGTTTCAGTCACAGGACACTCCCTTTACGTAGGAACTTGGTAATAGACAAAAACACGTATAATGGCATCAAACAGTGGTTTGGCTTTTGAGGAAGCGGAAATCCAAAATATTCTGGATGAAAACCCTAGCCTGCTAGAAAATGCCCCCCTCGTAACAAACACTCCGGACGAGGGGTGGAATAAGATCTTAGTTTTAAAAAAATCCCACACCAGAACCACTGTACACGGCATCATAATGGCACAATACCTGCATGGTAACTGTGCACCATCAGGTCTCATTGTGACCAATAGCCCAAGGTTATTTTTGGATGATAAAGAATTCCTTAAAGACTGGTCTCTCATTGCCTGGCGGTGTACTAGAGACTGGTTGGTCCTAATCATCAAAACGGCTAAACGGGTAGCTGACAAAATATTGGTTGAAATACAACTTCTAGAGGGTAAAATCAAAACTACCCTAAAAAACCCTGCCTTTAAAACCGGACAGGACGACACCAACAAGAAGAACACCGAGTTTAAGGAATCGATACTCTTCACGAAAATGGAGAAATTCAAAAAAGACCTAGCCAAGTTCTCCAGAGAGAAAGTATACCCATATACTAGTGACTCATATGTCCCACCCACGTACAATCAGAATGGAGGCCGAAGAGGCTCTAACTACGCCACCTCCAGCTCGGATGATAACTCCAGCGATTCAGATACATCACAACGAGGTATCGGAGGTCCTTCGAAAGGACGTGGTAACAGAAGAGGCCGCAGAGGCAACAACTTCGGTCAAAATAACTTCCAACAATATTGGCAACCGGGTCCCTGGATGTATGGCCCCAATTTCCCTCCAATGGGACATCCCTTCTTCCCACCACAAATACCCTAAAAAAGGCTGCTGACCTTGGATTTGTTGTATGGCCAGAGGAGCAACAGAGGGAGGAGGAGACAAGGTCAAGGACCACAAGTCCGCTGGGCATCCCCGGTACAACAACCGACCATGGACCTGAGGAGTGGCAAGAGGATACCACAAGAGGGAGCTGGAACGAGCGGGACAACCGACCACCCAGCCTCGTGATTAATTTGACCTCCCATGTCCTCTCCCTCGATGAAGAGAATCTCCTAAATCGTGGGCTTGGTTTTGTGGCCACTCACGAAGGAGACCAGTTCAACACTCAAATCGAGATCTCAAAACTATTTAGAAAGGTGAGACTGCACTACTTTTTTGCAAAACAAAATCCAGTTGATAACATTGGATCTGTTGCCAACACTGGTTTGAAGAGACCCTCCACCTTCAATCCCACTACTATTGGATTACCAACAAGGGTCCAAACTTTTGAGGAGGCAGTAGAAACAGATATCGACCGACTGTTCAAAACAAAGAAACCAAGATCCTATGTCAACCTACCAAATAAAGAGAAATTAGCTCTGCAAGCACTTACGACCAACGATTCCATCATAATTAAGCCTGCAGACAAGGGCGGAGGTATTGTCATCCTAGACAAAGACACCTACAGACAGGAATGTTTGAGACAGTTACAGGACCACAGATCCTATCAACTTCTAAAAGATGACCCAACCGAGAGATTAAAAAACAAAATCAACCATCTGGTAGAGGAGGCCACATCGCAAGGATGGATCACCCCTCAGGAAGGACAATTTCTGTGCACCTCTCATCCCACAATCCCCTATTTCTATTGTCTGCCAAAGGTGCATAAACCCCAAAGACCACCACCGGGTAGACCCATTATCTCCGGAATTGGGTCCATACTGGAGCCTCTATCAACCTTTGTTGATTTTTTCCTGAATCCCATTGTGAAAGAAATGCCTACCTATCTGAAGGACACAAAAGATGTACTTCGACTCTTACCAACTATCGAATTTGACCCTAGTCAGGACCTACTAGTATCCTTTGATGTAGAGTCCCTATATACATCTATCCCCCAAACCGAAACCTTGGAAGTAGTAGGCAACATCCTCCAACAAAGAGACCTACAAACAATCACTCCGGTCTCATTTATCATGGAGTTGGCAGAACTAGCAATGAAGGAAAACTACTTCAAATTTGAGGATACCATCTACCTCCAGACATCTGGCACCAGCATGGGCAGTGTTTTTGCGCCAAGCTTGGCGAATCTGTACGTCCATGCTTTAGAACAAACTAAAATCTTGCATCAGGACAATCCTTACTATGTATCGCTCCGACTCTGGAAGCGATACATAGACGATATCCTTGTGGTATGGAGAGGCACTGAGACCAGCCTTCAGGAATTCCACGGTTGGCTAAACAACTGTAATCAGTTTCTGAAATTCACTGTGGAATGCAGTAAAAGGGAATTGCCATTCCTTGACCTCCTAATTGTAGTCACAGAAGAAGGGCTCAATACAGAACTGTACAGAAAACCGATGGCACGCAACTCGTTGCTTAATTTTGAAAGTTGCCACCCGAGATCCCTAAGAGAAAATTTACCATTTGGACAATTTCTCAGATTGAAAAGAAACTGCTCAACTAAAGAATCATTCGAAAAACATTCTGGGACACTCTCCAAATTCTTGCGAGAAAAGAAGTATCCGGCGAGGATTATCCGCCAGTCCAAGAAAAGAGCCTCTAATAATAACAGAGAGGCCCTCTTAGAGGTAGCCATTCAAAAAGAGAAGACCCAGAGGATGACTTTCGTGAACACGTTTCACACAAGGTCCAATGAAGTTCGGAAGATCATAACTAAACACTGGTCCATTCTGAACACCAGTGGAGACACTCTACCACCACCCCTTTTTGCATTCAAGAGAGGACCGAACATAAGAGATCATCTGGTCCATACCAGACCGAAAAACAGAACACCCCGACAAATCGGAACATTATGGGATATGCCACCTGTGCAAGGACATCACCCATGTGGCAATTGCTCAGCATGCCCTCAAACCACGAGAACCACCAGTGTTGACATTGGAACATCGCGCCCCTGGCAGCAGCGCAGGTTCACCAACTGTAATAGCGAAAACACGATCTACATGATCACGTGCCCTTGCTCAAAGAGGTACGTCGGCATGACAACCCGCAAAACAAAAATCAGAATTGGAGAACACAAAAGCACAGTCCGCTGTCGAAAACAAGCTACTCGATTAACAGCACACTTTTTAGAGAAAGGACATGGGCCGAGCGAATTTCAATGGACGATCTTAGAGCAACCGATAATACCCGATCATTGTCCAGATGTCGGTAAATTCTTATTCAAAATTGAGCAAAAATGGGTGTACAAACTTAATAGTGACAAAGATGGTCTCAATGAACCCATTCCATGGATGTCACTATAACTACACATAGTCTTCCTCAAAAAGTCCAATACCACTGTTTACCGTCTAGCGAGGAACTACAACTCCCATCATGCATCACACTCGCCCAGCACTCTCCACAGATATACCCGCCCATTTCCCTTGCTCGGTGCCTCCCCAGAAGAGCCCAGAGGGACGTTTGGAGACACTGACGGAGAGGTGAGTGCCTTAGGTAGTCCTCTACGAGCAACAATACGGGCATCGAACACCCTACTACGGCCCGTATTGTTACACGTAGCTATCTCGGTCTGTCACCGAATACATTGTTACATACCTAGTTCTCTTGCTTAGTCCTACTGACACGGTTGAATGTCCCTGTTATTGTTCTTTTGCTAAACAGAGCAGTGCTCCTTTTCTACCTGAGCTCCTGCCAGGTGAGGTGAGGCGCCTTCCCCACAAGTATTGGGTGAGTGTTACTATGTTCGTGCTTAATTGCATATCCGTGAGCACTGGAATAGCGTAATGTTGTTAGTGCATTCCATAATTCTATGTTGTGTTTTTCTCTTTTCGTCTCTCCTTTTGTGACTTGTTTTTAGACTGTGGCGGAGATTCTACACCTGCTTTCCAGGTGAAAATTTTCCATTTTAACTTTCATTTTTCACTTATGTAAGCAAGCAGTAGCAAAATCATGGTCCTGAAGAATGCATAGGGAACACTCCTGTTAAATGCAGAAACATGTTGACCACTTGCATGTAGATATATTGTTAAATCTACCTCTTTGCACCTATTTTTAACTTTAGGGGTCCGAGAAAAACCAATAAATTATTTTTTCTACTCGAGTCCACCTAATTTTACTCACTTTCACTCATCCTTCACCGCACTGCTTCCCTCAAGTGTATACCTTGCCGACATCATTCTTAAAATACCACTCACATCGGTCTTCATACCCACACGGTCCACCCACCACTCACAGTGTGACCAGTTCTGTGTGCCAACTCCTTGGTATGGAGTCCCCAAATGATGAAAAAATGGTGGTACAGAGCGGCAACTGATGGGAATTTTTCCTGCCCCTAGTTGCATACTGAATGTCGGTGTACACTTGCACTTGCACAGCACAAGTCACAAAGTAGTAAGTCTCGAGCAAAACACTGACTCCTGGGTACTTCTTGTAGTTATAGGTATATGATTGGGGCATGTATCCAGTATAGAGTCGTTAAACAGCCCTCAGACCCTCCCCTAAGTAGTTTTGTTTTGTGATTGTGTACAGCCTCGGCTGTGGGTCTCTCTGAAAATACGGACAAACGTTTTATTTGTCGGTCATCCTTAACAGCACATTTTGTCTGTTTTTTCAGCTCTGTTTTTGACGATAAGTTTCAGTCACAGGACACTCCCTTTACGTAGGAACTTGGTAATAGACAAAAACACGTATAATGGCATCAAACAGTGGTTTGGCTTTTGAGGAAGCGGAAATCCAAAATATTCTGGATGAAAACCCTAGCCTGCTAGAAAATGCCCCCCTCGTAACAAACACTCCGGACGAGGGGTGGAATAAGATCTTAGTTTTAAAAAAATCCCACACCAGAACCACTGTACACGGCATCATAATGGCACAATACCTGCATGGTAACTGTGCACCATCAGGTCTCATTGTGACCAATAGCCCAAGGTTATTTTTGGATGATAAAGAATTCCTTAAAGACTGGTCTCTCATTGCCTGGCGGTGTACTAGAGACTGGTTGGTCCTAATCATCAAAACGGCTAAACGGGTAGCTGACAAAATATTGGTTGAAATACAACTTCTAGAGGGTAAAATCAAAACTACCCTAAAAAACCCTGCCTTTAAAACCGGACAGGACGACACCAACAAGAAGAACACCGAGTTTAAGGAATCGATACTCTTCACGAAAATGGAGAAATTCAAAAAAGACCTAGCCAAGTTCTCCAGAGAGAAAGTATACCCATATACTAGTGACTCATATGTCCCACCCACGTACAATCAGAATGGAGGCCGAAGAGGCTCTAACTACGCCACCTCCAGCTCGGATGATAACTCCAGCGATTCAGATACATCACAACGAGGTATCGGAGGTCCTTCGAAAGGACGTGGTAACAGAAGAGGCCGCAGAGGCAACAACTTCGGTCAAAATAACTTCCAACAATATTGGCAACCGGGTCCCTGGATGTATGGCCCCAATTTCCCTCCAATGGGACATCCCTTCTTCCCACCACAAATACAACAAATCCAAGGTCAGCAGCCTTTTTTAGGGTATGGCCAGAGGAGCAACAGAGGGAGGAGGAGACAAGGTCAAGGACCACAAGTCCGCTGGGCATCCCCGGTACAACAACCGACCATGGACCTGAGGAGTGGCAAGAGGATACCACAAGAGGGAGCTGGAACGAGCGGGACAACCGACCACCCAGCCTCGTGATTAATTTGAGCTCCCATGTCCTCTCCCTCGATGAAGAGAATCTCCTAAATCGTGGGCTTGGTTTTGTGGCCACTCACGAAGGAGACCAGTTCAACACTCAAATCGAGATCTCAAAACTATTTAGAAAGGTGAGACTGCACTACTTTTTTGCAAAACAAAATCCAGTTGATAACATTGGATCTGTTGCCAACACTGGTTTGAAGAGACCCTCCACCTTCAATCCCACTACTATTGGATTACCAACAAGGGTCCAAACTTTTGAGGAGGCAGTAGAAACAGATATCGACCGACTGTTCAAAACAAAGAAACCAAGATCCTATGTCAACCTACCAAATAAAGAGAAATTAGCTCTGCAAGCACTTACGACCAACGATTCCATCATAATTAAGCCTGCAGACAAGGGCGGAGGTATTGTCATCCTAGACAAAGACACCTACAGACAGGAATGTTTGAGACAGTTACAGGACCACAGATCCTATCAACTTCTAAAAGATGACCCAACCGAGAGATTAAAAAACAAAATCAACCATCTGGTAGAGGAGGCCACATCGCAAGGATGGATCACCCCTCAGGAAGGACAATTTCTGTGCACCTCTCATCCCACAATCCCCTATTTCTATTGTCTGCCAAAGGTGCATAAACCCCAAAGACCACCACCGGGTAGACCCATTATCTCCGGAATTGGGTCCATACTGGAGCCTCTATCAACCTTTGTTGATTTTTTCCTGAATCCCATTGTGAAAGAAATGCCTACCTATCTGAAGGACACAAAAGATGTACTTCGACTCTTACCAACTATCGAATTTGACCCTAGTCAGGACCTACTAGTATCCTTTGATGTAGAGTCCCTATATACATCTATCCCCCAAACCGAAACCTTGGAAGTAGTAGGCAACATCCTCCAACAAAGAGACCTACAAACAATCACTCCGGTCTCATTTATCATGGAGTTGGCAGAACTAGCAATGAAGGAAAACTACTTCAAATTTGAGGATACCATCTACCTCCAGACATCTGGCACCAGCATGGGCAGTGTTTTTGCGCCAAGCTTGGCGAATCTGTACGTCCATGCTTTAGAACAAACTAAAATCTTGCATCAGGACAATCCTTACTATGTATCGCTCCGACTCTGGAAGCGATACATAGACGATATCCTTGTGGTATGGAGAGGCACTGAGACCAGCCTTCAGGAATTCCACGGTTGGCTAAAAAACTGTAATCAGTTTCTGAAATTCACTGTGGAATGCAGTAAAAGGGAATTGCCATTCCTTGACCTCCTAATTGTAGTCACAGAAGAAGGGCTCAATACAGAACTGTACAGAAAACCGATGGCACGCAACTCGTTGCTTAATTTTGAAAGTTGCCACCCGAGATCCCTAAGAGAAAATTTACCATTTGGACAATTTCTCAGATTGAAAAGAAACTGCTCAACTAAATAATCATTCGAAAAACATTCTGGGACACTCTCCAAATTCTTGCGAGAAAAGAAGTATCCGGCGAGGATTATCCGCCAGTCCAAGAAAAGAGCCTCTAATAATAACAGAGAGGCCCTCTTAGAGGTAGCCATTCAAAAAGAGAAGACCCAGAGGATGACTTTCGTGAACACGTTTCACACAAGGTCCAATGAAGTTCGGAAGATCATAACTAAACACTGGTCCATTCTGAACACCAGTGGAGACACTCTACCACCACCCCTTTTTGCATTCAAGAGAGGACCGAACATAAGAGATCATCTGGTCCATACCAGACCGAAAAACAGAACACCCCGACAAATCGGAACATTATGGGATATGCCACCTGTGCAAGGACATCACCCATGTGGCAATTGCTCAGCATGCCCTCAAACCACGAGAACCACCAGTGTTGACATTGGAACATCGCGCCCCTGGCAGCAGCGCAGGTTCACCAACTGTAATAGCGAAAACACGATCTACATGATCACGTGCCCTTGCTCAAAGAGGTACGTCGGCATGACAACCCGCAAAACAAAAATCAGAATTGGAGAACACAAAAGCACAGTCCGCTGTCGAAAACAAGCTACTCGATTAACAGCACACTTTTTAGAGAAAGGACATGGGCCGAGCGAATTTCAATGGACGATCTTAGAGCAACCGATAATACCCGATCATTGTCCAGATGTCGGTAAATTCTTATTCAAAATTGAGCAAAAATGGGTGTACAAACTTAATAGTGACAAAGATGGTCTCAATGAACCCATTCCATGGATGTCACTATAACTACACATAGTCTTCCTCAAAAAGTCCAATACCACTGTTTACCGTCTAGCGAGGAACTACAACTCCCATCATGCATCACACTCGCCCAGCACTCTCCACAGATATACCCGCCCATTTCCCTTGCTCGGTGCCTCCCCAGAAGAGCCCAGAGGGACGTTTGGAGACACTGACGGAGAGGTGAGTGCCTTAGGTAGTCCTCTACGAGCAACAATACGGGCATTGAACACCCTACTACGGCCCGTATTGTTACACGTAGCTATCTCGGTCTGTCACCGAATACATTGTTACATACCTAGTTCTCTTGCTTAGTCCTACTGACACGGTTGAATGTCCCTGTTATTGTTCTTTTGCTAAACAGAGCAGTGCTCCTTTTCTACCTGAGCTCCTGCCAGGTGAGGTGAGGCGCCTTCCCCACAAGTATTGGGTGAGTGTTACTATGTTCGTGCTTAATTGCATATCCGTGAGCACTGGAATAGCGTAATGTTGTTAGTGCATTCCATAATTCTATGTTGTGTTTTTCTCTTTTCGTCTCTCCTTTTGTGACTTGTTTTTAGACTGTGGCGGAGATTCTACACCTGCTTTCCAGGTGAAAATTTTCCATTTTAACTTTCATTTTTCACTTATGTAAGCAAGCAGTAGCAAAATCATGGTCCTGAAGAATGCATAGGGAACACTCCTGTTAAATGCAGAAACATGTTGACCACTTGCATGTAGATATATTGTTAAATCTACCTCTTTGCACCTATTTTTAACTTTAGGGGTCCGAGAAAAACCAATAAATTATTTTTTCTACTCGAGTCCACCTAATTTTACTCACTTTCACTCATCCTTCACCGCACTGCTTCCCTCAAGTGTATACCTTGCCGACATCATTCTTAAAATACCACTCACATCGGTCTTCATACCCACACGGTCCACCCACCACTCACAGTGTGACCAGTTCTGTGTGCCAACTCCTTGGTATGGAGTCCCCAAATGATGAAAAAATGGTGGTACAGAGCGGCAACTGATGGGAATTTTTCCTGCCCCTAGTTGCATACTGAATGTCGGTGTACACTTGCACTTGCACAGCACAAGTCACAAAGTAGTAAGTCTCGAGCAAAACACTGACTCCTGGGTACTTCTTGTAGTTATAGGTATATGATTGGGGCATGTATCCAGTATAGAGTCGTTAAACAGCCCTCAGACCCTCCCCTAAGTAGTTTTGTTTTGTGATTGTGTACAGCCTCGGCTGTGGGTCTCTCTGAAAATACGGACAAACGTTTTATTTGTCGGTCATCCTTAACAGCACATTTTGTCTGTTTTTTCAGCTCTGTTTTTGACGATAAGTTTCAGTCACAGGACACTCCCTTTACGTAGGAACTTGGTAATAGACAAAAACACGTATAATGGCATCAAACAGTGGTTTGGCTTTTGAGGAAGCGGAAATCCAAAATATTCTGGATGAAAACCCTAGCCTGCTAGAAAATGCCCCCCTCGTAACAAACACTCCGGACGAGGGGTGGAATAAGATCTTAGTTTTAAAAAAATCCCACACCAGAACCACTGTACACGGCATCATAATGGCACAATACCTGCATGGTAACTGTGCACCATCAGGTCTCATTGTGACCAATAGCCCAAGGTTATTTTTGGATGATAAAGAATTCCTTAAAGACTGGTCTCTCATTGCCTGGCGGTGTACTAGAGACTGGTTGGTCCTAATCATCAAAACGGCTAAACGGGTAGCTGACAAAATATTGGTTGAAATACAACTTCTAGAGGGTAAAATCAAAACTACCCTAAAAAACCCTGCCTTTAAAACCGGACAGGACGACACCAACAAGAACACAGAGTTTAAGGAATCGATACTCTTCACGAAAATGGAGAAATTCAAAAAAGACCTAGCCAAGTTCTCCAGAGAGAAAGTATACCCATATACTAGTGACTCATATGTCCCACCCACGTACAATCAGAATGGAGGCCGAAGAGGCTCTAAATACGCCACCTCCAGCTCGGATGATAACTCCAGCGATTCAGATACATCACAACGAGGTATCGGAGGTCCTTCGAAAGGACGTGGTAACAGAAGAGGCCGCAGAGGCAACAACTTCGGTCAAAATAACTTCCAACAATATTGGCAACCGGGTCCCTGGATGTATGGCCCCAATTTCCCTCCAATGGGACATCCCTTCTTCCCACCACAAATACAACAAATCCAAGGTCAGCAGCCTTTTTTAGGGTATGGCCAGAGGAGCAACAGAGGGAGGAGGAGACAAGGTCAAGGACCACAAGTCCGCTGGGCATCCCCGGTACAACAACCGACCATGGACCTGAGGAGTGGCAAGAGGATACCACAAGAGGGAGCTGGAACGAGCGGGACAACCGACCACCCAGCCTCGTGATTAATTTGAGCTCCCATGTCCTCTCCCTCGATGAAGAGAATCTCCTAAATCGTGGGCTTGGTTTTGTGGCCACTCACGAAGGAGACCAGTTCAACACTCAAATCGAGATCTCAAAACTATTTAGAAAGGTGAGACTGCACTACTTTTTTGCAAAACAAAATCCAGTTGATAACATTGGATCTGTTGCCAACACTGGTTTGAAGAGACCCTCCACCTTCAATCCCACTACTATTGGATTACCAACAAGGGTCCAAACTTTTGAGGAGGCAGTAGAAACAGATATCGACCGACTGTTCAAAACAAAGAAACCAAGATCCTATGTCAACCTACCAAATAAAGAGAAATTAGCTCTGCAAGCACTTACGACCAACGATTCCATCATAATTAAGCCTGCAGACAAGGGCGGAGGTATTGTCATCCTAGACAAAGACACCTACAGACAGGAATGTTTGAGACAGTTACAGGACCACAGATCCTATCAACTTCTAAAAGATGACCCAACCGAGAGATTAAAAAACAAAATCAACCATCTGGTAGAGGAGGCCACATCGCAAGGATGGATCACCCCTCAGGAAGGACAATTTCTGTGCACCTCTCATCCCACAATCCCCTATTTCTATTGTCTGCCAAAGGTGCATAAACCCCAAAGACCACCACCGGGTAGACCCATTATCTCCGGAATTGGGTCCATACTGGAGCCTCTATCAACCTTTGTTGATTTTTTCCTGAATCCCATTGTGAAAGAAATGCCTACCTATCTGAAGGACACAAAAGATGTACTTCGACTCTTACCAACTATCGAATTTGACCCTAGTCAGGACCTACTAGTATCCTTTGATGTAGAGTCCCTATATACATCTATCCCCCAAACCGAAACCTTGGAAGTAGTAGGCAACATCCTCCAACAAAGAGACCTACAAACAATCACTCCGGTCTCATTTATCATGGAGTTGGCAGAACTAGCAATGAAGGAAAACTACTTCAAATTTGAGGATACCATCTACCTCCAGACATCTGGCACCAGCATGGGCAGTGTTTTTGCGCCAAGCTTGGCGAATCTGTACGTCCATGCTTTAGAACAAACTAAAATCTTGCATCAGGACAATCCTTACTATGTATCGCTCCGACTCTGGAAGCGATACATAGACGATATCCTTGTGGTATGGAGAGGCACTGAGACCAGCCTTCAGGAATTCCACGGTTGGCTAAACAACTGTAATCAGTTTCTGAAATTCACTGTGGAATGCAGTAAAAGGGAATTGCCATTCCTTGACCTCCTAATTGTAGTCACAGAAGAAGGGCTCAATACAGAACTGTACAGAAAACCGATGGCACGCAACTCGTTGCTTAATTTTGAAAGTTGCCACCCGAGATCCCTAAGAGAAAATTTACCATTTGGACAATTTCTCAGATTGAAAAGAAACTGCTCAACTAAAGAATCATTCGAAAAACATTCTGGGACACTCTCCAAATTCTTGCGAGAAAAGAAGTATCCGGCGAGGATTATCCGCCAGTCCAAGAAAAGAGCCTCTAATAATAACAGAGAGGCCCTCTTAGAGGTAGCCATTCAAAAAGAGAAGACCCAGAGGATGACTTTCGTGAACACGTTTCACACAAGGTCCAATGAAGTTCGGAAGATCATAACTAAACACTGGTCCATTCTGAACACCAGTGGAGACACTCTACCACCACCCCTTTTTGCATTCAAGAGAGGACCGAACATAAGAGATCATCTGGTCCATACCAGACCGAAAAACAGAACACCCCGACAAATCGGAACATTATGGGATATGCCACCTGTGCAAGGACATCACCCATGTGGCAATTGCTCAGCATGCCCTCAAACCACGAGAACCACCAGTGTTGACATTGGAACATCGCGCCCCTGGCAGCAGCGCAGGTTCACCAACTGTAATAGCGAAAACACGATCTACATGATCACGTGCCCTTGCTCAAAGAGGTACGTCGGCATGACAACCCGCAAAACAAAAATCAGAATTGGAGAACACAAAAGCACAGTCCGCTGTCGAAAACAAGCTACTCGATTAACAGCACACTTTTTAGAGAAAGGACATGGGCCGAGCGAATTTCAATGGACGATCTTAGAGCAACCGATAATACCCGATCATTGTCCAGATGTCGGTAAATTCTTATTCAAAATTGAGCAAAAATGGGTGTACAAACTTAATAGTGACAAAGATGGTCTCAATGAACCCATTCCATGGATGTCACTATAACTACACATAGTCTTCCTCAAAAAGTCCAATACCACTGTTTACCGTCTAGCGAGGAACTACAACTCCCATCATGCATCACACTCGCCCAGCACTCTCCACAGATATACCCGCCCATTTCCCTTGCTCGGTGCCTCCCCAGAAGAGCCCAGAGGGACGTTTGGAGACACTGACGGAGAGGTGAGTGCCTTAGGTAGTCCTCTACGAGCAACAATACGGGCATCGAACACCCTACTACGGCCCGTATTGTTACACGTAGCTATCTCGGTCTGTCACCGAATACATTGTTACATACCTAGTTCTCTTGCTTAGTCCTACTGACACGGTTGAATGTCCCTGTTATTGTTCTTTTGCTAAACAGAGCAGTGCTCCTTTTCTACCTGAGCTCCTGCCAGGTGAGGTGAGGCGCCTTCCCCACAAGTATTGGGTGAGTGTTACTATGTTCGTGCTTAATTGCATATCCGTGAGCACTGGAATAGCGTAATGTTGTTAGTGCATTCCATAATTCTATGTTGTGTTTTTCTCTTTTCGTCTCTCCTTTTGTGACTTGTTTTTAGACTGTGGCGGAGATTCTACACCTGCTTTCCAGGTGAAAATTTTCCATTTTAACTTTCATTTTTCACTTATGTAAGCAAGCAGTAGCAAAATCATGGTCCTGAAGAATGCATAGGGAACACTCCTGTTAAATGCAGAAACATGTTGACCACTTGCATGTAGATATATTGTTAAATCTACCTCTTTGCACCTATTTTTAACTTTAGGGGTCCGAGAAAAACCAATAAATTATTTTTTCTACTCGAGTCCACCTAATTTTACTCACTTTCACTCATCCTCCACCGCACTGCTTCCCTCAAGTGTATACCTTGCCGACATCATTCTTAAAATACCACTCACATCGGTCTTCATACCCACACGGTCCACCCACCACTCACAGTGTGACCAGTTCTGTGTGCCAACTCCTTGGTATGGAGTCCCCAAATGATGAAAAAATGGTGGTACAGAGCGGCAACTGATGGGAATTTTTCCTGCCCCTAGTTGCATACTGATTGTCGGTGTACACTTGCACTTGCACAGCACAAGTCACAAAGTAGTAAGTCTCGAGCAAAACACTGACTCCTGGGTACTTCTTGTAGTTATAGGTATATGATTGGGGCATGTATCCAGTATAGAGTCGTTAAACAGCCCTCAGACCCTCCCCTAAGTAGTTTTGTTTTGAGGTAGAGGAGATAGACAAAGGTCTCGTCCTCCTAGTTGTCGTATTTTAAATAAAGAGAGCCCACAGTCTTTCTTGACTTTCTTTCCACTTCAGTTGGTATTTGGAAAACAGAACATTTTCTTTAAATAACCCTCGCCCACCAGGGTTTCCCCTTGGTGGCAATGCTTCGTCACTGGGTTCTTCCAGTTCTGCTGCGGAAAGGGACGTGCTGCAACCTACAGGTTACGTGGGAGCACTTTTTGGTGTGGACTATAAAGGATGAAGAGACAAATAGGAGTTTGTGGGGATGGGGGGGTTGTGGAAGATTAATTGGAAAATAATTGATTCGTACCTCTAGCCGGTACGGTTAAAAAAATGGGGAAAGTAAAAAGTCATGTACTTATTTTGCTAAGTTTCTAATGTCTACATGTTTCAAGCCCTACCCCACGACTATTCGAGTATCTCTAGTAGTGAGCTAGCTAGTATTCCCCACAGTGAATGGATCAAGAACATTGGTTTGGATGCTACATAAAAATTGTTGGTGAATTTGTTTGTAATGGTTGGCCGAACAAGTCAAGACTTGATAGTGCTTTTTATTCATTTTGGGAGATTAGGAACGAATTGTCATGTGAGGATGGTTTGCTACTCAGAGTTGGTAAGCTCATTCCCCCTTGTGTGTTCCGTGAGAAAGTTATCAATTTGTGTCATGAAGGCCATCTTGGCATTGTAAAGACTAAAAGGAGGATAAAACAGTTTTATTGGTGGCCTGGAGTCGATAAGGACATTGAAAAAGTTGTAAGGAATTGCGTGGACTGTATTAATTCAGATAAGAGTTTGTCCACCTGTGGCATTACTCTTCATCCTATTATTGTACCGGGCATGCCTTGGGAGAGGTTAGGTATTGACATTTTTGGTCCAGTTAAGAGCGTGGATTGTGTGCAGAAATATGTGATTGTCATTATAGATCACTTTTCCAAATGGCCTGAGTATGAAATTGTGGATGTAGTAGACTCTGACTGTGTTGTACGATTTATGAAAGATGTGTTTAGCCGTGAGGGTCTCCCTAAGGACATTATTTCTGACAACGGGGGACAGTTCACTAGTGTTCTATTTAAGGATTTTGTCACGGAGTCTGGTATTACTCACAGGACCACTTCTGTTTATCATCCCGAGGGTAATGGAAGCGTGGAACGCTTCAACAGGGTGGTCAAAGGATGTATTGAGTTATCCAACAGTAATGGGAGGAATTGGGAGGACGAATTAAGGAAGACTGTTGGCGCGTACAGAATCACTAAGTGTGATTCTTTAGGTTTTTCCCCTTTTGAAGTCATGAGAGGGCGCTCTCCACGTACTAAAGACAACATGGGCTGGCTTGTACACACCTGTAAGGTGAATTGGTCTGTGGAGGGTGTTAGACAAAATCTGGAAAAAAATCAGCAAGTGTGGTATAACAAGTTACAGAAAAAGAAGAAGTGCGTACTTTTCAAAGTTGGTGATGTTGTTAAAGTGAAGAAGGGGAGGATGGTATGTAAGGGTGAAAGTAAGTACTCTACACCCCTCAAAGTTATTAAAGTCCTATGTAATTCTGCTCTTCTCAGTGATGGCAAAGTTTGGAATGCCAACAGGATTGCCTTGTTTAAAGGACAGCTCAAATCTAATGAGAGCAGTGGAAAATTTGATTGGATTGAGGATGTTGATGACAGTGTGGATTCTAAGGATACGGGGGTTTCGGAACAACCTTCTTGTAGCAAGATTCCCACTGAGAACTGTGATTTGGGTGTGTGTGCTGATCCTGCTGTAGTACCATTTAATGGTGCACACAGTGGTGGGACCACAATTTCTAAACGCATTAGTGTCAAACCTAAGAGGTTTGATGATTATGTAACACATATATGCGATATTTAATGTACTAGTTGTATTTCCTTTATTTCACTATATTGTGTTTTCTTCTGTTGTCTATTTTGTAGGAGAGGGGAAGTGTTGTGTCTCGAGCTGTGCCGCGCGTGTATAGCCACGTGTTAACCTAGTTGCAGTCTCCGTTGACAGCTCGTGTGCAACACTAGGTTGGTATGTTTTGAATGTGTGTGGGGTTCGAGGGTTTATCGTTGTGTAGTAAGGGACACAGTTAATGAGAAGTCTGACCGGCGGCTGCGCCCGCAACCTCTGGATGCTACGTGGATTCAAGCTATTAAATAGATATTACTCTTTAATGATTCAGAGTAATTCTTCTCAACAAAAGTCAGAGGTTGAAAAACACAGAAGCATGCGATGGAATGCCCTTGATGCCTACAGTCTTGCAAAGTGGCCGGAAACTCCAGAGAGATGGCGTTAACTACGCTGCTGAGTGAGGTCTGGCATCTGCCTGAAGAAAGGCCATGTTGCTCACGGACAGGAATAACAAGGGCACCAAAGCTGTGAGCGGACAGATCTAGGCGATGGAAGAGGGGGCACAATGGAGAACCAACTCCTGCAATGCTCTCTACTAGCATCATAAGTTACATATATGTATGCCCAGAGAATGAAAGGTAGTGTTAATTTGAGGGTAGTCGGGTGTGGTCAGGTGTTAGGTGTTCTCCAGTGACTGACCAAGTGTATAAGAGCAGCAACTTAGGACGGCTCCAGAGCCGACAAACGCTTTCTGGGCACTGCGGTGGCCAAGCGGGACATCGCTGCGGTCTGGGCTCAGGCCAAACCCCCTACTGCATGAAAGTGGCGACGGAGGGTGGATTGGTGCGCGGCCCAGGAGGAACCCCTCTTTGAGTCCCAGGGTTGCCCCGAGAAATTTCTTCGGGTTTGGGGCAAATGGCTATACCTACTGCCTTGAGCTACGCATCTAACTTCTCTCATCCCTTGTTGCACTGCTTCTCGGGAGGGGTGGTATGCTCCAAGGTGCTGAACCATGGCTGGGGTTTTGCTGTCTGCCAAAGATGGACTTTGATTTCCTATATAATCATGCTGTCTTTTGTATGTTAGGTTTTCCAAATGCAAATAAACTTGAACAACAGAAAAAACATGATAGTCATAATTATTCAGTAACAAAGCACCAGAGATAAACTGGAGAAGCCCGGGTTGCCAGTATGATTCAGAGAGCCATGACTTACTTAGGGGCATATCAACAAGGCCAACAATGCGGCTTTAACTGCCGTTTTTGGCCGAAAAGCGGCGATTGAATTACCTCACTATTTGTAAGGACACACCAATAGGCATCAGCGCGTGTTTCCTGTTGTCAACCGCCATTTCACTAACACCTTGCATCTCTGATGAGATGCAAAGAAGGTGTTCCCTCTGAAAACAACAGTGAAAAAGTCAATAACCGCACATCGCGGTATCAACAAGCCTGACCCTGACAGCTACAGCGACATAACATAAAAATCTGCGTTAACCGCGATTAACACCGTCAGCTAACGTATGCTAAATTTCAGACTTGGCTATATGTATAAAGGGAGGTGGATTGTCTGCCTACCACCACCATGGCGTATCAACAATGGCTTCCCTATCGCTGCAGTGTTATCGCTGGATTTCCAGCAATAAGCCCGCATTTCGCCGCTATTGCTGCATTATTTATAGCCTCTGAGAGAAGCGTTGATAATAACGCGATATCTCCGCGATCAAATGCAGCGATTGCCGGCAATATTCAAAACAACACTAATTGCGCTTTACGATGATTATCGCAGCTCCTTGTTGATATGTCCCTAAATGATTTGAATGAGACTACATAAATGAAAGTCTCTTTTACTGAATGGAGCCTGGAAGAATAAAAAGGGTAAGTGGAACTAAAATGAAAATGGGAGGGCTTAAGTTTTGTATGGAAAAAGTTGAGGGTCAGGCTACTGGTCAGAGGGAAGATTCAGAGCATCAACATGATTTCTGAAAATTCTCATATTTGTAGTAAACCACAATGCAGTGTGCAAAGAAACAACCTTAATGAATTGAAGTTACAAAAGTATCTGGAAAGGTTAACTTTTTAGTTTTTTTATCATGAATCTCATAAGAGTTGGTGTTACATGGAGTGTGGCAGGCCACTGGCCCCCAAAGGAAATTGTCTTTTAGTTACTTAATTTTTATCTTGAAGACTCAAGAATCCTAGCTTCTTTTCTCCTAGACGCCCTTTAGAGATCAGTGTTTCACTTTCTTGATCAAATTAATTTGGCACTCCAATACATCACCCTCTAAACCAGACCGAAGTTGCTAGTGGCCATTGGCTAAATGACTATAGGAGATAAGATTGGATTTTAGAATACATTACATTTTCTCTTGTTTCGCTAACATTGGAGAACTTAGTTCCATTTTTATTAATATTCGTCTGAATATTATTCAAATTTGTCAATTATACAAATGATTCATCTAGCCAGTCGAGTAATTAAGGGAGATATCCAAAAAACAATTCCCCTACTTTTCTAAATTCAGCTCTGAATCTGCTTACATGCAACCATGTGCACTACCAGATAAAGGACACTTCCTATAGAAAAAATGAAACATGAGTCTGTAAGAGCAAACAGAATCTTCTTTACCGATATCGTAATTTACTATGCCTTTAAAAGCTACTTCCATTTCTGTGTGGAGGTTGTAAACGGGTTGTTCCACATCTATTAAACCACTCCACCGTAGCTGTTTCAATTTCTGTAATCATGAACTACTCCTCAATCGATTTCATGGTGAGACCTGATGGCTCTGAAATCAGATCAAAAGAAGGCTCTGCTACTGTTTGGTGGAAGATTATAATTTACAATTGTTATTGCAGAATTAGCATGTTGGACCAACGAGTGGTCTTGAGTTAAATTTATGGAAGGTGACGCATGAAATGAGATGATAATCAATAGGGAAAAAATGTGTTGTGCTAAGGTAATCACTCAATACCTATTTCAGTGGAAATTAAAGTTAAATAAAGACCACTAGGCAGACACTGCAAGTGGTTCTCACTTCCCAAATTAAAATAGTACAATTCTCTAAACAGGCGCATGAACAGATAAGTGGTGTAAGAATCATTAGACTCACTGTATATACAGTACTACTGACAATTGTAGAGATGAAAATGTAGACTAGAAATTTTACATCAGAACAGAAGCAAACTTAAACTGTAACCTGGAGAAAGGCATTTGTTTAGTTAGAACTTTGTACTGATCACATAATCCCCAAGGGATGTCATTACCAGCGGACAAAGGCACTGCGTCACTATTCCCCATTTAAACATACACAACAAACCAATTGTCTCTTCCTTGGTTCTAAAGGAAATAACTACAATCACTTCACAGGCAATACACAAGGTGATCAGTCACCATTTAGACAACGTTTTTCGATCAGCTACATTGACATTTGTAATGCCGTTAAGAGGTACAACTGGATTAGATCAGTCAAACACATGTCTAGTGAGTGCCTTGCATTGCACTTATACATGGGAACACAAGCAGTAGTTTCGAGAGGCTGGTCCAGATGAGCAAGCACGAAAACATTCCTACAGAAGTCACTGGACGGGGCAGGGCAACTGAACCAGAGTACTACCCACAAAATAGCACACATCTGGGATTAGTTTATAAATTAATAGCCTCTGCTGAGCTACTCAGACAGATCTGTTGTCTATTTCTGTGTTATTTCTCTCAAGTGTAATCTAAGTCTGTACTATTTCACATTTGAATAATTGCATATTTTCAGTCTCACCTGCACGCCCTAGACACTGCAGAACTTCCATAAAGCCTTGCCCTCTTCACTGCAAAACTCATTCAGAGTGATGAGCTAGCTACCTTATGCATGCGTTGGTTGGACTTGAAGTCTGCTCTATGTCAATGTAGCCTCCCAATTCCCGCAGATACACTCCCTCATCATGAGAGGTACGTTTTTTCAGATCCATATGGAAACACGTTAGAAATGACAAGTTCAGCAGTAATTACTGCAAACCTCTAAATATTTCCTGGTGAAGGATGATTGACTAAACTTTCAAAATCTACTGGGTGAAAATACCAGTATATGCAGATTTTGATGTGGAAAGCACCAAGATCTGCCATGCAATTCTCAATTTAGATGTGAAAAACTTGCAATCGCAGTTATGGACCCTGAAAAATACTGATCCATGTGGTATCTGTATTTATTGAGTATCCTATAGATAACTACACCCAATCCCCATACCGGGCCACTTTTATAATTAATGCCTCGTTGCTGCTTAAATGAACCATCCATTGATGCCTCCTCCTAGTAAAGTTAGACCATGCCTATTAGACAATGCCCCTTGTTCAGAATAGAAATTTCAGTTACACACGTGAAAGATCTGGTTTCAATCCTGGCCATCTGTGGGAGAAAAGGTAAATAAAATACAAACAAAACAAAAAAAGGAGGAAACAAGAAGATCGACGCACAGCAGATAATTTGTTTGAGCTCTTTCTCCAGCTCACCAACAAACATATCCTAGATGTTGGCTAGAAACCTTACGTCCAATCATGGATGAGGAAGCAGTATGCCATGTAGGAATAATATCTACAGGCTCTGATGTAAACAGATTGGCCACTGCCCCAAAACAATCTTTCTACTGCTTGACTATCATTAAGAGTTTCAAGGGAGTCAGCCTACACTTCTTGAGAATGTTAAAGATCTTTTTGTTACCACTTCCTGAGTTTCATCAATCATAGTTATCGCCTTATCTGTTGTGCTGACCATCTCTGGGTGTGTCCTTCATATGGAGCCTCTCACTGAGAACCATCATTGGGGCGCCACATACTGATGTCTTCCATGTAATGCTAACACAAAAAGCAATCTCATGAGAGCATTGATCCTCATGCAAGTTCTGGCATACCTCTATGCCGTAATTATGTTTTTTGTGTCTTTTGATACATTTGCTGAGCTTTAGCTTATGTTATAAATCGGGCTCCCGGTTTTCAGTTTAAACAGATTTTCCTTTATCTGTATTTATATATAAAAACTGGAAAATACTAGTACATTTTGCGGCGCTGCCGTGCTCCAGCAGACCAGCCTACATTAACAACGCTTTTGTTGATGCCCCAGCTCCGCTTCGCCCCTCGAGTGAGGTCTTCATTGACGTCAGTAAAATCACACCCCCAACCATCTGGTGTCTCCCCTCCTTAGAGGGTTAAGAGGTGTCAGCCCGGGCTGAGACAGCTTCCCGGGCACACACACAGCCGGACCCTAGTACTTCATAGGTTTTTGAAGGACCAATTACTTGTTAATAAGGCTTAGTTGTTTTTATGTCTCTTCTTAGAGCCCCTGCCTCTTCACTCTGCCGATTGCCTGGGATCACAATGATCGAAAGGAAATTAAGAGACGGGAAGACACCAAAAGATTACCTGTGAAAGAGAAAGACAGACAATAAGTAGGAGAATGAGTACTGCTTTCATTACTACGGCCAGCCAAGCTTTTCCATCATGTAATTAAAGTTGCTGTCATATATTTCCGAGTGATTGGTTTTTCTTGTCCAGCCATTTCAATTTTCATTTGATTACGAGAACAAAAATTGATAAAATATTAAAACCAAAAAAATTGTTCCAATGCATGAGATGAGGTGACAACACTTCGATGGCGTACCTGCACAATTTGATTTATTGCAGACGAGAGACGGGTTCAGGGGTCACCAGATAAAGTGCCTTTTTCTGCTATCCAATAAAATGCCTTTCTTTTCCAATCTATTAAAAGACAGTTTACCAAGTCGAGCTGTGACTTGGCAGGCTTAAGTAGCTCTTTTATTTAGCATTTTGGAACTAGTAGTTAGCTTTCCAATTAGCGGCACACCAGAATATATGGCACAACCTCAAATGTTTGGATTGCATCAGTGATGTAGCTAATTGGTCCCACGCTTTTCTGGTATTATATATTCATCCAGGGCAGGTACCCAACCCAATGCAAAACAGAGGCTGAGACAGTTGTTATGTATGTCTTAGCAAAGCATCATCGCAAAGCAGGAACACATAAAGCACCTCCGCCAGACACTGGTGGCAAGAAGTCAAAGCTAAGAGATCGGGAACAGGATTAACAATTCAGTTCCAGTGAGAGATCGAATTTCCATAAGGACTGCAAACTTTCAAGAACTTTAAAATACACGCCCTGCCAAAACTCTCCTGTGTGCAATAACGAGCCTGGTATGCTGAGCGGAACTAAGAGAAAACTTTCCCGAGCTGACAGGGGAAACAGACGCCAGTTTACTGAAGAATTAGCCCCCCCAGAAATGTTTATTAGCCCCCCCACACTGAAAATATAACCAATAAATGCATAACTAAATAAAGCAAGACAGAGCGGTCGCAAAGCGGCCAGATTATTTACACTCAACACATTAACGCCACCTTACAGAGTTTGCCAGTGAAATGCTACTTTTCTTTTCAGGTCGTTTGCTTTTCAAGCAAAAACACTCTGTTTTCAGAATAATTAGTGTAAAAGTGTTAAATTGTATTCCCTAGGAGTGTTTGCTTTTTTCCAGTAGGTTGTTACTTTTTTTTCAGGCAGCATATTACTGTATTCCAATGCATAATTTGAATTGAATTGCTTCCAGGTGTTTATAGCGGGGTACAATTGAGCTGTAGCTGAAGGCAGTGTGAGTTTCTCTCAGTGAAGCAGTATGGTGTTCAGCTGGGAAGAGGATGTGGCACCCTGCAAATGACAGAAACTGCAAGGCTCAGAGACAAATGGCTTGTCATAGCACTTTTAAGCATATTTGGGACATTCTGCAAATGGCAAAGTCTTCAGATGAATGTATAGTGTTGACAAATAACAACTGAGCGCATGTGTGCATTGTCAATTTAAATAAATGTGGAAAAATACTAGCTGTAGCGTCATCTTTTGCTTGTGGCAAAAATAAATGTGGCTAAATACAGAAAAAATGCCCAAAAAATAAATATGGATAAATACAGACGGAAATGGCAAAAAAATAAACACCATAAAACCGGGAGCCCTAGTTATAAAGTGCCTGGACACTTGTTTTACTAGAAGGTTTAGCAATTTATGAATTAAACAAACAACCTGGTCATCCTGAAACCTAGCCTTCCCTCTGACCTTTGCTCCTCATATAGGCCAATCTAACTTCTCAATGGAGAGGTGACGATTTGGGCCAAGGCATTAGCCAACAGACTGACTCAGGCTGTCTTCTATATCTGCATCAAGGGGCTTCATGCCCAATCAGGCTACAAGACACAACAATAGGCAGGCCCATACACTTTAGCAATAGCAGAGAAACTTCCAGGGTCACAGGCCGTACTCCTAGTGGACTTTCATAAGGCGTTCAACTCCGCAGGGTGGGACAGCTTCTTCTTTCTTCTGACAGGAATGAACTTTGGTCCTAACTTTTCAAAATCGGTCCAACTTCTGCACACTGTTCTTAGAGTGTGTAATGTCTTTGATTGATTGATTGAGAGCGTGGGTCAAGATAGGAGGCTCAATCTCTGACACTTTTCACATATAGTGTGGCACCCGATAGGGATGCCCCCTTACTTTTTGCAATTGCGATAGAACATATGCCCAAATTAAAATATTAGAATGGGCCCATGGCAAATCAGACAGAGTGGTTCTATATTCTGACAACATCCCTAGATTTTTAGATGAGCTCCATTGCTCAGAGCTAACAGCCCTCTGGGTATTGCATGTTGTTAGGAACTTTTCTGGATTACATATTAATATAGCCAACCCCTTGGTATATCCCATTGAGCACTCCCACAGCGACTGGAGTGGGCTAGTGACCTGCAGATGCTGGAGAGAGGATTTAGGTACCTGGAGGAGTATGTTACTGGCGACACTCGAATGGCATGGGTGGATAAAGAAAAAGTGGCCAAAGGTAGATTGGTTAAGCAAAGCCCTGGAGTTATGGTTGATGCTCCCCCTCTCCAACTTGGGAGACTCAGTCATCGTTAAGATGGTGGTCCTCCCTCACATGCTATATCTGCTGCAAAACTATCCCTATGATTCTTAACCTGTATCAATGCCTCGTTGAGGTGTATTGTTGTGGAGCCGATGTCATCACGAATAGCCGTCTAAATGTTTCAAATGTACATACAATGGGGGAGCGGCATCCCCCCCCCCCCCAGACGTAGCCTTATTATAGGGCCGCCCAACTGACGTCTTACACAAATGGCGGTTTCACACCTCTGAAGACTCAGTAAATGCCTTTGAGAAATGGGCAATGAGGGATACGCAGATCCCCCGTTTGCTTATGGAGGGGGACCTCCTCCCAGGACCTGCTGCCAGCCACGAGAGTAGAGTTCCAGGCGTGGGTGGCAACTGTGAAGGCACTGGAGGATCTCCCTGATTACAATCTACTGGAAATAAAGGCAATGCTGGGAGAGATGAAGTCCCGCAAGATCGCACAGATTTACCAATCTCTGGTGGTAACACTCTTTTGAGAGACTGAGGGAGTTGTGGGAGGGAGACCTGGGCTCTCTTGCCGAAAAATTGAGGTAGGCGCTAAAGTCTCAAAGGGAGCCCACAATTGCTTTGGAATACTGTGCCATATAAGTAAAGTATCTGCATTGTGCACTTCTTTTACACAACAGGTTCTGGGAGCTGGAGGTTCTGCCTTCACCACTGTTTACAGTACTCGACCCAGACGGAAGAACTTCTTCACATGGTGTGGGGGTGCAAGGTTAACCTCCTTTTGTGAACGTGTTCTCGAGTGTTTGGGTGAGGTGCTCAGCTGGAGGCAGCCCAGGGCTCCTAGGATGATCCTACATGTCACAGTAGACATTGACAGCAACAGATGCAAAGTGGCACTGTTGTTGTTTGGGCTAATGGTGGCCAAGAGAGGCACAGCAAAAGCATAGAAGGATCCAGAGCCTCCATCACTAGAAGACTGGATGAGAGGTTGGATCGATGTAGGACTATGGAGTGTCTTGTGTATTATACCAGGAGGTATCCAAGGAAACATGCTTAGATATAGGAGGACTGGTGCCAATTTAGAGTTGTTCTCATTGAACCAAGTGCCGGTTACCTGCGATAGTTGGACGTAATGTCGGACGTGCTTGGAGAGCGGCAGCATTGCACAGGTGGAGTGGGCCGTGGATACAACAGGTAGCACCATGGCCTGCTACATGCATACAGATACACATGAGTGAACGACTCACCGCTAATGGAAATGTACTTGTGAGAGTATCCACCTTTTCTTTCCTCTTGTATGGCCATTCAACAACAAAAAAACAAAAACTCAAAATGGTTCATTAATCCCTTGTTCCACAGTCAAGGCTGCATACCTTCAGGTTTCCCTTTGTTTGCTTTTTTTTGGCGTCCTAGTGTTCACCATCTTCCAACAAATCCCTCGCTATTTTAAGGTCATTCGAAGAGTACCACTCTCCCTATGACAGGTCCTGCGTTTTCCCACTGTGTCCCTTCTGTGTGGTGCCTCCCTCAGTATGTGTGTCATCTTGTTGGTGTCCCAGAAGCCATCGTTTAGGGACTCTGGGCATGTCGCAGTTCTTCAGGGCCCCAATATGTCAGCTTCTGCTGCCCCTCCCCCCCGCTCCCAATATGCCACATCCTGCCTTCCTCAGTATGTCATCTCATTGGTGCCCCATATGACAGCTTTTAGGGACTCTAGGCATTTGACAATTCTTCGGGTCCCAATATGCGATTTTGGTTGCCCCCGCCTACCAATATGCCAGATCCTTAATATCACCAAATTGCCATTTCCTAGGAGCCGTATATTGTTCACTCTTCCTGTGATGCCACAATATGTTATAAGCACCGCTCTGTTACCCAATGAGTTTCGTTGGCAACAATTAATAGGCAATCCCCAATTCTTGAGCCTACCTTAAGGAAGCGACATGCTAGTAAATCTCAATTGCAGGTGCTAGCAGGGTATCCATTTTTCTGTTTTTACTCAAAATAATAGTGAATGGGACCACAAAAGCTATCAAAAATAAGAATTGTGACAAAGTTATTCTTTTATATTTCACCTCTTTATTAAATAGAATTTATTAGCAAACATTTCACTTTAATGAAACATTTTACTACATTAATATAAGAAAATATCCTATTCTCAATAGGAATTGAGGGCCTCATTAAGTTAAGGGGGACTTGTTTCCTAAATAAGTCTCTGGCTGCCTAGGGAAGCATACTGTGTAGCAGTATCGGTATGGGGTCCTTTAACTTTGATTTTATACTAGGCAACCCAAAACTGAGAATGTTTCATCATTAGTTACTCTAACCAATAACCTCTCAAGCAACCTCATGAACTAGATCCCATTACATCTCAGGCATCCAAGAAGCATGGCTTTACCAATAACTCACCTCACTACTTGCATCCCTGTGTGCCGAGACTTCCTCTCTAACCACAATCTGACAGAGCCTTTGTTTGGAAGCAATGTTTACGCACATCCTGAAGGAATGTCCTCTTCTGTAGAATCCACCTTTCTTCTAATTGCTCAGAAACTCGTTTGCTCCTTCCAGTTGAATAATGCTTCGGAGCCTGTGGTCTAATATGAAGTGCCCAACAATCCCATTATTAGACAAAGGCCTACTATTCTTATCAGTTGGACGGGTGAACCAAATTCATCTTGGAGCCCTCAATGGTCAAAATAGTGGAAATTATTTATTGCTCATAAACAAAAATAATTCATAGTAAGCAAAACCCTCAAACCAGGAAATTTTCACTCAATTTACATTATCCCAGAAACTTTTCAATCTGCCTTCTCACTAGACGCCAAACACACACTCTTCTAAACACCCAACCCATTTGCACTCAATACATACCCTTACCAATACCCAATCCGAGCCTTTTCCTAGCACCCATGCCGTTTGTTCTTCTAAGCAGTTTCTCTGCTTTATAAATTCCGATGTCATCTACATCTGTGGATACCTTCTAAGCAGTCGGCCCATTTTACACTACGTTTAAGGTTTACCTGCATATGCAATGTACTAGCCGTCTAGTAAACGTGACAACAAAACTCGAAGAAAATCAAACAAAGGTACATTTACGAGTCCTTATTCTAAACAAATAGCTGTGCAGCAGGATGGAGCAAACAAAGCAATACGTGACATTAATTTTCATAAGACGGCCCATACAAGGTATGGAGTGGGTGAAATCTATTTCACATAAGCACAAAGTTGCAATGTGCTCATCTTTACTTTTTTAAAAGTCCCTCCAATGCCCTGTCATTTTATGTGAACTTCTCGTCTGACAATTCTATATGGTCTAGTTGGCAGAAGATTCAATTATGCTAAACGTTCATTTAAATGATCGTAGTTACTCAATGCGCCCCGAAGTATGGCCCCCAACCCGCCACCCAATGGTTCTGTATCCCTGGTCAGCCAATAGTCACTGTCCCAATACCGTCCCCAAGTGCTCATCTCGTCTTAACGCCATGTGTACCCACCAGTGGATGCTATCCTCTGTGCACTCATTACACAGCAGTCAAGCACCCCCCACACCCCAATAATTTTCAAGTGACTCGTCATATGTGACAGTTTCAGCAAGTTCCAGGGCTAAAGGCATTAATGCTTTGTCTGTTGCTATTATTACGTTTGTACTTGTTGGTAAAAGATAACTACACGTGGAAACTGAAGTTGGTTAGCAGAAGTGGTCACAAGTCACATATGTCACGCGGCCACTTGGCAGCTATGCCCCATGTCAACTCTTACGAGCACGCCCATACACACACCATATTGTCGGATCTCTCTTCTATGATTCCCAAGTGAACCATCCTCCACAATGCGGCATGGTCTACTCACCACTATTCACAACAGTTTGGCCCTGCCATGCCCCCAGCATGGTCTAACAGTCCACTCCCATGCATTTGGCCCTTACGTGTTGTCCTGGTTGAAGTTTGCGAAAAGCAGCTGTCCGTTGCCGGCCTCGCCACTCTGACTTGCCAGGTTCATGACTGCAGCTGATCTCGCTGCCCCCTCCTCCTCCTGCTGAGGCTCAGCGGGCCTCTTCAGGCCTCCACATCTCCCCAGAACCCGGTTGTTTACGCTCGGCCACTCAGACACTTGAGCATCAGCTTTGCACAGGCGCACTTCCGACTTCACCAAAACTTCGTCACCTGTGCGCCTGCGCCGTCGCGGTATTGTGCGAACCAACCAACCCTTGTCATGTAAACCAAAATTTACGGAACTCCCAATGCAGTCTAAGCTAATAAATCGGCCATCTTGAAATTCAGGCTCTCGGGGTCGCTACTATAGGTACAGCGCTAGGAACATTAAAGGCAATGTACATCATGCATAAACAATTTAAAAATGATCTGCGTTCTAAAAATCACAATTTATAGTAGGTTTTGTTTGAAATTTGGAAAATTAATTACATCAGACTTTTTAATTTTTGTAGGTGTAACATTAGCAGACATTTAGGTAAACGTAGAGGAAAAATATAGCTCTTTTTTAATCTGTTGGTTTGTTGTCGTGTTATTTACATTTTTCGTGCGCCCACTACTGCATAAAGACTTTGGCTGACCACTGTGAATGATGGCGTTCGTTTCCTTCAAAAGGAACACGCGTGCACATTAAATAGATCCATTTAGTGCGAGTGGGACTACTATTCCAATGTGGGGGTTTGAGAACAAAAATAGTTGGGTTCTCTAATTAAAAAAAATATTTATTAGTAAGCTCCGAGAAAATTGTTTGTACAAAAAAAAAACCGGCAAAGCAAAAAGGCTGGCACCCAATAAGCCAGACCGATTGGCTTTACAAATACCTGTTGAAATGTCATACATGCGAATAGACACGATTCGGTCGGGAGACCCATGATTTCATTTGTGAAGCCAAAAATTGCTTTATTTTGGCCTGTTTCCCTACTGAAATTGCCCCTTCTTCAACAGAAGTCAATGGGCGAAATATTACATATTCCAATTATTAAGTTTAAATCTCCCTCTTTCCCCTTCTAAAATGTTGGCATGTATGAAATGTGTACTTTGCTAGTATGGCAAACCAGTGTCAGGTTCACTGATCCTAATACAGCAGTTTTGAAAGGAAAGGGGTGAGTACACTAATCTTTCTGCCATAGTTTACACTGATGACTGGCATATTTTTATTGCAAGACATTGAAATGGTAAGTGTTCAAAATCTAATACTGCATATAAACTCAATGTTCCCTTAGGTTTAAGGATATTTTCATGTTTGATAAGTGGAATGTGCCCGCATTTGTGACTAGAGGTTATTAAGCTATGTTACATTGCATTAGCTTCCAAGTTATCTTAAGTTACGTTGCCTTAGGTTACGTTAGCTGCCAAGTTATCAGTATGCTTATGATGTGTTCCAATTCCAATTTTTTAGTGTGCCTATTCGTAACTAACATTTTATTGCCTGCAGAGGAGCTGACGAGCCGTGTGCTACATTCCCCGTGGCGTGCTCAGTCAGCACCCTGCTGCAGCTCCAGGGGCGATAACGATAACACCCAGTCGTCTCAGGGGCGCTTCAGGAGCATCAACGCAGAGAAGCCCGGGGTCGTGTCCCAAAGGTCCAGGGTACGAGATCGACCTCCGGACCAATGTGTAGGGATGCAAGTGCAGGGTCCGATCCAGAGTCGTGTCCCTAAGGTCTTGGGAACAGGATAAACCACCGGACTAGTATGCGGGGGGGGGCCAGTGGAAGGTCTGACCACTGCTATGGCATCGAGGACCCAACAAATTCCCTTGGCACCAGAGCAGATCGAGATTCAGCCTCCGAGGCTTTAATGGCGACAGGATCAACCAACGGACTGCCGGACGAGTCTGCAGGGGGGCCCAGTGTAAGGACCGACCGCTGCTGCGGCACCGAGGTCCCAGTGGTTTCCCTTGACTCCGTTGCACCTTAAAAACTCACTGGGTCACTCTCATGGACTTCTTTACTTTTGTCCTGCCCGCCATTTTGCTGCTGTTCTCTGCCGTTTTTCTCTGGACCCTGACCCGTCATCTTGTCCATTCCCTTGTCCTTTACCCTTTTCCCTCTTTTCCCCCTTGATGATCCTCTGATTTGCCTTTTCGCCATACCCTTGTATCCCTCCCACCCTCCCTTGGTGCTGTGACTACGTCTCCCCTCTGACCCCCTTAATGGAACTCTGCTCTCCTGTTTTTTTTTTTTTTTTTGGGCCTTGACCTGAGAAATTCTACTATTTGTATATATATGTATATAGAGATAACACTAACCACTAGAATATAGTAGACCCTTGTACTCTCTACCATTCCTATGTGACTCTTGGAAAGGGGCGACCACTCGGTCCCCCCGAACGTATGGTGGAGTACCCCGATCCCCCCGGGAGGCCATCTTGGGCGGGAGGCGTGTCTCGGCCGGTATGCCCGAAGCGGCGTAGCCGGGGCGCGCCTTTTCCCGCCCTGGAGTGGGTTGTCCTAGACGCTGACGCCGCCGACCACGCCCCCGGAGGCAGGCGGAGGCGGGTTTACGCCTGCCCGAAGACGGATAAAAGGAGCAACAAGCCGAGAAAGCATCCTCTTGTTCCTGTGCTCTGAAGCTGCACCTCCCCGCTGCACGTGAGCTCGAGACGGAACGAAGAGCCAATTTTGAGCGTTGTAATTTTGTTCTTGTTTTACAGATATCTTCGTTGGAGAATGCCGGGCAAGAAGGTCGGAAGCGGGTCGGTACCGATCAGATGCTCCGCATGCTCATAAAGGAGGTAGCCGAGTTGAAGAAACAGATGGCGGTAAAGAACGGGGAGGGAGGCCCGAAGCGAATCGTCGGACCAGCATTGCCGGGAGTAGTCCCTAGCGGGAGAGGCAAGAGGTCCAAGAGGGGGGCACCTGGGGGGGAGGCCCCGGTTCCCGATACACCGATAGAGGAGCCAGTCCCGGTTCCGAAGGAGGGGCATCCGATCCCCGTGGTAGTCACCCCAGTGAACGGGGAAGATATGCCTCCCGAGTTGGCTGCACAACTGGCAGCGTGGTTGGGAAAAGATAGTGAGGGCACCACGGCTGACGACGCCAGGGCAGTCATGAGACAACTGCGTGAATCTAGAGAGGCCGCGAGGGCACCATCTTCTGTTCCCCCACAGGTTCCGGGGGCTGAGATTGCAGCAGGCGCGAGTTCGGCAGCAAGTACAGCACCTAGTTCAGGTAAGCGGCTACTGCCGATTGCGGGGGAGGGGTCTGTACCCTCACGAAGGGAGAAAGTGGCCCAGCATGTTCCACTCGAAATTAAGGAAAGAATTTGGGCTGATAAGTATGTGAACATGTTTTCTTTGCTTACTGACCATTACGAGATCGAGCATGTGAAGGCCCAAAAAGAGCTTATGCATCCGAGTGTTTGGCGCGCATAAATGGCCGCCTTTAAAGTCGACGAGAACATAGGTACTTGGGGCAGAGCGTTTGGCATTTTCACCTCCATTATGGGTGAGCGAAGGCCTGAGTTGTTTTCGGAATTGCCTATTTATCAGACACGTATTATGGAGTATTCTATAGCGTACGAGGGCAATCAGTGGTTTTGTTATGACAATGTTTTTAGGAAGGCTAAGGAGCATGACCCAGCTCTAACATGGGATTGTTATGACTCCATTTCTTGGCAAAAAATGGAGAATTCAGGCATGTTAAAGGTACCATTGTTGGAGGGTGTCGGGGGTGAGTCTTCCCGCCAAACCTCTGGGACACCCTTTCGGACGGGTACAGGTAACGAGCATCACTCGAAGTCGAGTGGCAACGCAGGAAAAAAGGGGATTTGTTGGAATTTTAACAGGGGAAAATGTACAAGGCCTCAGGGGTCGTGTAAGTTTAGACACGAATGTGAGGGGTGTGGACAGTCCTCTCATCCCGAGACCATGTGCAGAGCCAAAACGGGTGATAACGGTGGTAGGGGAAGCGCCAAACAGGTCTGAAATAGTCCGAGGGGCGCCTTTACCTACCCCGGTTGATACCATGGCAATGATTCCTTGGCTCAGTGAATACCCGGATCATGTCTCCGCTGGGGTGTTGCGAGACGGGTTTTCGTATGGTTTCCGCATTCCAGTGGGGGATTTTCAGGGTAAAACCAGTTGTAAGAACCAGCTGTCGGTGCTGCAGCATACGGCGGTGGTACAGGTAAAGATTGGAAAAGAGGTGGCTCGAGGGCGGGTTGCCGGTCCATTCGATTTACCACCGGTTGCTAACTTTGTTTGTTCGCCCTTAGGGGTGGTCCCCAAGAAGGACCCGGGTGAGTTTAGGCTAATACATAATTTGTCGGCCCCACGAGGTCTTTCTGTGAATGATGCGATAGACCCGGAAGTGTGTTCGGTGCGGTATGCATCTTTCGATGAGGCCGTCGCCATGTTGAATCGCCTGGGGCCCGGAGCGCTGATGGCCAAATCAGACATTGAGTCAGCGTTCCGGTTGCTCCCAGTACACCCAGACGATCAGCATCTCCTTGGTTTCATGTTTCAGGGTCGCTATTACATGGATAAGTGTATGCCAATGGGTTGCTCCATATCTTGTGCGTATTTTGAAAAATTCAGTTGTTTTTGCAATGGGTATTCACAAGAAAGACTGGTTTTCAGCATGTTATGCATTATCTCGATGACTTTCTTTTCCTGGGGGCAGCCGGGGATCCCGAATGTGGACAGGCTTTAAGAGAGTTTTGTGTCTTAATGAATCACTTTGGCGTGCCATTGGCACCAGGTAAGACTGTGGGTCCCTCGACTTCACTCGAGTTTCTGGGGATCGAGCTCGACTCCGAGGAAGGTTGTTTTCGGTTGCCCAAAGAGAAGGTGTTAAAATTCAGGGCATCTCTTGAAACATGTATCTGAGAGACTAAGGTAAACCTGCATCAATTGCAACAAACGGTGGGCCAATTGAATTTTGCCCTTAGAGTAATCCCAATGGCCCGCCCCTTTTCCCGCTCGATTGCACAAGCCATGGTCGGCCTGAAGGAGGGACACCACCGCACAAGGCTCTCGGCAGAGATTCGCCAGGACATGCGCATTTGGTTGGCATTTCTGGCGGATTTCAATGGTCGAATTGTCTGGAACAAGCCGGCGGTGTCCTCCGAGGAGCTGGGGCTGTGGACAGATTCGGCGGGGAGTATAGGTTTTGGCGCCATATTCGGTACGCAATGGTCGGCTCAGAAATGGCCGTCATGGTGGCACGAGTGCGGGCTGACAAGTAACATTGCTTTCCTCGAACTCTTCCCTATTTTGGTGGCCCTGAAAACAAGGCCTGAGGGGTTCCGAGATCACTCTGTGGTGTTCTGGTCTGATAACATGACCGTGGTTGAGTGTATCAATAGTCAGGCAGCACGTTGTAAATGGATTCTGAGATTGCTTAAAGAAATTGTATTGTTGTGTATGCAGTTGAATGTGCTCTTTAGGGCGCGACATGTCCCTGGGGTGCTGAACCAAGCGGCTGACACCGGTTACGACCTTGCCGTTGGCCCTTAACGTTAGGATGTACAATTTCAAGTTAAATGTTTTGTAGGATGTTAGTTCGGCTAGGAGAACCTCTGTATTAGAAATATGTTAAGGTTAGCCAAACATCGTAATGTGGAATTGAAATTGTACATAATATGAAACGGTTATTTTAATGTTTTGATTTTGTTTCATATTTTAATAAATACGGCCGGGAGGAACTGTTTCCGGTTTCCCATCCTTGGGGATTGCGTCGAGAGGGGGTGGCGGGTATCTCAGCCATATGGAAAGGGGCGACCACTCGGTCCCCCCGAACGTATGGTGGAGTACCCCGATCCCCCCGGGAGGCCATCTTGGGCGGGAGGCGTGTCTCGGCCGGTATGCCCGAAGCGGCGTAGCCGGGGCGCGCCTTTTCCCGCCCTGGAGTGGGTTGTCCTAGACGCTGACGCCGCCGACCACGCCCCCGGAGGCAGGCGGAGGCGGGTTTACGCCCGCCCGAAGACGGATAAAAGGAGCAACAAGCCGAGAAAGCATCCTCTTGTTCCTGTGCTCTGAAGCTGCACCTCCCCGCTGCACGTGAGCTCGAGACGGAACGAAGAGCCAATTTTGACCCACCCACCAGCCCCTGAAGACAGCAAGTGGTTTTTGAATAAAGTTTTGATGTGGTAACTCTATTTCTTACAGGTTGTGATGATTGACGTGTTATTTGTGTACGCAATAAAGAGAATGATCATTTACAGTATGTTTTTTCGAATAAAGTATTTTTGCACTAGTGTTGATCAGTAAGCATATGTGAAATAGTTATGATTGTCTTTTAGTTTAGTAATTTTAGTTAATTGTCGTATTTATTTTGGTCGGGCGGTAAGGTCATGATCGGTGAGCAGTAATTGGAAGATCCCTATGGGGGGGCGCCACCCATTACGGATGGGAGCGCCCGGGGGAGGTGGCCATTGGCCCCTCAACGGGGAGGCGGTCCCTTCTAAGGATGGGCCGCCGAAAGGAAAGGAAAGGCGGTCAAGGCCCCTTCCTGGATAGGAGGGGCTACGGGCCCCTCCTGGGGAATTTCCCGGGGCCAGGACACCTGCGACGGCAGATGTGGTAAGTTGTGTGGGGTGGGGAGGGGGTTTACGCTACCTTCTAGACACCTCACACGAGTCCTCGGACGACCTTTAAATGGCGTCGAGTTCATTGGGGCCCCCGTCAAGTCAAGGGAAATTGGTAGATGCACTTGAGGTACAGCCTCTGTGCGGTCGCCCCTCCCATGTGGGGGGGGTAATTCTGGTTTAGGGATCTGACACCGGTTACGACCTTGCCGTTGGCCCTTAACGTTAGGATGTACAATTTCAAGTTAAATGTTTTGTAGGATGTTAGTTCGGCTAGGAGAACCTCTGTATTAGAAATATGTTAAGGTTAGCCAAACATCGTAATGTGGAAATGAAATTGTACATAATATGAAACGGTTATTTTAATGTTTTGATTTTGTTTCATATTTTAATAAATACGGCCGGGAGGGTCACTCCCTCCCGCCTTCCAAAAGTTCAGAACTGTTTCCGGTTTCCCATCCTTGGGGATTGCGTCGAGAGGGGGTGGCGGGTATCTCAGCCATATAGAGTTTATCCATTTGTATCTCTTCCTTGAGTGACGTTACAACTTGTACATTTGCAATTTTTTCTGTTTGTATCTCTTCCTTGTGTGACTCTAAAACTTGTACATTTGCATTTTTTTCTGCTTGTATCTCTTCCTTGTTTGACTTTACCACTTTTACATTTGCAGTTTTTTTCTGTTTCTATCTCTTCATTGAGTGACGTTACAACTTGTACATTTGCAATTTTTTCTGCTTGTATCTCTTCCTTGTCTGACTTTACCACTTGTACATTTGCAATTTTTTTTCTGTTTGCATCTTTTATGTAACTCATGTAATCCTAAATCCTTATGTATCGCAACTGGTTCTTATGTAAAGCGCTCTAACACCTTCAGCTAATGTTCGCGCTATATAAAATCGCATTAAATAAATAAAAATAAAAACATGGGAAAGAAACAGTTATATTTATGTAATCTAACAGAGTTCACATTTTACACCTTTCTGTGCGATGCAGTAGTCTGGAAACTGCCTTAAAAACGATTCAATGCTTATAATTAAAGTACTCCTACAAGGTCAATAATCCTAGTCCATGTTTTAAGTGTGTCATCCTTAAATCTTTTGTGGCACCATACCAAATGTAAGATCATTACTATCTTGTAGTGGAAACGGTTATGAGTAAATGGGATGACACAAGGAGCCTGGCACTGAGAACATCAGTAGTACAGACATTTCTTTGCGTAGGCAGCATTTGTTTACAGGGGAACTGTGAGGAAGGAGATCTAACACAATAATTCTACGTCAACAGAAAGTAACAGCATCATTATTTCCAAATGTCTGCTATGTACTATTTGGGTACCTTTACGAACCGTTTAATAAAAGTAGTAGCACATTGCCCGATTGAGCAAAATTGTCTTAAATGATATCAAGCACATTTCAGATGGCATTTTTAGGACTTGCCAGAGACAGCGCATGCGTTGTCCCTTTCAAGACTATTTATAGATCTTTAAAAATTATAACAAGGGCTTAGAGACCACCCATTACTTACCATTGGTTGGTTTCCTTATTTCTTTTACTTTCATTCCTCCGCGGAACCTGTTTCATTTTGCTGTTTGCTCAAGACAGCTTTGGGAGGATTTTGGTTTCAGCTCGTTTGATTCAACACACATACCAAAGTACTGCGGGGAATTAGCTGCTTGTGCTTGATATAAGTTGCTCAGTATCCCTACCAGGTCTAAAACAAAAATATTTGCAAACCAGTTCTCGCAGAAGCGCCATTCATACTAATAAGCTCCTGCTAAAAAGCTGCCTGCATTGGATCAAAAGCATCAGTTGTTTACATTGATCATAGTTTGAGATAATTGGAACAATACTGGATTATTATTGCATTTCTATAGCACAAGGCTGTGAAGTGCTAGAGGACAATTTAGTGGCAACTTGGTCAACTTTCCTTATCATACAATTCCACTCCACTCCACCCAGTTGCACTACATTCCTAACAATTCCACACCACACAGTTCCACACCACGGCGCACAACCCCACTCCTCTTCATTCCACACAGTTCTACTCCACGCCACACAATTCCACCCCACTCCATGCTACACAATTCCACTCAATGTTAGTCCATGCCACACAATTCTAGCCACTCCATCCCATACAGTTCCACCCCATTCTACTCCCTCCATTGCATGCCCCACAGTTCCATAACACACAATTCCGCTCCACACAATTAAACTATAAGCCACACAATTCCACTCCAATTGATGCCACACAATTCCACTCCACTCCATGCCACACAATTACATTCCACACCACTCTAGTCCAAGCTACACAATGTCATTCCACACCACACAATTCCACTACAGTCCACTCCACACAATTCGACTTAAGTCCACTCCACACAATTTCACTCCCATGCCGCACCATTCTACACTACTACACACCAAACAGTGTCCCTCCACACCACACAATGGCACTCCATGCCACACAATTCCACTCCACACCACACAATTCCACTCCACACCACACAATTCAACTCTAGTCATTGCCACTCAATTCCACATCACGCCACACAATTCCATTCCACTTCATGAGACACAATTCCACAACACTCCACACCACACAATTGTACTCCACGTCATATTTCCACACCCAGCCACATGATTACACTCTATCAACACAATTCCATGCTGCTCACCACCACCCAATTCTACTCCACACCACAGTATTCCTCTCCATGCCACACAATTCCACTCTATGCAACATAATTCCACTCCATGCACCAATTCCACTCCACTCAGACCTTCCCATGCCACATACCTCCATGCCACACATTCCATTTCGCTCTACACAATTCCACACAGTTCCACTCCACTCCACGCTCAAAAATTCCTCTCTACACCTCGCAATTCCAGACCCCTCTGCACCACACCACCCCGTTCCAATCCATACCACTCCACACAATTCCACTCTATTCTATGTCACAAAATTCCATGCCACACAATTCCACTCCACACAACACAATGCCACTTCAGTGAACTCCACTGCACACAATGCAGCTTCACTCCACACCACACAATGCTAGATCAAATCACTTAATGCCAATGCATTCCACACCACACAATGCCACTTTGATCTCCTCCACTACTAATCACTCACTGCAACTCCACTTCACATAATGCCGCTCCACTCCAGCCAATGCCAATCCACTCCATGCTACACATTGGCTCTCCACACCACGCCACACAATGTCACTTTACTCCCCTCTACAGAGTACACCTCACTACACATCTGTAATGGCTGGATTTTCTGAGTAGGTGGGATCAGCCCCCAGGGGCCCCTCCAACCCAGCCAGAACGTACTCACCTTCCGTCCTCAGGACTCCTCTATATCCAGGCACCTGGTACCTACCTGAGGATGGGGAACTCGCAATATACAAGCTCATATTATTAAGAACACCACTAAATCTATAGGGATACTAAGAATACTCACTAATTACTAGGGATATCCATACCCTACACCACACTTATTCACATCAGTTGGTCTCGCGGCCACCCTGACCCAGACCGTTCTACCCTAGGGCAGATCTGACACACAATCTGGTGCGTCTACACACGGGCCTGCAGAACCCAATGCTCCCTTTTCCAAAGTGTTCGCGATCCTGCGAAACTACACACTAGTTCAACCACCTAGTGCTCTCATTTACTCAAGCCACAATCCTGTGGGTATCCACACTGGTTCGACCCCCCAGTGCTCTCATTAACGCCGCATATCAACGACGACCACATTCCTATGAACACCTATACATATATATATATATATATGGGGAAGTCTCTTCACTAAGGGTCTGCTACTACAATAATATTATGGGATGGTGTACTAACTTAGTCCCTTGGTTGCAAGTCTCCTCTCTCCCTCACTATTACTTACCTGATCAGGGGTAGCATCTGTTCAAACAGCAATACTTACCAGGAAAGATTATTCTTACTGTATGAGGACAAAGATATACACACTATGTGCTAGAGTTGTTCTCTGATTTAAGCGCTCCTACCCCCCTCTTATCCATCAGTGGCTCAACAGCAACTGGCTTGAAGCCAGGATAACTTTATCATAAAAGAACTCATGCACACTAATTCACTAATTAATGGGGTCATTTATTATTAGTACAACACAGATCTGACAAAGACTATAGGTAGAACACACCGCTTGAAAGAGAAGAATTACACATAACAGGAACACTCCGCTGAAAGGGAAAAGATTGGACATAAAGTGTAAATGTAACTAATTCAGACTACCTCACCTATTAGAAGGAAGATTTCTCTCTCTGCCTCTGGTGGGATTAGGGCTCTCTCTCTGCCTCTGGTGGGATTAGGGCTCTCTCTGTCTCTCCCTCCTTCACCACATCACCACGCCTCTGGTTCAGTTGCTCCAGCTGATAGCCTTCTTTGATGCTCTCTGTACTGCATTCTCTCTCCTCATCTTCAGTAATCGTCTGCCTTCTTTCTCCATTCAAGAACTGCACTCTATTCTGCAGCTCCCAGCAGACATCCTCTCTCTCTCTGCAAGCTATTCGGAGCTCCAAGTTGTTCTGGGCTCCCAGCAGTCCTGTGCTCCAAGCTGTTCTGAGCACCACTCTGAACTGCACACCACGCTGCAATGACTTCCAAAACTGAACTGACCACTCCTCCTCTCCTGTAGCTCGCTATTATGGATTCCTCTCCCCTCATGGAAATTTCCACCGGAGGGCTGTCTCCTACCGAATTCCTGTGCCAGCTCCCAGGCTTCCACGCAACCGCAGTGGCCATCTGCTTGTTACGTCTGGGCCCAAGAGAAAAACACATTTCTCGGATAAGAAGCAGTCCTAACTGGATTTTCCCTCTAGCACAACAGTCTTAACTGAAAACATTGCCTTTGCCCTAAAAAGCCTCTCTGCTTCCATCAAGATGGAGTCTCTCTAGCTTTAGGCCTGAAAGGGGTGAAATGCTCCTTAGCTCTGTCAGAATACCTACATAAACCATACCAATATGTCTAATATGTCAAAGCCAATAGGCAATAGACAGGTTAAAGTCAAGAATAAAGGCATATTAAGCAGCTATCCTCTTCTAGGTCTGGAAAAAAGGGCTTAAAAGGGCCAACACAGGCTAAGAATACCTATACTAGATGCGAGCAAGAATAATGATCTATATCACTGCTAAATAAAGCCAAAAACTCTGCCATTACACTGCACCCTAGATCCTTATCTTGCGAGCATCTTATAAACAACAACAACCATCTAAACAAACATCAACATAATCTATCCAACATAGGCTAAGAATACCTATCCTAGATGTGAGCAAGATTAAGATCTATATCACTGCTAAATAAAGCCCAAAAAACTCTGCCATCCACCCTTAGATCCTTATCTTGCGAACATCTGACAAACAATAACATCTAGATAAACAAACATCAACACAATCTATCAACAAATCAAAACCTAAAAAACTCCCTAAAAACAATGACAACTCAAGAAAATTCCACCTGAACCTCAATTGTAGGGAATAGAAACCTAAAAACAAATCAAAGCACCCTTGACTTGAGTGCTGAAACATATCTGAGATTGGATCTGATAACAACAGAAACTAACCAAAGCATCCTCAAACTAAATGTGCCTCAACTTCTAATGATAACTGGTGAAATCTAGTGATGTAGGGACTTATGTGTTGAATGAAAACAGCAAGGGGCCTAAATGGGGCCTACTTCGGACAACTTAAGGCTAAATGAGGCCTACCTACTATTGTCAACTTAAGAACTAAATGTATTTCAACTCCTAATGAGAAAATAAGAAAGGGCCTAAATGAGCCTTACGTACTATAGGCAACTTAAGCTAATGATGACACATGAAACTAGTGGTGTAGGGGCTAATATGTGAGATGAAAATAACAATAGGCCTAAATGAGGCCTACCTGCTGACATTTGTCAATTTAAAGTGAAATCTGAGAAATACAGTTGCAAGGTCTGGGCAAACATTAATACATAATCATACTAAAAGACACACCACCCAGAACAATCCAAATTTTAAGGTAACCACCCATTGATCAATCAAGGTGAAAATGTAAAAACAGTAAAAAAACTACAACAACCCCATTTAAGAACACATGTGGGCACCGCCATTCAAAAAAGTCCTTAAAAAACTGTTTTGAAGAAAACAGAAAAACTATAATAGGTGGCACGTTTTTTTGCTTTAAAAGTGGGGCCTGATTGTCCAAGGGATTATTCAATGTCCAAATTCTTTTATAATACTGTTACAAATAAAACATGTTTTAGTTTTTTGGTTTTTTTTTTTTTTAAAGTGGGGCCTGCTTGTAGTGATGTCAAAATTGCAGGCCAAGGAATTAATCATCAAATCCATTTTTTTTTAAAATTCTGTCCAAAAGTCTTCAGTGTAGGCCACCACCCTGCATCCTGGACACTTCCTCCAATGCGGCCATCCATTACCCGGTCTGGTCTGGTCTGGTCTGGTCTTGTTCCATCATCCAAAAGTAATAAACTAAAATAAAAACATGAAAATAAAAAGCTAAAACAAATAAAGGGAGTGGGAGGGAAGTGGGCCGATCCACGCAACCACACCCCAGCAATCTAGGAACAAGAGAACAAGTATCATTATTCTTGTAAAATAAAATTTTTCATTTAAAAAGCACCCCGGGTGCCTTTCATTATTGAAAAGAAAATATCCTAATTAATTAAAAACATTCAAAATTTAACTTTTAGTAACATTGAGTGGGGCCTAATCATACCCTAATCCTAACTAAGCCAGTCCCATCCTTCAGGGCAGGAGCCAGGCTATAATGTGAAAAAAAAATTTTTGGAGTACCGCCCAAATGGTGACAGCATCAGCAGGGGACTGCAAGCCTCCCATTTCCCTGGTCAGAGAAGTCCGCCCAGGCCCATCAAACTAACTAACTCCAAGGGAAGAGCCAGGCCACCCCGCCCTTAAATAAACAAGCCGTGCGCGGAAGAAAATTGAACTGTAGCCAATCATAACACACTGGGACGTGATCGAAACTTGCAGAATGAAGGCACAAACCAGCTGGTCTGCCAAGGTCAAAAAACAAATTTCACATGCCTTATTTTGTAACTAACGGAAGCTCGAATTTAACAAAAAACAATTCTGTTACAGTGTACTGCCAATTAAAAAAGCTCCAGTTTTTTTTTTTTTTAAAAAGACGTTTGTCCAACTAACTCAACTAAAGGCAAGACATTTAAAATATGGGCACTTATTTAGAAAGGGGCAACTACCTTTGGCATACAATATTATACATGCTGCATTTGAGAAACGAATTAACATGGTCCATTTGTCAAAGAGAAATAATTTGTAAAACAACATAAAATGCAGATACATTTCAACATTGTATTTAAGTTCACATTTTTTGATGACACATTTATAAAAGCATACATTTTAATTTACATTTGGGAAAACAATAATGTTGCATTTTAACATTTTTCCCTCTTTCAAAGGCACATGGTTGCATTCCACTAATTAAAAGCACATGTTACCATGCACCGTCGGGCAAGATTTATTATTCTTAAACCAGCACATTCCTGTCTAGATGGAAACCCCTCACAGAAATAATTAATGAAAACAGCTCGTAGCGTGCACTCTAACGGGCTATCTTTTTAACATTTCACTCATTTTAAAAGAACACAGCTTTCTCCGTAAGGTTGATTTATAACCACATCAGTTCCAAGGTGAACCCACACAAATTCATAGACGCATTTCAAAAGGAATGTGAAATGAACAGAACCCTTCTCAAAACACAAGATGTTACCTTTCCGTCAAGAAACTGACAAAGCACGTAGGCTGACCAAGGAACCAAAAAAAAAAAAAAAAAGTCAAAATCAAACCATCAAAAATCCTTAAAATAATTCACTGACTTTTATAGTCAGGTCAGATAACCATGCATGTTGACAGCATGTAAAAAATAAAGGCTGCCATCTCAACTCAAGATATTAACCCTTTGGCAGCTCAAATAGAAACATTTCCCAAAGTCCATTTATACATGGGAAAATCATTAGCACATTTCTTCACGTTTACAGATGACACGTACACATATTTTCAAAAACGTTATCCCCAAGCACCCGAGAAAGATCCAGCTCTCTCCTGCCAAACGTAATGATAACATGCCCTGTCCAAGCCATGACCACATGGCGCTATTCACAAGCCATATTTACAAGACAAGCCTTTCACAAACAACAGTTCCAAGGCGCAATGCACAAGGAACACAACAGATCAACATGAGAACATGCACCTCACAAATCACATTAATATGGCGCTATTCACAAGTCATATTTACAAGAAGCTATATTCACAGAACTCCACAGATCATAGAACAATGAACATATTTCACATTGCACAGCATAAGCAGATGCAGCAAGCAATTGAATGGGCAATTTAAAAGCACTTTTACACACAGTTATACAATTGGACCATCACATAGATGTAACTGGCTTCCTCATGTAATGCCATCCTTCAACTCTGACAGTTTAAACACCAAGATGAAAACCATTCCTTCCACCCTGAATAAACCAAATGCCATGATGTAATGCAATCTCCTCACGCTGCAACTGTTCAAGCCACTTGGTCTAACAGGCTACATAAACTGCAACATTACGCCAGATGGAACCAGCATTCAGGGCACTCCCTCAGAACACATGAGAAACAAACTAAGCACATGGCCAGGCACACAGGCATCGTAAACTGTCCGACTACGCCAAAATGTAATGGCTGGATTTTCTGAGTAGGTGGGATCAGCCCCCAGGGGCCCCTCCAACCCAGCCAGAACGTACTCACCTTCCGTCCTCAGGACTCCTCTATATCCAGGCACCTGGTACCTACCTGAGGATGGGGAACTCGCAATATACAAGCTCATATTATTAAGAACACCACTAAATCTATAGGGATACTAAGAATACTCACTAATTACTAGGGATATCCATACCCTACACCACACTTATTCACATCAGTTGGTCTCGCGGCCACCCTGACCCAGACCGTTCTACCCTAGGGCAGATCTGACACACAATCTGGTGCGTCTACACACGGGCCTGCAGAACCCAATGCTCCCTTTTCCAAAGTGTTCGCGATCCTGCGAAACTACACACTAGTTCAACCACCTAGTGCTCTCATTTACTCAAGCCACAATCCTGTGGGTATCCACACTGGTTCGACCCCCCAGTGCTCTCATTAACGCCGCATATCAACGACGACCACATTCCTATGAACACCTATACATATATATATATATATATGGGGAAGTCTCTTCACTAAGGGTCTGCTACTACAATAATATTATGGGATGGTGTACTAACTTAGTCCCTTGGTTGCAAGTCTCCTCTCTCCCTCACTATTACTTACCTGATCAGGGGTAGCATCTGTTCAAACAGCAATACTTACCAGGAAAGATTATTCTTACTGTATGAGGACAAAGATATACACACTATGTGCTAGAGTTGTTCTCTGATTTAAGCGCTCCTACCCCCCTCTTATCCATCAGTGGCTCAACAGCAACTGGCTTGAAGCCAGGATAACTTTATCATAAAAGAACTCATGCACACTAATTCACTAATTAATGGGGTCATTTATTATTAGTACAACACAGATCTGACAAAGACTATAGGTAGAACACACCGCTTGAAAGAGAAGAATTACACATAACAGGAACACTCCGCTGAAAGGGAAAAGATTGGACATAAAGTATAAATGTAACTAATTCAGACTACCTCACCTATTAGAAGGAAGATTTCTCTCTCTGCCTCTGGTGGGATTAGGGCTCTCTCTCTGCCTCTGGTGGGATTAGGGCTCTCTCTGTCTCTCCTTCCTTCACCACATCACCACGCCTCTGGTTCAGTTGCTCCAGCTGACAGCCTTCTTTGATGCTCTCTGTACTGCATTCTCTCTCCTCATCTTCAGTAATCGTCTGCCTTCTTTCTCCATTCAAGAACTGCACTCTATTCTGCAGCTCCCAGCAGACATCCTCTCTCTCTCTGCAAGCTATTCGGAGCTCCAAGTTGTTCTGGGCTCCCAGCAGTCCTGTGCTCCAAGCTGTTCTGAGCACCACTCTGAACTGCACACCACGCTGCAATGACTTCCAAAACTGAACTGACCACTCCTCCTCTCCTGTAGCTCGCTATTATGGATTCCTCTCCCCTCATGGAAATTTCCACCGGAGGGCTGTCTCCTACCGAATTCCTGTGCCAGCTCCCAGGCTTCCACGCAACCGCAGTGGCCATCTGCTTGTTACGTCTGGGCCCAAGAGAAAAACACATTTCTCGGATAAGAAGCAGTCCTAACTGGATTTTCCCTCTAGCACAACAGTCTTAACTGAAAACATTGCCTTTGCCCTAAAAAGCCTCTCTGCTTCCATCAAGATGGAGTCTCTCTAGCTTTAGGCCTGAAAGGGGTGAAATGCTCCTTAGCTCTGTCAGAATACCTACATAAACCATACCAATATGTCTAATATGTCAAAGCCAATAGGCAATAGACAGGTTAAAGTCAAGAATAAAGGCATATTAAGCAGCTATCCTCTTCTAGGTCTGGAAAAAAGGGCTTAAAAGGGCCAACACAGGCTAAGAATACCTATACTAGATGCGAGCAAGAATAATGATCTATATCACTGCTAAATAAAGCCAAAAACTCTGCCATTACAACATCCCACAATGTTATTTCACTCCAAGCCACACAATGCCATTCCACTCCACAACACACAGTGTCACTCCACTCAACAAAATGCCACTCCACTCCACAAAATGCCACCCAACTCCATGCCACACAGCACCACTCCACTCCATTCCACACAATACTACTCCACTTCACTTCACACAAAGCTACTACATCCCATTCCAGTCCTCTCCACTTAATACCACAAATGCCCCTCCACTTTACACCACACCACAATCTGTCTCTGTACTCCACTGCATACAATGCCACTCCATTCCACACAACACAATGCCACTCCACGTCACACCGTGCCACTCCACTCCATACAATACAATAACCCTCCACTGCACTCCACACAAAGCCACTCCAATCCATTTTAGTGTTCGCCACTTCAGTCACACAGTGCCACTCAACACCACACCACACAGTGTCATTCTTCTCCCCTCAATACAATGCCACTCCACTCCGCCCCACACAGTGTCACTCCACTCCACAGCTCACAGTGCCACTCCACGCCATACAATGCAACTCCACACCCCACAGTGGTATTGCACTCCACGCCACACAATGCTGCTGCACGCCACACAATGCCACTCCACACCACACAGTGCCACTCCACTCCATTCAATTTATTCATACAACTTGTTAAGCGCACGATTACCCGAGGGTGTCTTGGCGCTGGACAGGGTTGTAAGTGAAATGGCTTAAACTTATTGATTAAATAACCAGGTGTTTAGCTGTTTCCTAAAAAGGGTTAATGTGGGAATGCTCTTAAGTTGATTGGGAAGGGCATTCCATAGTTTAGCCGTGGCAATTGCAAAGGATCTGTCTCTCCATGTAGCCTTTCTTGTTTTAGCTATCTCCAAGAGATTTGCTTTTGAGGATCTGAGAGAGCGACATGGTCTATAAGGACAGAGAGTGTGTTTTAAAAAAATTGGGCATTTTTGATGGATGGATTTGAAGGCTATGCCTCACAGGTAGCCAGTGGAGTTTTCGGATAACATTTGAAATGGGTCTAAATTTAGGGGTTCCAGTGGCAAGCCTAGCGGCTGCGTTCTGTACCAGCTGGAGTTTGTTTAACACCTGTTATTGTGCATTAAGCAGGAGAGCATTGCAGTTATCAACTCGAGACATGAGTAGTGTGGAAATCACGGTTTTGGTAGTATTTACCGGGAGATAAGGTTGTAGTTTTTTGATCATTTTTAATATAAAAAATGAGGCCGAGACTATGGAAGTTGCTTGATGTATGTAAGAAAGTTTATTATCAAAGATCACTCCTACGTTCTTCACCTTGGTGACAGGGACAGGCGAAGGTCCAAGTTCTTGAGGCCACCAGGTGGGGGACCAACTAGGAGTGAGCTTACCAAATACCATGACTTCAGTTTTGTCTGAATTGAGCTTTAAACAATTTTTGCTCATCCAATTACTAATGGCCTGCATACCCCCTTGGAAGTTATTGGCTACTTCCAGTCCGTTGTTATTAATGGCCATGACAAGCTGCATATCGTCAGCATAAGATGTAACTGCTAGACGATGAGCTTTGATGATCCTCACTAAGTCTGCCACATAAATGTTGAAAAGTGTTGGACTCAGCGAGGATTCCTGGGGGACACCACAGGGAAGAGAAAAGGAGCAAGATGAGTATCCGCCCATGGTCACCAATTGTTCCCGGTTAGATAAAAAAGAGGAAAGAAGGGAAGTGGCGATATCAGATACTCCTGATTTTTTGACACGGTCGATCAAGATGGAATGATCGACTGTGTCAAAGGCTGCGGAGAGATCGAGCATTATAAGTACCGCTGCACCTCCTTTATCCAAGATCATTCTTATCTCATCGGACGCTTTTATAAGCGCCGTCTCAGTGCCATGACCCTTTCTGAATCCAAACTGTTAATCATCAAGACAGTTGTTATTGTCGATGAATTCTGAAATCTGAATATTCATGATTTTTTCTATGATTTTGGACGGAAAGGGAAGACATGCTATTGGCATGTAGTTTGTTACCTTAGAGGGATCTAGAGTAGATTTTTTAAGTAAAGGTTTTATTACTGTTCTTTTCCATATGGAAGGATAAACACCTGAGGTAAACATGGCATTATAAATGTCAGAGAGTGTTTGGGATAGAATAACGGGAGCCAATTTAAGTATTGAGGGGGGACAGAGATCATTTGGAGAGCCAGAATTGATAGTCATCATAAGCTTGTGCACCATTTCTGGTGAGACTTTTTCGAACGGGAAAGTGGGTAGAGTGGTAAAAGTAGGGTCCAAGGTGAGGTGGGAGATAGTAGTGTCATGGTTAGGATCATTGAATTTTGAGTAGATATCGCAGACTTTGTCTTGGAAATATGTTGAAAAGGCATCACACATAGGTTGAGAGGCCTCTATAGAAGTAGGTTTGTCCTGACCTGTGAGATGTGATACCACCTGGTAAAGTTGTTTAACTGAGTCTTGTGCTAACTCTATTTGGTTGTTATAAAATAAACTTTTCTGAGTGATGATCATATGTTTGTAAGTAGTTAATTTCTCTTTATAGGAGATCTTTTCAAGAGGGTCGTATTTTTGACGCCATTTACATTCTTGTCGTCTGCAACTTTGTTTTTCTAGCCTGAGAGACTCAGTAAACCATGGGGCAGAGTTGGATTTTCTATTGGTAGACCTTTGTTAATGGGAACCGTGGTGTCTACCAGACTTTGAAGACAATTGGTATAATTGATGGCTGCGGTTTCAGGATTGGAGGTGTTAATATCCTGCATCGCGTGTAGTTTATTCTTAAAGTCATCAATATTGATGCTTTTCCAAGATTTGAAAGTGTTAGAATTATAGGATTTAGAAGAGGGAGAGGTGGTGGGGGAAATATTAAAACATACAGCTGAGTGATCGGTCCAAGTAAGGGGCAATATTTTCTGTATAGAGAGAGATGTAAGATTGGAAATAATTCCATCTAATGTGTGTCCTGCTTTATGTGTAGGAGAGTGGATACATTGGTTTAATCCAACAGCCTCCATTTCAGTACAGAGGGTGATGGTATCAGGATCATCACAGAGATCGAGATGGAAATTAAAATCAACTATAATGGTGAAATTGTTTTCACCTGCTACAGGTTCAAGGAAGTGGCTTAAAGAGGAAAGAAATGCTGAGCGAGGGCCAGGTGGACGATAGAGCAGGACGCCTCGAAAAGAGCTAGAATGTGGGGTGAAAAAAGTGAAGTTTATAGCTTCACATGTGTTGATACTTATTGGCTCTGTACGTATAACAAAGGTGTTGCGGTAAATTATTGCTATCCCGCCACCTTTTCTTAAGGGTCTATCATGTCTGATATTTGCATAACCCTCCGGCGTAGCAGTGGTAAAATCAGGGTCAGAGGCCTGGTCACCCCAGGTTTCGGTTAAAAATACAATATCTAGGTCCCTATTGTCAATAAAGTTAGCTATTTCGTATCTGTGTTTGGGGAGAGATCGTACATTTAAGAGTGCCACTTTAATGGTTTTAATAGATTTCTTATGTATAGATTTGGTGGAGTCCTGTGGGTAGGATTTATCCAGAGATTGGAAAGAGCAAAAGGGGCAGGTGTAGGGAGAATCGTTTAAAAGACTGAGGTCTATGGGAGTGCAGGGTTTGGTAAGAGAATTTAAGCATTGTGAGATAGGAGGCTTCATACTGAATTCGGGGGGAGAAGGGCCTGGGGTGAGGGGACCAGGGGGGGTGGCCCTAGGCCTGGAGCTGGCGCGGACGGGCGCAGACGGGCTCGCCTTCGGCCCGCCGCTGGCGCACCCGCTGCGCCCGCCCGCTGCACGTCCGGGATGTGGGAGTCATATTATGCTGGTGAGGGTGGGAGGGTCGAGCAAGTAGTCTTCTCACCCTCTGACTCACCCAAGATGGCCTCCAAAATGAAGTAGTCCGATACCGAGTATAAACGGCTGCTGTTGGCCGAAATTAGGACACAGGCGTGCGTGCAAGTATTAGAATGGGTAAGTGAGTGCCCAGAATCAAATTAAAATACAATTTGGAGATTTTTAAAATTCACTATTTCACTGATTACAACGTTCCCGGCTTCCGCTTCAGGAACCTAAAATTCTGTCTGTCAATAACGCGAGCGCCTGCAAGATGCCGCTTTTATGCTGGTGGGGGTGGGAGGGTCGAGCAAGTAGTCTGCTCGCCCTCTGACTCACCCAAGATGGCCTCCAAAATGAAGTAGTCTGATACCGAGTGTAATCGGCTGCTGTTGGCCGAAATTAGGACACAGGCGTGCGTGCAAGTATTAGAATGGGTAAGTGAGTGCCCAGAATCAAATTAAAATACAATTTGGTGATTTTTAAAATTCGCTATTTCACTGATAACAACGTTGACGGCTTCCGCCTCAGGAACCTAAAATTCTGTCTGTCAAACACAATTCAACACAATGCCATTCCACTGCACGCCACACAAAGCCACTCCACTCCATTCCAGTCCTCTTGACTTCATGCTACAAAATGCCACTCCACTCCACACCACACTCTGTCACGCTACTCCATTCTGCAAAATGGCACTCCACACTACACCATGTCACTCCACTCCATGCCTCACTATGCCACTCTACTCCACTTCACGCCAGACAATGCTGCTCCACATAATGCCACGCCGCACAGTTCCACTCCACTCTACACAATGCCACTCCACACCACACAGAGCAATTCCATGCCACACCATGCCCCTCCATGCCACGCAATGCCACTCCACTCTTTGCCACACCATGCCACGCCACTCCACTCTAACAAAGCAAATAGCTCTCACATAGTCGCGACCTATTGAATTTGCCAATGCTTGTTTTTAACAGCTAAAAAAAGTTGCATACTTTCAGCTACTTCTTTGGAGAACATTAACTTCCAACAACTCATCAAGTACATCATGACATTTAGAAAGTTTGTAAAAACATGGTTATGATATACAGTGTATGTTTCCCCCTGGCCTTCATGTGATTATCACTTTAACTGTCAAAGTGTGCTATCTAACCTACCCACGTAATACATCACCGACCAGGCAGCTAGTCCCCTAAATTAGTTAGCAACTAGCTGCTTACCAACAAAGCATCGCTGGTCACAGGACATTCCTTGTAGTAGCATGTACTTGAAAGACAAATCAGCTCAAGAAAGTGTGTTTCCTGCCTGGGTCCAAGCACTGCAGTTGATGGCACTACCGGGCGACAAGCTTATGATCATAGCACTACTAATCTGTTGGTGAGGGAACGAGATAGACCGTTGTCTCTCTGAGTGCAGGTGAGCAGTTAGACTGAAATGTATCTGAGATGCTGGTCAGGTCGCTTTGTTGGCTACATGTGTGCATAAAGGCGAGTGAGCCAACAAAATAACAGGGAGAGCCAAGACAGAGGTGAGCCAAGGGTAGGCTCAAGCTATAAGAGCCTATGCATAAACCGAGCCTTGAAAATATTTGGCATATAAATGATGCAACAAACATGATGTTAGAATATGATACGGTGTCTTCAAAATTTTTAAAAGTGTATTTCTTTAACCCCTTCGACGCTCATGACGAGCTTAGCCCGTCATGAATTACGCCTGTCGTACGCTCATGACGAGCTGAGCTCGTCATGAACCGCGGGTTTCTAAAAAACTCAGCGCACAGCGAGAAAACGCGTAGCGCGCATGGGGTTAACACATAAAAGCGTTTCACCTTAGTACATTAACACCTTCTGCCACAGTGCTGGTGATTTATTGAGTGGGCGGGGTTTGGACAGCTCCCGGCTGTCCTTCGCGCACGCCCACTGTGACGTCGGCTGGCCAGGGGCAGTCCGAGGCATGGAAGGGGTTAAAGTATAGTTCTGCATTTAGAAGTATGTATTAAGAGTTTTTAACCATGCATTGAGAAACATTTCTATCCCTGCATTGAAGAAAAGGCTGTTAATGAACATGTGTACCTTACATGTGGCCGACATTCTTTTTTTTCTTTTTAATTTGTATTTATGAATTTGAAACATGTTACATGCAACGTTGTGAGGGACCGTGTACCAAAACATCAGCATGTAGGACACAAGACAGTCATACAGCTGTACATATATTAGCTAGTCTACATCCTGTTATTGAATGTGAAAGTCATATGCTTCCAAGCCAATAGTTCAGAAGTAAATATGGGGAAGAATAACCTACACATTGTTAAGTGTAGGGGCTCTACATTGTGCATCTTTACTGATAAGGAACAGAAGCATGGGCCCCATGTATACTTTGAAGGGGAAGCATGTGGCAATAAAATTCCATATGTCTCAGTATTTTCATAGCAGGTAGCAAGGTCTCTCAACCAATGCACACTGCTTGGAGCCCCACTGCTCCTCCATGAAATATCAGTTCTGCATTTACCCAGCAATAGTGACACATTTCTGAAATGATTTAATACTGTCTTTAAAATATGTATCATCAGGTATATCTGGGATAGTCATTGATTGGAATTCCCTCAAAAGGTTTTCCCAGAAAGACTGAATGTGTTGACAGGCCCAAGACATTTATATGTAGTCAGTGCTGGAGATGGCACATTTCAAGCAAATTGAGCCTGAGCATTGCCCATAATGATGCATGGCTGCAGGATTATAGTAGTCTTGGTGTAAACATTTTTTCCAAGATTCTTATAGATGGACAACATTATAGGCGATTAAATCAAACACAAGGAGCCATATGTACGAACACATTTTCCCATAGACACAGAATGGGTAAAACCCTTTGATACATCTGGCCCAAGATGTTTTTGTACAGTGTACATCCTGAAGTTGTGTTTTTGAAGGTGCCCTTATATCTGTTGATGACAGACAGGAGGCTCAGTGAGATAAAGTGCAGAGGATCACACAATTTAGTCAAGCAGCGAAGTCAGGATTAGTCCCAGATTTTTCAGTTTCTAACCCGGGTCATTAGGGCACACAACAACAGACACAGACAGCCTTACATTTTTCTTTCAGCACTTGTAGATTTACCAGGATTCACAGGAGTCTAATTCGAGCCCAGGATTCGAACTGGCTTCCCCATGCTACATGGTCATGAACTGTAGCTACTAGGCCACATCACCTCCGTGAAATCTTGGTTTGTTGTAGGCTTTAGGTTCCAAGAGGACCTTGAACTGAGCCAGGTTTAAGGCTCTAGCCCGGATTAAGCTTTCAGTGGCTTGCCCACCTCTATGACTGACAGCTGAACAAGGATGGCCAAAGTGGTTAATATGGAAGACCAATAAATCTCAACGCAAAGGTTTCAGACAGGGCACACACTCCCAGCTAAGGTCTTGAAGCAAAAAGTCTGCTACCAAATTGTCGAGCTTGTCGCCAAAAAGGACTTTCTTTTATAATGTTTCAGGAGCAGAAGGCACATTCATTTCATGACATGATATAACGTGGAATGTTTGGGACAGAAAAGTTTCAGTTATTACAACAAATATCAACATATTAATACAAAACTGCACATAGTCAAACTCAGCAGTGGAGCAGAATGGAAGGCCTAGGGCTAGTACAGAGAGTTTGTCATGTGTTTGGTGTCTCTGAGAAAGTTTAACCAGTTTTGTTTACCAAAACACCATCCGTTATTGGCTCTGTGTTGCTGCCCTCTATCTTGCTTCCATTGGGGCCTCGGTATTGTTTTTGCACTTTTCCTTCCTCTGCTTTGTTCTCTTTTTCCTCTTCCTCTGGCTCCGCGTCCTCTTGTTCATCTGCCCCTGTATCCTCCTCACCTGTCGTTGTTTCGTTGTGGTATTGTCCTGCCCTTTCTCAAGAGGCGATGTTGCTAAAAAAAAGTCATCATTTTCATTCTTCCTACTCCCTCTTATGTTCTAGTTTCACCAGTATCAGATATGTCGGTGTCCTCAGTCTGTTCCTTTATCTGAGACAGTAGACTCCATTCCTAGAAGGTCTTGTGAAGATTTATTCATACCATAGGCCCAGTCATATCTCTTGCTGAAGGTGTATGCTCTGCCACTAGAATAGGCTTTACAGTCCGTGATATATTTCCTTTGTTTACATTTGTTTATGTCATTTCCTCCAATCTGTCACTCATTTTTTGAAATTTATCAATAATACATTTTTCTCTTCTTTTAAAAAAAATGTATTTGCAAAGTTTTATATAGTGCTCGCTACACCCGGAGGTATCAGAGCAATTTACATGAGGATCAGCGAGTTACAGGTTACATAATTACATAGCCAAGTATAGCCATAGGAGAAAAACATGAGATGACACAATATTATGAGTTATTATCATGTACACACGTCTTAAGGGCAGTGAAAGGTAGAGGGGGAATGATAAACAGTAGTTCCTGAGTCCTCTTGGTACTATGTTGGTATCTAAATCGTTTTGTAAAGAAGTGCCTTCCCATCATTTGGAAAGTTCTGTTCTGGATATCTTCTCTAGTTTTTAAGTGTATTCTTCATGCCTTGATCTTTGTCAGATATATTGATTTGCCCTATGATGTTCTTTTTGGAAAACAGTAATTTGGCTTATTGAATTTACCTGGCATCTCTTCTCTCTGCCATGATCTTTACAAGTGCAATACGAATAGGCACAGTTCAATAACAACCCTGCCCATGTAGATATAGGTTCCCCACCTTTCTCTTGTTGAGATGTTTAGTAGCAATTGCAGACCTGTGAACACCATTTATCATGTACTGTGAAAACATTGTGAATAACAATTCGCACAAACCCCTACTCAGCCATGGTAATGAAGTTAATCATACTGCAAAAAGGGCACTCAAGTTGATTCTCGAAAACCCCTCGTTCTTGACGAATTGCCTGCCCTTCCCAGAGACATGATAGATGGTGGGTGGAGATTGCGTTGCACTGAGGGCCCCCGTGCCCTTCGACTCATAACCCCCCCACTCAACAAGCCCCCCCTTCTACATACTCCTCATCTCTGGAACGAGAAGCAGATTAGTCCACCACCATTTGCAGCTTTCTTTGTCACAAACGTCATCTTTGGAGCGCTTCCACAGGCTCTGTATCATGGTTAGTTGCAATCCAGGTGTGTCGTGTGTGACTGTGACACTTTCCTATATCTTGGGAGCGCTTTTAAATTATATTGTCTACACTCATAACAGCTTGGGTGTGCAGGGTAGGTCAGTGATGTGCGCTCCTTGCTAGCGGAAACAGCTTAAGTCAATTGGAGCACTCCAGCAGTCCGGTTTGCCCTCATTGTTACCTTATTTTTACCTGTTCTTCATTCGGAAAGTATACTTATACTCATTCCAGTCTATGCAACATTAGGGAAAGCGTTGGATTTCAGAGGGTGAAATGAGCATTTTCCAGTCCAAACAGCGCAACAGTAGGTAAAGTGTTAACTGTGAAGAGGCTCATTTTACCATTCTTAATTCAGTTTAAGCAAGAGTGGGGGAAATACTTCACTTTAAAAACACTACATACACACTACATACATGAGCCCATGAACGTAAAAAAAAAGATTAAACTCTTAATATTTTTTTTAATTTAACATAAAATATATGTATATTAAAGGACTAAAAACAAATAACCAAATTACTTATATTATGTTCAATACATTTTTTTATCAATGAATAAAAAATTGTTATTCAATTATTAACTCTGTATTCCATATTTTAAATAATTAAAAATCAATTAAATAAATAATTAACAATTAATAATAAATTGTTAATTCATTATTACTTAATTAGCTTCCCACCTACACCCCTAAAAACCTTGCAGCCTGCAACTAAAATATAAGTAAAATAAATAAGTATTCCTTAAATTAGATGATTGAAAGTCAATTAACTAATTTATGAACAATGAATAATAAATTGTTTGTTAAATATTATTTAATTAAGTTCCCACTCTAATTCCCTACAAACCTAACAGCACACAAATAACATAGAACAAAAATAAACCAGTATTACATAAATGACATAATAAATATCAATCTCACCCTATCCCCCTACAAACTCAACAGCCTGCTACACTATGAATTACTTTTAAAAATTCGAAATCACTTAACATTACAAGCTATATTTCAAAACAATAACATTTTTGTATATAATAGCAACACATGAAATTAATATATCAAGAAAAAGACATTATAATACCAATATATTTAATCACTATATTAGTAAAAACGATTTAAACTTCATTATTATTTACCACAATATTACTTACCTCAAAATACGATATTCCTGTCAACGATATTTGTGCATCACGATATTTGTGTGTCACGATATTTAATTTTCGATATTTCTGTTTCCCGATATTTTCAAATCAAAATGTTGTCCAAATACCCATAGGCATAAGCCTGCAGGAGTACATTTAACACTTTTCTTTATATTAAAGTAGTTTTAAGCCACCTTTTATAGTAGGGTGGATTTACTTGTGCATTCTAATAATCTCAAACTCCCACTGCATATTTATCAGTTGGGTGAAAGGATTTCAGGTTTTTCCTACTTTTTTATTAAGGTTACAGTTTTGGAGTTCAGTTCTGCCTAGTGGGTATTCAGAATACTGCTCAATTCTTTAGATCCCCATTTATTCATGATGTTATTCTTCAGTGAATTAGCAAAGCACTGAGTTTTATTGCAGGTGCACTTAGATGGAATGACGACTCTGAGGTGAGAAAAACTCACATGCACAACAATCTTTTAATTAATGTATGTTGTTTGTTCTTAACCTATCTACGTTTGTTTCTTGTTTCATGCTCTAAGCATCTTATTCAGCCTACTTAGCTCATTTCTTTCTTTGATAGTTATACAATGACAAGTGGGATTTCACCCACTATTAGAATCAGAGCCAATCTAATGAAAAACTAATTACTAGCTGTACGATACCTTTGCGGTTAAGAAGTTGATCATTCATAATGCATGTTTGAATGCATATAATATTCCCTTGCCAGATGCTTGAAGCATAAAAAATAGTTTCTAAATTTTCAATTGAGACTATAGAGTAGGATGTTTGTGACAGGTATGTTACATATGTTGTGAAATATGCAACCCGGTTTGTGTAATATGTTTTTGCTGATTCCAATGTTATGTCTTGTTTCAATAATATTAACACTATGTCACATTTTGTATGTATCTTGTTAAAATGTTAATAATCTCGAGTAAGGTAACGTTTCCTCCCGATAGATAGATTGGATATAATTTATAGCCACTGCGTTCAATTTGTGTTGCACACAATCACTAAATAAATTTTACCTTTTTTTAGAGAACAGCAGTTTTTTTAGACTTTCAAATTTGAACTATTTTTCATTATAAATGCTACATCTATTCTTTCTTTCAAAAAGAACATCAGTGTACAAATATCATTTGAACTGGTTTTAATTCATCGTATTCTACAATCTGTTTATATATGAGAGAATGCTCAATGTACTAGAACAATCCTTTGCATTCAAATAAACATGTTTTTTTTTAGCAAACAACTTTATGAAAACAGAACGTTCGAAGAAAAATGTATAAAAGAATTTTCCAATTGTTTATATCACTTCTACTTCTTTTCAATAGAGGCAACTTTCAAAATACATTAATTGTTATTGTCGTTATGAAACAATATATCAACTATGTAATACCTGGTTTCTCATAAGGACTATATGGCGAGATTTCAAACTCCTGTACAAAGACTAAACTATAAGTTGAATCATGTTTACTTAATATTCTTTGATGTTCAATTAGTTTATAAGGTTGGAAACATTGTTCCTGTTTAACACCAGTAAAATCGACCTTGATGCAAATATTGCTTATATTGTTCTTGCTCATGTTAATTGCTTTCTAATGTGTTCTTTAGAATTGTAAAGGCAGCCAATGTTAGTTCTGTAACTAAATATATTTTCTCCTGCTGAAGTTTAAGATCACCATCTATCACTCTGAACATTCCTCTAATATTCTTAGTGCCCATTTCTCTCAATGCTACCATCGCATAATTAGATGATTTCTCCACATGGGTAATGGAAATCCATGAAATCTCTTTTAGACCTTCTCGTGCGTTTGGACCATTAAAAAAAATATTAAATCAATCAATCAATCAATCAATCAATCATATCACTTGTAGAGTGCACTTTTTACCCGTGAGGGTCTCAAGGCACGGGGGAAGTGCTGCTACTGCTCGAAGAGCCAGGTCTTGAGGAGTCTTCTGAAGGCCAGTAGGTCTTGGGTCTGCCTTAAGTGGGTGGGGAGGGTGTTTCAGGTCTTGGGGGCAGTGGGAGAAAGATCTGCCACCGGCAGTCGTTCTTTGGATGCGGGGGACTGCGGCACGGGTGAGGCCGGTGGAACGGAGCTGGCGAGTGGGGGTGTAGAAGCTGAGACGTCTGTTGACGTCTCAGCTTCTATATGTTGAGTGATGCGCCTAATGAATGATTATTAACCAAATGTTGGCAAAATGTACCAACCTTGTAAGTGTTAATATGGAATTAGCATATGTAGGAACCACTCTATTAACAAGTAGTTGAACCATTTTTTTGCAAATCTTTGATTACATTAATTTGTATGTAAATTCCAAACACGTTATTTTAAATTCAGAAGTTACTCTCTAAAGGTGTCGCTAGCAGTCAATATTTCCATGTTATCACTTCTCAATGTTCTTCTCCATCCCCAATTCATAATGTGTAAATAATTATGTCTAGACACTGGTGGAAGGAATAATTCTATAACAAACACAAAGTCAAAACATTTGGTCTGTTGAAAATTGTCATTCAGAAAGAGAATATCTTTAGGGAATCAGCACACAGGAATGAATGTATCTGAACCATGTATTGCAAACCTTCATTTTCCCACACAAATAATAACAGTATTGTTTTATTTCAAACCTCAAAACCCTGTTCAGTGTGATCATGTAAAAATGGAAATATTTAAACCTTCATGTGTTTTCGAACGAAACAAAGGAGTCTGCTTTGTGTAATTTGGTTATTGAAGTAAGCAAACCTACACTTGGAAATGAGGAAAGTTTGAACAAATTCATTTTCACTTCCCCACATAGATAGGGCACAGTGTTCCCATTGATAATGCTGGAACACGGCCTTGCAAGATTGAGGCCCAGATTAACTAACATTGTGCATTTTGATTGCACCACGTTTTTTGGCACTGCCGTAACGGAAAAAGCCAGTCAAAATTCACAAAGCCACGAAAGGGCCGATTTGTGTTGCCTTGTATGGCATTGTTAAAAAAGTAACGCAATGCAGCGCCATGTGATGTGGTGCGTTACACTGCGTCAGATAGGCAATACATGGGTGGAGCATGGGTGCTCCCATGCATTGCATCCTTGTATTTTGATGCCAACCCAGATATACTAAGGGCAAGAAACCTTAGTTTGCACCAAAATAGTGCACCTTCCTGAGAGAGGCGTAACAAGGAGACATGCTTTTAATTCTCCCTTCCTTGTTCCATGTGTGCTGCATTGCCCAGCACACATAGAAAGAGGTATTTGACTGTGGATTGTTTTGTGAAGGAATGTATGCCTTCCTGAACAAAAGCAATCCTGACCACAACACAGGCATCCTCACGATATTACACAAGCATGCCTGCATTGGTGCTAGGTAGCCACTAGTGCGCAAGCATAGGGAGAGAGCTGAACAGTGCTGTATCGTTGTTAAATATAGTGCTGTTAAGCTCTCTCCCATTAGTGCAACACAGGGCAGCAACTTGCATTTCTGTGTTGTGTGAACTTTGAGTAAATCTGCCCCTGGTTCTTTATAGTGTTCCCATTCCAGTCAATGGTGAATAGCCCTGGGGATAGGATGCCATCTACGTTTAAACATGAGGCTTGTGATACTTGAACAGTCTCTGCTGGACCTGAGATTTTACACTCCATGTCCTTTTAAAAGACACCATCTTTAATTGAGATAACTATTAGGTTACCCTAGGAGTAAGTTGACACACTTCTAGTGACTCAGTTCAATCCTTTCTACTTGCTCAGCTTCCTTGTTTTTAGATCAGGATCTTCAATTGGTGGAAGCTATTCCCCATGTACCATCTGTACTAAGAAAAACACAATTTTTAGCCAAATAAAAAACTAGATTAGTGTCACTATTATCCAGCTGCATAAACCATCATAGTTGGTCTGAAATCTACCCATCTATTTCATAACTATAACATGGCTCTTCAGTAGATGAATCATAGACATTAAAACTCTCTCACACTCTGACAACTCTGAATCAGAATCTTGTGGCTTTCTGGTACGTGGAATTAACAAACTTTCTGTAATTCTGAACTTGATGTCAACGGTGGTACAGATGGTGTTTCTATAGCATTATCATTAATTTCAGTGCTTACCGATGATCTGTGCTTGCTTTGTTGCTCTTCATTTTGAAAGGGTTCTGACTCAGATACATTTTGGGACATTATCATAGATTGCACAATCTGCGGTAGCTTATCCAACAGAGGAAACAATAAAGGAATGGTTAGGTCAAGATTTGGTAACTCCTCTTCCTCTAGAAAAAGTATAGCTCTTAAATAAGAAAATAGAAATAGACAAAACAAAAAAGGTAATCAGGCAGCTAAAGAAGGGGAAGGCCGTGCCCTGACGGCCTACCTTAAGAAGTCTATAAGGCTGTAGGAGATACGTTAATATTAATACTGACAATGCTTTTTAACGCTCTATTTATTGGAAGGTCTAAAATGCTGACTTCCTGGAATGAAGCCACTATATCACTCATTCCGAAGCCAGGAAAATACCCTAAGAAATGCCACTCCTATCGGCTGATATCATTATTGAATAGCGACTATAAAATGTACGCTAAAATTCTAGCCGAGGTTAAATGGTTCGATGACCGTTCAGATATATGAGGACCAGAAAGGTTTTATACAGGGCAGAACTTTAAAAGATCTAACATACACCCTGGTGGCCTCCATCGATCTGGCCACGACATATAAGCTCCCCCTGGCCTTAGTAGTTTTAGATGCTGATAAGGCCTTTGACCAGGTTAATTGGACGTATCTAAAAACAGTGGCAAAGTCTGAAAACCTGGGATCACATTTCTGTAGGGTGTTGGCAGACAAATATGAATCTCCAGTAGCCAGAATCTTAGTTAATGGCTCCCTAACCGATCCAGTGCATATTTCCAGAGGCACAAGACAAGGTTGCCCACTGTCTCCCCTCCGTTTTTAATCTCTACATAGAGCCACTAGCCAGACAAAATAGGGCGGATTGGGTCATTACACCTTTCAAATATAAAGACTGGGGCAAAAAACTAGGGGGCATATGTATGAACAAGCCCTATTGCGATTCCTTAATAGCGATTTTTAGCTAATTGCTATTAAGGAACTGCAAAATGCTATGTATGTATGAATAGCAATAATAATTATGATTCCTTAATATTCCTTAATTGCGAATCGCAAATCGTGATTCGCAATTAAGGAATACCTTCCCATTCATTCCTATGGGCTAGTAGGCCCATAGGAATGAATGGGAAGACATTCTCAATTTGCGATTCGCAATTACAGAATCGCAAATTGAGAATGCAATTTCAAGGGTGCCAGGGTGTCAACAGGACACCCTGTTGCACGCCTGAAATATGTATGGGTACATATGTATGTGTACATATGTATGTGTACACATGTGGCGCACACACATGCCCTAAGGGCATGTATGTGCGACACATGGCACTTTCAAAAATGCAAAAAAGTGCCCTTTTCAAAGAAATCGCAAATTACCACCAACTTCAAGTTGGTGGTAATTTGCGATTTCTTAAGGCCAATTCGCACTTTTTCTGTGCTTCTATCATTGATCTAAAGGAATCGCAATTTGCGATTCCTTAAATGCAATCACAAAATCGAGAATCGCAAATTGTGCTATAATCTAATTTGCAATGCCCTTTTGGGATGATGCATCCCAAAAGGCCTTTTCCCGTTCGCAACCGGGCCGATTCTGAGAATCGGCCCGTTTGCGAACGGGAAAAGGGCTTGATACATATGCACCTAGGTCTTTATGCTGATGACATCCTCATTTAAACCACAGACTTGGCAGATAGTCTGGGGAGGATCATGACTCTGACAACCAATTTTGGGAAGGTCTCTGGTTACAAGATCAATCGGGATAAAACGGAGATCATGTCCTCGAATCTAGAGGTGGAAGGTGTGGCCAAAAAAGAAGAAATTAGGTATCTCGGAGTCATGATAACACAAGATATAAACAAGATTACTAAGGTAAACTGTGAGAAGGTAAAAAAGGAGGCGTGCAGTCTTTTAAAGATGTGGTCCCACCTCCAATTATCTCTTTTAAGACGGGTGAACTTAATCAAGATGATAATCCTCCGAAAGTTCACCTTTCTTTTTGATACCGTACCTCTTCCTTTTAAGAAAGAATGGCTAAAGAAGATGCAAAGCCAAATTAGTTCCTTTATTTGGTCGAACAAAGGTCCCAGAATAGCGTGGAAAAAACTAAGAAGGAGGGTGGAGAAGCGAGGACTGGCTTTGCCAGACCTGCTCTACTATTCCTGGGCTTTCCTCTTAAAGAATGGAAAAAGCCTCTTCCGCTACCCAAGCACAACTAGGATGGGATGTAGGTGGGCCGTGATGGCAAACTCAGAACCAGGAGCCAATCAAGTTTTCTTGTTCAAATTAGCGGACCCTAAATACTTTTAAAAAGTTAGGTTGAAGACTCTTAAAAGCCTAGCAGAAATTTGATTAAAGGTTAGAAAAATGGCAAAAATCCCTTACTATAGTCTACTTGCACCTATCTGGGACTCCCCGGGCTGCCCAGAATGGACAAAAGATGCCCTAGCAAGATCTATTTTAAAGGCAGGATTTGTTCTTGAGAGCACATAATTATTGAAGGGGAGTTGATTCTGTGGGAACTATGTAATCAACAAACAGACAACCTGTTGAGGTTTAAATACCTACAAATGAGAAGTTGGCACCAAGCTGAGAAGACAAGTGTAGGGGTTCAGGACGAGTTAGAAATCCATTTTGCGTCACAAACTGAATTAAAGAAAGAACTGGCGGCAATCTACTGGTTGTTGATTGACTTGGAAGAAGTAGCTTTTAAGTTGCCAACAGAACTATGGGGAAGATACTTGCCGGAGGCACCCCTAGAACATCTATGGCAAGTATCTGTGAACATGTTATTTAAAACAGTCAAGCCTGCATACCTAAGAAGGAATCGCCTTTTTTCCATCCATAGAGCCTACTGGTCCCCCAAGAGACTGTCGAAGTTTGGGAGAGGAGTAGGGGTGGGCGGAATTTGCGGAATGGACTATCGCGGAGAGGCGCGGCGATAGAACAAATCTCTGTGCCTCTCCGCGATATTTCCGTTTCGCAGAGCCCGCCCGCCAGCCTCCCGCCTCTTGCCGGCCTCCCGCCTTCCCGCCTGCCCTATTAATTATTTACAGGCTAGAAATAAAGTTAAATAAAACTTAACTTATTATTGAACTGCAAACTTCCTGATCGCAGCTTCGTCTTCGAAACTGCGCATGTGCAGGCTCAGGCGCATGCGCAGTTTCAAAAAAGAAACCGCGATTGGGAAGTTTGCAGTTCAATAATGAGGTAATTTTTATTTAACTTTATTTCCAGCCTGCAAATATAATTAATAAGGTGGACGGGAGGCGGGCGGGCGGCCAACTTCCGTTCCGCACGGGATTTTTCGGAAATTTGCACAGTTTTTCCACCTTCTTTGCGGAAGGCGGAAAGTGAAATTATCGCACATTCCGTGGGCGGAACGGAAATGTCCGCTCACCCCTAGAGAGGAGAGGATGTTGCATGTCCAAAATGTGGCAGTATGAAAGAGGACGATGTCCATATGTTTGTGTTATGCCCAGAACTTGAGGGTTTTTGGAGTAACATGAGTAAGGCTCTCTATAAAGACATGAAAATCAACATCGAGGTAAGCTTTATGCTTGTTATTTTTGGGCAGTGTGATTCTGGGGTGAAGGTTACAAAGGACCAGGCTAAGCTGGTCGTTTACAGTGTATTACTGGCACAGAGGGAGATTTGTAAGTTATGGGCATCTTCAAATACTCCAAGATTTGAAAATTGGGTTCTTTCCGTTAAACACATAGCCTCCCTAGATAGGATGGGTCCAAGTAAATGCAACTTTTGGCTTCCGATATTGGATTGGTGTGAAAGATGAAAGTCTGATAAGAAAAGGTCAACAAGGTTAGGGGAGTCCAATGATTAAGCCTTGATGCCTTTATAAATTTACTTTTTCTCTATGTTCCCCCTCTTTTCGAGGATGGTGAGAAAGGATCAACGGCTAAATGCGACGGAAGGAGACCTATTTTTCCAATGGAGGCACAGTTTGAAATCTCCTTATCCGTCTAATTCGCATTGGACTTTGGAGTTTGGATTTCTCCCTGGATATTTAGTGCGTAAGATTGAGAGTGTTGTTTTTTCTCTCCAATAAGGCAAATGAGGACAAAAAAAAAAAGATCTGCGGTAGCTTCTGTCTTTGAAGTAGCTTCAAAGACAGCACTGGTAAGCTGCACTAGATGTGTCACAGGATACTTTTTACAATGAATAAATTGTCACCTGTTGCTTCTTTCTCTTCATGGGTAATGGTTATTGTATCGCTAGTACTGGCAGAAGCGCCTGATAGGCAGGAATGAACTCTTCCATCTTTCCCAAACCTTCTGCCTACACTTCTCCAACCTTCTGTAACCAGCCAATTTAAGCACATAACTACAGGACTGTGGCAGACTCAACCAGGCTGTGTTAGGGGAACTGCAATCCCTAATAGATCAAGATGTGATTGATCATGTGGATTCTCCCTTCTGGAAGAATTGGTACATACACCCTGACTCCAAATAGCATTTCATAAGGGTTGCGGTTCAAATTAACATATCTCGGTATAGTATTTAAAGCTCTTTGTGTACTGTATAGGTTGCTTAGTCTGGGTGATCCATTACCTTAGCCGCCTCAGGCATAAATGGCCTTTTTGCACCCAAATCGGTATTACAATTTGTGCACAGTTTCATATTTACTGGGCAGTTGTGGCCAACACTATGTTTGGCAGGTTACACCGGGAGAAATTTCTTTGGGGGATAAACTGCAATATTCAGAGTTTTGTATATCAGAATGAATGAATGCATGCAGCAATACTGTGTGATCCCACATTCCAAACTGTGGAACTAATAAGTGGAGATACTGCTTTTCACAAAAACCACACCTTGAGGTATCAATATTTCCTCAGGAAGTATTACTGTAGCTAAATTCCAGTCAACATAGAATCAGGGCTTTGTTCGCACTGTCATAGGCTGTTTGCAACAGCACCGCCATGCCAACCAGTTATTGTGATACATGGCCTTGAGGTTCCTACTTGCCTACTCCATGATGCTATAGTAAGCTCGCAATGTCGAAAGTAGCATCTAGCTGACTAGCAGGAAAGGATCTGATTTAGGTAATCTAAAACTCTCTGGTAGTTATTTTTTCCAAGTCATTAGAATGCCCATTCTTTACCTCCTCCTCCTCACCTACAGCGTATGGCCATCTTGCTGAGAAGTTTCTTTGCTGTTGATAAGTATGTTTTTCACTTGATGATGTCAGTGCTGCATTCTCACAATTCTCTAAATGACAAGATACTCTGTTGAATTGTACCACAGTCAAAACTAATGTTCATCATCGTCCACCTGGGGATATGGTCAATAGGCTCTATATTATATATTGCAGCAGTGGCACAATAAACATAATTGAAAAGACTCTTTTGGTGCTAAAAGTACTCTGGCCCCAAAGAGCATTGTCTCTGCGTCACTCTATGGCAAAACATACTTCCGTCCTTCTTGCTACGGAAAGGTTCCTATCAGTGCCACCAAATATCGCACTTGAGTGCCACAGAATATACCCCATCATTGGTACACATTAGTTTTAGGACTTAGCATTCATTTAAAACAAGGGTATCATCCAGTGCCAGCGCTTAAAAAGAGTACCTATATGTCCAGTTCACACTTGACAAATTTTACCTGACATTTGCTGCACTTATCTCCCCAGCCATTTTCTATAAGAAAATGCCCCAAGCTCTGCTGCAGACCAACTGCTTGAAGCATTGCCTGTCACATCGGCACATTTCTACTTTCCATCCTTGGGGCAAGGACAGAGTTGATACATTTTTATGCCTGTATGCCAGAGTATACCCAGATCAGGTTGTATGTATTTATTTTTACTACCTTTAATCCCCCATACCTTTATTGCTGCATTTCTAGTCCAACCTACATATTACTTCTCCCCTTACCAACAACATTGAACTTGCTTTCAGTTTGCCCACCTTACTTTGCCCTATTTTTCTATTAATATTTTTCCCTAAATCTATTTTAAACAAAAAGTACATTAAATTTCATCTATACCAACTTTCACCCTAACACTAAATTGAATTAAATTTTAGAAGGTATGTGATTGAAATATCAATCAATCATTATTCTCATACAAGACCTAAAACCAAACACCAAATATAATGAAACCATTATACATTTCTACTATACTGAATAATACAAATTTATAGCACTAGCCCTAATGTGTATTCTATTTAAAGAAATTAAAAACCTTCTTGAAATCCTAATGTTAGCACTGTAATTAGTTCCTTTAAAATAATTGAACTCAAATTAGGTCAACTTAAGTTGTATTAAATTCATTCATATTCTAACCAAACATTAATTACATCAAAATAATAACTATAAACTTGATTGTAATCTTAATGCTGAGTCTATATTGTATTTTTCTAAACATATGCTCAATAAATTTAATACTAAACCTACCCTTCACTATAAGTGTTATTGTTTTAATGTAAATTAAATATTATTACATTAATGAATTAGACTATTAGTAGGCATAACCCTTTTTTTAGGTTTATTATATTTTTTAATTGTTTTTTCTTTGCAGACAAAAAACAATTTATACATATCATTAGCAATCCTTACACCAATTACATTGAAAGGGATTACTTAAGAGCGTATTTCATTACCCAGATAATAAAAAAACCTGCTAAATAATTACATAGATACAGCTGATCTCTTTTCCGTATGCAGCAACATTAGAGAATATCCATTCTAATGAAGTGCATGTGCTTCATATGATTGCACACAGTTTTCTTGAGAGCATAATTCATTATACAGATAATAAATAGGCAAATAAATATTCAATGTAGCCATACTGATAAAAGCAGATATAGATAGAAATATCACTATTCTCTTTTCTTGTACATCAGTTTTGAAGAACAATCCCAATTTTAGTAAAGTTCAAGTGACTCATACAGATAAGTGTTGTGTTACCCAATCATGGGGAGACATAAAACAGAATAAAGTGCATGAAATACGTATACCTCTCCCTCCTCACCTACCCTGCTAAGCAGGACTAAGAGCAGGTAATATGGATTTGAGATAAGATGATACATATTCTTGCTTTTGGGCATATCCCTAATGGTGCTCACTAATTCAGAAATAGCTATAGTGCTCGGGTAAACTCTCACTTTATCCCTCACTGGAGCTAGTCTTATTCAGCCATGTAATGATCGAAGTCCAGATCTTTCTACCCATAGCTTTTTTTCTTCGCCCTTTCAGATTATATAGGAGGGATTCTCTGTTATAGATAGCCAAGATTCTAGCACTCCAGCTACTAAATGTGGGTGGATCCACACTCAGCCATTGCGAAGTGATACGGAGTCGAGCAAAAGCCATCACCGAAAGTAGAACTCTGCCATTGCCACCTCGCTTGTTTCAGGGCTATCTAGTGCTCCCAGAAGCATTAAGGCAGGAGTAACAGGCTCTGATACACCTAGGGTCTCTTCCAGGAATTTCTCAATATCCTGAAGAAAACTGATCAGTTTAGGACAAGAGTTAAACATATGGAGGGTGTCAGCTGATTGCAGTCTGCATCTATTACACTCCTCCGCCCCCTTCCCGGAACCCCATTTAGCTACCTTTGCAGGTGTACAATAGAGGTCAAAGATAGACATAAAATGTTGACTCCTAAGGCGTCCTGTAATTAACACCTTGCTTGCCAATTCCAGTGAATCCGCAATAAAAGTTCCCTCTACTCCTAGCCTAGCTTCCCACTTTAAATTTGGCACCTCAATATCATCAGGGAATGCTTGAATTATTATTTCATACATTTTACCAATACGAGCCTTGCCCTTCAATGCTTCAACAACTGGTATTTAGAGAGTTGATCCTGCATCTTTCATGTTTCTTGTAAGAAAACACCATAATTGTAGGTACTTAAAACAATCTCCTCCAGCTAGCCCAAATGTCTCTTGCAGTTCTAAAAAAGATAGCAGCTACCCTTCCTTTAAAATAATTTAACTCAAATTAAGTAAACCTATATTATATTAAATTCATTCATATTCTAACCAAAAATGAATTACATCAAAATAATAACTATGAACTTAAGTGTAATCTCAATGCTGAGTCTACTGTTGTATTTTGTTAAACATATACTCAATACGTTTAATACTCATCCTAGCCTTCACTATAAGTGTTATTGTTTTAATGTAAATTAAATATTATTAATTTAATGAATTAGACTAATAGTACCATAACCCGAAATTAAACAAATGTGCATTAATATAACTTGACAGCTAAAGATTTAGTCAGTTGTTTCAACGTTACTACAAAATGTACTTAACTTAAAATAAGTTTCCTGATGATGTAGGATCAAGTAATGGCTTAACTCAGCAAATGCAAAGAAAAGATATTGCAAACGTTATTGCATGAAAGTAAATGTCAGACAAAGTAAAGGAATAGAAGCAATGGCTGGACATGAATCACAGAGCAATGGGTGGAGAAGGTGGGAGCAGAAAGTGCCTTTGTTGCCAAAAGCTTCAGCTGTTGACATACTGTCCAAATACGGAAATCAGCATCCGAGGCAAGGGCAGACATAAGGCTAACAGTGGCATCAAGCAAATGTTTGAGGATTCTTACGGTGAAAGATTCCAGTCTTGCTACAAGATTCACTACTGTAATCATGCCCACCAACACACAGCTGTGTCTGTTTTAGACATAACGTTTATGTAGTACTTTTTGGATCCTAAAATGGTCTGCACAAAAACATAAGTAAATATGCAAATAAATAAATAAATGCAGTAATACATTATTTATTTATTATTTATTTATAAAGTTTTATATAGCGCGAACTTGATCCCGAAGGATATCAGAGCGCTTTACAATTTGAGGCAAAGGAAACAAATCAGAACATTAGTCTAACATTGGGTAACTAACTAACTAATGGGCATTGTACCACCATTAAACCGAATAAGAGAAAAATATCTCATATAAAAAATATAAAAATCAGGAAAAGATACATTTTTCATTCACAAAGCCATCCTACCATCACTATTATTTTTTCCACTGTCTGGATAGAAGCAGCGGAAACAGGTGCCACCTAATCACCTGCCCTTGACAGAAGGACCACCAGCCATCTTGAATTAGTCAACGTACAACTGTAGCTTAAACCCAGAAAGGGAGGGGAGAGGGGGATGAAAAGGCTGCTTTCAATGCGGCCCCCAGGGGAAGTGAGGTCGGCAGACAAGTCTTCCCCTGGGGTGTTCGCGCGATAGTTAGGACAGGGTTACAATACTATGACCTGTGTTTTACTTTATATCTTGAGAGATGCTTCCAATTCATTGAACTGATGACAAATTAGCATTGGCAAAAGTAACATTTACAAGGAAAGAGTGAGTGTATACTGGAAGATGGCCTTAGAGCTGTTTTAAGACGTTTCAATGAATGTTGAAATTAAGCTGCAGGCATATCACAACATATCTTGGTGGTAACCAATGCTTGCTGCAACCACCTTTAACTACCTATTACGAAAGGATACGTGTAATGGAGATAAAGTGTGACCAGAAAACTTCTGTATATTTGTTGTGTTGCATTTGATTGTTGTAGGGATGTGTTGTGTTCTGTGTCCTTGTGTTTGGTGCTGCATGTTTGCATTATGTTACTGCTGTTTGTCCAATTACATTCTGTTTTGAATGTTTAGTTGTGTTGTATGTCTTTATTGTATTATGTTGCTTTGTATTATACCTCTGTGATGTGTCCTTTTGTTTACTTTAGAGATGTCAACAAGTGCTGCAACATTTCCAGTCAAAATTAGCACATTCTTATAAGTTCCACTGAAAACCATTAACCCACATCCAAGGCTGCTTCAACATTTTAAGATGCCATTCAGGCTAAAACTGTGTCAGAGATCAGTCCTAAATGAGCCCTTTCACTGCTGACTTTATGTGATAAGGTCACAGGTATCCAGTTCACATTTATTCCCTCCTGATTACCACAGGAGGGAGCTGTGATATAGCAAGTGGGCTGCTAACCATATATTACCAGACAATTAAACACTCAGGGCCCCATTAGGATGGCGGGGGCAATCCTCCCGCCATCTGTGTTGAAAAGACCCCGCCATATTATTATGGCTGAGGGGGTCCGCGGTAGACGGAAAGACCCTCTGCCGCATTTTCGCCCCGTTCGACTTGCGACCGGGCGGAAAGGCTGCAATAGGGTGGCGGTGTCTTTCAGACACCGCCAGCCATATTACAATGTGCATGTAGGGATCGCTTTCGCCGCCACAGAAAAGCATGCAGAGTCTGCTAGGGGGGCCTGTTGCAAGCCCCCAAGGACTCCGGGGGTTGGGGGGTGCACATGGGGGGTACCTATGGTACCCCCCTGCAGTTCCATGCACAACATGGCAGGCACTGTTCAGTGCCTGCCATGTTGTGCATGGAAGTGCACAACATGCCACCCTAACATTGTGGAGGGGCGCATCCTAATGGCAGGCACGGGTCCCCCGCCCTTATGGTGGGCGGTCCCTCTGTCCGACAGGATGGCGGGCGGGCAAAGTCCGCCCGCCATCTTATGTGCCCCAAAGATTCACAGAAGTATGAAAACTGCACAATAGATTTATAACTGATTGAAAAAGCCAGGATCACTGAGTTTTACATACAGAGCTATCACATACGTTTAAATGCAGACATTTGGGATTTCCATAGTTTGTGCAGATATTTATGCATTTGTACATGAGCAGCAGTGGACGTTCCCTAGCAACTCCGATGCAAGGATTTTCAAACTGAAGACATAGGACAATTTGTTGTTTGGTGCTACTCCTCTTTTAGAAACAGTGCCTTGTTTGAGGTCATTTGTAGTGGTTTGGACCCCTCAGGTAAGCTCTATTGGACATAAGGAAGCTGTCCACAGTGGCCTAAATGTAACATTGACCCCTTACACAAGACAATGTTTGAGGAGTTCTTAGTAAAATGCAACAATGTGAACACTAGTGGAGTGCGAATTGCAATGTTGTACGCCTGGCAACTTTGACATTCATCCTTGCAGGTTTTGCTTTCTGTGAAGCTGGTTAAATGTTTTCTTAGGTCCAGTGCTAGCCAAGACCTTTCGATTGTACTAAAAGAATTTAATATGTATAACATACTGTTATAACCTTCTGTTGGTTGTAATGCATTCTCTCCTTAGGTTCTCTGTTCCCTACTGCTCAGCCAGTGTGTGATGTCATGGAATGTTGGTGAGTGCCTGAAGGAGTGTTATTACCAATACCAAGATGGCCGATGCAGCTTTGGAACGCATTGGAACATGTTTCATGTTTGTTCTGTGAAACGCTACTCACCGCAAATCAGATTTACATGCTGTGAACAGGATGCCCGTAGCATGACAAAATGGCTTCTGCTGCATTAGAATGCACTACTAAAAGGGGTTTCAGTGCTGGTCTTCAGTCGAGCTGGCTGTGCAGTGAGCTGTGGCTTTCCACAGTACAAGCTCTGAGGTCAGCGCTAGCACTGTCTCATGGGTTTCTCAGAGAGGATCCTGCTGTCAAACAGCCAGATCAAAGAGTTCAGGTTTTGGGAGATGAGTCAGCCATCATGCCCCTGGCAGTCTGGTGACCGGCCTCACAGTCCTACAGAGACTCATGAGTATGCAGTACAGTGACAAAGGGAGACTTTGTGCATGTTGGCAAAGCTCTTGATCTTTTTTCCCTAGTAGTATGAGCATTGTAAACTGGTGCCTTGGGGTTCCTTAAATAGTGTCTTCCTGGTGAAAGGGTTTGTGAATGAATGGCAAACAGAAGTATCCTATTTCAGTCTGAAATAATATGTGTTTTCTCTACCTACTTTTACAAATTTCATGTCTCTGGTGATACAAGGGGTGTTTGCTGTATACATCACTGAAAACATGATGCAGCATTATGTACCATCACAGAAGCAATTCTGAAAAGGCACCCATTTGACTGTTATTTGCCATCGAAATCATGTACACTGTGTTGTTGTTGTTTTTTTAAGAATAGTTATTTTAGACATCGGAGGCTCTCATCAGATTATTCTGTTTGTGTGTTTTCTCTCAGTGATTACCTGGCATGTCACTCTTCTTTAAAAATAGTAAGACTTCAGCCTCACAAAATCCGTCTGATTTGTAGTTGGATGCTTTACAGTGAGGTGTTCTGTTGTCCAGTTAATAAAGGTGATTGTGTGGCGTAGATGTGATGATCTACAAGTGATAACTGAGTGGGCCAAAACTAAACGTGTATAACGGTAGACATTATTCACACATTGTGACCATGTTTAGCATTAATTGTGCACACTACTGTGTAATGCTGGCACTGACATAAAATGGTCATTGTGATAAGCTTTTCTGATTTCGTCTTTATTTCGACAAGAAGATGTCATAAAACAATACACAATAAAATTTCAGCATACAACATTACAATTGTTTAAAAATATAGAAGTACAAGGTGCCTTAAAATTCATTCTTCATAAAAGCATTATCTAAGGTTAAAAAGACAATCAGTCCAAAGAACCTCTGGTCACCAACACCCGAGACACCTGGGCATTGTAAGCGGATACATTTGATCTCATTTTACCATGTACTTTCTTCTAATATTCCACATGGCAGCCAGGAATTTCGTAACAGCAAAAACAATTATTGGGGATAAATCTGTTTTTAATATTCGATAGGAGTGAGAACACTGCCTAATCCCCAGGTTTTTGCAAACAGGGATGATCCACTTCTTCCTAGGAATCTGGTAGGAAGGGCAGAAGAAAACTATGTGTAACATACAAAGGAAAAAAGTATCGGAAAAGCCAAAAGGGTGGCAACCAATGTTAAACTTATTGACTTTGATAATGATTGTTTAAAAGGCAGTACAAAATATGGCCCTTTGCAGCAGTGGGACCTTTCTCACTGACGTTGCTGTGTCAGCAGTCACTTTATGTTTGGAGAGTGGTGTACCATACACCTCAATTTCTTGTTGTGGAGGTCCAATGGTCGGACTTTCACCAGTGAGGAAAAAAGATAATACTGCTGCCACCCAGTACTATGGGTAAACCTGAGTGACAGCAGACAGGCACAGTTCTCTGCAGCTTTACGTACTGTCCCTGTTGGAACCATCAGCTTCAGGAAGCTGGATGGGTGAAAGGTAAGCTACTCCGGTAGAGAAATAGAAGAACTGCTGGTAAGAAGGGCTGTGATAGCCTCGTGTGTGTTTGAAGAATCTAGACCTCGTTTTTAAACGCTTTCCCTGCAATTGTAGTAGCGCTTTTCAGCGCTGTACTGTTCTTAGTTCTGGTGTTATTTTAAAATTGCATATTTGCCTTACCTGATCGCCGCTCTTAGCGCAACGTGTCTAGCTGATCACCACCTTTGGTGCTTCATGTGTATTTTAATCGCCACCTTTGGCGCAACGTTTTCTGCTGCTCTTGATTGATTCTTCTGCTCCTTGCTCCCGGCACCGATCCGCCACGGCTTGTGCCGTTTGCAGCGGCGGTGGCCTCACGAGCACACTCACTTCCGCCCTCCATCCCCACTTCCGCCCTGCTGTCCAATTGGCAGGTCAGCGGTCCAGTGGATTTCTCCCCCAGGGTATTTCATGACACAATGGCGGAAGCGCAGCGGACGAGCGCAGCGGGAGCGCCGACTTCGCGCCGAAGTCGTGCCAAAGTCCTGCCCGTCTGCGCCCGTCCGCGCCAGCACGGGCCCAGGGCCCAACCCCCCTGTCTATACTCCTATATTTTATTCACGTACTGCTCTTCTGCAGATGCGGGGGTCAGTTTGCCCCTCGCACTCTGTCCTGAACTGCCAAAATGCGCCCATTTCCTGCCCTCACTGTTTCCTTACTTTGGACTCCCTCAAATCATGCACAGATAGCAGGTCATCTTCGTTTTGGAACTTTTCGGTCCCTAGGTGTACCTCCACTCCCCTCCCTCACAATTCCTCCCCTGCCTTTAGCTTCATCAGCATCAATTGTCGGTCTCTCTCAAAACATAAGAGAGACATCTTTGACCTCTTGGAGAATGCTAGCCCCGCCGCCATGTTCATCACCGAAACTTGGTTAAATGATAGCTCTGGTCCTGATATTGCCATGGCTCTCCCCAATAATTACACCTATGTTGGGCGAAACCGAGTACTTAAAGATGGTGGGGGAATTGCTATCATCTTCAAGAGAGATTTCTCCTGCAATTGGGAAGATCTTGACTTTCCCAATTGCGAAGCTGGTCTGTTTAAACTCACTCTCTCTCCTCAATTCACATTAACGGGCACCCTGATTTACCGTCCACCAGGCTCTGCTAGCAGCTGGGCGGCCTCATTTCCCGATCTTGTCGCACCGTTCTTAGTACAGTCTACCAATTTTACGATTCTTGGTGATTTAAATATTCATTTCAACTCGTCCTCTTGTGCTATTGCTAAACGTCTCCGACAGGATCTTGAAGCATTAGACTTACATCTTCACAACTCCGACCCTACCCATAAGGCCGGCAATCTTTTAGATCCCATTTTTTCTAATCTAACTGGCATTTCCTATCTTTCTTCTACTCCTGTGCTTTGGTCTGATCATTTTATTGTTAATTTTGCTGTCAAAACGTCTGTGGCTGGTTCCTTTAGGCCCGACCTACTTCCTCACAAAGCCAGTAGAAATTGGAAACGTCTTGATTTGAATAAATTAAACTCTCTTCTTGTCAACTCCAAACCTACGGTCCCCAAGATTACTATCAAAGAGCTTTCCACTGTTACATCATGGCTAACCACCGCCCTGGATTCTTGTCTTCCGAATCAAAATAACAAAGCTCAAATTCATCATCCCCCTGCTCCCTGGTTTAACGATTCCCTCCGGGCTGAAAAATCCAACTGTAAAAAATTGGAGCGCATATGGCGTTCCAACTATAACCCTTCCCATAAAATTAAATACAAGTCCGCCCTCAAAACTTATCATGCGGCCTGTGATACTGCCAGAGCTGATTTTGCGAATAGCACCATTCTTACAGCACAAAATAGACCTAAAGCCCTGTTCAAAATAGTCAAGGAGCTCTCGGGTGCTTCCTCGGTCCCTAAGGATCCCTGTCTAGACACTGTTCAGTGTAATGCCTTAGCCAACTTTTTTCTTGCAAAAATTGACAAGATTTATGACATTTTTAATTCTACTCCTGTCTCTCCCACCCATTCTGCTCAACACCCATGTAACTCTCCGCTTGATACCACCCCCGGCCCATTGCCCACCTTCTCCCCACTTCTTGCTTGGGACCCTATTTCCCTTGCGCTTCTTAATAAGTATCTTCAAGACATCAAATCTGGCTCCCCCCTAGATCCCATGCCCCCGCAAGTTTTGCGCTCTCTGGACCCAGTATCCCTTCACATTATTTTAGATGTCTTGAACGCTTCTTTGACAGAAGCGGTGGTTCCAAACGAATGGAAACACGCAATGGTGGTTCCACTATTAAAAAAGGCAAATGCAGATCCAAACAATCCCTCCAACTTTCGCCCTATTTCTTTGCTCCCTTGCTTCTCCAAGATTTTGGAGAAACATGTTAATTTTTTGCTTAATTCTTTTGTTGAATCTTCCAATTTTCTTCATGGTTCTCAATCTGGGTTTCGTGCGGGTTTTTCCACGGAAACCACCCTCCTTGGAGTGTCAGAGACCATCAGACGCCAAGTGGATAATGGGGAGACGGTGGCACTCATTCTGCTTGATTTGAGTGCCGCCTTCGACACCGTCTCCCATTCCATCTTATTGTCCACATTGAAGGAGGTTGGCGTTGGTGGTCCCGCCTTGGCCTGGATCGCTAATTTTCTTTCTGACCGCACGTTCCAAGTCTTTTCTTCTACTTCTGTCTCTTCTATTCTCCCTTCCACTCACGGTGTTCCCCAAGGATCTATTCTTAGTCCTCTTTTCTTTAACCTGTATGTGAGGCCGCTTGCTTTTTTAGCGGAACAGGCGGGCCTCACAATCTACTCATATGCTGATGACACTCAAGTCATCTACTCCCTTTCCACCAATAAAAACCTCCCCTCGTCTTCTCTTCAATCCGGGCTGAAACAAATATCGGATTGGATGCTGAAGAACAAGTTAAAATTAAATGGGGACAAGACAGAGCTTCTCTTGTTTGGCCCAGACACTTCACTCTGGGGCCCACACCATTGGCCAGCGGAGATGGGTCCTCTTCCCACTCCATCAGAGTCCGCCCGCAATCTTGGGGTTCTTTTTGATAACCAGCTAACCTTCAAGCAACACGTTGTTAAAGTCTCCGCCACCTGTACCACCATCATCAGGTGGCTGAGAAAAATCACGTGGATGCTGCCTGCGGACACCTTGAGGACCGTAGTCCAGGCTCTTGTCATCTCCCGCCTGGACTATGGGAACATCCTTCTCTTGGGCGCCACCAAGGAGGTTACCAGGAGGTACCAGGTGGTGCAGAATATGGCAGTTCGCCTCATCTGTCACCTTCCTGTTAGATCCTCGGTTTCCCCCCATATGCGGAAATTGCACTGGTTGCGTATTGAGAACAGGGTTAAGTTTAAGGCACTCTGCTATATGCACAAAATCATGACTGGCAAGGCCCCTCACTATCTGTCCGCCCTAGTACAGCAATATATTCCCCCTCGGACACTCAGGTCTTCCACGCAGAATAAGTTCATGATTCCGCGTACCAACAGAGCCAAAATGGGTGGACGCTCGTTCTCCCTGCTGGCCCCTTCATTATGGAACGCCCTACCTCAACTGTTGCGCTCTGAATTTTGCTTTCTTACTTTCCGCAAGGGAATTAAAACCTGGCTTTTCAACACTTAACCCTATGGTTGATTACTTTTCTCACTTTTCTTGCCGTTAGTTTGCCCTAGCGCCGGGAAACCTCCGGGTAGCTGTGCGCTTAATAAATGTAATTATAAATAAATAAATAAATAAATTGCTTCATAAAGTATGAAAGTCATATTTTAGTGTCTTACAAAACATTTATAATGCCTTTCCCACAGGTTTCTCAACTGCAGAGTACTCCAGAAAGTGTGGTGAAATTCAGGAACATACTTAATTTCCAATGGTTCGTGTAGAAAGGATAAACTTTACACAGAAACTCGCATTCCACTTAAAGACAAAAAGAGAAAATATACTTGTAAAATTCTCTAATTTTCCTAACACCATGCATGTGAATTATCTTCAGTGTGGAAACTCCCCCATTATAGTGTTAGGTAAAAAGGGATACCTCCAGAAATGAAGTAAGAAAAAAATTGTCCCACAAGTACACCACTAAATTGGTAAGAAGTGGAATAATGGTACCAAGTAAGTATTCGGTGTTTTTGCAATACCAATCACACAAACGTATTAAAGGCTAGGGGCTGGATTACATAACATAGGCCAACTATTATAGTCATTAAACCACCAAGAGTTACAGATTTAAACCACAATAACACAAATTACATAGTGTCCAAATCAAGAAACAATGAAGAACCAAAGCATAGTTTTCTGGAAAAATATATATGTATTTTGTATTTATTCAAAAGTAAACATTTTATCACAGTGATAACCAATCATTTAAAAAAAAGTTTATACATATAGTGCAAGAAACATTTCATTAAAAACATTAAAAATCACATAAAGTAAACATAGGTTAAAAGTTCAAAAGAACATGGGTCGACGCGGCGTTTCGGTTACAGGCTAACAATAGACAACCTTCTTCAGGACCAAGTTCTAAAAAGAAACAGAAAATTACTTTTTTGCATTTCCACTTTTTAAACAAAGCATTTTTCCAAAACAATACTTTTGGTTGGCTAAGGTATTTGTTGATTGGCACTAGGCAAGAATGGGGGTGGTTAACATTATTGGTATTGCTAATGCACTCAACTCTTTATAGATGGTACCCTTTAGTGAGTTCCAGAATAATTTTTCGGGAACTATTTCATTAATGAGGACATATTATTAGTGTTATTTGTCCTAGATGTTACCTGTATAGTATTATTGGATTCCAGCTAGATCCTGGAATGCCATGAGCCGGTACTTGGATCCGGTCAGGAACTGTTATGAGTTCACACGTTTAAACGTTAAACAAATAACACTAATAATATGTCCTCATTAATGAAATAGTTCCCGAAAAATTGTTCTTTTGAACTTTTAACCTATGTTTACTTTATGTGATTTTTAATGTTTTTAATGAAATGTTTCTTGCACTATATGTATAAACTTTTTTTTAAATGATTGGTTATCACTGTGATAAAATGTTTACTTTTGAATAAATACAAAATACATATATATTTTTCCAGAAAACTATGCTTTGGTTCTTCATTGTTTCTTGATTTGGACACTATGTAATTTGTGTTATTGTGGTTTAAATCTGTAACTCTTGGTGGTTTAATGACTATAATAGTTGGCCTATGTTATGTAATCCAGCCCCTAGCCTTTAATACGTTTGTGTGATTGGTATTGCAAAAACACCGAATACTTACTTGGTACCATTATTCCACTTCTTACCAATTTAGTGGTGTACTTGTGGGACAATTTTTTTCTTACTTTATATCTCCCCTGTCCCAAAACCGACAGAGAAGGGGGCCTCCTTTTACTTTTGTTGATTTATACCTCCAGAAATGTACATTAATATTGTTAGCACTTTACCTTGTACACATTTCTGACCACATAAAGTGTATCAGATTAATCTAAGTGTACAACTGAGGCTGTGCAACAAAACAATACATTCAATAAATGTAAAGCACATTAGGCTCCTCAAGAAAGACAAACAATGATTATGTTTTCAAATCATAAAGGTTTATTAAAGGTTAAAAAGTTCACAGAAGACAAAATATTCAAGTTAGTATCAATCAACAATTAAGATGGATCACTGATAGAATATCGGAAACAAAAATATTGTGTGTAGAGAAGATCATGTCAAAAATCACGAGGCACAAAAAATCGAGAAGGTAAATGCACACAGGTAAGTACAGATTTCCTAACTCCACATCTAAGTACCTCGAAGATATATATATATATATTGTCAAGGTACACATATGTGGAGTTGTAAATAGTAAAACTTTGCTTACCAATAAAAACTTACAGTCACAATATTTTTGTCCCCGATATTCCTGACATGATATTTTGTCCCACAATATATTTATTTCCGATACTCTGTATAAATACCATCAAGATATGAATGCATTCATTAATATGAAGGTCAAATCAATCAAAGTCATATGACTAAGAAGACAGACCAGGATAAGTTTCCCTCACATGGAAAGGTAAAGAAAAGTAAGTTCTCTCATTAAGAGAGTACTCTAACCCACCCCCTTTCCCGCTACACAGCTCTAAGCTGAGTCTGAATCAGGCTGAATCAAAAGGCATTCCTGAACTTTAATCTACTCTGCACTAGCTTAAGTTACACAATTCTAATATTTTGATGCATCTTCACGCAGTTCTCACGAGGCGGTCCAATAAGGTAAAAGAGAGATCCTACAATTTTATGCTCGTTAGCTTCTCAGGACTTTTCAGAATACAGCTTATCTCTGCATCCGTCAAACTTACATTATCTGTACTAAATTGAGATAAAGGGACAGCCTGTGCTCTGCAGGTGTCATTGTGAATGTGCTACTGATTAAAACATTCCATGATTTTTACAAGGAAAGGAAAACATTTATTCTCATGGGAAAAAGAACACAAGAACATTGCATATTATAATTAGGACTTTAGCTACACTTAGAAAGAAAATGTTCACGTGTCACGAGGAAGATGGCACCAACATTAGCCCTTTCAAAATGCACTAAAGTATACAAAAAAAAAAAAGTATACAAAAAAATGATGGACGGAATGTATAAATTCATCTCAGTCATTAGTAACTACTCAAGCCGCATCCCAATCCATCGTTATTTAAAATGCAGGCCTACATTAGCTATGGTCAATCTAAATGTGAATAATACAAAGTTAATACATTTTGCAGATTCATGTGTTAATGTCGATTTTTTTTTTTATAAATGATCAAAGACACTTATTTCAGGAGGAAGAAATAGTATCATACCGTCAGCATATATTTAAATTTTGGGGGCTGAGGGATTACTGCCGTATTTCTCTCACTTTGTCCCAGTGAACAAGCTAACAGTTCTATGAACATGGCAAAGACAGAAGGGCACCCCTCTCTGGTACCTCTGGGGATTGAGTCCATTGCACAACCATTCAAGACTACAGATGCCGTGATCCCTCGAATATCGTGCCACTTGATCTTATGGTTTGCATCGGAAAACCCATTATCTTCAAAACTTTCAAAAATTCTATCTCACAAGGTCAAACTTCTTTTCTGCATCTATAAGCAATATTGCAGTAGGAATCCCACTTGTTGGAACATAATCTATGCTACAACTAAATAATGTGTGATTGAATACTCTTGGTAGGTGAGTATAAACCCATTTTGATCACTCATGTTAAGCTCAATATTTTTCCAGCCATTTTTACTGCTTTGATCTTCATAAATGTTTTATATTAAGTATTTGGCAGAGTAATTGTGTGGAAAGAGTTAACATCTTCCAGGCTTTTAGCGTTTTTTGGAAAACAAGTAAGAATCCCCCTTTGAAAATAGAGCGGAATGCTGCCCCTCCATCAAGATTGGATTAAACAGGTCAAAAAACGTAACAGAAAGAAGATTCCTTCTTGGTAAGCAGGATTCAGGTAGCCAGTTAATGCAGAATAACAGGTTTTAGGTTTATTGACAGGAACCATCTTCGCCAGGAGCTTTTTTTTAAGGAAATTATTTTAGAAAGAGGGGAAGGGGCCACAAACTGCAGGCACGCATTAGAGTGCAGGGACGCATTTCGCCATCTTCCCTTCCAACTCTCTCTCGTGAAAATGCATTGATTTAATGCAAAACATCTAATAACAGAAATTAGCTCCAATAGCATACATTTATATTCGGTTCTTCTGAAACTAAGAAGTCATATTTTGTGACAAAGTTAGGCATTTGTAATTTTCTAATACCTTCCAATAGTCCTAAATGTCCTCGGATTTATAGCTTTTTTAAACAGTTTTTCTTTGCTTATGACAAGAACTCAAATGATAAGTTGTTACATTTTTGGCGTATGTATCAGTAACTTAGGCCTGATTTAAACTTTGGCAGATGAGATACTCTGTCACACACATGATAGATACCCAGTCCACTGTGTTACTAGAACATTATATCCTATGACCCTTGTAATAAGGCAGACAGGATATCCGTTACATTTGTGACTGAGTAGCCCATCTGCCAAAGTCTAAATCAAGCCTTTAGTCTTTTGAAATTGTAGAGAAAGTTCCAGAAAGCATTGCGGATGCCAACATTGGCATCATCAATCTAAAAGGGGCTACAGTTTTTGTTATGCCATCAATTCCTTTGGGCTTTGCTAAACTTCCATGCAAATATTTTCTCTCACACAAATTAGCAAATGCACTTAGGGCCTGATTCATAAAAAGTAGAGGGAAATGTTTTCCAGAAGGATTCCTCGATGTCTAATTTGTGCAAAAAAAAAATTAAAAATAAAAGTTGATCTCCAAAATGTATTTTAATTGGCTGAGTGAGGAGAGGGTATGGATCGGGAAGACAGGCGTAATCATCTTCAATTTAGGATCCTCGCAGTAGCTGTAGCAAGACTACCAATTTGCAGCTTGGCTGTCAAGCAGCATCCATATGGATGAAGAACCACTGTTCTCAATGTCCTCCATTTACCTCAATTTTTGTAGAAATAGAAGAAGGGCTACCAATGCACTGAATGGCAAAGGATTATTGTATTGACTGTTCTCCTTCTATCTGCTCTTTTATCTCCTGTTGCTCTGTAATTATCGACATCTGCCTGAGACAGCATGGGATGTGACAAAGAGTTCTGATCCCATGAAATAAGTGCCAGTGGTGCCCTCAGGCTATAAGGGGTGCAATATAGGTACTAGGTTTTGTTTTATTTAGAATCTTTGTTGTAGAATGTTACAGGTGTAATAGAAGAGAAAGGGTGGTGGGATTCTTATGATAGCAGTTGGGGAGTTGCTGCCAAAATGGAATTCATTTGGAGTACATTAAACTGATGAATAAATGCACCTTTCAAAACAATTGATGTAGAAGACTTATTAGTGGCAATGGGGAGTGTGTCCTGCAACGTCCCTTGAGGATCTTGAACACAGGATGCAGTGTCAGCTGATGTTCCCACCAGTTTATGATTCCTGATTGGGATTTCCTGATCGGTGTTCGCTGTCCGCTACTGTGGACATGGATTGCAGTGTCTAAGGTGCTAGGAGCAGGCTGCATGCTCAAGCGTAAGCACACATACACACACACACACACACACACACACTTGTTGATGATTTCTGAGGAAGACAGACAGACCTGTTTCAGCATGGACCTGTTTCAGCATACTTTCTGCGTTTCAGGAAAATGCCCAAGACATGGCTGTTTGGGCAGGCACATGAGTAAACTCGCCCTTTGTTCGACACACTATAGAGCTAGTGCCATGAAACCATCCAGTGTACGTGCACTGTAAAAATTATTTTTAACATAACATACTCACACGCGTGTGGACTAGGAGTGATTGTACACAGATTATTGTTGATGCATATATCTGTCCTGAACTTCCGACGCACTTCGGAATTTGTCTTGTGCGGCAGTTCAATTGTGTTGTTTGAGGAATCTTAGTGCACCAGGTTCTGGTAAGTTGTAATTTGGCATTTTTCTTTTGTTTTGTTATAAAATAGATTGGCAGCAACTGGAACCTGAATGAAAATGGTACACAGGGGGATTTAGGAGCCATTTTTGTAAATATATATTTTCTTCCATTGCTGATATGTCTTGTTTGGAATCTATTACTCCTCCACCACCATTCCTTCTTACTCCTGGTGATTCATGCATGTTATGGCAAGACTGGGTTGATGCCTACGTGATTTAATAAGAGGCTATTGGGGGGATTTATTTTTACCCAAGCTCAAATCGGCCATATTGAAGCACGATCTGGGAGTAGAAGAAAGGAAGGTTCTTAAGCAATTACCCAAACCTCCACGTGAAGTGCATGCTGAGGAAGAGGATTTGGACGTTTGGAGGAGGATTCTTTTTTCCTTGCAATGAGAGTGCTGGAAGATAATTATAAGTAAGGCTTCCTGTTTTCCGTTTTTACTGATTTTTGCAGATAGATACAGACAGAAAACTTTTATTTTCTTGTCTGTATTTATTTTTATATGTGGATAAAAACGGAAATGGGGTGCTTTTTGAGTAATTCTGAATGCTGTCTTCCATGACTGCCAGATCAATAGCTGTGTGGATTGATAGGTAAGAGGGTTAAAGAAAGGATTTATATTAAAGAGGCTTTAACAGCAGTAGATATGCATAAGGTTTATACAGACGTGCATATTTTCATATAAGTGCATTGATTTACCTTCTGCGGGTGTTCACAGCATTACAACCTGGCAGGCATTCAAGCATTAGTGCATATTTATTGGATAAAAACATGTGGAAATATACACATTTTAGCTTGATTTTTCCACAAATCCCAAAATAAATATGGATAAATACTGATAAAATTAGCAAAAAATCAATATGGATAAATACAGACTGAAATGTTCAAAAAATAAATTCCATAAAACCGGGAGCCCTAATTATAAGGTGAATGTGAACATTGTCGTAGAGTGCCACAGATTCTTTTCTCGTAAACAATTAACTGTAGAATCTGTTGAACAGTATGCTATGATGTTAAGAAACCTAGCGTCTACGTGTAGATTTAACAATCTGCATGATTAAATTGTATGCGATCAGTTAATTAATAGAACTGGTAGTAACACAATTCTGGAAAAGCTTCTTAGTGTTAAGGAGTTGACATTGGAGAAAGCAATCTTAATTGCTAAGGAAGTGGAAAGCTTGTCACAGTATGTGAAAATATTAAATCAATTTGAGCATCAATGAGAGACTACATCCTCTAATGTAGCTGGTATGGTACAAACGTTTAACAAACTAGACAAGGGCAAAACAAAATATTATAATAGCTCCTATTCTGTGGTAAAGGGAGACAGAAAGAGAGAAAAGAAGTAAGAAAGATGTTATCTTTGTGGCAGTGAAAAAAATGTGGTGTAATCCACTAACTGCCCAGCTATTAACGTCAGATGTTACAAGTGTAATTGTATTGGACATTTTTCCCGGGTCTGCAAGAGGAAATATAGCAAAATGAATAGAGTGAATGCTGTGAGTGATTCTAAGGAGTGTAGTAGAGAGGATGATGAGGTGTTAGTGGTGGCGGAATTGGAGATGCAATAGGTATTGAAGGCATTTGGCCCGCCCAAGTGTTAAATACGTTTGTTGGAGAAGAGTGTAGACGTTTTGTCGGAGTCATGTTCTCCATACACCATAATTAATGAGAAAGCATTCAGGCAATAGGGAAATGTTGAACTGAAGGGGGCCAACATTAACCCTGTTGGGTATGGTGGGAAAAATCATCCTTCTTTGGGATATTTTGAATCTGGTATTGTAATTTAGTTATGCAGTAATTTGTGTGGAATAGTGTCTAGATATATTCTCTCTTTATTTTGTTTATCTTTTCCATTTTCTTCTGTTTGTAAGGAAAGGAGATATGTTGTATTTAGAATCTTTGTTGTAGAATGTTATGGGTATAATGGAAGGGAAGAGTGGAAGGATTCTTACGATGGCAGTTGGGGAGTTGCTGCCGAGCTGTATTTTTGGAGTACAGTAAGGTGATGAATAAACGCACCTTTCCTCCTATGGTTGGAGTAAAGTTTAGTATGTTTCTAGAAAATCGTGGGTTAAATATTATATCACAATAATATATTACTCTAAATATCATTTACAAATATATTTCCCTATTGGAGTCAATAATAGAATATTGACACCAAATGTAGTGATATTTTCGTAAATATGTATGTCAGACAATTTATGTCAGATGATGTTTTTGTTATCAATACTCTGACACTCAACCATAGATTTCAAATACCATCAAATTCACAAATGATTCCACATCTGAAAGTTCCCAGGAGGAGTTGTTGAATTTTTTCTGAATACGTTACTCAAATGTGTTAACAATTATGCATGTGTAAACGTACGAGTTGTACCTTTTAGCATTGGAAAATCTAATGTAATAGTGTGATAGCACTTTAACACATTTCTTTCTACCAAGAATATATTTTTCCCATTAGCAAAACCTTTCTTTTAAATCTATGGCAATTTAGGTCGGGGCTTCTGGCCTGCATTCCCACCCTGAATACAGACTGGGCTACTTAAAGAATTTTAACTGCACCAGAGAAAATGCCCATGAATGCCAATGACACCTCCTCATTTCCCACTCCATGCGCACACTCACACATACACACAAATCCAGTGCCATTTTCCCCTTATGAAAACTACCTGTATCCATTTCACACTTACACAATTGCATTCAGCCTGATTACTTGAAGAATGGATTTGGCAAATGGGGTCTCTAATTGTGCATCAACTTTTACTGAATCCATTCTTTTTTGGAAACCGATCTATGTAATAATAGACCGGTTTGCAAAAATTGATTCGTAGTGGGTTGCATTTTGACCTACCTCATGACTATTAATAAGCTAGGCCACAATTTGTGACCCACTACACGTTGCAGCCACGTTGGCTTGCTGAGGTCAGCAGAGCACCATTTCTGTGACTGCTTTTTCGATTAACCCCTTTGCTGCGTCGAACGTTCAGCACACAGTGCTGAACGTTCAAATAACGAGCGCTGGCCCGTCGGCCAACGGTTGTGCGCAGCACTGGCAAGGTAGGGCTCGCGACGACCGTTGGCCGACGGCAGCGCTTAAGGGGTTAAGGAATCTAGGGCACATTTAAAAATAAAAGATGAAAAGTTTATGCAACTTATTTTAAGAGTAAGCACACTCAGAAAGGGGATGGGTCCTTTTGGGACCCCTTCCAATCTGGGAATGGCTTACCACCTGCTTTGAAGAGGTGGTAAAAGATTAATGTTTCACCGACCAGATTTCAGTCGTAAAATATTAATACATGCAATAGTGAATCTATATTTGGAAGGGAACCCATAAACACGCCTCTTCCAAATACCGATTCAATATTTTGTCAAAAACATAAAATGCCATTCTGTAAAAATGCTTTGTACATCTGGCCCTTGAATCTACAAGTTATGCCCCATATTGGGGGAAATATTCTTAAATAGATGCTATATTCATTGCACCCAATAAATTCCAATCCTAACAGTTTCAGACTATGTCGCATGAGATAAATATCGCACTCTTTTCCTGGGTGACCATACCCAGAGCATTGGGTAATACTTACTGACTTGTATCACCCAAGGGCAGGAGTAAACCAGTATCTAGCGCTTGCCCCAAAAACCAGGCACTCCCAGGCATTTGCAGGGGTTCAAGGGGAAAATACATTGTAAAATCCTTTCATCCAAAAAAATCATTTCATTACTGCTTGATTGCTTTTAAGACAGTCTCTCTTTCAGCAGGAACACATACAAATTATGTTACTATATGAAAGTCACTGCTTGTATTTTATATAAAAAGGCAATTATTTTATGAGCCACACCATGCTTTTCAAACACAAGCCATTCATTACCTGTATACTCATTGAGAGCAAAAAGCGAAAGTAAACATTTTCAAGGTGCTACTTTGAAAGACATTTGCTTTTTGTTTTAGAATTTTTTCACTTTGTGTATAAGCCATCTCCGTTGATACTCATAACAAAAGCCATTACATGGTAAGTGTAACTCAAATGCAAATGCTTTTGTAAATCGAGTCCAAAATGAGACTGAGTCTGTCTGGGATTATATAAGGGAATTCTCTCCTTCAATAAAAAAATAATCTAAAAAAAAACACTTATCTTTCGCTACTTCGAAAGGATTTTTTTTTTTAGTAGGTTCTCTGTGATTTGCTATTGTGTGTCAGCTTCATTTGAAAACCTGTTTTCTTATTAGCTCTTTTGTGTGATCCGCTAAAAGATACTTTTAATCTCTACATTTTTTTTTAAACTTCATTGTGCAATGCAAATATAGTTACAAGTATGGGCCTACAACCACGGGGGCCGGCCGCTAGAGCATAAAAAGTAGTCGTGAAACATCACAAAGCAGCGACCGATCTCCTAGAGGTCCGGCAAAGTACAGGATACAATTCGTAGCAACACAGGATGGAATCAGGATATAGTTATTTTTGTTTTTTTAGAAAGAACAAAAAGAAAAACCAGACAAACAAATCACAAGGCGGAGAGCATTATGGACCAAGTCGTGCTCCAACGGGGGGGGGGACCCTCAATAATGGATAGATAACCAGGTAAGCAATGGAGATGGCCAGGGGTGGGGGAGTCAGTGGGGAGGTCAGCAAATTAGGAAAAAGAGTAGATTCTTCCAGGAATGTCAGGATGAGGGGGATAGAGAAATGAATCTACATTTTTAAAGTCATTTCCAGGTCATACTTTATCATATCAATGTATTTAGGCCACTTCGGTTAAATGCAAAATAGTGAAAAGTACCTGAGGTGTTAAACTCCTTTTTATAACTGCCCAAGCGAGATGGATGTCATGTTTAGGAACAGGTCACCTACAGTGCTGGTGGATTTCCTGGTGAACCTTCGACAAACTTTGCTTCTTTATCTATAATTCTGATGACTTCTATTGTTGTATAGTCCTACCTGCCTTTTGCAGCAGGTATGTTATCCAATGTATTAATCTCTAAACCTAGTGAGGAAATATTTGCAATTGCCAAAGCTTTCTAATATTTTATTCGGTGCCTCCACCTCAGTTGCAGATTAGAACGCACACTGAGCTTGATCTCCTCATTTATATAATTCTAGGCTTGCCACGGCTGGTGAACCCTGATACTGGGAAGTAATTGAAAACCTGGGAACTAAAATCATGGGTATGCAGAATCTAGACTGATCAATTGTGAGTGACAGAATTAGTGAATTGAGTTGTGCTCAAATCCACAACTGAGGTAGAAAAAGATTTGAGGTCTAGTAATAGTGGTGTTAAGAGACTTTCTACTATCTAGTGTTGCTGTTTAAACTGAGGAAGTGGCTGTCATCAATGATAAGTGAACACCAGGAGCGGAGAGATGGTACATAAGTAGATTTCATCCTTATTACACCAGAAAGAAAAAGAGAAAGGTTCTCGAAAAGAATTCAGAGCCACCTCGATTTTACCAGCATGAGAAATGCGACGAGTGACCCTAAAATGTCTGTGATATACCTTCAAGACCGCTCAATAGTTAACTTTATCAGCGGGGTCAAAATGTCTCTGGTGACCACAGCTGCAGTGCAAGCAGGGGTGTCGGTGATGCAGCTTAGGCGGCAGCATCGGTGAGGCCAACGTTGCGGTGCTGTCGAAGTCAGTGCGACGAGGCGGTGCCCGCAGCTATGGTGCCAGCGGGACAGCGATAGTCCGGGCGTGCAGTTAGGACAAATCAGAAATATTAACCCCTTCGCAGCGGTGGGTGGGGGGGCGCACAGCGCTTCGGTGCTCGTGATGAGCTCAGCTCGTCACGCAGCACGGTGGCGCTGCGCTCATGATGAGCTCAGCTCGTCATGACCGCACCCGTTTCTTAGAACGCTCAGCACAGCGGGGGAATTAGCCCCGCGTGCGAGCATTGCGCGGCTCATGACAAGCTCAGCTCGCCATGAGCACACGACCACCGTGCCTCCTGATGAGCTGAGCTCGTCATGAGCAGCGATGTGGTTAAAGATTAAAGCATAAAGAATTGGTACTTAGTTACATATCTGGACCTTGTATAGCTACCTCAAATTATACTGGCACCCCCAGCGTAAAATGGGACCTAGCAAAACCATCAATGAGTCCCCACCATGGAAGGTGCACCAATGACCCATAAGTGAACACTGATGCTAGAGCCAACATTACAAGTGGAAGTATTCTCGCCATTTTGAAAAAAAAAAGATGTTATTCCATCTTGTACACATGCCTCCTATCGCGTGTATCACGTCTGCCTGATTAATTGATTCCCCATTCAACCGCCGCTGCATTAATTAAAGAAATTAAGCGGTCCTGAGGAAGGTAGATTCAAATATCTCTTATCCAGTGAAGCATGCGTCGGCCTGTTTGTCTTCCAGCTGGCGGCATAACCGTGGACCTTATTGAAGGGTTCTCGCCATGAGTTTTTATTGCATGCCATTGTAAGCTGGAACAGCAATGTATGTGATGTGTGTATGAGTGTGTTTGGCATGAAAGGATATGACTGAATGTGAGGTTAGTTGAGAGGTGATACTGGACAGCATCACAACATGGGGATATGTACAATTATGCATTTTTGAATGTACAAATTGCACAATTATGCTATTTTTGCACATCCGAGACAGCTGAAAAATGTTGAAATATTTATGAATTGCACTGTACATATGAACACATAAAATCATGTCTTTTTAATATAAAAAAAATTTGAATAAACAAATGTTCTACTATTTTTGAGATTCATTTATAAGGATGGACAATAAACAAAGATATAAATAAATGCATTTTCGTTGTATCTACTGATGGTTACAGCAAAGGGACAGCCTGTTTGAGCTTAATACAGCCATTGTTGAATAAATGTAGGTCGAGTGGGAGGTTGAGTATATATATATATATATATATATATATATATATATATATATATATATATATATATATATATATATATATATATATATATATATATATATATATATATATATATATGTATATATATATTTATATTACCTACTGGCGGGCGCCAGTAGGTATATATAGTTAGGATTTTTTTTAATAGGGATTTCTGAAAATTCTATGTTGAATAACTTTGGCGTTGATGGACGGAATTGGCTGAAATTTTCAGAAAAATGGCACATTTTGTTTCTGAGCGTCCCCTGAAAGTTTGGGGGGGTTTCGTCAAGCGGGGGCCGAGAAAAAAGGGGGGTCCCAAAACGTGTTTTTAACATTGAGTTTTCCATAGGGCGGTTGGGCTCACTTTTAGCCCGAACGGCTGAATGGATTTCCACCAAACTTGGCAAAATTGTAGGGACTGGTACCCCGATGTGCCTTTGCTATGTCTCAAGATATATGCTCCAGTGGTTTTTCCGAAAAATTAACTTTAAAAAATATATATTGGGCTACATTGGGCTATATATATGTTAGAGCCCAAATGTAGCCCAATGTAGCCCAAAGATGGCCACCAGAGACAAAAAAAACCAAATGTAGCCCAAATATCAGCCAGATGTAGCCCAACTATAGCCCAATGACAGAATGTCCCAGAGTGTCCTAAAGAACAACTAGAGCGCTAACAGTCTTACTTATGACAAAAGTATGGCACACCTGAAGTCCTCTTGATTGGAATAAAGTGTTAACACTTAAAACATTTAATTTGCAGAGGAACAAAATGAGGGGGTTCATTTTGCCATAGAAATTATGATTATTGCTGAAGAAAGAAAAATTAGGGCACATTTTGAGTGACTTCTCAAATCCTCTTATATTTCATTAAAACAATTCTGATATGCAGTCTCCCAAGATGGCCACCAGAGACAAAAGATCCCAAATGTAGCCCAAATATCAGCCAGATGTAGCCCTACTATAGCCCAATGACAGAATGTCCCAGAGTGTTCTAAAGAACAACTAGAACGCTAACAGTCTTACTTATGACAAAAGTATGGCACACCTGAAGTCATCTTGATTGGAATAAAGTGGTAACACTTAATACATTTAATTTGAAAAGGAACAAAATGAGGGGTTTCATTTTGCCATAGAAATTATATATATATATATATATATATATATATATATATATATATATATATATATATATATATACACATTACCTACTGGCTATCGCCAGTAGGTATATATAGTTAGGATTAATTCTCTATGGAACTTTTGAAAATTCTATGTCTAATAACTTTGGCGTTTGTGGACAGAATCGGCTGAAATTTTCAGGAAAATGGCACATTTTGTTTCTGAGCAGCCCTTGAAAATTTGGGGGGGTTTTGTCGAGGGGGGCCGAGAAAAAAGGGGGGTCCCAAAATGCGTTTTTCCCATGTTAATTTCCATAGGGCGGTTGGACTCACTTTTAGCTCGAACGGCTGAATGGATTTGCACGAAACTTGGCAAAATTGTAGGGACTGTTAGCCCGATGTGCCTTTGCTAGGTCTCAATATATGTGCTCCAGTAGTTTTTGAGAAATTAACGTTCAAAACAAGATATATATCTGTAACAGCGCTCCGGGCTGCGCTCCGGTTCGCTTACTTTTCGCGAAACGGAACTTTGCGCGCAGAAAGCTGATTGGCTCTCCGGTGTCTGTCAACATTCTAAACAGTCCGGAGCGGCCGCCATCTTATCTCTCGGTAGGATCGAGAGAGAAGAAGAGGTGAAAAACAAAGGGGGAATTTAATGAAAGGGGGCAAGGTATACCTCTCTTGACCCCCTAGGAATGATGTTGGGGTTATTAAAGGGTCTCGTGGGGAAAATAAAAAAATATATATTTTTCACGGTAGAAGCGCTTCCCGGGCCGCGAACTGGGCCGCAAACTGGTAGCGAAACGGGAATTCGCCATTTTGTGTTTCGTTTTAATTAAATTACTAGGTATAAGGGGGTGTGGGAGACGTATCCTGACCCCTTATGTTTTCTGAGGGTGGCTGAGGAGGCTCATATATGTTGATGTCTTCCAGCGGCTGTGCATGAGCTTTTTTTTTTTTTTGCTGCGTGACGTTTGTTAACGTTTGATTCGATGGAAATCAGGAAGTGTTGACCACCATTTTGTCACTGCGAGTAAATATTTTGTTATAAATGAATCCTTATTGATAAACATTGTCTGCGCCATCTTGCCTTTTTGTCCAATGCCACAATTTTGTCGTGCACGGCAGCCATTTTAGATGCCTTGACCAGACCCATTCTCTGCACGCCGTCGATTCTCAGCACGGCTCCCCACCCTCGCAAGCATCTCCCCCACGCACTGGTCACCCCCGCTCTCTCTCTCATGCATGGGCCATATACTTCCCCCCATCTGCGCTGCTCTTCCCTGAGAATCACACCCTGTGCCCGCCCGACACCTCCCTTTCACCCTATTCACTACCGCACCCTCTGACACTCCTCTTCCTCTGTGTCCGATTGTCCAGGCCGGACCCAGGCTATCACCTAGCCCTGCGGATGTAGTTTATGGCCCCAGCTGTAGAGAATCCAGACATACCAATCCTCCCGATTCAGGCGTGAGACTACTGATTTCAGTGCTAGTCTTCCGCCTCCCGATTCCTGCAAGGAAAAACCCGGGGGCATATTACCAACAACTAGCGATAATTTTTGTCTCTAACTTGTTTAGAGACAAAAATTATCGCCGCACATCGGCGAATTTTATCGCAGATAAACCTTGCTATTAGCAAGGTTTATCGCAAATGCGATAAAAAACGGCCGCAATGCATGAATATCGCTGAAAAGTCAGCGATATTCATGCATTATCCAGCAAATGCTCTTAGCCATGTTATCCACCTTCCATTGGATAACATGGCTAAAAACTGCTCAGGGCAGGTGTTAGCTTTTGGAGATATTCGCGCTTAGCGCGAATATCTCCAAAAGTTGGTAATAGGAGATAGCGATGGTTAGGGACTGTTTCCAGTCGCTAACATCTTGGCACGCCCACTTTGCATGTCATTAGTGATAAATATCACTGACATACAAAGCGGGGCCCAAGATGGTCGCTATCTCCTTTTAGCTGTCACTAACTGGTGTTAGCGACAGCTTGGTAATAGGGAGATAATTTTATCTCCTTTTTTTGGCTTTTAAAGCCAAAAAAGCGGAAATAAACCCCCTTGATAATATGCCCCACGATTCCTCGGGGGTTTCAGCTGACAGGGCTTGGTATTGTGTTACGTGCTAATTCTTCCAGGAAACGTCAGAGGGTGGATGCAGGGGTTCTAGAAGGGGTGATAAACCATTTAAGCCTCATGAACAAGCGCATGGTCTTTTAAAGATTTGTGAAGTACTCGGGGCGGCGGTGTGTGTGTGCCCTCTTTCAGGAGCGGGCGGGGGGGCACTGCCAGCAACTTGCCAGGCCAGGTAGTGTTCAACACGTGCATCACCCTTTCTCTGCCTGCTATTGCGCTCCATGCTTCGGAAAGGTAAGAAAAAGAACGTGCATTTGAGTTTGAAATGTCCGATCCTGTAGCAGTACACTTGCAAAGCCCACACATGACAATAACCCGATTCAAGGCCCCATTCACCCGATTTTTTAAAAATATATAGCACTCCAACAAAGTAGGATTATAAAACTTTATTAACTTTTAAATATAACGAACGCAACAAAAACTGTAAATATATTTAAACATTTTTTGAAATTAACCAGAACTATAACGATAACAACAACAACAACAATAATATAACTTTTATGCCTAAATTATGCAAACATTTAGCTAATCTGCTAAAGGGGGGAGTCGCCATTTCTTTACAATAATCAATAATGAAAAATCAACATCAATAGGGTTGTCCGTATTCCCGATGCAGCACTATAGTGCAACATACACAGCACCTGGGGTGTCAAGAGTGAACAGGTCCTAGCTGCTTAACCAATGACTGACAAATGCTATATTAAACACTTACTATGTATAATACTTGCGTTCACAATAGTTTTACTTTACAAAACAGAACAAAAGATGTCCCCTGTAAGTAAACCCATATTAGCTGTTTCAGTTATTGAACATCCTAAGGTTTTATGACATGGGGAACAGTGGTGATATCCTGGGCGGGTGATGGAACTGGGATTGTTAATGGAAAAACATCTACAAAGAAAACTATTGGTGAATTATACTTCTCCGGAAACTATAACGATAACAACAACAACAACAATAATATAACTTTTATGCCCAAATTACGCAAAGATTTAGGTAATCTGCTAAAGGGGGGAGTAGCCATTTCTTTTGATAATTTATTTATCCATCCGTAGCCTCTCTAATCTCCATTACAATATGTTTCTTGCTGTCGCTAGCTGATGAAAAAACTAAAGTGATAACTTCCTCATCCTTATTTTGTCTTTCTTTGTTCCTTAAGATGTTATCTGTGTCAACCTCTTCCGAGAATGCTGATGCGTTAGGGATTTCCTTGTGTTTCTTAATAGCATTGGTGTCTGCACACTTCTTTGTCAATTCTGTGAACATGATAACTGCTTCATAAACAGACAATATCTTTGTTTAGTCATTAGTGTTAAGTCTGTCTGAAACTACAGTGCCCTTCTGTTTTTCTTTCTTCAGGCTCTACAGAGTTTTGTGTGTTGTTCTTTTGAGCGACAATTATTCCAGAGGTTTCAGGTTCACTTGTTTTGTCCTGCAGTGAGTTAACAGCTTTAGAGACTTCATGTTTATTTGCTATGTCCTGCTGTTCGTCAACTGCTTCAGAGACGTCAGCCTCATTTCTAATGTTTGACTAGATCCTGGACCTGCCCGGCCGCGCCCAAAATAGCGCCGGTGTAAATGGGACTCGTAACTGCTTGTTGTGTACTGGTTGCCCAACCTTGATATCACGAGATACGTATGCAGTTTTGAAGCACATGGCGGAGGCTCGTCTGCTGTAGTGGGGCGCCCCTTTATCGTTTCAGTCGCCATTCCGCCCGCTTTTGCTACACTGTGCCTTTTCCGCCATTCAGCTGTTTACCGCCCGCTCTTACGGCTACAACGTCTCGCTCACCATGTAGTTGAGTTGCTCCCACTCTTGCGGTGCAGCGATAGGCGGCTGCCACAGGACTCTTAAAATGGCGGCCGGCTCTTCGGATTTGGGCCTGGTCCAGTAAAATGGCCCTGGGACACCTTGGAACTCGGACGCTTGTCTGCCAGGGCTTGGGTTCCATTCTCGAAAGCGTCCCCTCAGCCTTGAAGATTGTACAAAAGTCTTGGGGGCCCTCGACTCCCGCAGGCTTCCAGTGGGGAGCGGCTGCCATGATTGCTTGCGGAATGGCCACGACGGAGCTACGAGATGGTGGTGCTCTCATGGTGACGCCAGCTTCAGTCTGAAACATCCAGAAACAAGGTGGGGCTTTCATCGTTTGGGAAAAAAAATGTTTTAATCCAATGAAAAGTGTTATTTTTAGGTCACATGACCTAGTCTTACATCATTAGGAAAACAAAAGTAAAATGAACCAATGAAAAGTTTTATTAACAAGTCACATGACCTGTTATGCTTACGTTACGCGCTGCGCGGCGCGCTCTGGATCGTTTCCGGGAAGCTGCGCCTTGCGCACCGGAGCACTTCCGGGTGCGCTAACGCGGCGCGTCATATGACGCATTACGCGACAATGCAGGTCCAGAATATAGTCAAAATGTCTCCACCAACCAGCGGTCGGAATACAACCGCTTTCAGCAGTCCAAAAAGTTCGGTTAAATCTTAAGAGCGGGAGCAACTCAACTACATGGTGAGCGAGACGCTGTAGTCGCAAGAGCGGGCGGTAAACAGCTGAATGGCGGAAGAGGCACAGAGTACCAAAAGCGGGCGGAATGGCAACTAAAACGGTAAAGGGGCGCCCCACTACAGCGTGTCTTCAGGTCAAACGGATTGTGGGACAAGGTCCAGAATGGAAGAGTCATCAAAAGGGAAAAAATTCCGCCGGACCCCGGGAGCCGGCCGCCTATGTCGGGGGCGATCTCAGGCCACACCAGGGCAACACGACTTGGGGAGGGGGCAGGAGCCAAGCGCCCCCTCTCAGTCCGCGCCATCTCACCGCCCCTCGGGGGCCTCCGTCAGGCGGTTTAGGGAGGCACCGTATCACATTGTTTTCCAATGCAGTCAGGTCCACAAACGGACCCCACTTACTTTGAATAGTGAAGCTGCAGCAGGTGCAAATAAGGTTTAAACAGTGTTACAAGCGCTGCTTAGAACTCTGAAGTATGGCACTCAACATCCAGGACTTATGCCATTTGTGTAAGGCAGTGACATCGAAGCAACTCAGGGCCAAAAAGCATGAACGAACATTCACGTATGAAAATCTTATTTGGGGAAGGGGCAGGATCCAAACGCCCCCTCCCAGTTCGCGCCACTACACTGTATGTGGAAAATCTGAAGCCATCGTTCTACAAACTCTCAACACTTGCTATCAGTGCATGAGTTTCATGCTCGATCGATTGAGCTAGCCGGATCGGGCAATAAAAAGTATAAAATAGTTATGTAAATAGTTATTTAATAAAATGTTTTACCCTGTTTCTTTGCTGGTGTGTTGTCTATATTTATAATATTTGCATAGGGTTTGTCGTTATTTTGGGCGGGGTGGGTGGCGGAGTCGAGCTGTCTTGCAGCCCTCATGGTGTGGAGCTCAGTTTATTTCACTATTTTCGTATTTCTCATGAAGGGTTGTTCCTAATGTTTGTATTTTACCGAGGTCAAAAAGATTACTTTTATTTTTTTACACGATTTTTCACTATCTGCAAAGACTAAACAGAGTATTGCGACTTTGTGCTTGTTTGTAAATAGAGAATGATCCAAAGAGAACCAATTCTAAAACAGTAAATGCTTGGATAACAATCAATCAAATGGAGAGACAAGCAGGTACGATGGATTACAACGGGGGTAAAGGTCTGCGTTAACTACCGTTCACTATCTGCAAAGAGAGAGTACTACTAAGAGAAAAGAGGGGAGGGGGGGGCAGCGTTCAAAGCACATCAGCGTGCATAAACACGAAAACGTTTTTACCTATCACGTACTTGACATTTGACAGCTTTTGATATTTGCTATTAAAAAACCATTGAAATTCACAGAAAAAACCATAGGTTATAGTCCATATATAGTTAGGAATTTGCATTTACAAAACCTTGAAAATTCAATGAAAAAACCATTGGTTATAGAAGATATATAGTTAGGAATTTGCATTTACAAAACCTTATTTTACTCGCATAAAACCATTGAAATTCCTTATATAGTTAGATGCGCTAACTATATATCGCGCACCCGCAATCCACTGCTGATGATGTCACATATTACATCATTCATGACATGGTCAGTGACATCACTGATGACATCACTGATGACATCTCAAATGACATCACTGATGACATCTCAAATGACATCACTGATGACATCACTGATGACAACTCAAATGACATCACTGACAACATCACAGATGACATCATTCATGTGTTTATACGATGAACCTCTACAGACTCTGATATATCCTTAGATACACTCAGTGAAAACAGACACTCACAGATTGTCACTCATCCATGGAGTTACTCATACACCTAGACAGTCATGCAAAGAATCAATCACACCTCCAATTCCTCAACTATACAGTTATACACACCTTACTTATTGAAACATATTCTAACACATATTTACTCTCTTATATAATCCCTAATAAAAGTTCACAATGATCCATACAGCCACTCACACATTCACTGGCTCTTATGCACAGTTATTTATATATGTCAACTCTCACATGTACTGTGTTTTACATATGTACTTACTTTGACATGTAGCACTGAGATATCCATTCACTCACCAATACACTCATGCACACAGTCAACCGCCCATACAGCTGTTTCCACATGCACTTTTGAAACCATACATCTAGTGAATCAACTGCTCACACATCTATGCACAGAGTCATACACCTCCCAGCCACCCACACACACACTCAGTCTCCCATACAAATACTTGGGCAACCAATCAATAACCCATATAGTTACTCATATAGCTACTTATCAACACATGCAACAGTTTACAGAACAACAGACATAATGATGCACAAATTAAGACAGTTTAGTCACTAACCCATGCACTCAGTGAGACACATTTAATCACTCACTCATACAGTCAGTCATGCACCTACTAAATCCTTCATCCAGACACTTATACATCCACTCATTCTTCAATATGTAAGACATATTTTAACTTTACAGAAACATACAGTCACTGGATGTTGTCATCAGTGATGTCATTTGAGTTGTCATCAGTGATGTCATCAGTGATGTCACTGACCATGTCATGAATGATGTAATATGTGACATCATCAGCAGTGGATTGCGGGTGCGCGATATATAGTTAGCGCATCTAACTATATATGGAATTTCAATGGTTTTATGCGAGTAAAATAAGGTTTTGTAAATGCAAATTCCTAACTATATATGTTATGTTATGTTATTTATTTATTTATATAGCGCTCAGCTACTCAAAAAGAGTGTCCCGGCGCTTTATTGGAGAAAGGAAAACTGCGATATAATAACATAACACCAGATAAAAGAAAAAAACAGAAGTGTCAGACAAAAACTCACAACAAACAGACTACTGAGTGAACAGCCAAGTTTTAAGGGCTTTTCTGAAGGCCAGCAGACTAGTGGCTCCCCGCAGAGCAAGCGGCAGAGAATTCCACAGCTGTGGCGCCAGCAATCCAAAAGAGCGGCCTCCGAGGCGCGCTTTCTTTACACGAGGAACAACTGCCAAGTACAGGGATTCCGACCTCAGAGACCTGGTCGGTTGATAAAAGACCAGTCTCTTTTGGAGATACTTAGCTCCCCCCTTGTGAAGAGCTTTATAGGCCAGAGTGAGAGCCTTAAAGGCGATCCGCTTGCGGATGGGAAGCCAGTGCAAAGATTTCAGCAGGCCCGAGGCACTGGAACGCCTATTCAGGCCATAAATTGCCCTTGCAGCGGCATTCTGCACCACTTGAAGCCGCTGCAGCAAGTACTCTGGAAGGCCCAGGTAAAGAATGTTGGAGTAATCCAGCCTGGACCCAATCAGAGCCTGGACTGTCAGTCTCCTGTGTTCCTCGGAAAGCAGGGGCAGAAAGCTTCGCAGCATCCTAAGGATGCCGAAGCAAGTGCCCGACACCCCCAAGATCTGAGATTTCAAGGTTAGCCTATTATCCATCTTGACCCCCAGATTCTTGGCAGCCTGAGAGGAACAAGACGGAGGGAACATATTCATTGGCCACCAGGCCTGCCAGTCTGGCTCTGTGTCACACCCAAAGAAAAGTACCTCGGACTTATCGGAATTGCACTTGAGGCTGTTCAGATGGAACCAGTGAAAAACAGCCCCAGGGCAATCCCGAATACTCTCCCCATCAAAGTCACCTCCTCTCTTACAAGAGAAGAGGAGCTGGGTGTCATCCGCGTAGGATACGATCTGGGCGCCCAACGACTCCACCAGCGCCGCCAATGGGGTCATAATGATATTAAAGAGGGTCGGGCTCAAAATAGAGCCCTGTGGGACCCCGACTCCCAGAGGCGGCATCACGGCGGAATCCGGCGGGGCCCAGATCGTTTGCCGGCGGCCGGCTAGAAAGGAAGAAAACCAATCGAACACCGTCCCCCATGTTCTATAACCAATGGTTTTTTCATTGAATTTTCAAGGTTTTGTAAATGCAAATTCCTAACTATATATGGACTATAACCTATGGTTTTTTCTGTGAATATATATATATATATATATCCATCACAAAGGTTGCCTGGAATGAGGAAGCCCACGCAGGAGTAAACAAATCACCACATCTTTAATGGAAAATCGGCAATTAGAAACAGTGCAGAGGTGTCTTGCTGAAAGTCAGTCCTGTGCCCAACGCGTTTCATGCTTACGAGCATTTCGTCAGGGGCTCGCAGGTTTGAAAAGGAATCACAGGTGGCAGCAGTTTTAAAAGGCACCATAGTTTCATTGTCCCCGCCCAGATGGGCGTGGCCACGCCTGTGGCCTTCTGGATCTTGTTGTGCCAAATAATTTTATCTCCAGTGAGCCGCTGCGACCAGGCTCCAAATATCAATTAAAATGAATGCCCAAGTGGGTAGCAAAAGCTTGCCTCACGCCGCTTCTTGTGCTCCAAGTGTTTAACCATAGGGTTTCTCCTGCCCACATGTTGCAGCGTTTAGGGCGTAGCAACTGGGCTGTTGAACAACAGCAGGGCTTCACTCGCAGCTCAGGCTGCGCTGCTACAAATCCATCACAAAGGTTGCCTGGAATGAGGAAGCCCACGCAGGAGTAAACAAATCACCACATCTTTAATGGAAAATCGGCAATTAGAAACAGCGCAGAGGTGTTTTGCTGAAAGTCAGTCCTGTGCCCAACGCGTTTCATGCTTACGAGCATTTCGTCAGGGGCTCGCAGGTTTGAAAAGGAATCACAGGTGGCAGCAGTTTTAAAAGGCACCATAGTTTCAATAAAAAAGAAGTAATTTTACCCAACAAAAAATTGTGGAAGATCAATCAATTGATAGACTGTACAAGCACGCACGTGGTATATGTAATCGAATGCCCGTGCGCACTGAAATATATTGGAAGTGCGAAGAAACAATTCAAATTACGCATCCTGGAGCATATCAGAGCCACAGTAAATAAAGACAAAAACAATGCTGTCGTGAAACATATGGAGTTGATGCACAATAGTGACTGGAAACTCTTGAAAACATATGCACTGGAATGTGTCCTGCCACACGAAAGGGGCGGAGATCAGGAGAAACAACTTAGATGTAGAGAATCCAGACAAATTCTAAACTTCCGAACGATGAGCCCCTGGGGTTTAAATCAGAGTGAAGAACTCTATGTACATTTATGATTAAGTGGACAATTTGAGAACTGTTTGTGTACCAAAATAATTTCTTTGCAATGAGAAATAGAGACTAATAGAAGACAAGGTTAATGAAAATATGTGTGTGAGTGGGAATGGGTTGATACATCTTGGAACAGCGTATCCTCTTGTGTACATTATGAATTAATAATGATATAATGACTGGTTGAGAATATGAGAATACATAGGTTGATGTGGGGGTAACAAAATAACCTATAATCAATTGAGGTGACAATGTAGACAACGGAAGGGGTATCTACATGATGACCATTAGCCCACCAGAGGGCCTTGATCAGTGTAAAATTCAGCATAATTGCTCACCAGAGAGCTCTATTTTACATCCCATGTTTAAATTACTTTGCCCACCAGAGGGCATTCAACCCCCCTTCCTGGTGTCCTTCGTGTGTCTAATTGATAAACACAAGGCATTACCCTTCTATATATACAAAACTTGAACTAAACGTATGGATCGCCAAGTTATGATTACATATCTGAAATGTTATATACATTGTAACAATGCAATTGATATATAATAACATCGCTGTTCCCTACCAATACACTTTGTTTTATATAAAAAAACTACAATTCCCAGGTTACTTCCTGTCGTGGGACAGGAAGTGAGATCAGCATCATGTGTTGTTGAGGCGGTTTTTTCTAAAAATACAAAAGAGAACCGTAACATTGTATCCCTACCGTGATCAAGTAACAGTGAGTTGCTAAACGCGTTGGTGTTGTGCGATGAATGCTGCTTTCTGAAAATAAATCGTGAAAATTTGGGAAACATATCCTGTGTTGAGTGCTGACTTGCGCTATCGGCTGATAGCTTTTGGAGAATATATATATATATATATATATATATATATATATATATATATATATATATATATATATATTACCCTCTGGCAGTCGCCAGTGGGTATATATACTTAGGATTTTTTTTAATAGGGATTTCTGAAAATTCTATGTTGAATAACTTTGGCGTTGATGGACGGAATTGGCTGACATTTTCAGAAAAATTGCACATATTGTTTCTGAGCGTCCCCTGAAAGTTTGGGGGGGTTTTGTCAAGCGGGGGCCGAGAAAAAAGGGGGGTCCCAAAACATGTTTTTAACATTGAGTTTTCCATAGGGCGGTTGGACTCACTTTTAGCTCGAACGGCTGAATGGATTTCTATGAAACTTGGCAAAATTGTAGAGACTGTTTGCCCAATGTGCCTTTGCTAGGTCTAAAGATATGTGCTCCAGTGGATTTTGAGAAATTAACGTTAAAAAAAATATATATATCTGTGACAGTGTCCCGGTTAGCGCCCCGGTTCGCGTACCAGACGCGTAACAGAACTTGGCGAGGAGAAGCGGATTGGCTCTCCGGTGACTGTCAACATTCTAAACAGTCCGGAGCGACCGCCATCTTGTCTCTCGGTAGGATCGAGAGACAAGAGGTGGAAATAAACGAAGGGGGAAATGAATGAAAGGGGGCAAGGTAGACCCCTCCTGACCCCCTAGGATTGATGTGGGGGTTATTAAAGGGCCCCGCGGGGCAAAAAATGTAAAAAAAATGTTTTCGATTTTCGCGGTGGAAGCGCTACCCGGTACGCGAACCGGGTAGCTCACCGGTAGTGTAACGGGAGTCCGCCATCTTGTGTTTTGGACGAATTTAGTCACAAGATGGAGGATAAACAATGTTGGGAATGGGTATAAGGGGGCACGGGAGACATATCCTTACCCCCTAGGTTTTCTGAGGATGGCTGAGGAGGCCCATATATGTAAAAAAAAACAGCCTTTTTTTTCAAATTTTTGCACGGTTAGCGCCCGGTCCGCGCACCGGGTAGCGTTCCGGAAAGCGTAACAAGGGGAAAACCAATGGGAAACAGTAAAATAATATTGGTGGGTTATCCTGGAGGTGACGCACCTCAGCAACGCTATAATTGATTGGATGCCACCTCTGCATGTGGCGGTGCATAGTATAGTTTCCAAAACTATACTTTTTGTCTGTGCCTCGGGACAGAACTGCATTGCAATGAGGCATGTCACCAGCCGGGCATTGACCTTTTTTTGCCCTCGAGGGTAAGAAAAAAATTGCCATATAAAATGGTCTAAGCGGTGGGATTGCCGGGGCTCTTCACGCAAGAACTGCCTCGGCTCTACCTCCTCTTCCTCTTCTTCTTCCTCGTCCTCTGGGTTTGGAAGGAACTGTGCAGGTGGTCCTTCCTTCCTAGGTGGTTGTGGTGGTGGTGGGGGTCCACCAGCTGCAGCTACTACAGATGCCATGACTGAACAAGCAGAAACAGGTCTTCCTCTCACAAAGATGAAAGTCAGAGTGAGGAAAAAAGGTGGGGGCTTGCATCATTTGGGAAAAAAAAATGTTCTAAACCAATGAAAAGTGTTATTTTCAGGTCATATGACCTGTTACGCTTACGTTACGCGTCCCACTCCGCGCCCGGAGCGCTTCCGGGGTGCTGCGCTTCGCGCCTCGGGTCGCGCTCCGGAGCATTTCTGAGTGCGCTAACGCGGCGCGTCATAAGACGCATTACGCGGCAACGCGATACGTCACGCTGATGCGTTACGATGTTGCGGCAGTTGCGCTAACGGAACGTTTCCCGGTGCGCGGATTGGGTCGCGCCACCAAATTGAGCTAACGGGAAGCTACCCGGTGCGCGGACCGGTAGCAAAAAAAAAAAAAAATTATATACATAAAAAAATTATATTAAATACATAAAAAATATATTTTCCTTTAAAAGAAGAATACATTTTACAGCTTTTGATATTTGCAATTAAAAAACCATGAAATTCACTGAAAAAACTATAGGTTATAGACCATATATAGTTAGGAATTAGCATTTACAAAACCTTGAAAATTCACTGAAAAAACCAAAGGTTATAGACCATATATAGTTAGGAATTAGCATTTACAAAACCTTATTTTACTCACACAAAACCATTGAAATTCGCATATTTAGTTAGTTGCACTAACTATATATCGCGCACCCGCAATCCACTGCTGATGATGTCACATATTACATCATTCATGACATGGTCAGTGACATCACTGATGACATCACTGATGACATCTCAAATGACATCACTGATGACATTTCAAATGACATCACTGATGACATCTCAAATGACATCACTGATGACATCTCATTTGACATTACTGATCACATCACTGATGATATCATTCATGTGATAATACGATGAACCTCTTCAAACTCTAATATAACCTTAGATACAATCAGTGTAAACAGACACTCACAGACTGTCACTCATCCATGGAGTTACTCACACACCTAGTCAGTCATGCAAAGAATCAATCACACCTCCATTTCCTCAACTATACAGTTATACACACCTTACTTATTCAAACATATACTAACACATATTTACTCTCTTATACAATCCCTGATGCAAGTTCACAATGATCCATACAGCCACTCACACATTCACTGGCTCTTATGCACAGTTATTTATATATGTCAACTCTCACATGTACTGTGTTTTACATATGTACTTACTTTGACATGTAGCACTGAGATATCCATTCACTCACCAATACAATCATCGACACAGTCAACCACCCATACAGCTGTTTCCACATGCACTTTTGAACCCATACATCTAGTGAATCAACTGCTCACACATCTATGCACAGAGTCATACACCTCCCAGCCACCCGCACACACGCTCAGTCTCCCATACAAATACTTGGGCAACCAATCAATAACCCATATAGTTACTCATATAGCTACTGATCAACAACACATGCAGCAGTTTACAGAACAACAGACATAATGATGCACAAATTAAGACAGTTTAGTCACTAACCCATGCACTCAGTGAGACACATTTAATCACTCACTCATACAGTCAGTCATGCACCTACTAAATCCTTCATCCAGACACTTATACATCCACTCATTCTTCAATATGTAAGACATATTTTAACTTTACAGAAACATACAGTCACTGGATGTTGTCATCAGTGATGTCATCAGTGATGTCATTTGAGATGTCATCAGTGATGTCATCAGTGATGTCACTGTACATGTCATGAATGATGTAATATGTGACATCATCAGCAGTGGATTGCGGGTGCGCGATATATAGTTAGTGCAACTAACTATATATGCGAATTTCAATGGTTTTGTGTGAGTAAAATAAGGTTTTGTAAATGCTAATTCCTAACTATATATGGTCTATAACCTATGGTTTTTTCAGTGAATTTTCAAGGTTTTGTAAATGCTAAATCCTAACTATATATGGTCTATAACCTATGGTTTTTTCAGTGAATATATATATATATATATATATATATATATGGATGCCTTCAATCCTCTCTGCACGACCCAGCCGGCGCCCTGCCAAAGGATGAACCACAGACACCTGAAGAACGTGGAATGCAGGTCTTTTATTTTTCAATGCTTTGTCAGACGCGTTTCGAAAACCGTAGTTTTCTTTCTCAATGTACAAACATATAGTCCACTTTTGGTTTTTATACCATTTTTTCAAAATGTGATGCTTTCCCCCTCTCCATGTGACAAAATAAACAGAAAGGAAATACTGGTCAGGTATGCATGCTGGGACTTGTAGTTTGCAAGACCTCATCCAACAATTTAGCATATGTATTTTGCATAATTACCACCTGAATGCAGTAAAATAACTCGCTGCAGCATAGAATGCACAAACTATATCCATGGTTTTCAGTCATAATTCAAGTTGATGTTTTCATAATATAATATTATCACCTTTGATATGTTTCAAAATGAATATAAATAAATATATAAATATAACCATTAGAAAAATATATATATACATATGACCCATATAATATCAAAAGCACATATATAAATATATATCTATTGTCAATTGATAAAAACAGGCATCATATATGTACAGAATGCAATATAAAAATAGAAATCGACTATTAAAATAGAGAGTCTAAAATTCTATACAATTATTACGGAATAAATTCCTGATTTCATTATTCGGTGAACATCATCAACCAGTGGAAAACTACGTGAGGTATGTGCAAAATTATGCAGAGTGCAAAGTTGCAAATTATGTGCAAATTATCTATATTATAGCAGCATCCTGGAAATTCCTTGATAAAGTGCAAAAAAGTAAAAGTGATTATTTTTAAATTTCACTCAGATATACTATTTACTGGTGAGAATATTAACTCATTCATGGTTTTAAAATTTACAGGAGAAAAAAAGGTTTCTACTTGTAATGTGAAAAACTAAAAACAGTATTGAGATATAAAAGGGGGGGGAGGCCAAAATTATATGTATGAGGAATTCAAAAATATTCAGGTTTGGAGATACACAGAGGATACGGGGTTTTGGGGGATGGAACATCAGAGGAAATGGTGTAAATCCTCTGTGTTGTTCAGTCCATTGGGGTGTCGGCTGTCTAGTTCCATGATGAATTTAGACTCCAACTGACGTAGGTTCTTGTCCCGGTTGCCACCTTTCGGATCGTCATCTATTGCAGCAATGACAAAATATTTTAGATCCGCCAGTTTGTTATTATGGATGGCTTTAAAGTGTCTTGCAACCGGGTAGCTACTGTCATTATTGACAATGGCCCGTAGATGTTGTAAGATCCGGACGTGCACTTGCTGCTTGGTACTTCCCACATACCTAAGCCCACAAGTGCACGTCAGGATATAGACTGCATATTCTGTTTTGCAGTCATAACACCCCTGGATTTTAAACTCTGTTGGACTGAAAGGCGTGATGTACTTTTTAGTTGTTACCCCAAATTTACAAGCTCGACATGACGAGCATTTGAAAAATCCCTGTTTTACAGGTAACCATGGAGTTGATTTCTTTTTGGGTTTACTGGTAAGATCAGGAATACTCTTGGCAATTTGACTTCTCATAGAGACACCCCTCCGATATGTTATAGTCGGGTTATCTGGTAATTCTGGTTTCATAACCGCATCAGTCTGTACTATTGGCCAATTACGGTTAACTATAGACCGGATTTGGCGATGCTGGTTATTATAAGTAAGAATTAATCTCGGGGTATTGGTATTGGGATTCTCCTCACTTTCTGGTGGTTCTCCTATCTCTATGTTGGTATTCAACAATGATTCCCTGGGTCTATTATTGACTTTCTCCAAAGCCTTTTGTAGACTTTGTGCCGTATAGCCTCTTCTGCGGAATCTCTCAATGGCTTCTCGCATACAAGTGTTCTGCTGCTCCACACTGCTCCATATACGCTTGATGCGGAGAAGCTCACCATATGGAATGCTCTCAATCAAATGTCGGGGGTGAGCACTGGAGGCATGCAACGTGGAGTTGCCAGCCGTCAGTTTCCTGTGTAAAGTTGTTCTTATCTCACCATCCTCCACATATACCTTGGTATCAAGAAATTCTACCTCAGAACAGCTTATATGTGAAGTAAAGTTCAGATTGATTTGATTGGCATTGATGTCACCTATAAAATCGATTGCATTCTCCTTAGTGCCCTTCCACAGGACAAAGACATCATCTATAAATCTTAACCACAACTTTATGTGGGCTCCATATTTTAAAGATAGTTCTTGTCTTAATGTCTGCTCCTCCCACCAGCCAACCACTAAACAGGCATAGCTGGGGGAGAAGCACGACCCCATAGCTACACCTCGGCATTGTCTGTACATCTTCTTTCCGAATAAAAAATAGTTGTTATTTAAACACCATTTGATACTCTTCATGATCATTTTGTTATGTTCATGGCTTTCAATAGACCTGGTTAAAAGGAAGTGTTTCACTGCATTAAGTCCAACTTCATGATCTATGCAGGTGTATAGGGATTCTATATCCATAGTTATTAATTGCATATCATCTTCCCAATCAATGTTCATTATTTTTACTAAAAAATCACCAGTGTCTTTTACATAAGAAGGTAATTCTTTTACCAGATCTTGTAAAAAAAAGTCGATGTATTGGGATAAGTGCTCACTTGCACTATCAATTACCGATATAATGGGACGTCCTGGGACGGGTGTCCTTTCTTTATGAGTTTTGGGGAGAAAGTAAATCGAAGGGATTATGGGAGAGTCATTCCATAGGAAGGCATATTCGTCCTTCGAGATCATGTTGTCTCTTTTGCATTGGAGTAGGTGTTTCCTCAGTGTCTCCAAAGCTCTAGCATAGGTTTTGTGTGAGTAAAATAAGGTTTTGTAAATGCTAATTCCTAACTATATATGGTCTATAACCTATGGTTTTTTCAGTGAATTTTCAAGGTTTTGTAAATGCTAAATCCTAACTATATATGGTCTATAACCTATGGTTTTTTCAGTGAATATATATATATATATATATATATATATATATATATATATATATATCTGTTTTCCCCTTTTCTCTCAGACTTCATAATTACCATTAAGGGGTACCTTTGATTTCATACAAACCCCAGACTGTCACCAGAGGGTTCGAGCCACACCTTAAGACAAGGAGTGTCTCTCACTCGCTCAGAGAAGTTAGAGTGAATGGAGGCCACTTTATTGCAGCGTTCCTCTGACCGTGGAGTTGTCGCTGAAACTCGATAGTGAGACAACAATGACTTCACCAAAGAGAAACGTTTTCAAGAAGAATTCAGAGCCACTTCTATTTTACCAGCATGAAACGTGCCAGGAGTGACCCTAAGTGTTTGTGATATACCTTCAAGACGGCTCAATTGTTAACTTTTTCAGTTGAGTCAAAATGTCTTTGGTGACCACAGCTGCAGTGCAAGCAGGGGTGTCGGTGATGCAGCTTAGGCGGTAGCATCAATGAGGCTAACGTTGTGGTGCTGTCAAAGTCAATGCGATGAGATGGTGCCCATGGCCATAGTGCAAGCAGCGGCATTGAGTTTAGCGAGATGCAGCGTCGCCGGTGAGACCAGGGCTGCGGTGCCGTCGATCGAGGTCGGTTCGGCGTTCTCCAGCAAGCAGTGACCACGGCATCCGTGCAGGCAGTGTCGTTGGTGACAGCGTCGGGATGCTTTTCTTGCAGATTGCAGCCCAGGCAAAAACCTCCAGGGGCTGAGAACTGGGATAGGCACTACTTGGAAGGGTCAGGACTCCCCTCAATGGGGTCCAGACGCTGTAGATGAAGTCTTCGATGACCCTGAGACTTCCAACTGGGGGCAAGCACACACAAGCCATTGGAGAAACTTGGGAAGCAGGCTCAGAACACCAAATTCAAGTCCTTTCATTCCCCAAGACATAAGCAGCAACTGCAGGCCAATATGGCAAAACAACACCGCAATCTGGCAGTCCCTCCTCACAGTTCTTCCAGCTCTTCTTCTTGGCAGAGTCCTCAGTCCAGAAGTGTTCTAACAAAGAGGGTTACAGGTCCAGTACTTATACCCCTTTTGGCCTTTGAAGTAAGCATTTATTTAAGTCTTTGTAGTTCACAGGTTCTTGCCTTAGCTTTACACACTCCAGGGGAGATGGAGACAGCATTGTGAGAGGACAGGCACAGCCCTTTTCAGGTGTTAGTGACAACTCCTCCCACCACTCCAGCTCAGGAAGGCCCATCAGCCTGGTGATGGGCAATCAGGATGTGTAGGGCACACCACAGCTCCCTTTGTGTGACTGTCAGGAGTGAATGAAGGAACAGCCTCAGTCAGTCTAAACCAGATGATTATTCCACAAGCAGGCAGATCACAGAATGGTTAAAGCAATAAAAGGCCCACTTTCTAAAAGTTGCATTTTCAAGCAGACAATTCAAAACCAACTTCACTTAATGTTAGAACTAGAACTATGTGTTCCCTAACTTCACTACCAGAACCAGAATGCACTGCCAGAGTAGAGAGTTGTGTGCTGTCCCATACTGCTTTGGGACTGATCAGGTGTTATTTATGGGAGGTTCTTAAGCCTCCAAGGACAACATGGCGGTGCTTGGCTTTCCTTGCTAATCCTCCCCCTTCTTGTTAGGTTCCCTGTTTCCTGTTCGAGTTGTTATTGTGACCGATTGAAGCCCGTAGACTGCACTATCTTACTCCTGGAGTCTGAGCATGACGAATGCTAAAACCTTTCAAGCACTGTGTCTTTTGGATTTTTGACTACGGAAGAGCCGTGTTGTTTTTTGAGCGTCCCTGTGCTGCCTTGTAAACGGGACTGCGCACCTTTTTCTTTCTTTTACATTTGAACAAAAACTTTATTAGAAAAACAGGAGCACATCTGCTGTGGAGAAATCTCATTTCTTTTTGTGAAATGCAAGGACGCGTTTAATAGTTTGTTTGTGGGTCCTGTTTTCCTTCACGAAGATACCGTTAAGACGCTTTGCAATTTTTCCTAAACCTAAATCTTCGTGGTTAAACGCGAGGACGCATTTCCTTTTTGCCGAACTGATACTTAGTGGAGAATCGCGAGGACGCGTTTTCCTTTGTGCCGAATCTACATTCCTGGGTGAAACGTGAGGATGCGTTTGTCATTCCTGCCGAAGGCTCTCCATTACAAAACATGAGAACGCATCGACCTTCTGTTTATTTGGTGTTAAAGAAACATTACCCGGCTCATACCAGAGTTAACACTCCATTCCTTATTTTGGTGCTCTCTCTGCATGGATGGTAATTGATGCTTACTAAGAGCCCGAACTTTACCTGTAGTTTGCTTATTTAATTCTTCAGGACCTTATTATCGACACCTTTGTTTTCAAAGAGACCAAGACATTATTACTGTGATACCCTTTCCTTGGAGCCCTCTTCAGTCTAGTCATAGGTGGGTGTGGGATAGCACACAATTATGACCGTGTAATATATAGAGTTTCTAGGAGTTATATGTAGAAACACTTTATTGAATTCTTTTTCTTGTTCATGTCCTTTTCTTTTCCTTACGCAGCTATTCTGAAGATTCCTGCAGTGGACCCCCCCTTCAATTGGCTGACTGTCGATCTTGGTCTCTTCATTTTCTGAGGTTACTTACCTTCTCTGATGTGTTCTTTCGTAACACGGTCAGGGTGGTATCTTTAGTAAAGGTAGAGACATTTGCTTCGCTCCTGGGGAATTGGAATTCTGCCTGGATCAACTAAAGAACCCGACACTTAAAGATGTATTTCTAAATTGTGAGTTCAGGGAGCCCAAACTCCAAATCTCTATCTCTTCCCAGTTGAAAGTTACACTTGTAAGATATTGCAAGGCAGCTCCAATGAGGACCTATGGGAGAGATGGTCCTTGCAATAGTGAAAAACGAAATTGGCAGTATTTCACTATCAGGACATGTAAACACACCAGTACATGTCCAACCCTTCACATACAGTGCACTCAGCCCATGGGGCTACCGTGGGCCTACCTGAGGGGTACCTTACATGTAGTGGGAGGGAAGATTTGGGCCTAGCAAGTAGCCTAGCAAGTAGCCTAGCAAGTAGATGCACTTGCCAGGTCGACATGGCAGTTTAAATGTGCACAGACAGGCTCTGCAATGACAAGCCTGAGCCAGGTTTAAGGGGCTACTGAGTGGGTGGCACAATCAGTGCAGCACGCCCACTCGTAGCATTTAATTTTACGGGCCCTGGGCGCGTACATTGCACTTTACTAGGGACTTAAAAGCAAATTAAATGTGTCAATCATGAGGAAACCAAGTGTTAGTACAATTTACACAGAGAGCACTTGCACTTTAGCATGGTCTACAGTAGTAAAGTGCCCAGATACCTAAAATAAAAAAAGCAAAAACGAAGTCCAACACACAGTCAAAAATACAGGTGGTAGAGGCAAAAAGACTGGGGAAACCACACCAAGGATGCCAAATCTAACAATTTGTATTGCAACTTGTTTGTTTAACTAACTTGTATGCAAATAAATAAACATTTTGTTTTGTTTCTAGGAAATGGTGGCCTTAAAGCGCAACTTAAAACACAGAAAGGCAATGATTTATAGATCTTACCTTTGAGACCAGTTGGCTTTGCCAATGGTTTTTAGCCAGGCTGCACAGCATCTTCAATGCTGTTCAGCATGGCTAAAGTAAATAAAAACAATCCTTTGGTGTGGCCGCTGACGTAATTTTGTAGGTGCGCGCACCATGCATGACACAGGTGCTTTTTTTCATCTTTTTAGTTACTGGTCCAAGTTGGATTAATAAAAAACAAAAGAAAAAAATGTGCAAATGCATTTTCTTTTGGTGTGGCTGGAGAACAGAAGCAGCATGAGAGAGGGGGGTGAAGAACTCACAAGCAACATGGGGAGGTAGGAAGGGCCAGTCCCAAAAGCAGTACTGGGGAGGGATGGGAGGCAATGTCGACAACACAGACGAGCACAACAGGGAGTGGCACACGTAACAAAGAGACAAAAACTGAAGCAGGAGGAGAAAAGTCTGCAAAGCAGACAGCTCATAAAAACAGGCTCGCTGATGGAGTGCTCAACACAAAAGAAAAAAGTAGTGCTTGAAAAGCAATAACTGGAAGCAGAGGTGCCAGCCAATCAAAGAGATTTTAAAGAGGCAATGCTCCTTGGGTGAGACAACACATTTTTAACTATCTAGGGCTTGAATAAGAAGCAGGCAAACGAGAGTGACAAGGAAAATCAACGAGTGGTAATAAATGGACAGGCTTCAAGCCCCTCTATGCTGTTGTTAAACCACAAAATGTCTCTCAACAGGCAGTGCATGCATTGTCTTGTGGACTTAAACTCAAACCTAAAAACAGCTCCCTCATCTCCCATTTTCCTCCATGGTCATTCTCTCTCTATGTGCCTGTTTCCTGTTTCTGTCCTTTAGTCTTTCCCTTGCTTGCCAGGAGCAGTGGTGGTTCCCAGAACAGGGAGCAGTGTCTCCTCCAGGCACCTGTCCACAGAGGAGCTGGCAGACACTAGGGAGGAAAGAAAATGTAATCTGAAGCTTGCTAAGTTGGAGCAGGCTCAAGAGGAAAGGAGGCTGGCCATGGAGGAGAGGAAACTAACCCATGAACTCAACTTAAAAGAGATGGAAATTAGTGCCCTACAAGTGGGGTCCAGCAACAGCAATGGTAGCAGCATACCGGCAGTGTCCACTGGTGAGTCCAGGGTCTAGATGCCCAAGAACTAACCCCCAGATTCATCATGCTCCTCTTTTGCGAGTCCTTAATAGCGATTGTTAAGGAATCGCAAAACGGGATGCATGTAGAAATCGCAAAATTTATAGCGATTTCTACATCTTCCTTATTTGCGATTCGCTAATCGCAATTAAGGAATGACTCCCCCTTCATTCCTATGGGCCAAAGGCCCATAGGAATGAATGGGGAGTCAATCCTTATTTGCGATTAGCAATTAGCAAATCGCAAATAAGGAAGCGATTTCAAGGGTGCCAGGGTGTCCAAAGGACACCCTGTAGCACCCCTGAAATTGTGATTTACACTGGTGTTGCGCACACACATGTCCAAAGGACATGTGTGTGTGTAACATCCAACTTAGAAAAATGCACTAAAGAGCATTTTTCTAAGTTTTTGCTATTTACCACGAAGTCAGACTTCGCAGTAAATAGCGGCCAAAAATTGCGAATTCGCAATTCTAAAATGGTTCATGAATTGCATTTAAGGAATCTCAAATAGAGATTCCTTAAATGCAATTCTTCGCAATTTAGCGATTTCAGATTTTGCGAATATTGTATTTGGGATGATGAATCCCAAATGCAATAAAAGCGCTCGCAAAGGCCAGATTCGCAGAATCTGGCCCTTTGCGAGCCAATTTTACCTTCATGAATCTGGATGTATATGCCCAGTTATGTGGTTGGGGGTGACATAGACAAATGGTTTGCAGCCTATGTAATGGCTTTAAGAGTGCACAAGGTCCCAGAGGAGTTCTGGGGTGGTAGTTTGTGGAGGTACATGCCCACGGTGGGGAGGGAAACATTCAATCAATCAATCAGGGGTTTGTATAGGGTGCTACTCACCCATGTAGGTCTCAAGGTGCTGAGGGAGGGAGAGTGGCTCCAGATCAGTCAAAAAGCCAGGTCTTCAGGCCCTTCCTGAATGTGTGCAGGGTCGGGGAGCATCTGATGTTGACCGGGAGCTTGTTCCAGGTCTTTGCTGCAAAGTGGGAGAAGACTCTCCCTCCGGTTTTGTTTCTGCAGATGCTGGGGACCTCTGCCAGGGCGAGTTCGGCGGAGCGGACGTTCCTCTTGGGCACATGGAAGGATACTCTCTCATTGAGGTATTTGGGTCCGATGTTGTTGAGGGCTTTGTATGCCTGGGTGAGGAGCTTGAAGGTGACCCTCTTCTCGATGGGGAGCCAGTGGAGGTCGCAAAGGTGTTGGATCATGTGCTTGTGACGAGGAGACCCAAGGACGAGTCTGGCTGCTGTGTTCTGGATGGGTTGGAGTTTTTGTAGAAGAGTTCTGTTGATTCTGTCGTAGAGGGAATTGCCGTAGTCGAGTCTGCTAGATATGAGTTTGTGGGTGACGGTCTTTCTGCAGTCGGAGGGGATCCATTTGAAAGTCTTTGAGAGGATGCGGAGGCAGTTGAAGCTGGTGGAGGCGACAGCGTTGATCTGGTGATTTATAGAGAGGGAGGAGTTGAGGATGATGCTGAGGTTCTGGGCGTGGTCTGTAGGGGTGGGTGGGATCCGAGGGTGGAGGGCCACCAGGTGTTGTCCCAGACGGTGTTGCAGGGTCCGAGGATGAGGACCTCGGTCTCCTCTGAGTTGAGTTTAAAGCAGCTGTCTTTCATCCAGGCTGCCACGTTCTTCATTCCTTCCTGGAAGCAGAGTCTGGTGTCTTTGGGATTCTTAGTGAGTGAGAGGATGAGCTCAGTGTCGTTGGCGTAGGATATGATGCTGAGTCCATTCTGTCTGACGATGGCGGTGAGGGGGACCATGTAGATGTTGAAGAGCGTGGGGCTGAGTGAGGATCCCTGGGGTACTCCACAGTTGATGTTCGTGGGTTTAGAGAGGAAGGGAGAGAGTTGAATCCTTTGGGTCCTGCCGAAGAGGAAGGATTGGATACAGTCGAGGGCGGCTCCTTGTATCCCTGCATCGTGAAGTCTGGTGGCGAGCGTGCGATGTGAGACAGTGTCGAAAGCTGCAGAGAGGTCTAGAAGGATGGGGGCCGCAGTGTGTCCTTATTCCAGGAGCATGCGGATGTCGTTGGTGGCGGCAAGGAGGGCAGTCTCGGTGCTGTGGTTGCTGCGGAATCCAGACTAGGTGGCTTCTAGGATGGAGTTATGTTCGATGAAAGTGGTCAGCTGGGTGTTTACGAGTCTTTCGTGACCTTGGCTGCAAAGGGGAGGAGAGAGATGGGCCGGTAGTTCTTCGGGTCAGGTCAGGGACACACTCTTCACACTAGAGGTAGAGGACCAGATATGCTACACTGTGTTGAAGGCCATCTTAGTCAGCAACTTTGGACTGCCCCCTGAGAGGTATAGGCTCAGATTCAGGGGCATCCATAGGCTCTCATCACAAACGTGTGTGGACTTCTTGGATTATGCCCGCAAGACACTGAAAGGCTGAGTGAGGGTCAGCAAGGATGATTATTATCCAGGGCTGTACAACTTAATTTTAAAGGAGCGCATACTTAGGGGAGGATGCTGTGTCTTTTTGTTAGCCTTCGGACTCCGAGCCCTTTTTCCACTGATGACCAGTGCTAAAGTGAATGCGCTCTCTTCTCTAAACATGAGATAATTGGCTTACACCTGTTTTACTATATTTAGTTTACTTGTAAGTCCCTTGTACAGTGGTATACCATATACCCAGGGCCTGTAACCTAAATGCTACCAGTGGGTCAGCAGCACTGATTGTGCCACCCACACAAGTAGCCTTTTAAACATGTCTCAGGTCTGCCATTGCAAGGCCTGTGGTGCAGTGTACTGCCACTCCGACTTGGCATTTAAAACCACTTGCAAGCATTAAACTCCCCTTTTATTACGCATAAGTCACCCCTAAGGTAGGCTCGGTGGAGGCTCCTCTGCTAAGGCAGAGGAGTGTTGCCTTACTGCTGTGCAGCAGCAAAATAAAGGAAAAACAAAATGATAATAACTCGAGGTTATTATCGGTTTATTTTGTCCTACTGCTGCAGCTCTGCAGGGCAGGGCGGGTGGGGCTGCTCTGACACAGGAGCAGGGGGAGTGGCAAGCACACTTTGCAAGTGCGCATGAATGTTTGGATGGCCGTCTGGTGCCGGCCAAGCATTCGTGAGCACTTACCATGTTCTCTGCCTAGGCTGCATTACAGCCTGGGTGGAGAACATGCCCAGGCACCCATTCCCTGACTGAGCACCAAATCGCAGCACCCAGACCAGTTACAATTCTGCTTTACAGCGTTGTAATTGGCTTAGGGAGCCTGGGTGTGCTTCCTAATCCTTTTGGTGGTGCTGAGCGACGAGGAAGAGAGACAGAGGAGAGATGCAGCAGTATGGTAAGTTTTAAAACAAAAGTTTTTTCAATTATTTTCATTTGCCTTAAGCCCGCCACCCTCGATCTGAGCCGGCCGCGACTGGGTTGGCCCTAGTTAGACCTAAGGGTAGTTTGCTGTGTGACTTAAAAATAGGACATTTACTTTTACATTTTACATGTCCTGGGCGTGACAAACAGTTAAATTAATTTTTCAGTGCTGTGAGGCCTACTACTCTCATAGGCTAGGATTAAGAATTCCTTAAAACACTTTTTAAGCTGTAATTCCTTATTTGAAAGAAGTAGCTGCATCATGTTTGATAACTTTGGAATGGTAATATTAAATCCTCTTTACAGGTAAAGTTGTATTTAACGTTACTGTATTAGAAATGCCACTTCTAGAAAGTGCAATCCAAAAACGTACACTGTACCCAGACTGTAATTATTCAGTCAACACTTTTTTTTCATAAAATCAAGTAATTTAATTGCCTTAATCTTGTTGTGATTTTTTAGACTTCATACTATCTTTATACATTTCATAAACATTTAAACATATTATTCAGATAACATTTCTGTGTAAGGCACGTAATTTACAGTCCTCTATAAGTAAACATGTTGTTTACAAAAAATCACATTGAACACAAAACTTTACAAAAAACAATTAATCAAATGCATTTCACACATAAAGCATGTATCATACTTGAACAAGCCTTCACATATTTCTGAATGTAACTTGAACCAGTCAAATAATTTCTGTGATGTACAGGTTTCTATTAGTCTTATTCTTAATCCCTTTTTTCAAATTCTCCTATAGGGGTTATCAAATGCACTCTGATAGAGTAGGCTACAAATGTCTCTTTCAGGATTGCCTAAAGGCGGTTTTCGCAATAGCTGTAATAACTCTCCAATATTGGTTGTCGACGTGCTTTGAATCTCCCATTTCTTTAGGGTTCTCATCAGGACCCTGACTGGTTGATTCTGTAAGATAATGAATAAAGTGAGTGTTGGGTGCCGGCTTGAACTGCTGTGCTACAAGGATTGTCATTCTGCCTGACTGCTGCTGCTCTGAAGGAACTGCTTTCTGCTTTGCTTAGCTGCCCTGCTGCCTGCTGATATCTGCCCTGAGGACACGGATTGAATTCATCTCACTTGAACCCAGAGTGACTCCAAGGGCTTGCTGGCTTGCCCCCTGTTCTGAAGTCTCAGGACCATCAAAGACTTCCTGCAACTCTGCAAAAGAACCTGCCCATCTGTGAGTAATGATCTGCCAAGTGGTACCAGTCCAGACTCTGGCCTGTGAAAGGTGATTTCTGTTGTCCAGAACCATCAGAATCGACGCAGTGATGACATTGCGCTGAACAGAATTGACGCAGTGCCAACAACGAGGTTCAACGGTGACACAGTGCATGTATCGTAAGGTATTCGATGACGGAGCGGAACCTGACTGCGTGAATCGGACCCAATGCATTGAGTCTTTGAAGCTGACGCTTGCTTCATCCAAGGTACTTTTTTAGTGGGCCCTGCATGCATACTGTAGCCGGCCTGCCCTCCATCACGGTCGGCCTGAACTTTGGATTTACCAGTGCAAACTCAAGTAACCCCTAAGTGCTATACTACTCTAATGCACTATTTTTTGATTTTTTTCTTAACAAATTCATAAATCTGGTTCTACTTATTGGATCTTCGTTGTTTTGGTCTTGTTTATTCATAAAATTATTCTCTATCTTTCTAAACCTATTTGGAGTATTTGTATGGTGTTTTCATTGTGTGTGTGTGTGTATGTGTGTGTGTGTTGCACAAATACTGTACACATTGCCTATTTAGATAAGCCTGAATGCTCTGTGCCAAGCTACCAGAGGATGAGCACAGGTTATCTTTTAGTGTGTATCTAGCTTACCCTGACTAGTTTCAGTTTTCAGTTTCTGTTTATTTATTTTGCCGATTTACTTGAAACCATTGCAATACATGCAAAAAAAACATATATAATATTTGAATATTCAACCACAAAATTAAAATGTAATCATAATACAAATGTGATACACTTCTGTTGCTTACAAGTTAAAAAATACAGATTTAGACATGCAGGAGCAACCTATGTAAGTAACCCAGTCACCTGCATCAATTGATGCTCCCACTGCGAGAAATAGTAGTCCAAAGACTCCTTTGCCGAAAAACTTTAGTGTCAGTTTGGCATTTTTGACCGGGCCGCTTCGAGAAGTCTAACTAATCTAATGTTCTATTGTGGTGATGCTGGGTCGAAGCAGGCCAAAACTCCTTGTCCGAATCCCCCTTTGATTAAAGGGTATTTTTAGCAGTTGCCTCCAGTTGCATCTCCGTGCAAGAACAAATGGTGTGGATGATGTCCCCCTGGCCGTTTTTACACAGACTGCATTCTGTGAAAGTCTGCACCCTTTTCCATGGTGGAAGATGCTGCGTGCACGGCATCACTCCGAGTCGTAGTTTTAGGAATTTTAATTTTAGTGCTTTTGAGTAGCCCAGGTTATAGTATTGTTGTGGGGCTAGGGTCTGAGCAAATTCAAATTCATCCAAGCATGCGCTCTGGCAGAAAAAGCAGCTTTGTCCTCCACCAGTGACTGTTTTTTCAAAGACTTTCACACTCATTTTTTTTATTGAATGGTGACACTGTGTATCCCATAAGGGCGATAAGCCTGTGCTTGCCAGTGCCTCCCGAAGGTACCCTCTTGCGGGCGAATTCTCCCTCTGTTGGAGGTCTTGCCACAGCAGGTGGTTTAATGTGTTAGGGTTTGATATTCAACAGTTGATGTATAATCCATATCTGGCCCAGGTTTGCTTTATCAGGCCAAACTCCAGTCGGAGTTGCACCTTGGAGGTATAATTCGGGAGGCTGAACATAGTTCTGTATGCTTTTACAAGCATTTTGTCCAGGAGCTTGGTATCTCTCTGCGCAGTGCTTCGCTACCATAGGTAATAGTAAGTAGGATTTTAGCCCGTGCTACCACTAAAAGAAGGCTCATCGCTGGGCCCAGTAGTTTGGTTGATAGACTTTTCATGGTTAAGGAAAGGATCATCCCTTTACTTTTTATTTCTTCTTGTTGATGCATAAATGATCCTTCTTTATCTAAGTAGACTCCCAGATACTTATAAGTCTCCGCTGGTTCAATGTGTTTGCCGCCCAGATGCCATAGGTAGCTCTTTTTTCGTTTGCTGTTAATTTTGATGGTCCTGGTTTTATTTAGGTTTATTGAGAGGCTATTTTCTTCTACGTAGACCTGCAAGCCAACTACTGTATCGCTAAGTAAGACTACGTCATCCGCGTATAGCAGATTGGACAATGAGGTGCCCCTAATCAGGGCACGTGGGAATTACAGGTGTTAAGTGTCTATGTTAAGTCTGCCATGAATAAGTTAAATAAGATAGAGGCCAGCACGCAGCCCTGTTTAAGACCTTTTGTTGTTTTAACTTTTCTTGAGAGATGGGACCCTGAACCTAATTTGACCTATACGGAGGTATCGGTATGTAAAAGCAATATCATTGATAGAAGGGTGTTTGGGATGCCCCATCTGGCTAGCTTAGTCCACAGTTTGGACCCCTCCTCATTGTCAAACGCGGCAGTGAAGTCGATGAAACAGACATGCAACTGTGTTTTCCTCATTTTTGTCGTGTCCGTTATCAAATATATTGCCATGATGTTGAATATCGTGCCAGAGTTTTTTCGAAATCCTGTCTGATTTAACAGGAATATTTAATTATTTTCTGCCCAAGTTGACAATTTCTCCAGCAGTGGTCCCGCAAAGTATTTGGCCTCATTATCGATCAGTGCTACTAACTGATAATTGGCTGGCAGGGCCTTGCTGCCACTTTTATGTATCGGAATTATCGTTGAACCTTTCCATGAATCTGGAATAGTGCCCATTCATCTTACTTCCAGAAATAGTGGATGGAGTATTTCTTCCCAATCTTCCGGCCTTTCTTTGAACACTGTTGGTGGAATTCCATTTGGGCCCGCCTCTCCTTCCTTTCTTCCCTTCCTGATCTGCTTCCTGATTATTAGCTGATTAGTGACAAGTGGACTTTCCTCCTCATGATGGATTAAGTCGGGAGAATTGAGTGTGTAATTTGCCCTTAATCGTATAGCGGCGGCGGAGCTGTCAGGGAAATTGCTGTTGCCTCTTTCCCTTCTTCCGATGTTGGTATAATGTCCGTCCGTGTCTGCTCTGCTCTGCTCCGGTGTGGGCTGATTGTTGATATGGCTATTGAAGTGGGAGTTTGAGTAGCTTGCCCAGGTTTTCTCTAAAACATAGGAAGTAAGTCCCCCATTATGCAGGTGTATGATAGTGTTTACTGTTTTCCAGAAACGATCGCTGGCATTATGCTTTATATTCTGCAAGAGTTTTGCCCAGAAGCCCTTTTTGTTGTTATTGTTAATGTTCCATTTCAGCTTCTTTAGTTGAGTTCTTTGTTGCCACAAGGATAGGAGGAGCAGTGTGTTCCCTGGTTCATGGCGTAGAGATCTTATAGAGCTGTTTATCTTTCTCTTAAGTGCTTTTATTTGCGCTCTTTGAACCTTGGTTAACTTTTTCTCTTGTGTCTGCACCGGAAAACTCCTTGTTTTTATGTCTGTAGCCTTTAAGTTGCTGAGGTTAGTTGTGAAGCATTCCCAAGTTTGGGTCAGGCTCTTTCCGAGCGGTTGAGCAAGTAAAAGATTGATTACTGTGTCTGTCAAGGACTCTATGCTTTCTGTTGTAAACTTGATCCTCTTATAATTCGTTGAATAGCTTGAGCCTAGATGTGGAGCAGGATGAATGCTAGTCGGAGCAGTAGCCGCTAGAATAGTCTCTTGTGGACGGTGGTCGCTGTCCCCTTTTTCGCCCATTCTAAAGCCTGTTACGTGTTGAAACACCGAGAGGCTGACAAACGTGTAATCTAAAAGCGAGCTTGTTAGTTCAGTGTGGTAGCTTGCCACTGGAGGAGTATCGCCATCTGTTCTTCCATTGAGGGCCCTAAGATTTAGATGTTCTAGTTCTTCCAGCAGGAGTCTGTTTACCCTGTTAGGCCTCCCATGCGTAAAGGATCCTTGTGTTGGTAAATTGTAATTTAACAATTGGAGGCAGACTTCCTTTGCTTTGAATGATCCCATTAGATATAGATTCAAGTCCCCCGATAGTATGAGATTTGGGGTTTCGGCACTGCCTAGATAGGAAGTTATTTGATCGGTTAACTTTACTGAGTCAATTGCTGTCCATTCTAGGTGGATGTATACGTTAAACAGAGTTACTTTGTTTTGTGCCCCTGCGAGGGAAAGAGTGAATTTGAATGCTAAAGCTACATATGTTTCCGGGCCAGTTGCCACCGCTGTTGATATGGATGTTGTTGAGATGTAGGTTGCCAGCCCCCTGAAGAATGGCCCATTTTACTAACATTAACGGCTGAACGGTCAAAGCAAAGGAACCTGTGTATGGATCGTGGTTCCATGAGCCATGTTTCCTGTAGCATAATAATATTAAAGTTATTAATATATTGCAGGAATTCTGGGTCTTGAATTTTTGACGCTAGGCTGTGAACGTTCCACGAGCAGAGACATGTTACTGGTTCTTTTTTGTCTATTGTTGCCGGGTCTATATGGTTATTAGGTCATTGAGTTGCAGTGGCAAGGTTTACGGTTCTTGTAATTAGATCAGCGTTCCAGGAGTTGCGTCCGCGTGTCATTTCAGCCCTAGGAGATCCATGTTGTATGCCTTAGTTAAAAGCCCTTCTCGGCACTGAGTGGCCAAGTGCCCCTCTTAGTACAGAGGCTGAGGGCCTTGAACTTTCTTTGGTACCTGACCTTGTGCTCAAGTTTAGTAGCGGTGCTTGATAGGCTGGAGGTTGGTAGGGGCTGACTTGGATGTCCCAGTCTTTAAAGGTGAGATAACACTCTCTGTGTTGTTGCGGCTGATTTCCATAATGCCCTTGTTATTTCTGGCTTGGCTGGATTATCTGTAGTGAGAAACTCTATTGCGAGTAGATCTGTTGTATTCAGGTCTTCTAAAGTGGGTATGGCCCGCAAGTATTTTTTTAGAACGTTGCCTTTGTTCAGCAAATCGTGACGTCCTTTTGTAATATACTCTGGGTTGAGCAATGTGTATCTCAGGACCATGGCAATGGCGGATCATTTGGGGGATAGGTAGTGATTTCGAGTGGCCCCGCCCATTTGGCAGCGGGGTTTTGTTGTGTTAGCCGACGAGGCTCATTCTGATCTAACTGCACAACTGCACGGATGGCATTAAAATATTTTTCCATATTTGTTGTCGAAGTGGAGATTCCTGGTTGACTCTGTTGTTGCCAGGGGAGAGAAGCCTGAGACAGTTGGTCCGGGCTATCCGTGCTTGCTTCCCCTCCGTTGAGGTTGCCACTATCTGGAGTTGCGCAGATCTTTCTCGTTGCTGTTTCATCATTTCCAGCTGAAGGGACGGTGGGAAGTTGCCCAGTTTTCTGCCAGGGGGGCTCCCGGTTACTATCCTTTGCTTGGGCCGTAATTTTATGATGATCGGAGAGCCCAGCATGCCAATTTGAGTTAGATCTGGTGGTTTGTAAAGGAGTTTCGGGAACTAAACTTTTGACAGCTTTGTCCCTTTCAGACCCAGGGGCCACCTCAGCTTGCTTCAAAGACCTTTCCTCTGTTCCTGCTAGAGGCCCTCCAAGGTTATAGGAACAGGAGGGTGCTGCTAGGACTTGATGGTTTTTTGTGTGAACCAGATTATCTTGCCTGTCCCCCTCTTTTGAAGCAATGATTGAATGTGGGCATTGTTTACTAAAAGTTGAATAAGTGGCTGCTTGATTGAGAAGGAATAATATCTGATTGCTACCTTTCCTTTTCAACTGGCGTTGTTGTTTGGCATTTGTTTTTGTCTCAGCTGGAGTAACTGAAGCGGTCTTTAAAAGGTCGCCACTGCTGCTAGTGGTGTCCGCTCTTTGTTGTGTGTCGATTTTAGTGTTTTTACAGAACTGCTTTAAATGACTGTCCGCTGTTGGGAGTGCGGTGAAGTCGTCAGGGGGGCAACTAACACTGGCCGAGCAGGTTGATTTGTTCTTCAACTCATTGAGCGTGATGGAAAACACTGTTGGAAGAGTTGCCAGTTTGTCCACAATCTGGCGACACCCACATTGGAGGTATATCTCTGCTTGTGCCCTTATTAGTGCATTGAGTTCTCCCAGTTTTTCATCAATCCCTGATGTAAACACTGCCAGAGTGTTTAATAGTGAAAGCTGTATGTCCATCTTATCTGATTGGTATTATAGCGCCTCCACTGACAGTTGCATGGTTGTTAGGATGGAGGCCCAGGCGCTCCCATCCTGCAGATTTGGGTCTCCCCACTCCTTTGGGCCCACTTCCTTCTTTCCCCACGAGGGCTGATTGTCCGATAAAGGCCGGTGGAGGTGCTTCATCTTCTTCGTGAGAGGACCCGTCTGTTGGTCTGGGGAGTATGCTGCCAACATGTCCTCCCATTCTTGTGTTCCTAAATAGTATAAAACAGCCCTACTTTGGAGATTTTAGGTTGGCTGGCGGGTGTGTCATCTTATGACTGACTTGGCTGATGGGGCTGAGGTCACACTTAGCTGTATCAGTCATATTGCCATTAGATATGTTTAAATCCTGGGATCCAATGGTGAATCCTTCGGCTGCCCATGGGGAGTGATGTTTGGTCAGCTTATCTTCTAGGCTGGATGCATCTGACCCGGGCTGCTTGCTCCGGTTGATCTGGTATCCTTTTTCCTTTGCCGGTGAGTGGCCTCCTCCTGTTAGGGTCGGCAATGCTTGCGCAGTCAGAGGTGTTCCTGATGTTATGATTGGAGTTGTTGCAATTATTCAGTTAGCTGCTGTTATTAAATTCTGAGCTTCTGCTAGCGGAGATTTCTGAAATTTCTGAGATCCTAGTGAGCCTATTGGTAGGACAGAATAAGATTGGATTGATCCAGGGGATATCGAGTCTCCTATGGGGTGCTTATCCTGTGCCTTTTGCTGCACTATTGGGCTGACTGAAGGACTGATTGAAGGGGATTCAGCTATTGTATTGTTCCGAGAATTACACTGCATTGTTTTGTTATGTGGAACTTCATTGGTGTATTCCACTGTCGATGATGTGGTTATGCATGTAGATGAAGATGTAGATGAGGATATTGTGGAAATCTCTGTGTTTTTAGCCGAGGCTTGAGTATGAACTTGTGCTATAATTTGCTGTTTCAGCTGGGTTTGGCGAGTTGGCTGAATTGTTTGCCCTGGTGTGGGTGCCAGTACTGGTACTTGGTCTAGTAGTAAGGGGGACTGAAGACCTTTCACAGTGACGTTACTTGAGTAAAGAGCAGCCCCAATGTCTTTTATGAAATGGAATTTTGTGAAAAATGTTTGGTTGAACTAGGGGGGCTTTGGGTTTCTCTCTCAATGACCCACCAACAATTGGGTCACCGTCTGTCGAAATTAGAGCTGGTTCATCACTGTTCTGATCTGTAGAGGGACCTGCCTTGCCCTTTCTTCTCCGCCCTGAGATCTTGGGGCGGCCGATCTCCCGTACTCAGCTTGACCTTATATCAAACAACAGCTACCTGGGCGGGCTGGGCGGGGCGGGCGGGAGGTAAGAATGAGGTGCACAGTGCGGGTGCTTTATACTGCTTTTTCTGTTGGTGGCCAGCTCTCCCCCTGTGCTCCGCTTCCACCAAAAAGACAGCTCTTTAGGGCTGTACAGGGCTAGTCGAATCTATGCCTGTCCTCAGTTATCCACAGTTATACATGCCTTGCTCCGCTTCCGCTCGATACATAGATTTGCAGCACCTCAACAGGTCTTGGTTACTCAGGTTGACAGGGAGGGTTGCAGATGGTTGCAGTAGAGCCGAGATGCTTCTTCTCACTTCTTCTCACCCAAATGGAGCAACACCTGCAATCACAATGAGCCTTATGCCTGGAGGTGCTCTAAACGCATTTTCACTATGAGCATATCCCAGGGCTCCCCAAGCTGACCTAGTATGCAGGGTCAGAGTTGATGTCTAGGTATTGTCAGGAAGTATCCGGGGTAGTTGCTGTCAGTAACAATGATTTAAGAGGGATTGGTGATCACAGCTCCTACCGCTGTTGTGCTGCCCCCTCTGCTCTAACTGCTGCTGGGTTGGCAGTTTCAACCCCAGTTAGTTGATCCTTTTGGCCCCTACACAAAGGCCCTCTCAACCACAGCAGCCTTTCTGTCGCAGGCCTCTCACAGCCTCTCACTGCCTTGTGCACCCCCGTGCTGGAGCTCGCGGCTTCTGGAGGGAAGGGAGCAGCCCGCACCACTACTGTCCCCGCTGCAAGGTGGATATCGCGGCTCCTGCAGCCGTGATAATAGCTTTTCGCAGCTTTACACAGCTTTTCTCAGCTGCGGGGGGGTCTGCTGGGAGTCTAGCCCTGCTCCCGTGGCGGTGAACAGCCATGACAACGCGGGGATTACCCCGTACTGCCATTACAACGCAGGAATTACAACGAAAGTCGTTACAACGACTTTTGCTGGAGGGCGCTCTTGGATAGGGAATAGTTTAATTTTCTATCCAACTCCTGCCCTACTGTCAACATGGGCTGGAGTTGGAATACAAAATTAAACTATTCTTCTATCCAGCGCCCTCCAGCGAAAGTCGTTGTAACGACTTTCGTCGTAATACCTGCGTTGTAATGGCACGCGTGGTAATACCACGCGTTGTCATGGCATACAACCCCCGTGGCTGCCTGTACCTGGTACCTGCTGGGCTCCTCCCGCAGCACCTCCCGTCGCGGCTCCTGCCTCCCGCCGCTGCTCCTGTGCGATGCCTGCTGCAGCCGGACTGCTGGGCCGCTCCCCCCTCTGCTCCAGCGGTGTCGTGACAGTCTCTTACGGGTGCTGGGGTGGCTGCTCCTGCTGGGCTTCCTTGTCTCCGCTGCTAGGGTGCCAGGCTGGCTCTCTTGCCGGTGCTGGAGGTGGGGTGGCTGTCGTGAATGCTGCCACCACCGCGGCAGAGCAAAGGAGCAGCGTGGAAGCGAGGAGCGTGGTATCGGAACTGGATCGGAAATGGATCGAAACTGGATCAAGAGTTGAAGAAGCAAGAAATCAAAGAACCCTGACTAGGATTGTGGTCTGTACTTGGACTGGGTGCATACCTCTGCTAACTAGAGACCAAAATTCTAACCCTCCCTCTTCTGCCTTCCCCTCTGTGCACTCTCACTTCATCTTTTCCATCTCTCAATACCTGTCTCTCTTCTCCACGTCTCTCTCCCCCTCTCTTCCTCTAGTACACCTCCCTCACGCACCACACGATCCTTTCCTTCTTCTCTTTCTGCAAGCCCCTTCTATCATCTCCCTTCTCTCCCTATTGCTTGTTATCTTTCCCTCTCATTGTCTCTCCCTCTTTCTCACCTCCTCTCTTTCAACCCTCTCATAATATTCACCTCTACACTATCCACTCATTTCTTCAGCAACTGCCTACTACTCCTCCTACTTTCGCTATCTCTCCATCTCCTTCTTCTCTTGACTCCTCCCCTCTCCCTCTGGCCCCTCACCTCTTCATCTCCTCTCTCCGCCATCTGTATTACCCTATCACTGTACCCCCCATTTTCCATTATTTGGCCATCTGTGTTTCTATCATCATTTCTTTCGCCCTCTTTTCTCCTCCTTTATTTCTAGCTTCTCCCTCTTCGCCCCTTCTACTCTGCCACTCTCCTTTGTCCCCTTACTTCCCTTTGTTTTGCCCTTCCTCCTCTCCTCCCCCCCTCTCCCTCTACGTCGCTCCTTCCATTCTTAACCCCTGTTGCTCTTTCACTATTTTCTAAGTACCTCCTATTCCACTCCCCTTCTCTACCAACTTGCGTCCATTTCCTTTCTTCCCTCCCCTCTCGCTTTCTCCCCTTTTCCTCTCTTCCACTCTCCCTTGGTCTCCATCCTTTCCTTTATCCTCCTCTGACCTTTGCCGTTCCCGTTTTTCCCCTCTCCCTCGCTGTTCAACCTCCTCCTCTGTCATACCTCTGCCAGCCTTCCTCTCGTTCCTGGTGTACTTATTATACCCCTTTTCTCTCCCCATGCCCTCCAGCATGCTTTCATTTTCTTCTCCCCTGCCTTGCCTTAGGCTTTTCTTTTCTTCTCCACTTCTCCCGCGTTAGTTCTATTCCTTCCTCGATCACATCTCCGTTTCGCCGCTATCTCCTTCTTTCCGTGGGGTTGCCGCTTTTGCAAAAAGCTCTGTTGAGCGACTCTGTGGAGAATAATACATTTTTCAGGGACTTGCAGAAAACGTCACTGGGACGTGCTTACCGAGAAGATAAAAAGGTAACAGGGTCGCGGCAGGCGAAACACCGAAATGTTCTCAAAACGTAGGGATTATATTTTGACAACCAGGACAGGTGGCGCCGGCTGGCTCAGCCCTCCACCCCATCGGCGCCCCCTCTCTTCCATCTTTCTCTCTCCATCTTCCCATATTTCATTTCAGTCCCTCGCTTTCCCACCGCTTGCGCTCTCGTCCTCAGCATCCCCGCTTGTGTTCTTCTCTCTCGTCTCCACTCCTCCACCTCCCCTGCCAGTCCACCCCTCACTCCCACGCTCCCTCCCCTGACCTCTTTCCTTCTCCCCTCCCTTCAAGCCCCCCCTCTCTTTATCTCTACCCCCGTTCGCTCTCTGTCTAGCCCTCTTTTCTCCCTTCCTGCCTCTCTGTTGCATCTATCCCTCTCTCTCCACCTCGCCGCCTCCCGCCCCCGCCTCTCCCCCTTGCCTGACTCCCACATGCCAGTGCTGAGTGACAGACAAAGCCGGATCGGATGAAGTTGTGCGAGTCCCCCGGGCGCGGCGCTGAGTCCCCGGGTGCTGGAGGAGACCCCCCCGGCTCCCGTGGGGCCCTCCCGCAGGACTGGGGCTCCCCGTTATTGGTGCTGATGGGCTGGCCCCTGGGACCACCCGGGCCGTGGCTGGACCCCCATGGACCGGTTCAGATGTTCCTGTCCAGGCGGCTGGACTTCCAGAAGAGCCGATACGCCAGGTAGGACGCCTGTTCCTCTTCACTGGCGGGGTACTGCAGGTAGCGTCCGGCAGGGGGCGGTGTGCGCAGCTGGAGGAATTCTAAAATACACCCTCCCTTAGGAGCTCGACCCGGCGGATTCCCACAGGTGGTCCTGGGAGGGAAGAGGTGGGAGGCTGAGCCCGCCGCTCCCGCGGGAAAATGCTTTTAATTAATTAAAATCACAAATGTCCCCGTTTCTGCGAGTATGTGAGGGATTTTGGGATACAGCCCCCAAGAATATGGGGGTGTTCATAATGGAAGAGGGTTGTGGGGCTTATTTGCATATGCCTAGGATGTGGCTACATTGTTTTGTTGGGGCTTTGATGTCTGGACGTGGGATGGGGCTTTGTAAGATCTGATTAGGTTTTCACTTGGGGGGGGGGGGGGCTTACAGGACTTTCCAGGGTCTCACAAAATAAATAAAACTACATTTAAAAAAAATCAGTTCAGGGTCTCGGATGGGGGGGTTGCTCACAGCTTTCAGTCCAGGATCAAAGGTGGGGTCGTAGCTGGGAGTCTCAGACGGACCTGTTCATGGTTCCCCCTTAAAAGCAGAGAAAGACGATCTCCCACGGAGCTGTCCAATGTTTCACTCCGAGGAGGGGAGGGGGCGCGGGTCTGCCGGAAGTGATGCCCTCCCTAACTTACTTCTTTATCTGCGTCCTCGGCAAACATCAACCGTGGTCGGGGTACCATCCTCTCGAGATAGGGGCGGGGCCTCCAATGCTCAGCTGGGCCACATCGAGCTTACTAGTAGGCTGAGTTAGACAGGGAGGAATTGATTTTCTTTTGACACAGTGGCACATATGTTTGATCTGATTATTGAACTTCCCCGAAAATGTATAGTTTGCTTTGAATTACTTAGGGTTATGTATACAGCTTAAGATAACAGAATACATTTATTGTTAACTGTCCCCATGCTAGTATCTGTCCAAGGTCTCACAGAAGGCGGGGGAGGGGATGTAATTCCAGGGAAAAGAGCTGGGATCAGGGGGGCAGAAATTACTGACGGGTTAAGCAGCATCTGTGGGATAAAAAGATCAAGGAGCTCGTGCGTGTGTGCGCGGGGGCGCACGTGCAGGCGTCTCTGTGCGCGTGCGCCCTCATGAGAGCATGCAGGCGTCTGCGAGAGTGCGAGTGCGAAAGTAAGAAAAATAATCTTAAGAACCCATAAATTGGGGGCAAGGTGTGGCAGACGAAATGGGGTGGAGTAAGGAGGGACAGACATTGAAAAGCAGCCAGGCAGTCAATTTATACATTTACTTTAAAAAAACATCTGCTGCAATAAAATTGGCAATAAGGACATCTATTCTAGCTTACTTAATTGGTCACAGAGTAGAGAGGGTGCATTTTAAAATGTGCTACAAGGTTAAGCCACCTGCTGCAGGGATCTTTGTGTGCCCAGCACTTTTGAGGGGATTATGACAGTGGTAAGAGAACTGGAGTGGTTAAAGTAAGAAGAGTTTAGTGTTTTATCCAGTCACAGTTTTGGCTCATAAAGTAGCATAGTGGGTTAATGTGCCTGATGCAAACCACATTGTGTGACATGCAGATTACAGATTTGTATTTTATGCAGACAGGTAAGTGGATGGATACTGCGTTGACACAGATATCATTTTGTTACTTCCGGTTCATTCATTTAAATCCTTCTAATATAGCACAGTGATCTATTTACAGTCATCAAGGAGCTGAACGCAAACTGTAAGTCATGGATTAAACTCCTTGTTGTTCCCTTTCTCAATCTGTTGTCGTGCTAAGATTGCATAAAAGTGTTCCTTTGAGAAGTAATATTGTCATATTAGTACAGACAACCACAGTCATTGTGTTGCGTTTTATATTCTGATGTTGTGTTTCTCCTGACCATTCACTCTTAACATATATTGTTTACAAGTGTGGACAATATGTGATTCCAACACATTACAACTCTCACTGCCTCTGTTATATTTTATGGACACATATTTACGCACTTTATAATTTATTGTACCTCTGTGTGTGACGTAAAGTGCTGTGTACACTGGGATGAGGAGCGTTAAAAAAAGAATTAAATAAAAAAATGTGCCTTTCAAATCATTATTTGTGTAATTACTCATACACACAGATATATCTTGCTTCTTACAGTGCATTCACATCTCTCACACAGGGGGTTGAGTAAAGTAAAAAAACCTGCCTCTAAGTCATAGTTTCTTTAATGTATCAAGATCTGACTGGTTCCCCCTACTTTCCAGCACTGCTTCTCACAGCTTTTGAGTTTCCTAGGTTTATTCCTCTGAGGCTCATTTCATCAACAGTTTATTATTTCAACGCTGTTACTTTGTAGTTAGAAGTACTGGAATCATGCGAGGATGGGTTGACTATATTATGTGGTAAGAAAAGGACATGTTTTGGGCATAATGTGGCACATTTTGTGATAGTATTACTGCATTATTTTGACTTTTCATGACTCGCCGGAGCCAGCACATCTGTGTAGCTTGTGAAACATTTTGTTAACTTACAGGGGGCTTAGAGCCGGCTCATTGCTTATCTTTGATTGGCTTCATCATCACTGTCATATCCATGCTTTTCTTTGGTCAGCGTATGCTGGCTTCACTTCGTCTTTGTGTGTTTGTCCCTTCCGTGGAGTAGTATTGTATTGTATTGTAATTGCATATATATAGCGCTTACTAGCTCTGACGAGGCATCAAAACGCTTTTTCGGCGAGTAGCATGTTACTCAGGAACCCATGACGGATTAGTGGTGAAATAGTATAGTGAAAATATGAAAGTAATTTGTGCGGTGGATATGTTAGTCAGGTATTTGTATTGAGAAGGATAGTGGAGGGACAGAAGAGAGAAAAAGGTTTGCCTTTATATAGCACCCGCCAACCCTGATGGGGTGCCGAAGCGCCTCCTTGGTGAGCAGCATGCCACCCTGGAACCCACAAAGGACCAGCGGTGAACATGTACAGTGAAAATTCGAAAGCAATCTGAGCAGTGGACATGCCAGCCAGTCACCTGAATCGAGAAGGACAGTGGAGGGATAGAGAAGGGAAAAAAGCCTGCACCTACACAGCGCCTGCCACCCCTGATGGGGTGCCGAAGCGTCCCGTCTGCGAGCAGCACACTACTCCGTAACCCTATTTGCCAACTGCCCTCGAAGAACTAAACATCGAGGAAGTTTGGAACAGCCAGTTGGAACGAGCATCGTTCAACAAAATTTGTAAATTAAATGCAAAGTCACTATCCCTGGTAAAGGACAAAAGAACCTTGGCTAATCGCCGACATGCCTGGACAGTAATTAACTCATATAAAAGACTAAAACCACAATTTTATCTAGAAGCTCACTTCCGGCTATCGCTAAAAATGAAATTCATGGCATATAGACTGGGCGATCATTGCTCAATGGACCTAATCCCAACCTGGAAAGTAAAAAAGCAAGAAAAGACATGCCGCCTCTGTGGGTACCACACAGAAAGTTTGGATCATCTATTGTGCACTTGCGAGACCCTAAAAGCCGAAAGAAGAACTATGCTGAAATCAGTTCTAAACGCCTTAGGAATCCGCACCTGTAGGCAGGCGGTCACAATTTGGTTGGGTGCATCTTCGAACATTCTAATATGTTGTGGAGTAAAATTTATGACTCTTGTAGAGACTTTATTGAAACAGATCAAATTTTGAATCTAGAAAGAGATCGTGTTTTAGGAACTGTAAAGTTTTGGTCATTTATGAAATTTTATCTTGTTTTTACATTTATGGTTATTTTATATGTATACTTTAAGGTTGTGAAAAACCAAATAAAGTCACATTTGATGTACTCCGTAACCCACAATGGACCAGTGGTGAACCAGCACAGTGAAGCACAAAATCAATTAGCCATGAGTAATTGTAGACCATGTAAAATTCCACTCTTCTAATCACATATGCTTGTGGGTACTCATGAAAAGCTGCAATTGGGGCGTCTTCCGAGGAGTACTCCTGGAATTCTTTGACTGTTGTGAAAATGTGATGCTCCTGTGTGTAGAGGGTCCCAGTTTCTGCATGCTGCCAGATGATTCTTCTCGTTGGGCAAAGGCACCCATCGGTGGAGCCAACTATGTCTGTATTTTTGAAGGTTTGGTTGTTTCGCCCCCTGGTGCTGCTCACATTGCAGCCAATCACTGAGTGTTTTTCGGATTCTGGCTTAGGATATGCCATAGTTTTATATGCCTGCCACTCCCTAGATCATCTTTACTTCAACCCTGGGGTCATTTCATAGAAACAGGAGGATTATCTGGAACACCCTAGTTGGCACATTGAGCACATATCATCTTCCTTCTCTAGAGTGGTGGCTACATTTGATATATCTGTTAGTTTTTCTGAAAAATCATAAGTCTGATAAAAATTGAACATGTCAGCTTAGGGAACAGGGTCTGTAGTCCAGTGGCTTAAATGTCAAGGGTGGGACTAAGGGACTTGTGTTTTTTTCTTGTAATTCTTGGCTGCCACACTTAACCATATTGGTGAAAATTCTCTTCTTCAAATGCCTTAGTGCCAAATTTGGGAGCACTTATCACAGACTGAACACTGTAGTAAGAAACTGGACATCAACATAGCCAGTCAGGTCAACATTGTTACAGCCATGTTAGTCACTGTCAAACAGGTGAATTCAGAGAAAGATGCTTGGGGCATCTATGGCCAGCACGCTTTGTGTTCTCCACTTACAGACCAGAAGATACATTGCAAGCACTGAGTGCCGGAGGCACAGGGCCAGGCTGCAGTGACCACATTCATCAAAGGCCTATCTTCTACACAAGCCAATGACACCCCTGCTTCCCAGAGTGCTGTGACTCACCCTCTAATGGCCCTCCTTGGCATCGTGCGACGCCTCGTTGAGTGGTCTAGAAGGGGAAGAAACAGATTACTGCTCATAGCTTCCAGCATCGATTGGAAATTAGAACAGGGAGGACGCACACCCCAGAGGAGGGGTGTCCCTCAGCATTTGGAACCGATGCACCACAGAGGCTAGGATCGCACATCGCCCGGCGTGTGTGCATTCAAAACCTTATCAAAGAAGCTGGCAACTATGGGCCTGTTTTGGGCGAAGTTACTTAGGAAGTGGTAGGGCTGTTCTGATGACTAGGTAACTGCTACGTCTCAATACATGGAAAACCAAAGAATCAACGCCAACAGCAGGTCTAGGAGTGACAGCAGAATGACTTCCGGGTTTCTGATTTGGAGTATCACCTAAGTGAGAATGGTGTCAACATTCTCATATTCATTCACTCACTCCCCCTATACATTCATCTCAATGAAGCAAACACTCGTTCCGCAGCCTGTAAGCCGCATGTCACTCATGCCTAGTTCGATGAACAATGAAAGCATATACTAGTCTACCCTACTGGATCTGTTCTTCGGGGAAGGGAAGACTGCACAATCTGCCTTCTGTGAGAGAAGGCAGCTTGTTTTGCTATTGCCAAGCTGTACCAAGCTCTGTGAAGAAGCACAGCTTGCACTTCTGCTGCCTGATATGTATGTGTCTTGAGGTGGGGAAAGCTTTCACTGCTGCTACTCTGGGTGTAGAGCTCCTCTCAAGGAGGAAAGTTTGAAATGTTTCTTCCAAAGGCATATCTGAACTGTTACAAAGGGGCGTTTCCATTGCTGTTCCGCCATCTTCTTAAGAAAACAAGGGATAAGTTGAATGCAGTTGCAGAACATGGCCTATGGACTAGGGACGGTTTCACCATATTTGATGTGGGATACCTTTTGTCTTGAAGAAGGCCCCTGACCCTCTAGGTGCAAATTTGATTGCCGACACATGTTGATGTATTACATGGCTCGATCCTCCTGTTTTTAGTCTTGAGGTAGGGAGACAACAGAAAACAAAACATTTTAGCTCACACATTATTTCAATGTTGGTCTAAGTTGAAAAAAGGGCTAACATAAATGGTCACATGATGGGGGGGCATAATCATACCAAAATTAGGACCCCATGACTCGGATCCTTCCCAATCCTACATGTGCAACACCATTAACGAGGCAAATCTTTCTAGGTAGGTGAAGTTTCATCATCCTAAATGAGTAAATGAATGTATGACAATGCAATGGTAGGTTTGGGTATTTCTCCCAGGAATTTTGTACTTCTTGTATGTTTATGTATGTTTATGGAAGAGTACAACATCCTTTAAATCCCCTCTCTCTTTCTTTAGTTTGCTAACTACCTTTGTTGTACTTGACCAGTATGTGTGAGAGAATTGTGTGATCTTCCTCATATTATTGCCACCTGTCCTTTACTTATTCTTTGTGTTAGTAAAGGTTGTTCTGCTGCTATCCATGCTGTTACTTTGCTGTGTTGGGAAGTTCGATATACAACTTTCCACTATACAAAAGACAACATTATTTGCCTTCCAATGCTTATTTTAATGCATGATGTGAATGTAAACATGAACCCTCACGAAAAATCTGCGTAGAGTTTACTTCTGGTTTTCTGGTTGTGAAACAAGCCTTTTCTAAATCGAATTGAAACTTAATAATATTTTAAAACGGGGAACAGCATTTACAACGCAACTTGTACCACGCAGTACCTTTACCACGCAACTTTTACAACGCAAGTCGTTACAACGACTTGCGCTGGGGGGCGCTGTAGCATAGGGAATAGTTTAATTTACTATCCACAACCTTCCTTACTATCCACGGGGACTGGAGTTGGAATAGTAAATTAAACTATTCACTATCCAGCGCCCCCCAACGCAAGTCGTTGTAACGACTTGCGTTGTAAAACCTGCGTGGTAAAGGCATGCGTTGTAAAAGCATGCGTAGTAACGACATACATCCTTTAAAAACATAGCTGACACGTTGCTTCATGTCATGTATGACTCTTTCAGACAGTTCCTGCTCTTTAGCCATCCTCACTTTGCATTCCTGGGTTTGAACCCATAATGGAAGTGTTAAAAGCATAACTACAAGTCCCACAATGCAGCATGCGATTGGCTGAAAAGTCAAGGGCAGCTGATGGCATCATAAGTCATAGTGCCACTTGGGAAAAAGCACTGCTCCCGCTTTTCTTACCGGGGAGCCGATACTGCAGCACTGCTGCAAAACCGGCTCCCAGTAAGAAAAGCGGACCACGCAGCCACAAAACCGGCCCCCACCCCTCCAGCCTACCGGGGAATTGCCCGGCGCCTGCGACTACCAGTCCGGCCCTGCTTTTGATCATAAGGAAGAGAAGGAGAGAGCTCAGGGCAAGATTTAGAGTTAGATGGTAATGAAAAATACTCATTCTGGAGCAATTCGGAAGCCAGAGAAGACTCTACTGGGGGATATTGCACCAAAAAACTACTGATAGTGTTTGGTTGATTATCTGTCATATTCAGCGCTTCCTTTCACTGTCATCCAAATCTAAATCAGAGCGGTATTTGATGATTACTTTGAATATACGTAATAAAGTTGAATTTTAAAATCTCGACTACATCAAAACCGAGGTAAAATTGTGGAGGTAAGAATGTTGGATCCTTCAATATTATCTATGACAATTCCAAAAAATGTTGAATATAAAATGTTGTTTTGCAAACATTCTTAAATGTATCTGAGTGTACTCTCAAACCCTCTCACTACCCCTCAACGTACCCCTTAGTACCGCTAACATCCCCGAACCTTGACCCTTAAAAAACGACCCCTTAACATGACCTTTCCCTGAAGCCAAAATAATAATTACTATCCCTTCATGCTACCCTTCCATTAACACCAACAATCCCGTACTACCCCTTAACACTTCCCATCCCTAAACCCTGAAAAACTCCACTGTACCCGCTAATGCCACCATTCCCTCAACCAGAAAAAACCTTTACTATCCCCTATCACTTCCCATCCCTTAAATCTAAAAACTCCTTACTACCCCTTAAAGCTACCTTTCCAAAAAAAACACTAATTACCCTTTAATGCGACCCTTCCCTGAACCCTAAAAACTCCTTACTACCCTTTAATTCTATTGTGCCCTGAACCCTAAAAATCCAGTACTACTCCTTAACGCTACCCTTGCCTAAATCCTAAATCTCCTTACGGGTTCTCCCGCCCTGTTCCTCATCTCACTGTAAATTCTCCTCTCTGCTTTAGCTGGAGGATGACCCCTTGCCTCTGCTGGGAGTATACCTACCTGTGTCCTGTAAGACATAACATTTTTAATTTTGTTATGCAGTGACAAATTTTCCTTCTATCTTTTCAGTAAATGACATTTTTTATGCTATTTTTTTAAAAGTCTGCGTTTTTTCACATCTTTGTTTACTTCCAAATATTACTTCATCTTTTGGGCTGAGATTGTTGTCCCAGCGAATAGGTAATCATGTCCTTTTATTGCAACCCAGAGATCACAAATGATCAAAGGTGAATACTTGTCTGAGTAACTCAGTTCAGTGCATTTTTCTAAAGAGAAGGTTGTTTTGACTGTCAGTTGTGGTTTGGGAGCGTTCCAGAGCCTTGGTCCTAACACTCTGCAGACCCTACCTCTTTGATTCTGTTTCCTGAACTTTGGCTGGCTACTGCGCATGCTTTTGTTGATCTGCAGTCTTATATGGGCATATATTGTGGAGCTAGCTACTGGAAATTGACTGTGCCTGTTTGCTTGGGGCAGGAATAGGGTTTTAAGTGGGATGAAAAAACTGGAGGGTCTCTCAAAGAGGCGTGGCCGATATAATTAAGGGTGTGGCTTGAAACACGCATATTAAAAATCTTTGCTTCGCATTATGTGCCGCCCGACTGGTATCTTGTTTCTTCTTTCTGTCTTTGCATCCAAATATATAATACAAGTATCATTACACCTACAGCAAGCCAGCGCTATTGGCTTTGTCATTGATTGTTAGTTGCATAAGATAAATAAGCAACAACAGTGGCATCTTTGTATAAAATAGATCAAATGCTTCATTTCTGAAATGATGAGACTGTGAAAGAACTGTAACCAATCCCTTTAAAGATACATCAAAGGCAGTGAAGGGTGGTACTGCTGCCAAGTTGAGATGTTTTTTTCACTCGGAGGGTGAGGGCAAAAATGTAGAGCCGAATAGCGACCCGTCTCAGCACCTGCTTTTTAGAACTGTGGGTGCTGAGCATCGGAAGGACCCGGCCCACTTAAAGCCTTGGGCAGAACCCTAGAACCTGATTGTATCATTCTCTGGCAGCCAATGAAGAGCTTTTAGTGAAGGCTTTCTGTGCTCACGTCTTTTTAGGCTAAAGCTTGGCTTCACTGCTTCAATTTTTACCCTTGACTCTCTGTTTGATGGATATTCTGTTGGACAGTGTTGGACTCTGCGTGGTTGGCAACGTTAAGAAAACTTGGAGGAGCTTCAGGGAAGCAAGATGCCAGGGACCCTGATTAGTGTGGAGGAGGGATGGCAGAGCAGGCAGCCCATTAGCATTTGGCAGCATGCTTCTGTTTCTAAGAGCATTTGCAGCAGGCTTAATTTGTAAAAAAAAGAAGTGCCAAGGCTCTCATCAGAAGGCCACTGCAGCTTGCACCACACATTGCCCCTGCCATGCTGCCAATAATAATAGCAACACAACTACTAACCATCACAGTCCTACAAGTGTGACAATTCAGACTAACGGCACCCAAAGCTATAAGAATGACTTGGGCGGTAGTTAATAGTCATTGCCAATGTACATTGAATAAATAATTAATTATAAATAATTGAGGGAGAGGTGTGGCGCAGCGGCCAGGGTGACTGACTCTGGAATCTGGAGATCATGGTTCGATCCCCGGGGCCTGTGGCAGATTAGCTCAGCACCATGTGACTCTGGGCAATAGCTTGCTTAATCTTCCTGATGGCGCCCAGCGCCTAGAGACCCTAACAAGTGATGGTTCGTGCTTTACAAACGTGGATTATTATTATTATTAACTGTTGTTGTGGTCATCTCCTAAATTAGCTAGAAAGCGCCACCTTGTGGCAGACTGTCACAAGCGCTGGTGTTGACAATAAAGTGCTGGTGCCAAGCACCAGAAACCACTGGCTCAAATTAAACACTGATTTGTAGTGGCCTGCAAAGCCCTGGCACTATCACTACAAGCCTGAAGAGGAGCATGCAGCAGGCCAGTGGTGGGGTACCCTCACTTCTTCTTGTACCAGCAATTCCAGGTCCAGGCTAGTCATGTATTCCATTTGACATTTCTCCCGAGGGCTGGAGCTACTGGAGGGTGGGTTTGGAAGGGTTGGGTAGCCGCTGGCCCCTCTGCCACTTTCTGTTGCTCTTAGAGGTTAATTGCAGCATCACAGTGGGCTTCATGAGAGAGAGGGGCAGAGAATTAATAAATGGATAGTGTCTCTTAAACTTAGCCAAAATGATAAAACCTTCAAAATTAAACTATCTGTACCTATTTTTAAAAAAAATATATAGCTTCTCCTCATCTTAAAAAATCCCATTACGCTCATAAACAATTAAACAGCACTCATTCATACACCCATAAATTGGGTATCATATAAATAGCTTCCAAATCAGCCATTCATTATACAAAAAATCCCTTAATATTACCAATAAAAAAGACAATACTTATCTGCTCAGAAGCAGCAAACGAATTAGGAAGAAGATGGTTGTTGCATGCTATTTGTGGTTCTGAAGATTCCTTCTTTGATTGTGATGGTATTGAATTTCATGAGCTTTTAATGGTGCTGCTCAGAAGTGGGAAATACAAGTTGTATGCATAATGCTAGCCTCCTGTCTTGACATGAAATAAATAGATGGAAAGTGAGAGAGAGAGAGGAAAGGATGGGAGTGGGGCTGGTTTGATTTTTTTTTTGCCTGGACAGCTTTTTGTTCCTAGTCTGGACCTGAGCAGTTCCAGCGTAGATTTGTAATACAGAGTATAGGATGCCGAGTGGACAAAATATCGGCAGGTAAGCGTATCTAGGTTTTCTATGCCTAACTGCACGTCTTAGTACCTCAACACTATATTCTCAAAGTATGTTGATGTGGTATGTTGTCAAAGTATGCAGATGTGGTGTTAAAAACAGTAAATCATATTTGGGTCATAGAATTGTGGAGCCCAATATTGTATCCACGATATTCCGGACTACAACCACAGTTGCTGGGTAAGTAGTGATAAAGGAGCCAATCTTAGCTCCCAGGCTATGCTCTAGACACAGAGCAGTCGCAAGTCGAATTATATGTAGCTACCTACATTAAGAGTTTATCACCTGTAGCCGCATTGTTGGGGCACCGTAAGGTATAGTTGCAGATATTTATGGTTGATCTATAGTACTTTTCCAGTAGTAGGAGTAAACAACAGTTGGTATGAAGGAATAAATAATACACTAAATTTGGTGAAGGTATTTCTAATTTACCTTCCCTATGTTTTATAATTCACAATGAATTTATCATATATGCATTATCTACTCATAGCCAATAACACCTTATCAATGAATTACAACACTTCACATATAATCACAATCTGTACAAAGACATCAATCCTGCAAAAAAAACTACAAAAAACACAAAGTAACCCTAAATAATAATATAATTTTAGATAGTGGCTTCCATTCACATCTGAACAGACCACTGGGAGGTAGTCTTAAACACACACTTCTAAGTCAGAACCGCTACTTCTATAATTAACAGTGTGACACTCAATAATTTGGAAGTGCACTATATCTCCACTGACTCCTCCACAAATATGTCGTCGACGTGACCACGTTTCAGCCTATCTTCCTCTTAGGCCTTCTCAGGACAGGGTTAAAACATGAATTAATTGTCCATATGCGGACAGCTGGTTTCATAAGACTCTATGTCCATGGGTATAGTCCTATGCACAGCAATGAAGCATCCGCAACTTTTTGTCTCCCTTGTGAGTATTAATCCATGGGAACAGCCACCGGCTCTTCGGCGTTCCTGCCCTCTACTTTACTTCTGCTGGTGCCTGGGGTTTCTCCTGGTGCACGTGTGGCTTAGCAACTAACCGCAAAAAAAACTATGGGGCATATGCATCAACCTATTTAGGAAGTGCAAACGGTGCGAATCGGTAAATTCGGCCGTTTGCGCTTCCTAAATACGTTTTTGGGATGCATGAAACAATTTTTCAAAATTCGCATTCATTTGCATTTCCTAAAAATGCGAATGCATTTAAGGAATCGCATTTGTGCGATTCCTTAAATGCAATGCATCAATTTGTTTTAAAATGCGAATTTTGAAATAGGAAGTGCAAATTAACACGAGGTTGACCCTCGTGTTAATTTGCGAAATTCTTTAAAAAAAGCACAAAAATGCATTTTGGAAAGTGTCATGTTACAGACACACATGTCCTTAGGACATGTGTGTGTGAAACATGCACTTTAAAATACATTACAGGGGTGCAGGGGGGGGGGGGTCCTCTGGACCCCCCTCTGCACCCTTGCAATGCATCAACAAATTACGAATTCCAAAAAAAAGAAATGCAAAACGGCATTGATTCCTATGGGCCTCTAGGCCCATAGGAATCAATGTAATGCCATTCCTTAATTGCGATTCGCAATTAAGGAATCGAAAATTCCGAAAATTAAGAAATCCTAAAAAAATGTAGGATTTCTTGATGCATAGGATTTTGCAATTCCTAAATTGCGATTCCTTAATTTTCGCAATTTAGGAAATGCAAATTCCTACAATGATGCATGTGCCCCCAAATCCTCCGTCTGTCTCTGCGTTCAAAAGATAGTACTAGTATAGTACTTTTCCAGTAATAAAATGGATGGTTCATAAAGTGAAACTAGTCTGCACAGCGTCAGCAATATCCATAATACGGTCCCTGCTCATAAAACATGTCTTCCGCCTGTGGGCCCAGTGCGCCATGGCTTAGGTAGGACTATCATCCATCAGGGGCATTGTCCCCATGAAGGACTACTTGGGAGATCTCAGTGTACATGAATTGTATTGTAATTGCATTATATAGCGCTTACTACCCTGACGAGGCGTCAAGGCGCTTTTTGGGCAAGTAGCACGCTTCTCCGAACCCATAAAGGATTAGTGTTGAATTAGTATTGTGAAACATGAAAGTAATATGAGTGGTGAACATGTTAGTCAGTTATCTGGATTGAGAAGGATGGTGGAGGGATAGAAGAGGGAAAGGTTTGCATTTATATTTATATATATGTGGTCAACTAACTTCCTCAAAGTAAGACCCACACAGATAAATCAGCACAACAACTACTCTGTGGTAAAGGTTTGTACACTCAAACTGTCCTAGTTGAAAAAAGAAAATAAACCTCTGTGACAACTTCCAGGATGCAGTGCATTGTCTTTAATTTAGTAGCAATATGCGGCTCCATATTCAAAGTTGAACTGCCTCCTCTTTTGTGCATTCTGCTGGACTAGGGGGGTGGGTCACCTATACTTCACCTGGCATTAGGAGACAACCTCAGACCCCTATATAGCGTCTCTCTCTTCCTGGTAAACTATTCCTGGGACGCGCTGTGTGTTGCTCCCATTCATAAATGTATAACCCCTTAGCTGCAGTTGCTATTCCGCCGCAGCGCTAGGGTGGAGGGGGCCCGCACGGCGCTCCCGTACTCGTGACGGAACCGCTCCGTCGCGAGCCTCGTGTGGGCTGTGCTTGTGACGGAGCGGTTCCGTCATGGCGCCCGCTCAATAGAACGCGCCTTGCAGGCGCGGCGAGCGGGCCGTGACGGAACCGCTCCGTCACCAGCACAGCGCTACCGAGGCTCGTGACGGAGAGGTTCCGTCACGAGCACGGAACGGGTTAAAGAGCCCGTAAAAAGTGTACTACAGGAGAACTACGTCACATACTTCAAAATGTCTTTGTGAATCTGGCACAATGTGTCCCTCAAAGCAGGGGCGGAAAGGGCAGGACAAGGCATCTCTGGGCACCTAATGTTTTCACTTCTACAATGAGCTCATCTGTTCCTGTTTACTACTTTCAAGGATGTGCCTGGAGACAGACTGCAGCTTCGTTTGTATTCCATGAAATCAATTCATGACTAAAGATCAACAGAGTTCAGACTGACCTGCCAGGAGAAGTGTAGGGCTTATTAAAATGTAATTTACTAGAACCCTTTCAGCCTCTGGTATTTATTCGACCTCCCTAATGGCCATCCAATATCCACTTGACCTCTGTGCTCTAATTGTAATTGTATTCATAAAGCACTTTCTACTCCTGACAAAGCATTGAAACGCTTTTCTGAGAGTAGCACGCTACTCTGGAACCCAAAGGACTTGTAATGGATTAGTATTCAGGAAATATAAATTGTTAATTTGAGTTGTGGACATGTTAGTCTGTTAGTTTGATTGAATTGGATAAAGGAGGCTAGAGGAGGGAAGAGTCTAGAAGGGGTTATTTTTGAGATCATAGTGGTAAAATTAGGCTGTGGGTGAGTCAAGGAGGGATAATCCTCTGATAGCAGATCTCAGTGGGTTATTGCACCTCCTGTGGAGATGTGTATGCATTCTGCATGTCACAGACTGAATCCCATGATTTGACTTGGCCCATTTTATTCCTCCAAGATCGGTTCCATAAGCATTAGAACTAATGATACTACAGGTGTGTAATGTTCTATACTTAAACCTGCTCACACTTGGACTTCTCCGTGTATAACACAAACTAGGCGCAGAGGTCATATACTGACTCTCGCTTCCAACCCACGCATCCTTTTACAGTTGATGGGGTGTGGAACTGCAGTTTGAAGACTTACTAAAAGTTAAGGAAGAGTGCAACATGTGCTTTTCAGTTTCTAGCTTTCCCGGTACTCTTTGGAATTTCAGAAGGGGTCGCTGTTGTCAGTGGCGGCCGCTACAAACAAAGGGTGCTGGGGCGGGTGGAGGGAACGCGGAAGGGGGGGCAGTGGGGTGTTAGAAATAATATATAATTAAAAAAAATGAACTTACCTGAAGCCGCCGGCCGCCTCCTGAATCACATAACGCCTCCTGTTTTCCTCCTGGTCTCAACAGCCTCTGTAACAGACTCCTATCCAATCCCCATGCTGCTCTCATCCTAAGAGAACAGCGCAGGGATTGGCCTGAGTAGGCTGGAAAGATGCTCTGCTCAGACCAGGGAGACTGTGGGGTTTCAGAAACCTAAGTGCGCATGTGTGTTTGGCCAGCCTGAGACAGCCAGCCAAACACACATGCGCAATTAGGGAGTGGACATAGTTCTCTGACTACCCACTCCCATGCCACGGCCCCGCACCTCCCTACAACACCGGCTTAGAGACGGCAGAAAGCCCCGCAGGCCACATGGTGGGTGTAGTCACTGACTGCAGTCAGTGACTACACCCACCATGTGGCCTGCGGGGCTTTCTGGGCATTTCGGAGTGCTCCAGAGGTCCAGCAGCAGATGGGCATATAGAAGGAGGTCATAATTAATTGGATTAGTGCGCAAGAAGCCAGATAGTGGCGTAACGCAAAATGGTGCCCTGTAATACCAAGACAATTGACGAGGGGCCCCTGAGTCTCGCATATATCTCACAGATATTCCTTGGTTTTCGTCTGAACCTCCCACCCTCTGAAGAATTGGTGTTGCTCCTGGAGGTCAAGCCCTCCCCTTCCCCGTCTATGCATCTGGGGGTGGGGGCTGCATGGGACCTTCATTAGGCCTCTACAGGCCACAAAACAATATGTAACGTCACTCCAGGAAAAATGCAGGGTGCATTTCGAGTAAATAGGATTAGGAATTTTAGGAGAGGGACCGGGCCCAGGTCACTGTGGTGAAAGCTGCAGTTTGGGAGAGGCCCCTCACTCGCGCCCCGAGCCTGCAGGGTCACGAGCAGGCCAAGACGTGCGAGTCCTGTGAAGCCCTGTCCACTGGCTCACCGCTGCGGGCCCGGAGCACGCGCATTGTCCCTCGTGCCACGCGAGCCCCTGACTGGAATTTCAGCCTCTTTGTGAACAGTTGAAGCAATTAGAATCAAGGGCGCGTGGGGGAGATTCGATTACATGTACATAGGAACGGGCGGAGGCCATTCAGGAGTGGCAGGCAGTGCAGAGCTACCTGTTAGGGCCGGCTTTAGGGCGGTGCAGCTGCACCGGGCGATGACCTGGAAGGGGACATAACCTCAAGGGGGTGGGCGCTGTGTTAGCAATAACACTTGAGATTGAAAAACACCTTCTGTAGAGTTCCTTGTACCCAGCTTTCAGGCAGCAATACAAATGTCAAGATAACTATTTTAATGTTCTTGCTAGAGAGAGAGCTCTGAGTTCTGTCTAGTGTGTTTTCTTACGTCATAGAGTAGCGCAGAGGGTTAATATGCCTACTGCAAAGAACAAATGTGTATGCTATGTTGATAGCTGAGCGAAATAATGAAGCCAGCCTTTACCAGGGCTTTAAAACAAATGAAAGGTATATGCGAGAAGGGCGTTGGAGAAATGAGGGGCACTTTTGCTGGATAACAGGCAGGGAATCCGAGGAGGGGGGGTCATGGGGGGGGGGGGGGGTGGGGGGGGGGGAATAGATTGTTGCACTGGCGTCACAAGCGCTAAAGCCGGCCTTTCATGTTGGGGGAGTCTCACGTTTTCATTCATTTTTAGTCTCCTGTTTTGCTGTGGAATATTCTATTTTGTACCACTTTTCTCTTGTAACGTAACTAGCTCTATTGTACAGCGCTCTGACACCTTCGGGTAATGTCCGCGCTTTATAAAAATGCACTAAATAAAAATAAAACAAAATAAATAAAAATGCCAGGCCATAAAAAGGCAGATAAGGCTGGAATAGGGCCATGAAGTGGCGTTCTGTATTACTGCATTGTGCGTCAACGGCACGCTGCCAGACGTCAACTGCGCACATACACACACTGATGAAACGTGCACAGTTTTGGGTAGAGGCGGTGATGGACTACGCCGCGCTTGTTTTGTGACGTTTTATCTATCTTGATTTGGCTCGTTCAGAAGGCTGTGTACAGAAGTCTGCACGGGCTGAAGGATTTTTGGTCGCTGGGGGACTGACTGTACTGTATGTAACAAAGTTTGAATTGTACTTTCGCTGTCTGATTCGCAGATAACATTGTGTGGCGGCGGGTAGGGAGGGAGACACCGAGAAGGGTGATGGAGCAGCAGTTTGTAGCAGGCAGTGGAGGAGGGGCGGGAGCAGGGCCAAAACAAGCATTGGCAAAGCCAATAGGTCTCGCCTGTGGAACCTTATAAGGAATCTGTGTCGAAATCTGTAAAGAAGATGATGTTATCCAAAATGATGTCAGGCAGAAACAGGAAGTAATCCATAAGAAGTTTAATTCCAAATTTATAAGAGCATCAACACAGGAGTGCTACCGGCTTGCAGCTAATCCAACAGTTTACTGACACTAACAACAACTGTGGCTCCAACTGGCAGATCCCCCACGAGGGATGCACCTTCAAACATACACATGTTTGAAGATACACTCCCCTGCAGGGAATCAGCTGGTGAAACAATGGAGCGTGACAGCTGATGGAATAATGGAGCGTGGAGCAGAATACAAATGCATTACAAAACATAGAAGAAAGACTATACCTTACAAAATCCCACAGCCTTTTTCCCCGCAGGGAATCACAACGCCGTCGTTACAACGACGGCGTTGTGATTCCGCATACTATTAATCCGCAAGTCGGAACAACGACTTGCGGAGGGGGGGGTGCTGGATGTTGGAATAGTATAATTTACGATTCCAACTCCAGTCTGTGCGGACACTAGGGAAAATCCAACCCCCCCCCCCCGCAAGTCGTTGTTCCGACTTGAAGAGTAATGGTATGCGGAATCACAACGCGATCGTTATAACAACCGAGTTGTGATTCCCTGTGGGGGAAACATTTTTGGGGTAAAGAAAGTGTTAGCCAGAGTTATTGATTTTGGCAAAGTTTTTAAGCTATGTTGGCTGATGTTGGAACAGAAAAGTTCCCTGCGTCGACTACAGTTGTGTTCCACTGCCTTGAGTGTAAGGTGTACAGAAGCTGCAGTGTGGCAAGCATGTCCCACAGTGATAAACAGCCAAAAGGTAATTGTGCAGCATGATGAGTAGGTGTTGCTGCAACAGCAATTGTTGTGTAATTAAAATGCTCATGTCTTCTTTGCCCCTCCAAACTCACCCAAGAGAAATGATGTTAATTCGCTGCTGGAAGCGAGGGGACATACGTCGATATCATGTGTTTACTGTAAAGAAGGACGACTGGACTGCGACCCAGCTATGACCGTAAGGCCGCTGTGGATAAGCACAAGGTTAAACTTAGCAGCAACTCGCAGTATTTGTGTTATTTGTGTCACAAAACAGAGCCAAGGCAGACCTGAGGCCTGAGTCCAGCTCCTTATGAAGCTTCCAGTCACGCTCACAGGCTTTGGGAGTAACATGCCTCCAGTGCATTCTGGTACATGTAGTCATCAAAGGAGTATTTGCACCGTTATCACAGTGATTGTGAATAATACAACCACAGCAGGTGGCCAGCTCGGTGAATCGATAGGCGATTATGTCAATACAGGTATTTTTAAAAACAGAGACAGGCTGTGCTCTAAGCTGTGTGAGCCGGCTGGAGGAGGCCTGCCAGGACAGAGCTGCAGGGGCATTGGAGGAAGGGACCCTTGGGCAGGAAGCAATGTAGGGAGGTGGGTGTCTGACACCAGAGCCGGCTGAGGGATATGGGACAGTTTCAGAAGATGAAGACCAGGGAGAGCAGCTTCAGAGGAGAGAGACCTGGGTCAGGGAGAGCATCTCTGGAGGGAGACCTCAGTCTGAGAGAGCAGCTCTAGAGGGAGACCTGGGTCTGAGAGAGCAGCTCTAGAGGTAGACCTGGGTCTGGGAGAGCATCTCTGGAAGGAGACCTCAGTCTGAGAGAGCAGCTCTAGAGGGAGACCTGGATCTGGGAGAGCAGCTCTACAGGGAGACCTGGGTCAGGCAGGGCATCTCTGGAGGGAGACCTCAGTCTGAGAGAGCAGCTCTAGAGGGAGACCTGGGTCTTGGAGAGCAGCTCTAGAAGGAGATATGAGTCAGAGAGAGCAGGTTTAGAGGAGTGAGACCCGGGTCAGGGAGAGCAGCTCCACAGGAGTGAGACCAGGGTCCTCAACTAGCTCATGGAGGGAGTAGGGAAAACAGGGTCAGCACAAGTAAGACCAGTGCAGTGTGTATGGAGGCAGGTTCAGTGGGTCTAGAAGTGGGAGACTAGGGCATGGAGAAGAGCACCAGGAAAAAAGCGACCAGATCCGGACCAGGGCGAGCAGGTATTCCTGAGCAGGAAGATGGCTCGATCCAAAATTAGAATGAGGGAGCCAGAACCGGGCCAGTGCAGACCATCCACGGAGCAGGATGTGCAGAATCAGATCTCCCCTGGCCAGGATGAGAAGCATGCGGCATCGTGAGCAGGGGCTGGACCGGAGGACGGAAGAGGGAGAAATTGGAGAGGATAGAGGGATCGAGGGAGGGGAGAAAGACTGAGCGAGGAGGGACAAGAAGGAAGGACGGCTGGAGGAGGAGGGAAGAGGGAGAAAGCGAAGAGGAGGGAGGGACCTGGGAGGGGAGAAATACTGAGTGATGTATGCCTAGCAGGAGGGACCAAGTGAGGAGCAGTAAAGAGGGAGGAACAGGAGAGGAGAAGCAGCGGTCAGATTTGACGTAAAAGCCAGAGTGGCCAACCTTGAAACTGGGGAACTATTTTCAGTCTAGGTGTCAGCTCCAGCATCCTGTGAGTCTGCGCTAATCACTTAATCTCCCCTGCTGAAGATGGCATGTGTCCATCCGATTTGCAATTGATGGTCATGTAAAGCACTCGGATACCTTTGGGTTGAGTTTGCGCTATATGAAACTGCAATAAAAGAATAAAAAAATATTTTAAAAAGAGGTGTTGTGGGAGGGGGGAGGGGTGGCACGGGGAGAATAAGTGGCGGCAAAGCTGAAACACCAAAGACGGGTACAAAAAACATAAGCAAAAAAAAAAAAGCAGTGTTGTAGGATTGGTGAGGGGAGATGGGTGGGTGTGCGGCATGGGGCGATCAAGTGTCGGCAAAGCTTAAAAACCGAAGGTGGGAAAACAGCACAGCAAATGAAGCAGCGGCCACAAACGTTTCAAGAAGGCCATACACAAAGTAAGCAGAACACTTAAAATGAGCGGAGGCAGGCCAACAAAAAAAATAGTGCTTTCAAAGGGTCGCAAATAACTTGAAGAGTAAGAGCACTTGTAATGGAGGCATTCCCCTTGGGAGAATACAAAAGTCCAAAAGGAGGGACTACTAAGCCTATTTACCAATGAAAAGCCGGCAATTACAAAGGAGAGTAAGAGGAACCAATTGAAAAGATGGCCGGTGCTTAAAGCCCATATTATAGGAACAGCATGTCTGCAAGAGACAGGCGAGACCTAAACAGAGATGGCGAGCTGTGATGAGGAGAGGGGCATGGCTAGATACCATGATGGAGAGTTAGGTACAGGCCAGTTTTTGGGTGGGGAGCAGGGCCAGAAACAGTGATGGGGACCACCTAGAAGATGATGTATATGTTTATATACAATAAATGCATGATACCGTCCTCTTGATCGGCATCTATCATATGCCACCCATGTATGCACGTATCCAACCACTACTGCTTCTGAGTTAATATTGCAATGTAAGCATTCCTTGTCCAAATGTGTTAGGGTGTAAATAAATAAATACATACATAAATAGATGGGTAGAGGAGCGTGGCCCAAAACAATTATGGAGAGTGAAGTGATGACGTTGCTGCAGAGCAAAGCAATGCCAGAAACTCTGTTAGGGAGCCGCCAGAGGATAATGTATATATCTATATATGATAAAAGTATGTACTATGTGCTATCATTGTTCAACCCACATCACGCCCCTTGCCATTTCTATGTATCCACCCCAACCGCTATATGTCCAAAGTACTATTGCTATTTGGTGTTGCTGTGTACAGCATTTCCTGTTCAAATACATTGATGTGTGTGAATAAATAAACAAATAGGAAAGGGGCGGGGCCAGATATAATGACGGGTGGGTGACCGGGAGTGGGTCTTGATCATATATAATGATTGGGAATTGAGCATGTCAATCGAGATCAGCGGTTGTAGTGCATAAAAGGAGCATCAGCACTGACATCCTAAGTGTCATAGGGGTGGGGTCAGTGAGTCTGGTTGCAGGATCAAAGACGTGCCAATAAGAACAATATGTATCATCATGACCATTTGCGATTTCTAAATAGCGATTTTTTAAGGAATCGCTATTTAGAAATCGCAAAATGGTATCTTTTTAGCGATTCCTTAACATTCCTAAATTGCGATAAGCAAATTGCTAATCGCAAATTTCCCATTCATTTCTATGGGTCAGGCGGCCCATAGGAATGAAGGGGAAATTTGTGATTAGCAATTTGCTAATCGCAATTTAGGAATATTTTCAAGGGTGCAGGGGTGTCACAAGAACACCCTGCTGCACCCCTGAAATTGATTTAGAAAAGGGGGTGGTGATGAACAGAGTGTCTGAGTTAAACAGACCACTCTTACCCAGTCCAAAGATCAGGGCTTGATCCATCACCGTTATTTATCTCACTGCCCCATCCCAGCTCAGAACCTGGCTATATGCAAATCAGTCTGTCCCTGGCCCAGTGCATCATGGGAACAGGGCAGACTAAACTACCAAGCCAATTCTTCACCAGAAAGGAGACAAGCTACCGGGGACCGGTTTCTGGCATTTCAGCCTTCTTCAGCCCGGCTTGCTTGAATCCTGATGGAGCAGTGAGAAAGGGACTCATGTCTGAGTATACCCTGCCACACCTATAGTGGCCAAAAACGATTTAGAAAAGGGGGTGGTGATGAACAGAGTGTCTGAGTTAAACAGACCACTCTTACCCAGTCCAAAGATCAGGGCTTGATCCATCACCGTTATTTATCTCACTGCCCCATCCCAGCTCAGAACCTGGCTATATGCAAATCAGTCTGTCCCTGGCCCAGTGCATCATGGGAACAGGGCAGACTAAACTACCAAGCCAATTCTTCACCAGAAAGGAGACAAGCTACCGGGGACCGGTTTCTGGCCCCCGGGAGCTTGTTTCCTTCCCAGTGTAAGAATTGGCTTTTGTAGTTTGGTTTGCCCTGTTCCCATCATGCACTGGGACAGGAACAGACTAATTTGCATACAGCCAGGTTCTGAAACTGGGATGGTGCAGTGAGCTAAAAAACGGTGTTGGATCTAGCCCTGATCTCTTGACTGGGTGAGAGCTTTCTGCTTAATTCAGAGACTCTGTCCCTCACCACCCCTTGTTGTAAATATTTTTGTCCACCCTAAGCGTGGAAGGGTATTCTCAGATGTGAGACCCTTGCTCATTGCACCATCAGGATTCAAGCAAACCGGGCCGAAGACGGCTGTAATGCCAGAAACCGGTCCCCGGGAGCTTGTTTCCTTCCCAGTGTAAGAATTGGCTTTTGTAGTTTGGTTTGCCCTGTTCCCATCATGCACTGGGACAGGAACAGACTAATTTGCATACAGCCAGGTTCTGAAACTGGGATGGTGCAGTGAGCTAAAAAACGGTGTTGGATCTAGCCCTGATCTCTTGACTGGGTGAGAGCTTTCTGCTTAATTCAGAGACTCTGTCCCTCACCACCCCTTGTTGTAAATATTTTTGTGCACCCCTGAAATTGACATGTGTGGGCATATGGCGCACATACATGCCCTAAGGGCATGTATGAGCGTGATATGGCACCTTTGGATTTTAAATAAATTGCTTTTTAAAAAGAATTCGCAATTTACCACCAACTAGAAGTTGGTGGTATTTTGCGAATCCTTATGGGCATTTTTTAATTAATTTTCCTTTGATACATTGCATTTAAGGAATCGCACAATTTGCGATTCCTTAAGTGCAATCGCAAAATAAGGAATAGCAAATTTTGCGATTCCTTATTTTGCTGCCAAAATGTTTCATACATACTATTTAGCAAATTAGCATTCGCAAAGGCCGAATTTCTGCGGATTTCGGCCCTTGCGAATGCTAATTTGCTTGATACATATGGCCCAAAATATTTTGCAACTGCTATGTTGGTCTTCCACCTTCAGGTAACAATATATAAATGGATACACACCTTAACTGAAAATTAAATACTTGTTAAACTAATCAGTAGGGAATATACTCTTTTTCGTTATAAGCTTTAGTTAGATGATGCAATTAGAGGTGGGTGAGCCTATTAAGACTTTAATCAGACGCCTGGCTCTGGCTAAAGCTCCTGAACCCTCAGGCCCAAACCAAGATGAACTTATTTTGTGGGTTCTGCCTGCCAACCACCATCTATCACCATGCACCAAGAATTAAAAGCAAATCATAAACCTTTGGTATTAACAAGTAGGGAAAGAGGTAGCCCTCTAGCTTGTGCATTACATAATATGAAACCAAAAAATCTGGACACTTGACCAAATGTATGATCCTAGCCAAATATTTAATTTAATTAAGTCTCCTTTTTCTTCGTTATCCCATATAAGAGCACCTTCCAATATGTGAGTGCATGGTCTGCTCTAAACAATAATCTTCTGATGTAGTATGGTTAAATGCTGCTTCATGTTAAAGAAATACCTCTTTGTACATTTTGAACTAGCTATCCTATTTACACATGATGTTTGTTTCATGATTTGAATGCCAACTATTTTTAGAGCTAGGCTTGTGCACAGGCTCTTAGAGCCCGCCAGACACTTGGCTCGGGCTTGACTCTACCGGGTTAATTTGTTGACTCACCCACCTTTAGATGCAATCACTGCAGATGACTGTGTGAATGACCAAAAAGTCACATCATTAACCCCTTGGACGCTGATGACGGAACCGCTCCATCATCAGCTGCGGGTGCGCTGTGCTGATGACGGAGTGGTTCCGTCATGGCCTGATCGGCGCGCCTGCGCGGCAATAATTCCGCGCCTGCGCTGGACGTTCTATTGAGCGGGGTGGGCCATAACGGAACCGCTCCGTCATGAGCACAGCTCAACCGAGGCTGGTGACGGAGCGGTTCCGTCACCAGCATGCGGACGCCGCGCGGCCGCCCCGCTTCCTTAGCACTGCGGCGGAATAGCCGCCGCAGTGAAGGGGTTAAATACAGATTGTTCCAGTGTGGCATAATGACTTGTATATTTATAGTGCTGCGAGGTCCCCGCATGTGACGGAAATGTTAAATCACAAAGAATAAAAGCGGTGTTTCGGAATTGTTATTGTAAGGCGTTTAAACGCCTAGGTATTCATTTGATGACGCACACACTTTTGGGTAGAGGTGGTGATATGACTATGCTGCGCGTATTTTATGACGTTTTATCTATCTTGTTGTTTCAACTTGTTCGGAAGGCTGTGTACAGAAGTCTGCACAGGCTCAAAGATCTGTGTTCACTGGTGAGTCTGATCTGTAACAAAGTTTGAATTGTACTTTCTGTGCACACACTGTGTATGATTCAGCTGATTGAATTGTGTCGCATGCAGGAGGCAGTGAAGGAAAGGTTGGAGCAGGGCCAAAACAAGCCTTGGCAAAGGCAGCTGGTCTCACCTATGCAAGAGCTATTCCCTTTGATAACATGTTTTAGCCATGTTGTACACCAGTGTGGCTGCTGTTCAGCATAGCTTAAAGTTAGTGGTATAGAGGAGAGTGGTGTGAAGCGGAGTGGAATGGCAAAGAGTGGAGCCGAGTGTCGTGGAGTGGCATAAAGTGTCATGCATTAGAGTAGCATGGAGTGGGTCACGTAGAATGGCGTGGAATGGGCTGATGCAGAGTGAGTTGTGTGTGGAATATGGTGGTGTAGATTGCAGTGGTGTAGAGTGAAGCTGCATTGAATTAATCGACGTTTAATAACCATTGTAGAATGCAGTGGCATAGGTTAGAATATTGTATAGTAAAGTGCACTAGCGTAGAGTACAGTGGTGCAGAGTGAAGTAGTGCAGAGTAACCTAGAGTAGCGTAGATTACAGTGGCATAGAGTGCAATGCTGCAGAGTGGTGCAGAGTCGAGTATAGTCTAGTGGAATTCAGTGACAGAGTGCAGAGCCTTAGAACTGAGTGCTCATTAACAACCACAGGGGCCGCCCAACCAACCTGAACCAGGGGCAGTCAGTGTATATTCTTAACAACAGTTCAAGAGGCAATTTACTTAAAAAACACACTATCTAGACATAATGCAAAATACACATCGATCAATAAAGTACCAGTTTACAAAAACAAAAAAAGATATATTCCAAAGAGAGTGGGAAGGAATACGAGAAACCCCATATGCAAGGAGAAAGGCAAAACAGTGTGTAGAAAAATATCACACATTTATTAAATATTATAGATTGATTAAAATGATAAGACAATGGCGCTCAGAACAATGATTGCTGGTATACAAAAAATACATATCACATACCAGACAGGTGGCAAACGAAAAAGTATATGTTACAATAAAGAAACAACATATACAGAAATTATGTGTCCTCTGGTAATTTCTGGCCATATAAGCGTCAATGTTGAATAACACGGTCATCATCAGGACTAAAGTTTTTTATGAGTGTCAAAAACAGTTCTGTTTTTAAAAAACAATTGCAGATGTAGTACTGCAGAGTACAGCATCATAGAGTGCAGTGGTGAGGAGTGGCATAGAGTGTATTGGCATAGCGTAGAGTGACAGAGAGTGGTGTACAGCACAGTGGGCGTAGAGTGACATAAGAGTAGAGTGGCAAAAAGTACAGTGGTACAGAGTGGAGTGCAGTGACGTAAAGTCCAGTTGCATAGAGAGCATTATCATAGAGTCGCTCAGTGGAGGTAGAGATTTCTAAGGGGGTGCCACAGGTCTCCTGTCGGAGCCCGACTCTTTTCAACATCTATGTGGCACCCCTGGCCAGAATTATGCGAGCTTTTGGCTTCATCCCAGTGTCTTATGCGGATGACACGCAGCTCCTTTTTCCCTTCAAATCTCTCACCACCGAGGTTAAAACCTCCTTCTCCCAGGGCATGAAGGCTGTGGCTCAGTGGATGTCATCAAACTGCTTACAGTGTAATGTAGGGAAGACCGAACTCATGCTGTTCGGGGAGGCTAAAATCCTATGGACTCCGGACTGGTGGCCACAAGATCTAGGGCCAGTCCCTGACCCAAAACTTGTCGTGAAGAACTTAGGAGTTAGACTAGACCAGGAGCTCTCGCTGAAGCAGCATAGTAACTACATTGTGGGCTCATGTTTCCACGTGGTAGGCCTTCTATGCAAAGTGTTTCATTTACTCCCTGACTTCATCAGGAAAACATTGGTACAGGCTCTTGTCCTTAGCCGCATCGATTACTGTAATGTCCTGCTGTTATCTGCAAATGAGGGAGTATTAGCCAAACTCTAAGTTGTACAGAATACTGCGGCCCGGTTGGTCTTGAACGCCCCTCTTAGATCCGCGTCCAAACCTCTTTTGGACAAACTACATTGGCTGTCGGTCCGGCACAGGATTAAGTTTAAGACATGCTGCCTAATTCACAAAAGCTTAAACGGATTAGGTCCCACATATTTAAAAAACAAATTTACACCTTACTCTCCTGCTCGCTCCCTCAGGTCCAGCAACCAGCTTTTACTGTGTATGCCCCGTGCAAAGAAGGCCAGACATGGAGGCAAAGCTCTATCTGTGGTTGGGCCCTCATTATGGAACAAGCTCCCATTAGCTCTCAGACAATGTCCAGAACATCTATTGTTTAGGAAGCGGCTTAAAACTTTTCTGTTTCAAAATGAATTCTTTAAGTTCCCCTCTGACTGTGCTTGTGGTGTTCTTAGGGCGCAGAGATACTCCTCAGGGAGTCGATCGAGCGCGATATAAACCCACAAATAAATAAATAAATAAATAGAGTGCAGTGGTTTAGAGTAGAGTGACTTAATGTGGAGGGGCTCAGAGTGGAGTAGAGTGGTGTAGAGTGCAGTGGTGGGGAGTAGATTGTTTCAGATTAGAGTGAAGTGTCACAGAGTGGCATGGTTTAGGGTAGAATGCAGTGGCATTAAAGTATAGTGGTGTAGAGTGTAATGGCCTAGAGTAAAGTGTTGTAGAGTGCAGTGTTGCAGAGTAGATAAGATTGGCATACAGTGGATTAGCATAAAGTGCGGGGGATACAGTTGAGTCGTACAGAGTAGAGTGCATTCACATAGAGTGCAGTGATGTAGAGGGCAGAGTAGAGTGAAGTGGCCTAGACTAGAGTGGTGTAGATTGAAGTGTGGAAGAGTGCTGTGGTGTAGAGTGGAGTAGAGTGGTGCAGAGTAGAGTAGAGATGCAAAAAGAACAATTAATTGTCAGAATGCAGAACAATGTCATACATTCACCCCAGTGTAGAGATCTGGGCCTAAATCCATTTTTTTGCTCCCTCATTCCAGTTTGAACCAGCCTTATGCAAATTAATCAAGACCCTGCTCCTTATGGGAACAGTCCAGCCCGAACTGCCAGGCCCTCCTTGGACTGGAAACAAGCATCCTGGGACTGGTTTCGGGGTTCCACCCTTCTTCAGTCAGGCTAGCTTGACTCCTGTGGCATGGAGAGCACAGGACCCTCGCCTGGGCATACCCCTTCCACTCGGGTGACAAATGCAAAAACAACAGTTGATGGACAGAATGCAGAACAATGTCATACATTCTCCTGGTTTAGAGATCTGGGCCTAAATCCATTTTTCCTTGCTTCCCATGCCATTCCAGTTTGAACCCAGAGAAGAATAGAGAGGCAAAGAGTGAAGTGACATAGATTGCAGTGGCTTAGAGTGGAGTGGTGTAGAGTAGAGTGGCGCAGAGTAGAGTGGCACAGAGTACAGTGGTCTAGAGAAGAGGGCAATGGCATAGAGTGCAGTGGCATAGAGTGCATTGACATAGAGTGCAGTGGTTTAGAGCAGAGTGTTGTAGAGTGCAGTGGCATACAGTGGAGTGGCGCATAAAGGAGTAGAGTGGCATAGAGTGCAGTGACGTAGAGTTCAGTGGCATAGAGTACAGTGGTGTAGAGTAGAGTGGCATAGAGTACAGTGGTGCAGAGTAGAGTGCAGTTGCATAGAGTGCAGTGGTTTAGAGCAGAGTGTTGTAGAGTGCAGTGGCATAGAGTGGATTGGCACATAAAGGAGTAGAGTGCAGTGGCATAGAGTGGAGTGGCGCATAAAGGAGTAGAGTGGCGTAGAGTGCAGTGACGTAGAGTTCAGTGGCATAGAGTACAGTGGTGCAGAGTAGAGTGGCATAGAGTACAGTGGTGCAGAGTAGAGTGCAGTTGAATAGAGTGCATTGACGTAGAGTGCAGTGGCATAGATTGCAGTGGTTTAAAGTAGAGTGGTGTAGCATGCAGTGGCATAGAGTGTAGTTGTACAGTGTGAAGTATAGTAGCACAGAGTGCAATGACTTTTAGTGAGGGGCATAAAGTAGATTGTGTCAGAGCAGAGCGAAGTGGCGTATAGTGGAGTGGTACAGGGTAGAGCGCGGTGGCGAGTAGAGTGGCATAGAGTGTAATGGCATAAAGTAAATGGTGTACAGTGCAGGGGCATAGAATTGAGTGGTACAGAGTAGAGTGTGTTGGCATAGAGCGCAGTGGCGTAGAGTGCAGAGAAAAGGGAAGTAGCCCAGACTGGAGTGGTGTAGAGTGCTGTGATGAAGAGTGCAATGGTGTAGAGTAGAGTGGTGTAGAATGCCTTGGCATAGAGTGGTACAGAGTGGAGTAGAGAGGTGTAAAGTGAAGTGGCGCAGAGTGAAATGGCGTAGAGTGCAGATGCTTAGAGTGAAGTGGTGCAGAGTAGAGTGGCGCAGAGTAGAGTGGCACAGAGTAGAGCGGCATACAGTGGAGTGGCATAGAGCTCATTGGCACAGAGTGCAGTGGCGCAAAGTAGAGTGGTGCAGAGTAGAGTGCAGTGGCGTAGAGCAGAGTAGAAAGGACTGATGTAGAGTGCATTGGTGTAGAGTGTTGCAGAGTATAGTGGCATAAAGTGCAGTGGTGTAGAGTGCAGTGTTGAAGATTGGAGTGGTGCCGAGTAGTGTGGTATAGAGTGCAGTGGTGTACAGTACAGTTGCGTATAGTGCTATGGTGCAGAGTAGAGTGATGTACAATAGAGTGGCAGAGAGTGCAGTGGCTTAGAATGGTAGAGTACAGGGTGCAGAGTAGACTACAGCAAACCCACATCATTCCTCATAGGCCCAGCCTACTTCAACTTCCGTTTAAGATACCTTTGAAGAGTGAGACAGGTAGATACATTCATTGGGATCCAGGCAGGGATAGTAATGATGAGTGAGCCATCTCCTGATACAGTGATAGGGAGTAGGACAAGTGTCAGGAATGGTCAGTGGTACAAAAGGGGGTGGTAATGGACGGAGCATCTGAACCAATCAAACACTCTCACCCAGTCAATAGATCTGGGTTTAATCCATCACCGTTCTTTAGCCCACTCTGCCACCCCAGTTCAGACATGGCTATATGCAAATCAGTCTGACCCTGTGCCTCATGGGAACAGTCCAGCCCGAACTGCCAAGCCATGCCTTCCCTGGACCGGAAACAAGCTTCCGAGGACCGGTTTCTGGCATTCCAGCTGTCTTCAGCCCGGCTTTCTTGAATCCAGTGGCAAAATGAGCAAGGAACTCACGTCTGAGCATACCCTGCCACACATATGGCGGCCAAAAGCGGTACAAAAGGGGGTGGTAATGGACGGAGCATCTGAACCAATCAAACACTCACACCCAGTCAATAGATCTGTGTTTAATCCATCACCGTTCTTTAGCCCACTCTGCCACCCCAGTTCAGACATTTTGGCTATATCCCAGGCTCTCCACACCACTAGAGTCAAGCTATCTAGGCTGAAGAAGGCTGATAGCCAGAAACCGGTCCTTGGATGCTTGATTCCGGTCTTGGAAAGACATGGCTTGGTAGTTCGTACTGGACTGTTCCCATGAGGCACAGGGTCAGAGCTGATTTGCATATATTCAAGTGTCTAACCCAGGGTGGTGTGGAGTGCAAAAAAACGATGGATTTAGGTCCAGATCCTTGTACTGGGGTGAATGTATGACATTGTTCTACATTCTGTCCATCAACTGTGGTTTTTAGGAATGGTCAGTGGCATAACAAAACACGACGGCCCACCCTGCAAGATATGCTGAAGGAACCCCTCACACTCACATCAGTAGGGGCTGAGGGGGCCTCCTCCAGAATGGCTATGCTTGTGGGCCCTCAGACCGCGGGGGCCTTTGTTTTGCCCCTGGGAATGGTGCGGGTGATCACAGAGCGCTAAACGGGATATACAACGGTGATGGGTAGTTGGAACAGAGATTCTGATTTGAACATAGACAGACCATAGAGTGGAACATAGACAGAAATTTTGAGTGGACCATAAACAGAAACAGCCATGGGCGTGAGTAGCAACATTGAAGTGGGTCAACGAATGGCCAGAAAGGCAATGCAGAAGATCCAGGAACTGAAGATGACATTGACTGGGACCCTTCGGGACAGAGCCAGCAATTGGGAATGGGCAGCTACAACGCGGCAGGAACTTGCAGTGATCCACCTCTTGTTTCTGGTTACCCAGTTTTTTTTCATACAGTTGCGACTGCGACTATAAGTCGTTGTAAGGTTGTCCGAATCCAATAAACCCTGAGCTTTTATAAAAGTGCTCACAATAATAAACACTGCAGGATAGTTCTCATTTTCAGCAAAAAACAAACAAATCACTAGTTTGCAAAAGTGATTTTCAGAATTTTTTTAAATTATTGAATCTGCTTCTTGGAACTGGCCACACAGAGCCCACCTGGTAGGATCAACTGTGTTTCACGGACTGGAGTGCTAGGGAACACCATCGGTTTCATGAGAAATTGTCAAAGCACAAAACAAAGAAAAAATAAACATTTACAAATGTGCCATTTGGCTTGCCTTCATCATCAGGTAGAACTACTAGAAGTCTAGGGCTGTCATGGATTTTCAAGGCTACTCCTGTTGATGTTTATAAATCGACCAAAAAGCTGGATTTTTTACCACTAGAAAATGGCAAAGACCAATATTCCCTGAGATTCGCAGCTGATAAACCAGGTTTTGAGGATGGTTTATGCGTATGATAATGCTATGTTATTTATATAGCTCTTTTTTTCCCAAGCACCTTGCGCAGAGCATCTTTACATACAATTGTTATTATCTAGTTGAAATCTATTCATTTGACCAATCTTGGAAGGGTGAGTTGACCATGCCAGAATCTGGCAACTTAAAGCTCAGACCAGCTCTCAACTTCTGTGTTCGACTTTTTTACATATCTTACTGACCACAAGAGTGAATCAATAACCTTTAAAAGCATTGTCTACCGAAACATCCAATGGGGGTTGCGTAGAATGGGTGTAACACGAACAAACGTATAAGTACCAAATTTAACTCTAGCAGTGGAATATATAATGGATTTGAAGGGGCAAGAGATGCATCCACTAAAAAGAGAAAATAAACTTTTAAAACGTAACCAAACCTCTCTTTATTTGACCGAACGTCAAATGCAGTTATTAATGTCTTTGGGGCAGATGTATCAACATCCAGATTTGCGAATCTCAAATAGCGATTTTTTAGAAATCGCTATTTGAGATTTGCAAATTGGTATTTAATGTAAAATTCGCATTTTTTTGCGATTTCTTAAAATTCCTTAATTGCGATTCGCAAATTGCGATTCGCAATTAAGGAATAATTTCCCATTCATTTCTATGGGCCAGGAGGCCCATAGGAATGAATGTGAAGTTATTTTCAATTTGCGATTCGCAATTTGAGAATCGCAAATTGAGAATAATTTCAAGGGTGCAAGGGTGTCATAAGGACACAGTGATGCACCCCTGAAATTCACATGTGTGTGCATATGGCCCACATACATGCGCTAAGGGCGTGTATGTGCGCCACATGGCACCTTCACAAATGCAAAAAAGTGCTTTTGTGAAAGAAATCGCAAATTTGCGATTTCTTAATGAGAAGTCGCACAACTTGGGTGCTTCATACATTGCATTTAAGGAATCGCAAAATTTGCGATTCCTTAAATGCAATCGCAAAATAAGGAATCGCAAATTTGCGATTCCTTATTTTGCACTCAAATTTGCTACATACATACCATTTAGCGAAAATGAGTTCGTAAACACCGAAATTCTGCGAATTTCGGCGTTTGCGAACCCATTTGAGCTTCATACATATGGCCCTTTGTTGCATAAGGCTCTATTCTAAAATGGTGGGAAAGATTAATTAACCTAGAAAAGTGCGGAACTTTCAGGTTCTCTAAGTAAGTTTTTAAGTGACATCATTTGTGAAACATTCTATAAGATTTCCATGCTCCCATGCTGGCAAGACATCTCAATGAGGTAACAACAGATCACTGAAATGTGTGTCCATTTGCTCGGCACACATTTAGCCCACCTTCACCTCGCTTCTTCTTCAGTCAGCACAGTGAGTACCTTTAAGTTGGGTAATTCTAACACCTGTTTTTTGCAGCATTTACATTTCAAGAGCATCATAGAAAAACAAGTTGTTGATATTGCCCTAAGCTTCACTGAGGTAGGCGCTGTCCTTTCAGCACCTTGGAGGCCAGAGGCACGGTTGTATGTCAGACTATCGTGTACAGAAATATCCTCTCACGTAAATATCTTGTCCCAAATACTATTTACAAAACATGCCCCTTGTGGTGTTGATGTTCTTTTCCTATCTTCAATTGTGCAAGATTTCAGTAGGCAACATTTAGGCAAAATTCTCACCACAATATTTTGGTGCCCTACTCTGAAGCACGTCCAGTCATCAACGAAGAACAACACCCTAGGGTCGACGTCACTGATACATGTTCCTAAAATATAAGTTAGTTGGTGAGAAAGAGCCAGGGCATGTGTTACAGACCCATCCTAGGTCTTTCTACAGATTTGTTTATCTACAGGTTTAACGTTTTCCTGCCGACGTGGGCAGTCCGATCTGCGCACGCGTAGAATTCGCCCGCACATCGGGGAAATCTTGCGCGCAGCGAAGCAGTTAGATCTATTTAGTTGCAGTTTATTTTCATGTTTCTATACAGCATATAGTTTGTTTTCAATACTAAATGGTATATATCCCTAGGGCAAAAGTCCTTAAAAAAGAAGTGGGGGACGCTGACGTCACAACAGGAAGTGACTTCACGAAAGGTGGCTTGCACCATCAGACTTATTGCCTCCCCTCGCTCACCCCTTAGATGCGATTGCATCAGCGAGCCAGTGTGTGAGCAGCGTCCTGAATCAGCTCCCATCTCGCCCCAGAGAGGCCAAAGAGTGAATGTGTGGCTCCATTTGTTCCAGTAATCGAGCTCCTGGTAAAATAAGTGGGGGGCGTCGTCCACCTGTGTGGTACCCCGACTCGAGCCCTGTATATTCCTATGTGAAGAAGGTACAGTCTTCCAGGAGAAGTGCTCTGAGGGCCCTGGATAATCACAACCGGTCGAAAATCCCAGCTGACTTGTAATGAAGTATTGTTGAGTAACTCCAGTTGCAGGTGTATGGGTTTTGGAAGTATAATCAAGCACTGGGTAAAAATGCTGGTCGATGCTATTGTCAGTGTTTGGTACCAGCCGTTCTGGTTGTTAGTATAATTTGGTGCCTATTTGCTTTAGTTGATAATTTTCAATTTGTGAAAAAGTTTCTGCTGTTTTTTCTGCTAGAACCATATTCAGTGGGTTTGGAATTTATAAAAAACGGTGATAGAAACATACTGTGAACACCTCCCCAATAAGCATCAGTCCTTACAAGAAGACAGAGGTATTTCGATAAGAGTAAGTCAGTGAGTATTCTTAGTGTTATGGTTACAGTCATTTTGCTGTTGTTGCCATACAAGACGGCTGCCTTGAGGCCTTGTAAACCGCAATATTACAGGCAAAACAAGCCTTGGCAAAACCAATCGGTCTGGCACTGACTTCAAGCCTTTTGGCTTTTTCAATGCTTGTTTTATGTTCTCATTGTTTTTGTAAAAAACTGTTGTTGGGCAGATACTGTACACTCAGTAATATGAAAAAGGAAGACATTGGGTAAAAGCAAAACTATTTTTAGGTCTAAAAATACAACATATTACCATGGCAGTCTCTTGTATTAAAGAGAACTATTTCTTGTCTGTGATACTTGTTAAAGGGCAGAATGCCATTGCTCACAGTAAAGTTAGCAATCGCCTAAATTGGGCTGACCAACTGCATCAAAAACACAAAAAGTGATGGGAGCAATACTTGTAGGAATAGTGTAACCACTGGTAATCGTTCGGAGAGCTTTCCAACCCATTGTTTTTCTGCCTACCTGCCCACCTTATATAAGACCCAGCCATGTGCAAATCAGCGTTGGCGCTGCTCCAAAAGGTGCAATCCTACCTGAACTGCCAAGACAGGACCACTCTCACTCTGAGCGCAAACAACAGAATATTGGTTTTGGCCTATTCGGGCCTCTTCAGTCAAGAGCAGCTTGGTTCCAGTGGTAGGCCTTCAATGGCCAAGGTAATGCCCAGACATGGGTCTCTGGCTCACAGTGTCACAAGAACCCAGATACTCTCCACTGAAGAGGCCCACTCAGGGCAAAACAGGTCTTGGGTTGCTTGTGTTCTGGTTCGGGGAAGGCCTGCCTTGCAATTTGGGATGGTCTTATCCTATTGGAGCAAGCCCAAAACAGATTTGCATACTGGCTGGGTCTAATCTGAGGTGGCATGGTGGGCAAAAGAAAAGTTTTTGGGAATGCTACCCGAGCGATTACCATTGGTTAGACTAATTAAAGCATTTTCATTGCCCCTGTAAATCCTATTTGTACATTTAGACTTTGATGTGGTGGTGGGGGTGTTTGCATGACGTAAAGCAGCACTACATGACACAAAATGGTGCAAAGGGCAGTGTCTATCAACTTTCCCATGCCAAATATTTCTTCCACCAAATGGCTCAAACGTTACCCCAACTGGCTTTACATCACAAAGTGCCAAACCCCGTTAATTGAACTTAAGGTGGCATAACGTGGTGGGAACAAAGTAACATACCTAAGATGTAATGTAAAGCAATGGCCACTAAAGTAGCATAGCCTGTCTTTGCCTGAAACCCTAATGCCAATATTGCGTAATATTCCCTCGCTAAACATGCTTTTTCTATAAAATTCCCCATTTTACACCTCTTACCCTTGAGCAATTGTCTTTGCTTACAAATTTGTAAACCAGGACCCCCCTGTCGGGCCTCGGCGCATTACGTAGAGTTATGGTAAAACAATTTTTTATGCAACTGCATCTCACAACATTATCGGCACATGAATGATTGTAAATATGGTGTGCCTCAATTTTTTACCATTCACAAAATGCAGTGCTCCAGATTTTTATGCAGCGCAGTGCTGCCTTTCTTTCATAAATCTGTGCCACAGTCATTTTTTTTCTTTATTATGTGCAATTCGATTTTTATTTATTGTTCATACAGGTTAAAAAGACGATGATACACTTGTACATATCTCTATACATATCTTTACATAACTCTCTCTCTCGCTTCTTCTCTCTCTATATAATATAATATAATATAATATAATATAATAATCATGTTACACCCATACTTTACGAAGCAAATATTTACCAAGTCATTTACTTGCGAAACAAAACAAAAATAAGATAAAAATTAATTAATATTGCTGTCACGGTACCTACTTTCAGCACAAAAATTAAGAACTTTTTATCAGATGGATAAGCATCTATTGAATTATTTCTATTTGTTTTATTGTAGACTAAGGATCTGATTTAGAGTTCGTTAGACGGGTTACTTCATCACAAATGTGATGGATATCCCGACCGCTGTAGTTGAACTACAGTTGCATTGTATCCAACAGCACATATAATAAGGCGGATGAACTGGTCTGTGATGGAGTATCCCATCCGCCAAACTTTAAATCAGGACCTCTGGATCATCTTACAGTGCTAAGTCCCTGCATTTATAACTCTGCTGTCTGTAAGGATTCAAAAGATAACAATTCTCTAACAGGTGCTATTTTTAAGTTCCATCTGTGCCACTGCTTCAGATTTGCCCAGCCTTGTACACTGAATAAAAGTCCTTTGCTTTGAGACCTAAGTCCATTGCGCTTGCAACTGTTTGACCATGATATAGGCAAAGCAAAGAGTTTAGCCAATAGTTGTGTCTATGCTCAATCCACAGTGAATGTGACTCAGGTGACTCAGGCCCTCCCAATAGTTGCAATGGAAGGAATACCTGCCTTTATATCTGCCTCCTGCCCACTCACAGCTCAACTCTCTGCTTTCAGCCTGTAGAAGCCTCAATCCTAAAAGAAACTGGATAACATATTACAAACAGCTAGTGGCAGTGAGTAAACAAAAGAAAACATTATTGCATTCTCCATACAATGCATCTATTTTTGTTTTGTTTAAATATCTTTATTGGTATTTTCTGATTTTATCATGACTGGCATCACGCTTTTGTACAAAATATCCCAAAGTTTATAATATATTTATAGGACACATGTAAAGAATAGCATTGCACATTTCAACAGTGCGATATTATTACTAGCGAACTATTCTCAAGTACACATACTTGTACCATGTGTGAATATGTGTTTTGAGATCCCTGTGTGCCATTGTTCACATATTTTGCTACATCCTGATGTATAAATTGATGTCATTACCATCTACAACATGCTTATGACACGTCCCACCGGAACTGGCATGAAGATATCTGATATATATATAGTCTGAGCATACAAAAACTGTCATTCGGACATAATCATCACAGTACTGCAAGCAAAGAATTACATTATGACAAAACGAAAGAGGAAACCACTGAAGGATACCAATAAGACATATTTTCTATAACGTACAAACAAAACAGAAACTTATAATATAAAAACTGCCATCTGTGGAATACAAATAGGGTCAATCCTACATGACTGGGTATGAAGGTGGATTATCAGTACTTTACCACACAATGACTCGCCTAGTCGGGAGTCGAATGAGTGTGTGTATCTAAATACAATTACAGAACAGCCAAAGGCATCTCTATACCTGAAGTCAGACAGGACACAGGTAACCACCCACAATGGACCAAGGGGCGTATAAATTGTCTATTCTACATGCTCTAAAGTGTGTCTGCTCCTCCCAGCTGAGCAGTGAGTCGCTAGTGTTTCTATTACAGATCAGCAGATGGAGCATTATCTCCCTCCACTGTATCACCGCTCTGAAGGGCAGGGAGTAGCGTGTCCCAGCCTTGCGCAATAGGATACTTGCGAAGCCCCGCCGTCTCCTCTCTGTGTAATGCCGTACTCTCTGCCTGCACCCATATTGTGAGTGAGCGTTTCCAGCTAATTACCTCTGGGGGATCCGCATGCTCCCATTTCTTAGTTATCATCAAGCGTTTCGCAGTAATTAACCCTAAATCTCGGAATCTCGAGTTAACCTTGTTTTTTTTAGATCTGGCATTGAGCCATAGAAGGCAAACTTACCATGACAACGGCAGGGGTGTTTCTGTACAGAGGGCAATGATCATGACCACCTCCTGCCAGTAATGTTGAAGGGAGGCACAAGCCTATAACATATGAAGCAGGTCCGCATCTGGCGGCTGGCAGTGCGGGCATGCAGAAGTGGCGATATGGAAATATCTATTTATCTTGACAAGTGAGAGGTATGCCCTCTGTATAATGCATGTTTGTATAAGCTTGAACCAAGAGTTCCTAGGTATGCACCTAGATCCAGCTAAGATAGCGTCCCATTCCCTATCAGTCCAAGGCTGGCCTCTATCTTCTGCCCATCTGACTCAGAGTCATTGCATCAGCTTCAATGTATGTGCAAGAAGCACCTCCACCAGCCAATGCACTACATGCGACCCCGCCCCCATTACATGTATGTATTGTAATAGTAGATGTGTCGGTAGCTCAGCCGTTAGATCCCGTCATTCGGCTGACTAAGCCTTCAGAAGGGAGGTATGCAGGAGGAATTGACCTGCCAGCAACTCAGTGTCTTCGGCCAGTGTCTCGAATGTCAGCAATACTCTGTCTCTATATAGATCGCCCAAAGTGTCTAGTCCCGCAGTGTGCCAGGTCGCCAGGGCTGTGTTTGATGTGCCCAATCTACCACTTGGTGTCCCCATCAGTGGCAAAATCGGGGCATACGGGAGTGTCATGGACGTAAGATATAAACTCCTCTTGTAACATTTATGTGCCAGTCCCAAGTGTAATTGCGGTGGTCGCGGAAGCTTAGCAACGGGCTGGAATAGATGACAGATTTGAGAGTGGGTCCAGGGCTAGTGCAGAGTCACTGTGTCTTCCATACACCTTCTGTATAGCCATTTTATCGCCCATTGGAGCTGGCAGCTAAATAATACAGTTCCATATTGGGGACAGCCAGCCCACCCTGACTAGTAGGAGCATACATCTTCCACAAAGCAACTCGTGGCCTCCGCTTATTCCATATTACTCCATACAATGCATCTATGAGATAAAATTAAATTGAGATGATCCAAAGCACTTTTGAAATGTAAAATAGGCCTCAATGGAATAGAAGCGCTTCAAAGGAGGTGGGATGTTACACCAAACAGCCAATAGAATGAAGTGAGAGAGTAAAACCTCACCCTGTATATTTCAAAGAGTTGTTACTAATAGGTCTTTCAGACAGCTGAAACTAATTCTTTATGCACCCAACCATACTACCTATGTATCCTGTACTCACAGTATTTCTGTTCTAAATTCCCTTGCTTGCAAATAAATAAGTATTACTTGAATTGCAGGCGTCCTTCGATTCTTGAGGCTCACAGAGACTGTGTGACATGGGTAGAGATGATTTGTTGCTTTCTGATTCGCACGGCGTGCCTCCTAAAGATTGAGTAGGGAATACTGTGGGACTTTAATACCATAGACAGGATATTGAGGGACAACAATATCGAAAGGTAAATATGTAGATTTTCTATACCTAACTCCACATATAAGTACTTTGACAATATATATAGCTTCAAGATACATAGATGTGTTGCTAAGAAAAGTAAATCAATACTTCCTCTAAATGTGCTTGAATTTCGATATTTTTACCCTCTATATTTTTTCTATGATATTATGAGACCACAATATTCCAATGCTCGATATTCAGTGGTACAATGAAATTGCAGAAGAACCAATTATTTTCTATATCTGCTCAGAAGATGCCTTATATATATAGTTACAAGGATTTGGAAAGAGTAGGCATATTATTCTTCCAGGACTCCTGAGAAAAGCAAAAAATAGGTGGGTAGAATGCTTGTAACCGAAACTGGTCTGCTAGTTGCTTCTACGGGGATATACTCTAGCACTTCAGCCTGGACTGTTCCTATTGCAGTAGGGCCAAGGCTAATTGGCATAAGGTTGATCCCTGCCTGCTGGGGCACAGTGAGCAAGAAAAACACAATGGACTGTAATGTATCTCAGAATAATTGCCAGTGGCTGAGATTAATTCAAAGATTCAATAAATAACTTTTTTGTTTTGTTCCTCCAAACCACTCCACTCCTGTTCCTTGTACAAAAACAGCATGAGAGGAACAGCACCACTGCATATGGCGCTGTGCCCTCAGTGCCCCAAATGGACAGACACAGTGTGTCAAGAGCAGGGCTATATCTACTGTTGAACAAAACAATCAAGAGAGAAGAACACAATACGCATGGACAATGTGTATAGAAAAGGTGTGACTTCCGCAGTCTTCACTGCATCAGCTCAACGGAAGTAGAGTTGTAGTAGAGTGTCTGATGCCTGAAAGTAGGGGCTGATAAACAGGTGAACTACCTGGAAGAAATGTGCAGAAATAGTGTGACAGAACAGTACAACCTACTCACAGGAGCAATGCCATGCACACAAGGGCCTAGATTTACTAAGATTGTTGACGCAACGCAGCAGGACGGCTTGCTGTGCTGCGACAAACAGAGAGCAGGATGGCGCCTAACTATTAAGATATGGTGCATTATTCCTCTCTCTCTCTCTCTGTGCTGGTGCCCACAGTGCAGCCTAGAGCCAATGCACGTTGAGAGATATGGGAATCCCAATAAACCCTTGTAGACTTGGGCAATAAACTGTACAATGTAAAAATAGTCTACAAGGGATTTTGTTTAGAGCCAATGCAGGCACCCTTGCACCATGGTGCAAGAGTGCCTGCATTGCTGACAGGATTGTACATCTCACTGAAGCTTTTGCGGTGCCTCACGCTGCCTTGGTTTTGTAAATCCAAGAAGTCCAGCTAAAGTGGGAGAGAGAAGTATTTATTGCACCACAACTCTTTTTAAGTTCAGAATAAGGTTTATTGAACAAAAAGAGGTGTCAATACAATAAAACAAATGATACAAACGAGGAGCAGAACAACTCTGCTTTACCCACTAACCACGTGCAGTTGACCCATTGTTAGGTCTCGCCTGGCGAAAGCAGCGCATGCGCTGCTCTCGCCATGGAGAGGACCTTTTGAAATCGATTCAGCCAAAGCTGAATGCCCGCCCTTCCAGATGGACAAAGATGGCTTCTCTCGCCATCTTGTACGGACAAAAAAATGCACGCGCAGGTGGACAGACCAACGCCATCTTTGTTTGCGTAGGAATGTAAACACGCGCGCGCATTTTTTTGTCCGTGCGGTATCACTCTCATTCTTTCACAGCCGCTCTGATCATTGACACGCACCCCCACTAACATGGAAAGTCACCATTTTGGTCCTCCTGTTACATCTGTTAGTAGGTTTAACTGTGGCAAATGGCCAGCAATTGGTGTTGGTGACAACGGAAGAAGGCATGAAAATAAAGGTAATGAAAGTCCAATTTCTATTGGCGTCTCTCCTGCGACCTCGGCAAACAGTGCCCAAGGGCGTCATTCCGCTTTCAGAAACCTCACGGCACCAGCACCCTCATCGCTGACAGAGGTGGTGCCACTGACCAGGTTCGCGGACACCAGTTATTTGGAGACAGAGGACACGGGTGCAAACTCAAGGCGCAGTGCTTCAAGGAGGCCCGTGTCCCCTATCAGGAGCAGGTTTTCATTCACCTCAACCAGGAACCCTGACCCCGTGCACAATACAAGCGGGCCTCTAAGTTTGGCAGTCCGCGACAGGGACGGAGTGGGGGCAGCCATTTTGAGAGTTAATTTCCCATGGCCCGAGTCATCGAAACTATGAGGATGTCCCCCCAAAGTCTGAAGCTTCCCACTCGACTTCCTACCCCCACAGTCTTCAGCTGAATCTACTGCAAGAATCTCCAGCGAGAATCTCGTTGCAGGAAAACCTTCCGCTTGACCTGCTGGCCATGTCGGACCTGCACCCACTGGCGGCCCGGGTGCTGGACCGCAGCTCACTCCTGCCCACAGCAGCCGAGAAGGAGGCCAGCAAACACAAGGCCGACCCCGAAAGCTCAGGCGGCTGAAGGAGAGGTGAGGAGACCTTTCTGTGCCTTTGATTTTTATTTAAAGTGGTTTTCTTTGCTTTAACTGCAACTTCTGCAAAGCTGACACTCACCCCCACTTCTTTCTCGACCCTTAAAATGTTTAAATGCTGTATAAATGCACATTGCAGCAGCACTTTTATCCGTTGGCCCTATAAACACCTTCTAGAGACTCCACTCCTGTCTTGGTTTTCAAGTCATACATGTACATTGCAGCACGCATCTTACCATAAAGTGAACGGAATGCGCGTGTACAGCCTAATAGTAGCCGCACCTGTACTGTCAGGGTCATCCTGTTGCTTTACAACTGACCCACATGGCAAACGTTGCAATCAGGCTGCAGTCTCTGTCACGACTCCGAAAGTCTACACACTTTTGCTGATGTAACTTTGACCCTCGTCCCACGATCTGCCCTCTGAGCTGAGCAGGGGCAAACTCAAAAGGGAATGGGAACTCCAGGCAGATGACGGGTCCTGAGGCTGCACATGAGGGAAGCGGTCCAGTGCAAACACACGTTGACGGGTGTGACTAGTTACTGTTCTTTCATGGTCGGCACCTCAGGGACACAAGCAAGGTCTGCTTTGAGGAACTGAACAATCCCGCTGCAGGCCTACCTGGAAATACATCTCATTGGCACCTTAAATTGCAGCGTTTCATTATTTGTATTCATTATTAGTGTTCCTAATAAATACCCCACATAATATTGCTCAGAAGTAAGCTCTGTCTTTAATTAGTAATGGGAAAGTGCATAATCCATGGTTGCCGAATGGCCAGAGTCTCTTGATAAGACCTCATGCTTTTCTTCCACCACCCTGCTCTTCCTCGTTTTTTTTTGTTTCATCCTTTGGGGCTTATTTTCATCACTCCTTTATCTCTTTTTTCATTGTTATAGTTTTTTAGCATTCTCCTTTTTGCCTTTTCGTGTGTTGTGATTTGAACTCTGCTGTTGAAAAATAAGGGGGGTGCCAACCTCCGGGGAGAAGATGTAGCCTAGCGCCTAAAGAAGGCAGCTTTTAAACTGGGGAACAAGCTTTGCAATCTGGGCGCCGCCCAGCATCCAGAGTCTGGACATATTGCTTAATCTCACTACACCTTATAAGAAGGACGTGTACCGTACCCTGATTCCTTTGTAACGCTCTCTAATACTTGTGGTACAAAAGGGGGTGGTGATGGACGGAGCATCTGAATCAATCAAACACTCACACCCAGTCAAAAGATCTGGGTTTAATCCATCACCGTTCTTTAGCCCACTCTGCCACCCCAGTTCAGACATGGCTATATGCAAATCAGTCTGACCCTGTGCCTCATGGGAACAGTCCAGCCCTAACTGCGAAACCAAGCCGGAAGGCATGGCTTGGCAGTTCGGGCTGGACTGTTCCCATGAGGCACAGGGTCAGACTGATTTGCATATAGCCATGTCTGAACTGGGGTGGCAGAGTGGGCTAAAGAACGGTGATGGATTAAACCCAGATCTTTTGACTGGGTGTGAGTGTTTGATTGATTCAGATGCTCCGTCCATTACCACCCCCTTTTGTACCGCTCTAATACTTGTGGGCAAAGTTTGTGCTAGATAAAATTGCAGGGGGAAAAATTCCATCAGAAGCGACTGTCAGAAAAAAGGCCTGGCTTTAACTTGTACGAGATGGGCCTATGCCCACGGCACCGACCTCCAGAGGGGAGCAGGAGCTGCCTGTTGTAGTCTTCCTCAGACCAGATTCTCAAGAAAAGTGTGTTTGAGCACAGTTTCTGAAGCTGCTGACATCCATGTCTTCATTTTGTCTGGTTTTCTTTTCATAGTACTCTTTAATTTTGCCTCACACGCAAACACAATTAACAAGCATTTGCAATGCAATAGGTCTCGCATTTGCGAGAGTTTAACCCCTTCACTGCGGCGGCTATTCTGCCGCAGTGCTAAGGGGGCGGGGGGGCCGTGCGGCGCGCCCATGCTGGAGATGGAACCGCTCCGTCACCAGCCGCGGTTGCGCTGTGCTGATGACGGAGCGGTTCTGTCACGGCCCCACCCACTCAATGGAACGCTCAGCGCAGGCGCAGAATCCGCGCCGCGCAGGCGTGCCGAGCGGGCCTTGACGGAACCGCTCCGTCATCAGCACAGCGCGACCGCGGCTGATAACGGAGTGGTTCCGTCACCAGCAGGGGAGGGGTTAAGCTACTACCATTTCAAATAACAATGCCTTTTATTTGTTTTAAAAACCAAAACATAAATAAAAGACGTAATTTACAATGTGAATAGATCAAACTTGCGTAAATGCGAGACCTATTCCATTGCAAATGCTTGTTTTTAATATAGGCTTAAGCGGCACATGCAAGAGCCTTCTAATCATGAGCGCAAAGAGAGCCTATGAATTTTTGTAAATTGGAGCTTTCCAGTGACTTTCAAGAGTAGTTCTTCAAAGCAGCGCGTAGTGACTAGCATCTTATACAAAACCACAAAAGCTCTTAACGTCTCATAGGGGTAAGAAGAGTGACATGAAAAACCATAAAATACAAACTGTTTGACAGCAGTTAGCTATGTCCATCATTTTGCACAAATAATGAAACTGTTGCAGTATTCGCAGCACCGGGTATGCAGAAACATTATGACAGCAGTAGCACTGTCAACAACAAGCGGATGAAGAGTAATAATAAAGTACTGGAGCCAGATGCGCTGCCAATAAGGCAGTGGTATTGTAAGAGTAGGTGGGTGGTAAACTATTTATTGAGTCCTGGGGCATTTTGTGGAGATGTGGGGCAAATCTATTCGTAAATGGCCTATTTGTAAGCACATTGAGAGGGCATGGCTCCTAGGTAAATAAATTCTTTTGCACCCTCCCAGGAGCATGAAAGAAACGCATAAGACAGCAGTTTGCGCAGGAACAAATTAAATGTATTTGTCTATATTCATGCCTACTTGCTGGCCAGCAAGGAAGAAGTCAGTGCACACACTGGTGCTCTCAGCCTGCTTCTTCCCTGCGTGACTGGTTTCTGGGTCATATATATACTTAGAAACACCACCCTAGCAGAACTTAAAGGAACATGGTGCTAAATATGGTCAACAGAGAGATGCAAGATCGGCACTGTGCCAATTATAATACAGATATACAGTGTAAGCAGAAATGAACAACCCGATGAGCAAGCTAACATGGTTGTTAGAAAAATAAAGTGACCTCTAAGTTGGTTCTGAACAGCTGCTGAAGCTTGTCTTGGCAAACCCAGATGTGTATTAAGTGCATATATGGATATATATATATATAACGCTCCAATCGTATCCAAAAGAAGACAACAGCACTCGAGGGGTACTTTCTAGCGTGCAGGTTTATTTTACACAGGCACTCTCCAAAGACGCGTTTCGGCGTGTTGCCTTCGTCAGTGTGGTAACAGTGATTTACATTTTTAGGTGGATTAAATACGACATTTTCGCTTTCTTACTCTATACATTGAGATAGACAGAGGACAACCCCACTATAGTCGCTCTAGGCGCCATCTTGGAATGTCAATATGTACAACCTAGGAATGATCACAGATTGTGCAATAGAGCCCATAGATGGGCAAATCCATACAGAAAGTGGGTATAAACAATAGATCATTTGTTTCTGGTGTAAACAAATAAAATAAAGCCGTGGATCGGCTAGGGTCCTCTATCTAATGTAGTCCCATAATAGTCCACCGATATCTGCAGGCGTTCAACATCTCTTGTTACTGTATAGGTCGCAAAACAGTACAACTCACATTGCTGGATATCAATTCATCAACATTATTATGTAAGTAAGAGTTCCAAAATCCTTAAGACACAACATTATTCAATTATTTTACATGTGTTGGTTCTAGGCAAAGGAGGAAACTCTAGGGGAATGATCAAGGTCCATTCAACATAATGTTGGGCCCCGATCTCGTGAGTGTGCAGATTGTGCAACGGTAGTAGACAAAATTATATATGTTCGATAAACAGTTATAAATACCATTGCAGAACAAACAAACAACTACTCCAGTGAACATCAAATTCTACATCACATTACAGCTATATTGAAAACATATACAGGCTATCTGGTCACCCAAGGTTCTTAATGCTATGCTTCCCTGTTGATTCTTACAGATGGGGAAGTAACTTGGACGCTAGATGGCCTTAACGGTACTATGTGATCCTATTTTCCCAGGTGAAAAGCCATCTCCTCCCCCAATATAAATATATATATATAACACGAACTCCGTCAAGTCCCGAAAACCACTCCAGGACAACAACGAAACCGGACCCAAATGGATATTTTGCAAAATTATAGTTTATTTCATCCTTCGTGCAGAAAACACGCCGCCATGACGCGTTTCGGGACCTCCGCCCCTTGATCACATGACATGGTCCGACATTACACCCATCATTTTAAAGTGCATTTACAACGTCTGCTGACCCCTCAGCCTGTGGCTATAAAAAACAGACTTCAGCCCGGTCCAGGTACGCTTTCATAACATATCCAATGTCAAATTACAATTGATAACATGTGGTCCAATTTTACACTACAACATGTATACAGAGATAAAAAGATAAACGTTTTCAAGGAGATTATTCCTCCTTTTCGCTTAATAAACTCTTTGTTCCCAATATCCCCTCATGCCAGTTTCCATTAAATAAATTGATTTAAATATGCAATCAATTAAAAGAATAAATTAATTCGTATATTTCATGTTAAAATCATGATTAAAATTATACAATTCATACATTCTGTGCAAATTTGCTATATACTGTGCAAATATCGCAAATGGAAACAAACATCGTTGTTGTTCTGGGGGACTCATATTGAGGACCACTTTTCAAAATTGTGCCCAATATATGTATTTATCCCCAACAATCGTCCCTTTGGAAAGTCATATCCTACATTAGTGTAAACACAAATATATATATATATATATATATATATATATATATATATATATATATATATATATATATATATATATATATATACATATATACATACATATATATGTGTGTCTGTGTGTCTGTGTATATACACCTGTATGCGGGACCTCGTGAACTGCAACATCCACAATGCAGTGCTCCTGGGCGGGGCAGCGCAATTAAGACACTCACCTGTGGGAGGAGGAGTCGAGAGACTGCTGTAAAGGGAGTGGTCTCTGGAGCCCACGAATTTTCACTTGCCTGTGGGACCGGCACTGATGACGGCCATTCCGGCCAGAAACACGTCTGCCACAGCGTTTCACAGACTACAGGAGTGCGTGTACATTAAGCCAAATAAATCCTTCATTTTAGCCCGGAGCATGTGTCCCGCTGATTTCTTCTTGATTTCTTCTTGAGGTCAGCATTGGTGGTTTGTGTGTAGCCGGCTTTTCGCTGATACCGGCAAGGGGCACGCCCTCTCGGTCTGGAGCTCCGCGAGATCAGCAAACAAATGGTCGAGTAAGAGGAGTACATCGCGGCGCCCCCCCAAGCAGAGATATTCCCCAATTGGTGTGTATCTGCGCGAGGGGAGAGAGGAGGCGGCATCAAGCTGCCTGATAAGGGCTCTAATGAAGGTTTTGGCCGGACCATTAATACCCAGGACCCCTGAGGTGGAATGCAGGAAGCGCCAAGAAATTGGGGGCATTAATTTGAGTCTGTGTCCCATACACCTGTATGCGGGACCTCGTGAACTGCAACATCCACAATGCAGTGCTCCTGGGCGGTGTAGTGCAATTAAGACACTCACCTGTGGGAGGAGGAGTCGAGAGACTGCTGTAAAGGGAGTGGTCTCTGGAGCCCACGAATTTTCACTTGCCTGTGGGACCTGCACTGATGACAGCCATTCCGGCCAGAAACGCGTCTGCCACAGCGTTTCACAGACTACAGGAGTGCGTGTACATTAAGCCAAATAAATCCTTCATTTTAGCCCGGAGCATGTGTCCCGCTGATTTCTTCTTGAGGTCAGCATTGGTGGTTTGTATGTAGCCGGCTTTTCGCTGATACCGGCAAGGGGCACGCCCTCTCGGTCTGGAGCTCTGCAAGTTCAGCAAACAAATGGTGGAGTACGAGGAGTACATCGCGCACCCCCAAGCAGAGGTATTCCCCAATTGGTGTGTATCTGTGCGAGGGGAGAGAGGAGGCAGTATCAAGCTGCCTTATAAGGGCTCTAATGAAGGTTTTGGCCGAACCATTAATACCCAGGACCCCTGAGGTGGAATGCAGGAAGCGCCAAGAAATTGGGGGCATTAATTTGAGTCTGTGTCCCATACACCTGTATGCGGTACCTCGTGAACTGCAACATCCACAATGCAGTGCTCCTGGGCGGTGCAGCACAATTAAGACACTCACCTGTGGGAGGAAGAGTCGAGAGACTGCTGTAAAGGGAGTGGTCTCTGGAGCCCACGAATTTTCACTTGCCTGTGGGACCGGCACTGATGACAGCCATTCCGGCCAGAAACGCGTCTGCCACAACGTTTCACAGACTACAGGAGTGCGTGTACATTAAGCCAAATAAATCCTTCATTTTAGCCCGGAGCATGTGGCCCGCTGATTTCTTCTTGAGGTCAGCATTGGTGGTTTGTATGTAGCCGGCTTTTCGCTGATACCGGCAAGGGGCACGCCCTCTCGGTCTGGAGCTCTGCAAGATCAGCAAACAAATGGTGGAGTACGAGGAGTACATCGCGCACCCCCAAGCAGAGGTATTCCCCAATTGGTGTGTATCTGTGCGAGGGGAGAGAGGAGGCAGTATCAAGCTGCCTTATAAGGGCTCTAATGAAGGTTTTGGCTGAACCATTAATACCCAGGACCCCTGAGGTGGAATGCAGGAAGCGCCAAGAAATTGGGGGCATTAATTTGAGTCTGTGTCCCATACACCTGTATGCGGTACCTCGTGAACTGCAACATCCACAATGCAGTGCTCCTGGGCGGTGCAGCACAATTAAGACACTCACCTGTGGGAGGAAGAGTCGAGAGACTGCTGTAAAGGGAGTGGTCTCTGGAGCCCACGAATTTTCACTTGCCTGTTGGACCGGCACTGATGACGGCCATTCCGGCCAGAAACACGTCTGCCACAGCGTTTTACAGACTACAGGAGTGCGTGTACATTTAGCCAAATAACTCCTTCATTTTAGCCCAGAGCATGTGTCCCGCTGATTTCTTCTTGAGGTCAGCATTGGTGGTTTGTGTGTAGCCGGTTTTTCGCTGATACCGGCAAGGGGCACGCCCTCTCGGTCTGGAGCTCTGCAAGATCAGCAAACAAATGGTAGAGTACGAGGAGTACATCGCGCACCCCCAAGCAGAGGTATTCCCCAATTGGTGTGTATCTGCGCGAGGGGAGAGAGGAGGCGGTATCAAGCTTCCTTATAAGGGCTCTAATGAAGGTGTCACTTGCCTGTGGGACCGGCACTGATGACGGCCATTCCGGCCAGAAAGGCGTCTGCCACAGCGTTTCACAGACTGCAGGAGTGCGTGTACATTAAGCTAAATAAATCCTTCATTTTAGCCCGGAGATATATATATATATATATATATATATATATATATATATATATATATATATATATATATATATATATATATATATATATATATATATATATATATATATATATATTCTCTCCACAAGCGCCGGTAAACATGTCAGGCTGTCAATGGGCGGTCCCACCAGGCCACCGGCAGGCACGTAAATTATATCCAAACTTTTCTCCGTAGTCAAGAAGAAATGCGGGACACCCAAAGCTTCTGCGATGGTATTTTTATTCAAGCAGACGGAAAAGGTCTCACGACACGTTTCACCACTTAAGGCGTGATCAAGCCTTAAGTGGTGAAACGCGTCGTGAGACCTTTTCCGTCTGCTTGAATAAAAATACCATCACAGAAGCTTTGGGTGTCCCGCATTTCTTCTTGACTACGGAGAAAAGTTTGGATATATATATATATATATACATATATATATATATATATGAAACATAGTTACATATTTCCTTTTCTCATCCGCATAGGCTGTTGTCTGTACCTGTCTCTTTATTCTAGCAGCGCCGGGACGCCTCTTTGCTGGGGCAGCTGTTGCGCTTTACCAAAACCCTAACATAACATAATATATCTTTGGATGTCATTATCCAGTGCGTAGATGAAATGCATATTTTGTCACATACATAGATTTTAATGAGATCATCATTAATTAACATAGACAAAATGACATACTTATATGTAGTTCATACTTCTTCCTGTTGCAATGTGATATCAACCGGAGGTGGTAATACGGCATTATACTCATACAACAAATATTGTTTGCACTATGTAGCGCATATTGTGACAGTGTCCCTTAGTGTGCTGTCATCTGCTTCTGCTCCTGGTCCGCAGTTGTCTTGTTCAGGGGTGTTGTCCCCCTCAGTCTATTTTTCAGCATGTGAAGTCCATCACCTTTTTTCCAGATTTTGGTGCGTACTTCACTTAACAGCATCTGTTGGTGTCACCACCCCTATGACACTTTATGATGGGCCCTCAGTGTGGCTCTTGGTAATGGTCTAGTCTGTCCTCTCTTGCCTCGTGTGTTGCGCGGCTCGCCTGGTGACAGATGTTCATCAATTTCTGGTACCTTCGTCTCAGGCATTGGTGGTGCAGCCCTGCATCTTGTCCACTTAATCCATTTGCGGCATCCTTTCACGTCTGTGGTCCAGTCCACCTAGAAGTAATAGAAACATCTTTTAATTTTCCTCACCATGACTATGTCTCCAGAGTTGCTTTAGATGGCTTCGCCCTTATGGTGTGCAATACTAAAGGCAGAACATCATGCCATTTTAGGCCTGTTGCATCAGTTGTCTTTTCTAATCTATGTTTTTATTTTGGAGATTATCCTCTCCCCCTGGCCTTAACTTTGGGGGTGGTATGGGACATGTAGTTTTCACTTTATTCTCAAACATGCAATCATTTGCAAAGTGCAGCGAGAGACTCACCCTTTCTATCACTATTTATGACCTGGTAGACCCCAAACCTGGGAGAGATGGCTTTTATGAAGCATTACGCAACCTTTGCTGTATCATTCTACCTTTTTGGAAACACCTCCATTCATTTTGAAAATGTATCCACTCGCACCAGCAAATATTTCAATCCATTCACTGGAAAGCAAAATGCATCTGCGCATTCATCCCTCTTGTGCAAAATCAGAGGTCCATTCTCAAGCCTTGTAAGGAAAAGGAACATACTGTGTGGGGCCACAGGCCTCTCATCCCAGTACACCTATGATGCCCTCATCATTCCCTTTACATTGAGCATGAATCCACACTCTCTCTTCATCTAGTGTTGCAGACCATTGTGCCTTCTTCACATTAGCTTGCCACAATTGTCTCTGAAGGAGCTGAATTTTTAGAATGCCTTATTCATTAAAGGCACCCTGTGTACTGGCTATAACTGTTTTTGCTGCTGTGTCAGCCATGGTGTTCATTTTGGCTATCTATGTATTGGCCACCTCTGGTCTTCACCTTTTATTACCGTTATCCAGTTGGGTATTAGAATTGCTCTTAACAAGTTCTTTACTTAAGGGCCATTTTGAGTCGGGTGCCCTGCTGCTGTTAAGAAACCATGATGTTAATAGCTTTCCCCTCAGCTGGGATACATAGTCCTGTTACAGCATACAGCTCAGCTTAACCCCTTCGATGCTCATGACAGAACGGTTCTATCATGAGCGTCGGTTGGCCTGTGCTCATGACGGAACCGTTCAGTCATGAGCCCGTTGGCTCATTAGAACGTTCAGCACAGCGCAGGAATCTGCGCCGCGCTGATGTGGTTAAAGGGCAGGTGACTTTATTGTATATTGAAAACAAAAAGCATCTGTTTCTCTACTTGTTCTGTAGAGCAATGGGAATAATCCAAGATCTGAGAATGAATGCAGAGCAGATGATTATATGGGTGGGGTTTGTTCAGATGGTTATTCTTGGGTCAGTTAGAATATCCATCGGAACATGTCTTTCTGCTAACAATTGCTTGAGACACATTGTCGCATGTGCAGCACGGCATCCACCAGGCAGGCACACCTAGCGTGCACCATAAGCAGCATAACCTGGTACTGAAAGGGAAAATGACCTCTTTTTCTAAGCTTCATTCCTTGCATTGTTGAATTGCTGCATCACATGGTACTAAAAGAAAGCCAATTTTACTCTTCTCATGGTTCCAGGGCCGGAATGGTCATTTATCCCACTGGGCATTTTCTCGAGAGGCTGGAACCATTGGAGGTTACTGAACGTCGCCACCGATGCCTCTTTCACTCTCTTCAGCTTCCAAGGGCTTACTGCAGCAGAGACAGTTGGAGCATAAGTAGAGAGAGAGGGGGGATGAGAGAGAATGAAGGAGAGAGGGAGAAAGAGAATGGATGGTTGGAAGAAGAGAGGGAGAGAAGGAAATGTGGGCAGATAGAGAACTAAAATTGTCAGGGCTGCTTTTTTTCTCAGTCCAGCCAGAAATAGCAATGGAGGGTAAATATCTCTACTGCCTATTACAGGTCTTGATATCGACAGACTGCCCAAGTGCCAGGGTGATGCAGATTACATTTTCAGAACCCTATTTTGTCTCAAGTGAAGCACATTTTAGGCAAAGCTCTTAGCCAGCCGCCTTGATAACAGCAGCCCCTACCCACAGTGAAACCTGCGCCCATCTGATCATGTTTAGGCGCTTCCAGTGAATGATGTCACAATATGTCTCAAAGCCCAAGCTGACATCATCAAACAAAGTCCCATTCTAGAATGCTCATTGGTGTAATTGTTAATTATGCAGGACTGGGAAAAGAGAACTGTTCTCTTCATTGGATGGCCCCTCTAGCTAAAATAGCGTGCCATGGTTTCTTGTGTATCACAAAGTCATGAGCTGAGCTTACAAGTCTAAGAACCAACTACTTGCACCTCTCGGTACAGGCTGCCAGCTGACCTGGGCCCAGGGCCAGAGAACAGCATTTGACCCCCTTAAAGAGGATTGTTTCTGGAAGATGGCTAAAGCTGGCAGTTAGCTTCTTAATAAGAGCCAAGAGAAGCAGTGAGCAGAATCCTCTTACCAACCCTACAGAATTTTCTGTGATTACAGATCAGAATAGTGCATGCAGCACACCAGGCCTCCCAGGCTCCATATTCAGTCCTGGCCCCTGGGAACTGAATGTTCCAGATATCAAAGAGATGACATTTTTAGATGGCAAAGAATGGACGGAGGAATATTATCTCTGAGGTTTATCAGCTAGTGAGAGAGTACAGGAAGTATCAATTAATAAATAAAAGAAAGCTTTATTCGACTATTTCAAAAATGCCATAAAGCCCAAAAAACAATTACATCACTTAGCATTACAGCATTGAGCACAGCTGTTAAAATACCGAAATCAAGAGCATCTAATACAAAACATTAAAACAACAACGAGTTACAGCACTTAACTTCACATTTCAGAAAATACCCTGTTGCATCACAAACATTAAAATCAGACTGCATCTGTAAATTCATTAGAACGTGACTGCACCTGATGAAACCACGTGTTTTAAGCAACAGGACTAAAGCGCCTAGAAAATAGATTTGTAAAATGTACGAAAAAAGTGCAAATGTGATGGAGGTGAAGCATCATCATATAGAAAACAGCAGACTGGATTAACGTTGTAGAGTTAGAGCTGTATTACCTCTTTGGAAAATAAAGGATGCCGCGGATTGAGGCCAACCGGAAGTGACAGAGGAGACTTCACTCCCAGGGCTGAGTAATAAGTTATAACAGTTGACTCACCCGCTACTTATTTTTTTTATTTACAGAAGACTAGGTACGTCACAAGTCACCTGTAAGAAGGAAATTAGACAAGAGTTGTATACAGGGATTACAGGATCCAATGTATTATCTGTTCATAATGTCTATGTCTATATAGGAAGCACTTCAAGATTCAAGACATCAAGGGCCAGATGTACGATCCTAAATTGCATGCGCAAACGTGTTTGCGACCCGTTTGCGCATGCAAAAACTAGTAGGGCAATGAACAAACTCTATTTAGCGAGTTGTAATTTGTTTGCGACGCGCTAAATAGGATTTGCGACTTGCAATTAGGAAGGGGCGTTCCAAGGGCGTCCCTTCCTAATTGCGACTCTCAACCGCAATTGCGGTTGCAAAACCCTCGCAATTTACCGCTGAAGTAATTCGAAATAAAGAGCGTGAGATGTTTTCCTTAGTTTATTCCAAGTACAGCAGAAGAACAGCTTGTACAACCACCATGCTCCAGTATCTTCACACACTGGCTCCCAACCGCCCATCCATAGAACCCCCAACAAGAATACAGAACATAGAATTCGAGCCCAACATAAACAAGCGAGAAGGAAACCCAATGAATACAACAACCGCCCTCTTCAAGAAGGTGGTAATGCACTCACAAATGGGAAGGGGACCCGTTCCCCTTTGCAAATGCAGGAGGAAATGTTTTTTAGGGGCAGGCAGTGGTCCCAGGGACCACTAACTGCCCTTAAAAAATGAAATGAAAATGTTTCATTTTTCTTTTTTTAAATGCAGCCGGTTTTCCTTTTAGGAAAACGGGCTTCCATTTTTCGACATTGCACCTCCCTGGGGAGGCGTAAGGTTTTGGTGCACCTCCAGGTTTACATGGTTTTGTAAATCTGGGGAAATGTCAAAATCCATGGGTGTTGCATGGGAAGACCCATCACAATAGCCATGGGATGCCTCCCTAGCACAGAGTCAAGCAACGCAGTGAGTTGCGCTGCCTTGTCTTACTCCATATCTATGATGCCGTTCAAAGCCCTCAAAGTGACTTTGCATGACCTCATTAATATGATTTTGTAGTTTGTGCTGCCGGAGCGTCACAAAAAGGGATGCTCCGGCAGTTGGTGCAGCGCGGCTCCCAAAAATTTTTATAAACCATCACCTTAACCCACGGAGCTACTCACTATTTTCTCACAACTGGGCCGATCATTCCAATCTTACATTCATACACACATTTACTCTGCTCCGAGGATTCAGTAAGGATCCAAAAGAGGAGTCGCATGCTATAGCGGAGTGTCTAGACTAAACTTTATACATTATTTACAACTGCAGTTTTATTTCTAATACCATGGTTCCTGAAAGAAGAATTTTAGAAACACCCCAATATTCATTTATTTTATTTGATCTGCTAGTAAAAGTTAACTGATGAACAACAAGACCTGCTTAATTCTCCATTTATTACATTTTTATTTAGAGATTATATCTCCTAGCATGATCTATTCATTTTATTAAAATGAAAAATAATTCAATTATGTAATAAATCCTGAAAGAAAAGTTACATTTCAATAACATTCATTTATTAACATAACAGCTTTGAAAAATATGTTAGAGGCATATTACCCAGAGATAGAGGTGAAGACATCAGCATAGAATGTAATAGTTCCAAACGAAAACCTCTCTGTCTCTCTCTCTCTCTCTCTTTCTCTCAGGCAGGACTTCGCACCCATTCAAAAGTTAAAGTTCAGAAAAATGTCAAAGTCCCTGCGCCATAGGAAAAATTGCGCAGACCGACAGCATCTCGGGGTGCAAAGATCAAGTCAAAAAGTGAGCTTTTTTCAATGTCCCAAATGTCCTCTTTTATACCCTTTTTCACTAACTTATCAATCTAAATTTGTAACTCTTAAGTCCTAGAATGTCTGTGATTGGTCAATTTAGAGTCGGATGAGCATCACCTCATCGTTTTACATTTTAATTTTATGCAGAGTCATCCTCACGTTGCGGCAAAATGGGGTGTCATTGTCCAAAGTTTTACTTCCTTCGAAGTATCCTTTAAATTGTTATTTGCTGAACTTTTCCCATGAACCAATATGGCCCCACGAAATGGCCACGCTGTCCTTGATACTGCTCAGTCACAAGCAGCTCGCATCTCCGATCTGGTACCTGCGCACTTCTATCGCCATCTCGGAATTTCAGTTAGCATCCATCTTTATTGGCTCGCATAGGCCTCAATTTAGGAACTATTACGAAAACAAACAAAAATAAATATAAATTTACGAAATAAAGTCCTTTCTGTTTACCTCCCCCTTTCTAATGATATCCCGGTTAGTATTTACCTAGTTTTAAGCAACATATATGTGTGGTTTGACTTACCAATCTTCATGAATTATGCCACAAGTAAACGGACAAAAGCACATTCATGCAATTCTCAATTAGCTTATAACAAATGCGTACTCTTTATGACACAATATACGACAAATTTGTAAATTATGCTTTGCAAATCCATGCAAATTAGTATCCCACGTGTATTTGTGTGTGTGCATTCTGTTATATGTTGGTTAATTTCAAAACGACAAATTTAGTACTTATTACTGTTATGGAAAGTTAATCTCACAAGGGGTATACAAAAATGTGTGTTTCCACCTTGCTCCTTCACAGTGCAAGGGGCTCATAAATATGACCCTGAGTGATCAATAAAGGGGTCATCTAGTGTAGAGAAATAAAGCTATTCTCTTAACCCTGTCCAACATCTTCCAATATAGGCTTTTCCGAATGTTCCTTTGGTGATGTCTGTTGGTTTTGAAACATATTGTGACATCATTCAATGGATGGCCCCTTTAAAGGTCCCAGATTATAAGCAATTCAGGCTGTAATTCCCACAACAGTAAATCGTCTTCACGATAGCTGGTGCATCAAACCTACTTGGGTGGATCCCACTGTAGTTCCGTTTCTAAACTCGGACCACTGACAGAATATGGGCAACAAATATAGCCCTTGGAAAGAATCTCGTGTCAAATATACAGAGAACCAAAATATTGAGAGTGGTAAGTGCAAATAGGCAAGTGTAGATTTACTATCCTTAACTCCACATCTACGTGCCTCGACGATATAAATGTCATCATGGTACATATGTGGAGTTATATACAGTAAAACCTTGCTTACCTATAGAAACTTACCTTTATGATATTTTTGTCCGCAATACTCTTGACACAATATTGCGTCCCACAATGTTTTTGATTGCTATATCTGTCTAAACACTGGTGGACTCATCACACTGGTGTACTCAGTAGTGTGTGGCCTCTCTTCAAAACTGTCAGAAGAACTTTGAATTTTTGTAGAAATTATGAAAGTATCTCTGAAGACAGAAGAGACACTACCCTTTCCAGTTACAAACTGTACCGGCCAGCAACCGTAATCATGTGCTCCAAGGGACATTTTTATTTAGACCCAGCTGTGAGGGCAGCAAAGGAAACCAAACAAATGGGGGAATGGCGAGCAGTCATGGTGGTCATTCTGGGTAAATTTGGGTAACACTTGATGACTCACAAGTGACAGTGGCACATGCACTATTGCTAGCAATGAGTAAGGGCTAGCAATGTGCAATTGCATGACTCATTTGCATCTATATCACAAATGATGATACATTTATTGGTTCTGATGAGAACAAATGGATGTCTCTTGTGTATCAGTGCATTGTGTACATGTGAACAATTTGTTGCTCAAACTGGAAAGTTGATGGTGAAGAAGATATTTTAAGACTTATTCGGGTACACTTTCAAGTCTCAGGTGGCACAAATATTGTAGCTCATTCTCACTGGGTCTAATGTTATAATCAATTAACAAATTTTCCTTCCTCGATGAGGAAATGTTGTGGTTTATCAGTAGTGAGCGCTGCAGGACATGGCTAGCCTACCATAGATAATGCATTACAAGGGAAGACAACCCCCACTGAGCACAGGCTAAGGAGACTAAAGTTCTAAGACACACCCAAAAGCACAAATGTTCCGGAAAAGCAGTTTCAACAGACATCCTAAGACTTTGTAAAACAAACGGAGTTCACAGGTGCCAGAGACTGAGATCACAAGAAAGGAAGATGGCAATCTTCAGTTGTAATAAGAATGTAAACTTGTTTGGGCTCAGCAAGCTAATCAAGGATTTCTCATCTTGGGAGCCAACTTTTGAAAGCGAGGCTTGAAACATCACAGAATGGCACTTCCTATACTAGAGAGAGTTGGAAAAGGAACAGCAAGTGTTTCCCTCTCCAGAAGATTTCAAGCCTTCTCTATCAGTTTTGGCACACTGGGGGGTCATCAAACAATCCCTCATTGCAGTGGAGCACTACAGAATCGAATTGTAATGTACAGAAAAACACATCTCAACCAAGTGGCATGCATCAAGACCTAACGCATTTGGAAAATTTCTGCGCGTTACTACAAAGATCCTATATTGTCAAGCAATTAACCCAGAGAAATTAAATGAAATGAAATGGAGATTTATAGAGTGCAAACAATCACCCAAGGGTGTCAAGGGGCTTGCTTATAGAGATAGGGTTTCAGCTATGGGGTTCGCAGACATTTTAAAGACTAAACAACCAAGGGCTCTATTAGGATGTCGGGCGGATCGCCACCACCATGGTGGCGGTGGCGATCAGCCCGACAGAAATGACTGCCCGCCACCCTTTCCCCCCCTGCCACATTACAATGGCGGAGGGGACCGCAACGGAGAAAAACACCGCCTGCCACTTTTCTGCCCCGGTCGCATTGCGGCTGGGTCGGAAAATTAGTAATATGGTGGCGGTGTCTATGAGACACCGCCAGCCCTATTACAATGGCAAGTGTGCAATGCCTTTCCGCGGCGGCAATGCCGCCATGGAAAGGGAGGCGGTGTTCACTCTGGGGGCCCCCTGTGGGCCCCCGGAGTGAAGGCCAAAGGGGGGTGGCACACGGGGGTACCTGTGGTACCCCCCTGCATTTGCATAATCAAAGCGGCAGGCACCGCGCGGTGCCTGCCGCTTTGATTACGTAAATGATGCTAAGCATTTTTAGTATTGTGGCGGGCGTTCCCAATTTCCGAATACTAATGGGGCCCCAAGTCTTTAACGCTTTCCTGAAAGCTAACAGATGTGTCTCCTGTTTTACTTTTATTGGGAGAAAGTTCCACAACCTAGTTGTGCCCAATAGAAAGCTTCTTCCCCCAGGTGCATTTTTTCACCTTGGGATCAATAAGATCGTGTGCAGAAGATGAGCGAAGATTGCGTGCTGGGATGTTTGCTATCAAATTCCGTTTTAAAAATCCTGGTCCTATGTCCTGTGTGGTCTTAAAGACAATACATAGAGCCTTGAATTCTATGCGTCTTTTTATCGTCAGCCAGTGTAGATCCTTGAGTGCCATTGACACAGATTTATGTCTCGGGATTCTGTACAACCTGCAATTTAGATAGGCACTTTTTGCATGTGGTTGATAAAAAGCCCATTGCAGTAGTCAGCCCTTGAGAGGACAAGTGCTGAGACCATAAATTTATGGAGCTCAGCTGGGATAAAAGGGAGGATTTTTCGTAGAAGTTTTAACGTATAGAAAGAGAGGGAGGTAACCTGGTTGACGTGGTTTTCAAATGAAAGTTTAAACTCGGCGTTATATTGCTGGAAGCAAAATAGTTTATGTATCACAGAGAAGTCATTGCAAAGATGTGTCTGGAGTCACTCCAGCACATATTAAGTGCCCGTATGCTCAAGCTGGCTGGGCTTGGCAGTGAAACACTGGAGTGCTGCTTAAAACCAACTAAAGGAGGGCTGTTGGACCTGGTTGGTTAATGCCAGAGGGTTCACACCGCATACAGAGAAGAGTGGGTTTGAGGAGGAACTAGAGGCCTCTTCAAGAACATCAAGAGAAGTCAGAAACCTAGGGGTAACCATGCGGGCATCAATATCATGTGTGACATCACGTGCAGCAACGTGTGTAGACCCGGCCCTACAAAGGCACCGGCACAAATTAAGCCCTGGGTCATCATGCACAACACAAATCACTCCGCACATACGATCATAAAATAAAGACAACACAATTCCAACAACATTTCTGTTAAGCACTCCATGAGAGAGAATGTCCATGTTGCTGTCACCTCTGTGCTTTTCTCCACCACGATGAGATCACTCTTGTAGACTTCCTCATTGATATCTCGCCTGTATGCTTCTCTTTTTTTTCATTCTTTAGCCTTGCTGCACAGCCACGGGAATGATTTGCAGCATGGCTAAAAACCATTAGCAAAGCCAATGGGTCCCTAAGACAAGTCCTGTTGGCTTTGGAAATGCTTGTTCTTTTCTGTGAACATTCTTGGTGTGGAGAGACTCCAGACTCTATTTTAAAACAGAGGTAGATTTAATGTTTGATCCTTGTGCTTTAAATAGTATATATATATATATATATATATTTCCACTCTGAAGTGTTGGACTTTGGAGGAACCAGATTTTCTTTTCCCACCCCAATCTGAGCAGCATTAGGGAAAGTGTTGGACTTCGGATGGGTCAGGTATGATATTTGCATTCCAGCATCAGCATAAATGTGGAAAGTGTTGACATTTGAAGCGGTCAGATTTATTATGCTCATGTATATATATATATATATATATATATATATATATATATATATATATATATATATATATATATATGAATTGTATCTAATTGAATGCTTATTTATTTATTGTATTTAACTATTTTATGTACAGAGGATGTATGTACTGTTTTTCTTTTGTGATTTTAATTAATCGAAATAAAGATTGTTCGACTGACTGACTCCAGACACATCTTTGCAATTATGTCTCTGTGATACATAAACTATTTTTGTTCCAGCAATATAACGCCGAGCTTAAATTTACTGCCCACTATTCCAAGCAATCTTTTTCTTATTTAATCATGATGTGACTCGGGGGCCCAGCCATTGCCTGCTTGAAATGGATTCATGCCCGAGCTCTGCCTCGCCTGCCATCTGCTGCGTAGGTGATGTCAATCTATTTCCAGCTCTGTGAACATCTCACCTTAGTACAGCCTGTTTCTGGGAACACAGCACACGCTCAAAATTGGGAAATGACAGCTCTGGAACACCTCATATTCCCTTTGCATTAAGTGTGTGTTTTCATATTACACTACGCGGAGAAGCAGTTTGCACAGCATGTACTCAGCAGCGGCGGCTCCTCCCATATGGCGGAGGAGCATGTCCCCCCTCCCTCCGCCAGCACTCTCAAAAACGTGAAAAATAAAATGATAATAAAACTGATTAAAACCCATTACATTAATGTTTTATTTTACTGGCGCTGAGTCTTGGGGGCGGGGCCAGGGTGATGACCGGATGGATGGAATGTGATGGGCACTGCCTTCACTGTGCATGTGGGGTTGGCCGGCCATCTCAGGCCATCCAAACTCACATGTGCAGTGAAGCTCTCTTCAACCCTAGCAGTGTTGCCGGGTTGGAGAGAGCAGACGTAGGCTCTCATTTTTTTATGGCAGCACAAATCATCTGCACTCAGGCCAATCCTGAAGCTGCTCTCATGCATGAAAGCAGCTTCAGGATTGGCTACAGGGCAGTCTGGGAGCCTATGCCTGCCTGCAGTGGAGAGGAGATGGGAAGAAGAGCTCGATCCTGGAAGGCGGCAGGTAAGTTCTGTTTTTTAAATTTTTACTTGTCTTTGTCTTCGCCCCCCCCATCCCCCTCCGACCCGGGTGTGAAGAATAGTGGTAGGGAGGTAAAGAGCATCAATTTTGGCAAATATGAGGTAATGCAGTGGGAAGAAATCCAGCAAGGAAAGGGATGCTGAAGACCAGACTGGAGAGTGTCAGTGCCAAGGTGCTGCATAGAAAGAGTGGGTGGAATAACTGAATCTTCATCCTTGTATAGATATGAGAGCTCAGAGGGATGGCTTCTGGCAGGGAGCTCACTCACATGCTTAGAAATTGACCTACACCTTCATGCTCTGAGGCTTTGCAGAGCAAACAACAAGGCTTTGAATACCAGCTGCCCCCGTATTGCATCTTTCTCCATGAGCTGCAGTTCCTGTACATTTTCAAAACAATGGCTTGCCTGTAGATGTTTCAGTTCACAGTATCCACCTAATGAGACAATTCACAAATTGCACCCCAACCTAATAGCACGACTGAATCTCAACAGCCAGTAACATCTTAGGATGGTTTACACGTTTATTTTTTATTTGTTTGATTAATTAAAATCTTACAAAAATAGCTAAAATATAAAAAAAAATTAAATGATAAAGCAATGCATAATTACACCATGTATCCAAAAACTGGATTGTAGATTATACAGATTAAGTTATAAAGCGATCAATCATTTAGGATTATATGCAAAGACTTTATTATATATTATACATGTTAGCTCAATAAATCAAGTAAAGGCCTCCAACTTTTTTTCTACAGCACGTAAGAATTTCACAAATGCTGAATTCATTGATAAGTCTTCAGCGTTTAAACATGCAATCAGGGCTTGCCTACATGTTCTTACACCACGTTCATTAAGCAATCTCTTAAGTGTAGTTTTTCTTTCACTTTCCAAATCTGGGCAAAGACATAATAAATGTGTAATGTTTTCTTGTCCTGATTTACAAAGCCTACATAGGTTGTTTTCTTCTGATCTCGTCCATGGTAGTACGTGACATAGTCCTGGCAAACAGCCAAATCTAGCATTGATAAGGATCTTTTTATTTTTTATAGACCATGATGTTTCCAGATATTTTTGCACCTTTTTTCCCTTAAACCCATTTACGATTGACCATGCAGGCTTCTTTTTACAAACGTATCTTTATCCTTTATCAAGGAGAGGTGAGTGGTAAGTTTGTTTATTGTTTTTTTTAAGCTATCCTGTGCGATAGTTGTATTCCAAATCAATGTTATACCAAATTCATCAATTGGCGTGTTTAAGTAGGAGCAGCCATGTAAACTTCTGTTATTTTTCATTTCTTGCCACAGTAAACGCGACATTTGATTGTCCTGATCGTTTTTTATTCTGTTCCATACTTTCAGTATTTCCCCTTTCCTTGCATATAGTTGATTATTTAGGCCAAATTCCAACCTCACCTGAGCTTGTGAGGCATTCTTTGGTAGGGAGAATAAGATTCTGTAAGTTTTAGCGACGGCAGTGTTCATGATCTCAGCATCCTTCCCATTTGTGCCTCAATACCAAATGTTAAAGTAGGGAGTAGTTTTGCGGCGAATATTTTAAAAAAAGGGTGATAAAATAGGTCTCCTATGGATTTCTGAATTATTCTAAATGCTGCAACAAGAGTGTTTGCTTTCCTAGTAATATCCAATTTTTGTGGCAGGAAATTACCATTTTCGGTAAAAATAACACCCAGGTATTTATAGACAGCAACTTTTTTTGTAATAACCATTACTTTGGTCTTAGCTTCATTTATTACCATGCCATTTGCTTTTGAGTACTTAAAAATGTCATCAATTAATCATTGCATTCCAATTTTAGTATGATTTAAAAGTATAACATCATCTGCATACAACAAGGTGGATATCTGTTCATATGCTAACCTTGGAGGATGTGCATTGATTTTGTTTAACATAGTAGAGAGATCAGCTAAAAATAAATAAAAAAGTAAGGGGGCCAAAACGCACCTTTGTTTAACACCTTGGCTGCTAGGGAGATTTTTTTCCTGTGCTGATATTTCATGAGTACCATTGTTCATGACGAGCTCAGCTCGTCATCAGCACAGCTCCACTGTGCCTCATGACGAGCTGAGCTCGGCATGAGCATCGAAGGGGTTAAGACCACTAGTTGTAGGGATTTCATTGGTTAATATGCTTCCATCACCAATCCTCACCTTGACCCAGGTTTCGGAGTGCAGCAGCCTGATCATTTTTAACAAAGATCCGGAATTCTTTGTTTTTTAAGTTTAGTCCACAAAAGCTCTCTGTCAACACAATCAAAGGCAGATTTAAAATTTACGAAATACAGGTATAAAGGTTGTTTTCCCAATATTGCCTTGTCAATTAATACCGATATTGTTAGTATATTTGTAGATGTTCAGAGGCTTTTAATAAAGCCTGTTTGGTTCGGGGGCAAAACCAGGCTCTCTTTTGCCCAATCAGTTAAAATGACCAGTAGAATCCCAGCAAACATTTTTGCATCCGTATCCTGCAAGGTAATTCGCTGATGGTATTCCGGCATTTGCCAATTTCCTTTCTTAAAGATAGGTGTTATTAGCGATCCTTTCCATGTTTTCGGGACTGTTCCACTCGGAACCACTTTGTTAAAGACATCAACTAGGTAGGTGGACCAAAAATCTGGTGCTTCCTTCTATAGTGTAAATGGAATACCATTGGGACCGGGGGCCCCATCCTTCTGTTTCTTTATCAACTTGGCCACTTGAGATTTAGTTATACAAATTTAACAGTCACCTCCCAGGTCAACCTTTGGCCTCATTTCCTGAGTCGCATATTGATCATATGCTGAGATTTCTGGGTTTAGATGTTTTATTAGAAACGTAACCCATTCTTCTTCAGTTAAAACGGATCCAGAGCTTGTGTGTTTGGTCTAGCTAGACCGTTAATCAATCTCCAGAACTCCCGTGAATTTGGTAAAGTACTTGCGTGAAAGATTTTTGTCCACAGCTCTTGTCTGGCTTTATTTTTTTCGTTCCAGATTAATTTCTTCAGTTTGTAATTATCATTTTTTAATAATACCTGTAATTCCTCTTTAAGCGGAAACTTAACTGTTTCCTAAGACTATTTCGCGTATGTCTCATTTCTCTTACAGTATACGGGAGAAAGATATTAGAATCACTTGTTCCACTTTGGGGCATTTTCCTTCTTTGTGCACAAGCTGCATTTTCGTTATAACTCACTACCTTCTGTGTAAATTTTTCCCATTGGTTCATTACTGTTCTCATCGTTGTTTCATAAAAACATTCTTTAGTCTTTTCGCTTTTGCCATAATCTCGTCCGCATTATGAAGTTTCCATATAAGTTTCCTGTAATTGAAGGTGCACGTCTGGCCTTGCATTGTCAGATACTTTTGAGATTTTGGACAGGATAGCTTTATTTCACTGATTTGTTGGCTGTGATCACTGTCCGGGACTTTATTCAAGCAGTAGGAGGCCACTTTATTGAAAGTACACAATGATGTCATCTTAGGATGGGTGATGCCTGTTGGTGTCATGAATATACTGCATATCTGCTCTGAAGCTGAGATGGTGCAGGTTTCTTCTCCCAGGGTAATTATGGGACTGGCAAGACATGCCAGCACAGATGTAGATGTGTGTTTGATATAACATAAAGCAATTATATCCCAGGGCAAAGGTAAAATGGTGCCTTTAGCTCAGAAACACTTTATTTGTAATAATCTGCCACATCAGACCAGCTGTACTTCTTACCTAACAAGAGTCAAACGTTCACTCTAGGTATACTTTTTAAGTCGAGCCTACAAGGCAGCGCAAGCATGATCTGTTGCGAGGCATATTATATCTTAGCAAGATCATAGGGGGGCTAAAGGCCTCTCATTGCTTACCATTGGTTGGCTTTCCTTGTCACTCTCATTTTCGTGCTTCTTATTACTTTTCAAGAGTTTCAATCTTGTGTTTGTCTCACGGAGCAGTGCCTGTTTACAGTCTCTTCGATTGGCTAGCATTTCTGCTTCCAATCACACACAAAATGTACAATAGGGAAACAAGTTAACTGATTGTTTCAAGCTTCCATTGGACTTTTTGGAGCAATGTTGTTGCTATTGGATGGAAAGGCCTCTACCACACTTTTAAGGTATGCATCCTCCTAGAACTACTCATCCCGTTCTGATAAGGTAGTACTATCTGGGTGGCTCAACCTCAAAATGAAATTAGGGATGTTCAAGATAAATAATGCTGGATAAACCTAGAAGTTTTTCCTTTATTTGAAAGGTCCATCGTGTAGGATTAAAATTAGAAAAGTTGGATGAAGAAGGAGGAATTACGTCTCAGTCATTCAAAAAGTAGCAACATGTTTCGGTCCTTATAACTGATCATACGGGGTCCTTTGCCTTCATCAGGGCTGGTTGGGTTCTTACTATCTGTACTACATCTCAGTCAATCCAGTAAGGAACTAATAAGTCTTACCTTCGACCTCCTCATAAGTCTCACCACCCTAACTCAGGAAGTATTGACCCACTGGGCTCAGCAGTGGAGGACACCTTCTGGAGTCACACTACTTTTTTATTTTGAGTGAAGCACTCCATTAGCATGCATGCTTTTTGAGCCATTTCTCACGTGCACTCTGTGCTGCTCTCTGTGGCCATACAGTTTCTCCCTGCCGTTCTCTCTCTTGTGTTTGTCTGTGCGCTTCTCCCATTTACTCCACTCATCCACACTCGTTGTTTGCTTTACCCCAAACGCTCTGTTTTTTTTGCTCCTGCCTTCCCTGTTTGCTTTCATAGCCCTCCAGCCCCTACCTCCTCCCTCTCGCCCATTGCTTTTGCATCCCTTTCCAAGTTGCTTCGGCATTCCCCAACACCCTTCCCAGTGTTGCTTCACTGTTCGTCCTTTACCTTCCCCATGTTGCTTCTCTGTCCCTCCCTCTCCCATGTTGTTTCCGCTCCACCTCATACCTGCTTTAAAAAAAACACTTTTGCACTTTTTATTTTCGAATATATTATAAACAAAAACACCTGCGTCATTTTGTAAGTGTGTGCATGTGTGGTGTGCATACCTAGAAAATGATGTGGGCGTCCGCATGAAAGACTTTTGTTATTTTTCGCTTTAACCATGGTGCACAGCATCACAAAGTGAGGATAAAACCTATTAACAATGCCAAAAGGTCACAAAGGCAAGACCTGTTGGCTTTGCCAATAGCTTTTGTAATTTGTCACAACATTTACAACGTGATGGTAATTGAATATAAGTACACTATATGAATGTCCCTAGTCAGTCATTCGGTCAGTCAGTAATCAGACAATCCGCTTCACCCAATAAGTACTCCATTGTATTAAAATGCTCAGATGTACCGAATGTCACTTGTGATGCGAATGCAGAAAATGCACCTCAGCTCACACTCCTGGCCAGGCATCACGCATGGATGTCCTGGATGACCTTCAACTCACTGAAGGTAAATCCTGATAAAACAGAATTACTTGCTCTTACTTCAGGGGTCTCGCCCTTGTCCACTCTTTTTTGGCCTCAAGAGCTGGGCACCACCCCTACCCCTGTGCCAACAGTGAAGAGTCTAGGTATAAAGTTGGATACTGGACTAACCCTAAACAGTCAGGTATCTGCTGCTGTGGGGAGTTGTATTGGCCTAATGCGGCAACTTTGAAAACTGGTGACCTTGCTGTCTTTCTCCACCATGCAGACGGTTGTGACAGCACTAATCTTGTCACGCTTAGATTATGGCAACGCAGTCTACACTGGGCTTCCCGAAAAACTTCTGGAGAAGCTCCAAGTGGTCATGAAGGACGCTGCAAGTTTGATTTATGCCAAGAAAAGCCCACGCCACTCCTCTGTTGCAGCAGTTACATAGGCTTCCCATCAAGCAAAGGGTTAAGTTAAGGGGCTGTGCATTGCACATAGGTCTCAGTTTGAAGAGGCTCCCAAATACATCAAAGATCGCCTGAGGCCCTATGTGCCCAGACGCTTTCTTCGGTCATCAGAGTCTTGTCTGTTGGCCTGCCCACGTTTTAATAGAATGACTATAGGAGGCCGGGCATTTTCAGTCACCATCCCCCAGATCTGGAACAAATTACCAGACGGTATGCATAAGGAAGCCAGGCTATTACCATTCCGGAGGAGACTCAAATCCCCTCTGTTTATAGAGGCGTTTGGATAAGTTCACTCCTCTGCGGGTTGTATATAGTTGTGTGAAAGGATTCTGGACCTCTGATTTCTGTTATAGCGCTTAGAGACCTTCAGGTGATTGGTGCTCTGTAAATATAAATTAACATAACATGTCAGCCACTTTTGTGAGACATGAGTCACAAATTCGTGCACGCTCTCTCTGTTCGTAGGTCGAGCCTAGGCAGTGCGCATGCGCTGACTGGAAGACATGCTGTATTCAGTAAATTGGCTTTCATATTGCCCCCCACTGCTGATTGATTAAGGAGAGCATCACTCACATACTCTTGGTTCTCAATGGTTTATTTGCCTTCCATGTCCCATCTTCTCGTGTCATGCTCCTCCCCTGGAGTACTGGCCTATTATTTGGTATCCATTTACAAAAGGGTTTTTTTCCTTTGTGTTTGCGCACTCTTTTAGTTTTACACCACCATCTTTTTTAATTAAAAGCACTTTGCACCAACCAAGCGTAAGCCAGCCCCCTACATGTTGCAGGTCGTTGCATGAAGAGAGGGCTCTTAGTGCGGTTTGAAGGTCAACAGAACAAAAGTTGGCCACAGTGTGCAGTCACATCTAAGGGCATGGAGCCTTGGGGCGCCTGCAGACACAGGCAGGCAGTCCTATAGTCTTCAAATGTTGACCGCTGCCGGGATGCTCTAGTAGTAATCACAGCCGCAGGGGCTGCTCCCTCTGGGCGATACAAAAGCTGGGAGAGGGTCTTGCACGACTGCTGCCCCACTCCTTTCCTCGCTGCTGCCGGGTTGGTGCTAAGACTGGCACAGCAACATGTGACTAGCAGCTCAGCTCCACACAGTCCCAGCACTGCTGAGAGTGAGAGAAATGGAGAGCAAGCGGACAGCTACAGATGCACTGTGGAATCTGGGCGTCTTTAATGATTTCTCTCTAGCCTCCCTCCCACCCATCCCTCTGTATTGTGTCTCACTCTTTTTTCCTCTCTTTGTTTGCCCACCTCTCTCTCCCTTCTTGTACCGTTCGCATCTCTTCATTCTCTTATGCTGCTCCAATCCGTCTAGCTGTACTCTTGCTCTCCCGGGCAGGGTTGGATTGGGAATGAAAATCGGCCCGGGCACGCAAAAAAAAACGGCCCACATTTGCATAAACACTGCTTTGGTGTAATCTTATAAAAAAACTTTAGCGGGGAGTAAATAAAGGCACGTGTTAGTTTACACTGGTGAAACAAGTGAGGCCCCTTCTATTCAGGCCCCCTGCCCCCGCTCAGTATGTGCAGACATTAATGGGCCGGCCCAGAGACAAAGGGAGTGACACCTCCTGCTAAACGGAGGTAATGAGCACCCATCCACCTCTAGAAAAGCCACTCAGACTCTCACTGGGCCGCTGACTGTATCAGAAGAACAGAGACAGCGCCCAAATAGCCCCCCAGACTGCTAATAAAAAAAGCAGCCCACAGCAGAACTCGGACACCGGCCCCTCGGGCATTGCCCGAAGGCCCTCGTTACCAATCCGACGCTGCTCCCGGGCACATCTCTCCTTTATTCCTTCCTCACTCCAGCTTCCTCTCTGAGTCTAGGACGCAGTATGCCTGGAGGTGGGTGCAGAGCTAAATGCGCAGTGTGTTAAATAGCAACATCAAAGCCACTATGTCTGCATTGTCAGCAGAAAGGTGAGACCTAGAAAAATAACATTGCCCTCCTTTGCCCTCTCCTTTTCCTTTTTTTTAATGCTGATTTATATAGCGCAAACTCGACCCAAAGGTATTGGAGCGCTTTACATGAGCACCGGTTACGTTACACATTCAGGCACGGGGCGATTAAGTGATTTGCCCAGAATCACAGGATATGGACGCGACCCCGCGGCTCAAACCCTGGTTTCCAGCACCAAAATCGGCAATCTAACCGATGGACCACATCCTCTCTCCAAGCAGTACAGCACCTCATAAGGCCCTCCCCTCACATTAGCCCCTCCATGGGCTCCGTTCGCCTCTCCTCCCCCTCCTTCCAAGATGCAACTCAAACAGTTTCGAGCATATGCTTTCAGCGGCAGCAGGATCTTGTTTAGCTATATACCATTTGTGCAGGGTTGGATTGGGATACAAAATCAGCCCGGTCACGCTAAACAAAAGTGGCCCTCATTTGCATATTGCCTTTCCGTAAAATGATTATCATCAAGTTTTAGGGCACCACTCCAATTCAATACAATCAATTCCAGTTTTTCAGAGTCCTCATCCAATTAAGGAGTCTTGATATTTGCTCAATTCGTGTTTATTTTCTTATACCAATTTGTCAAAAGAATCATCAGCCAACGCGTTTCGTTCTGCCTCTCCGTAAAACCCTGCTTCGGTGAAGTTGTCTAAAAAGAACGGGTGTGTCTCTGACAGAGGCATGTTTTCTTAACTTTACTTAGATAAAAAAATGCACAGCTTAGTTCACACTGGTGATACACACCTGAAAACAAGTGAGGCCTTCCCTGCTCAGGCCCCTTGCCCCCGCTCAATATACGTACATTAATGGTCCGGCTCAGGGGAGAAAGGGAGTGATACCTCTGCCCGTTGATAAAAGGGGGGTAATGGACGCCCATCTGCCTTCAGAAAGGTCACTCAGGCACCCACTGGGCCGCTGGCTGCATCCGAACAACACAGACATCGCCCAAATCAGCCCGAGGCTGCCCAAAAAAGCAACCCACAGCTGGAACTCAGATACTGGCCCCTCGGCTATTGCCCGAGTGCCCGCCTCAACAATCCGACCCTGCATGTGTGCTACTGTTTACCGAGGTCTCGGTATTTTCTATTCAGCCAGTGTACAGCAGTGTCCATATTTTTAATCACCTCTCAACATTTTCAGTCCTATGGCCTATTAAAGTCAGTTGATTTGCAGAGATGGAGAGGGCAGGGTGCTCTGGTTTCATTTAAGCCCATAAAAAGCCTGTTGTAAGTGGCACTCTCTAAATGAGGGTGAATTGAGAGGTGTTTTATAGGAGCAGAATGTATTGAAAAAAACGTGCAGGCGAAACATGTACTCAACGGTCATGCTTGAGAAAAACGAGGTTAAAAGGAAATATATATAATAATCACCAGAAGTCGTTGAGTCTTCTTTCTGTAGGGGTGATTAGCATCAGCTGGGGATGTCAGTGTGCTGAAGATACATTAGATCGAGCTATTTAATAATTCATTATTTTCAGTTGAGGCCCATTGAAATGTTTGTTTTTCGGAACAGACAGATCTTTATTTTATTTTTTTAATTACTGTTTACTTTCCATATTACTTGATCTAACATAGCTGCCCACCATGTGACATAGGTAAATTAAAAATGTCTAATGTGTCAGTCCGCATACATGTACATACATTCACTACCCCTGTTAGCCACCCCCAACCCACTGACAAAGTGAGTAGGTCTCCCATTACACTCACTCCCTCTCTTTCTCTTTGTTTCCCTCTCCTCTCTCTCTCTCTCGTACTGTCTCTCACACCACTCTCTCGCTCTCTCATGCACGAATCCAGCATTTCTCATATTAGTTCTCTTCAGGTGTTTATGCGGTTTCTTTACCATAACATTTCAAAAATCAGGACGTTTGTCTTCTTTCGGTGTTTTCTGCATACACAAGCGTAGTCTCTTTATGCCTCTATAATCTTCTCTCCGCTTCTTTCCTCTTTCTCACATACTATTTTGTCTGTTCAGTCTAGAGTTGATTTACCACTTTGTGCACAAACTACCCACCCTCTCTAGCTTCCTTTCTATCTATTCTATACAGCTATCACCGCTATCTATTCACCATGCCACATAATTCCACTGCACAAATACACTACACAATTCCACCCTACAAAATTCCACAATTCCAGTTCAAACCACATAATTCCACTACAAACAACATACATCCATTCCAGTGTAAACAAAAAAGAAAAGTAATAAACAATGTAATTTACACCGCCAAAAGCTCTAACTTTCACAAATGTGAGACCCATTGCATTGCAAATGCTTGTGTTTTTTGTTGGAGCGGAGTATTAGACAAGCACTGGCGTTGCCAATAGGTCTCGCAGTAGGAAAGTTGGAGCTATTGGTTTTGTAAATGACAAAGCCCTTTATGTTTTTAAAATGAAAACAAAAATAAAAGGCATTGTTATTTGCAATTGTAATAGCTCCAACTTTCCTGCTGCGAGACCTATTGGCAACGCCAGTGCTTGTTTGCATATTTAAGGATTTGCAACATATGCCACATGAGGTATGGGGAAGTTATGATGGTGACTGATGGGATGAATTGTTAGGATTGGGGTGGTTATGGTGGTTGGGTTGATGGTGGCTGGGCTGGGTTGATGATGGTGATGGTTGGTGGATTTGCAGGAGAATTATGGCTGTAGTGGTATGTGGAAGTGATTATGGTGACTGATGGGATGAATTGTTAGGATTGGGGTGGTTGGGTTGATGGTGGCTGGGCAGGGCTGGGTTGATGATGGTGACGGTTGGTGGATTTGCAGGAGAACGATGGCTGTTGTGGTATGGGGAAGTGATGATGGTGACTGATGGGATGAATTGTTAGGATTGGGGTGGTTATGGTGGTTGGGTTGGGTTGATGGTGGCTGGGCTGGGTTGATGATGGTGACGGTTGGTGGATTTGCAGGAGAATTATGGCTGTTGTGGTATGTGGACGTGATTATGGTGACTGATGGGATGAATTGTTAGGATTTGGGTGGTTATGGTGGTTGGGTTGATGGTGGCTGGGCTGGGTTGATGATGGTGACGGTTGGTGGATTTGCTGGAGAACGGTGGCTGTGGTGGTATGGGGAAGTGATGATGGTGACTGATGGGATGAATTGCTGGGATTTGGGTGGTTATGGTGGCTGGGTTGGGCTGATGGTGACTGGGTTGGCGGTTTGTGTTGTGATGGTGCCTGTGATCGCGAGGTGGAGGTGATGATGTCCCAGTCCTCCACCCTCGCACCCTCGAGATCCCCCGCTGAGGTTTCCCGCCCGGAAGCTGTGGCGCCGCCCAGCCTCTTGCAGTCGCTGGGAGGGAAGGAGACGGCGATGCCCGGGTTAGGTATGTGGGAAGAGGTGTGAGGCTGTGGGGAAAAAGCCATAATTGAATGTTCTGTGAACGTGCATGGGTGAGAAAGTGAGGTCTGCCCTCTGTGACTGAAGCCTGCTGTTCGGAGGTAGGGAGGGAGGGCGCGCGGGGAGGCTGAGAGATACCGGAAGAACAAATACATGATTGGAGAAAAGGAGGGAGGAGAGCACGACGAAGAAAACAACAGACATCACGAGAGAAGAAAAAGTGGGGAAGACTGAGGAAAAATTGAACCAGGGAGAGAAATATGGAGGGGAAAAGAGAAAGGAAGATATTTTGATAGGGAAGAAAGGAAATAAAATGAGCGCAGCGGCAAGGCTAAGATGATTCAAATAAAGTACATAGACCATCTGTTGATGCCTATATATTGACGATGGGAAAGGAAAGGAAAGCACATAGATGTTTTAGCCCTGAACTATAAATATGGACATCCGGTCCGATGTTTCCTGTCTATCTCCTACCCGCTGGACCCCGGACCGCCCCAAGCTGCGAGGTCTCCGGCTCTGTCGCTGAGGTTTCCCGCCCGGAAGCTGTGGCGCCGCCCAGCCTCTTGCAGTCGCTGGGAGGGAAGGAGACGGCGATGCCCGGGTTAGGTATGTGGGAAGAGGTGTGAGGCTGTGGGGAAAAAACCATAATTGAATGTTCTGTGAACGTGCATGGGTGAGAAAGTGAGGTCTGCCCTCTGTGACTGAAGCCTGCTGTTCGGAGGTAGGGAGGGAGGGCGCGCGGGGAGGCTGAGAGATACCGGAAGAACAAATACATGATTGGAGAAAAGGAGGGAGGAGAGCACGACGAAGAAAACAACAGACATCACGAGAGAAGAAAAAGTGGGGAAGACTGAGGAAAAATTGAACCAGGGACGGACCGCCACAAGCTGCGAGGTCTCCGGCTCTGTCACTGCCCTTCTGCTACGACGAATGTTGCCATACCATGCTCTCAGGGCGGAACTGAAGTGCATGGCTGTGATTGCGTGGAGAGAGAGGGGAGGTGCTGGTGTGGGAGGGGGAGGCGGAACTGAAGTGCATGGCTGTGATTGCGTGGAGAGAGAGGGGAGGTGTGGGAGGGGGAGGCTGTGATTGCGTGGAGAGAGAGGGGAGGTGCTGGTGTGGGAGGGGGAGGCTGTGATTGCATGGAGAGAGAGGGGAGGTGCTGGTGTGGGAGGGGGGAGGTGTTGGTGTGGGAGGGGGAGGCTGTGATTGCGTGGAAAGAGAGGGGAGGTGCTGGTGTGGGAGGGGGGAGTTGCTGGTGTGGGAGGAGTGCGCGTGCATGTACACGGGCACTGCATGAAAACCGCGGGGCTGAAAGCCCTTTGGTTTGAAGATGTTTTCGCCGACATGAATTCTCGCTACGCTCGATGCGCTTGCGCGCATCGATAGGTCGCGAGACCTAAAAAACGATGGGCCTTGAATGTAGACATTTTGATGCAGAGGCAGCATGTGTCGCCCCCTAGTGGAATTCTGAAGTTTCCAGCCTGAACATACATATATCCATAGTCGGCAATAACTCTTTTATAACATATTACTACATTTAGAGGCGCAGGACCAGGAAAAACAGCCCGCCTGCTGCCACAATGTGACAACTGTGCTCCTTGCAATTAAAACCTTAGTCAAGGAAGAAGCTAATTACAACTGCTATGCTAATCTCTGCCAATAACCTTCTCGCTCTCTTGTTTTCCTTCTTGCAGAGTTAAGGGAGAGAATTCAATGATATTTTCTGAGAAACGCCTTTTTTGACAGAAAGGAAAACCCCCTTTTCTCACAGCTTGTCCCTAGCTCAGCAACTACACAAAATAAACGAATGAACCAAGAACCAAGAAGAAGCCCAGAGGCAGAGAACAGTGTGTGAACATCAAGGGTGTTAGAGGCAGCTCTCCAAGCCGGCGGTGCTGCAGGGACCCTGTGTGTGCAGGGAAAGCTCACACCCTGAGCTCTGTAGCAGCAAAAGGCCCTACAAGGTAAAAGGAATGCGAGCTGAGGGGCTTGGAACATGTCTGTGGCACCGCACGGAAAAAAACTCCTCTGCTGCCAAGAACTCCTTGTAGCTCATCTTGGTTGGATATATTAATCTGGGTGTCCTTAACAGGAGACATGTTTTGTCATTTGTGTATCAGTGCTCGTTACATTTTCATTTTCATCCCAAGATGGGCATTTGGTAGTAGAGCGGGCGAATGATGTTGGTTAAGCACAACGTAGAGGAGGGGAACCATCACTTACAACGCATTTATTACAACGCACTACCATTACAGCGCAACCATTACAACGCAAACCATTACAACGCATTGCGCTGGGGGGCGCTCTAGGATAGGGAATATATTTAATTTACTATCCAACACCTTCCCTACTATCCACGGGGACTGGAGTTGGAATAGTAAATTAAATAAATCACTATCCAGCGCTTAAAAGCACTATGCGTTGTAGTGGTATGCGATGTAAAAACCGCGTTGTAACAGCAGGCGTTGTAATAGCCTGCGTTGTAATGACACCAATCCGTAGAGGAGTGATATAGGGTGGCACTAATAGCAGCGTCCATCGAATTTCACGCGGAAAAGGATTTCTGCGTCGAAAGTTGACGCAAGTTAATCGCTGAATGAGCACTGTATGGCGTAGCGTGAATTCCTTGGTATTGGATTTGAAATGGGCGTGAGGGGTCAGAAACAGAGACAACCCTACTAGGATTCCGTGTACAATTCTGATCGATAAAAGTAGCGTGACATGGCTTTGTGTGGAATTCTAGCCTCGAATGGATCTAGCGACAAACAACGGCAAGCGGAATAGCAGTTACCGCTGGGCGGTTGTCTTCACATTGAAATTTGTACTGGAGGATATGTACAGTGCTTAATTTGTAAAAAAATATAAGTGTCAGGACTCTCGTCAGGAGGCCACCTCAGCTTGCACCACTCATTGCCTCTGCTATGCTGACAATGATAGTAACAACACAACTACTAACCATTGCACTCCTACAAGTGTGACAATTCGGACTATTCCAGGCCCCCGAAGCTATCAAAATGGCTTGGGCATCAGTCACTACTCATTTTTAATGTATATTGAATTAATAATTAACTGTTTTTGTGGTCGTCTCTAAATTAGTCAGATAGCGCCATCTTGTGGCAGGCTGTCACAAGCACTGGTGTTGACAATTGAGTGACGGTGCCAAGTACCGGAAACCTGCAGCTCAAATTAACCACTATGTCATAATAATAAAACTCACACACGAGGCACTGACTGTTTGCTCCATGGATGCACTTCTCTAGCGTCGTGCCAGCAGGGCATTTTTAACACAAGTGTGGTTGAAGAAATCAACACCACATCACTCTTTGGCCCTTTTACGAAGTAAGGGCTGAATTCCAATCAGTGTGCAAACAAGTTTGCATAGGTGATTGGAATTATAAGTTGTTGGATAATTAGCAAACCCTTGAAGTTTTCCCCTGATCAATTTTGGTAGAAAAAACCTTCCAAAATGTATAGGGATTAAGGCCAGGATAAAAGGCATACCCCACAGAATTTGGTGTGTCTAAAAACGATTCTGCTTGTTATGCTCCATACCCTCCCACTGGAGTACTGGTATTTACCACTTGGTATAAATACCCCAGCCTACTTCAACAAACTTGAAATGAGGTACTTAGTATATACAGAGCCATGAAATGTTCCCAGTTTGCACAAGCCAGCACTGTGTATTTTAATGTGGCTCTGAGCTAACCGATTTTTCGTTAATCCTGGCCCCTATGCACAGGTGCACGGCACTACGTAAATAATTCATAGTGTTTCTCTGTTGTTATTTATTTTGGTTGCAGATAGTGGGAATTTGATGGTTTTAGAAAGCTAGGCCTTCTAGTATGTTGCATCTCCACTGCTCCTGGATGGACCCCAGAGACCTCTCACAAATGGTATTTTTAAAGCTGCGACTTCCGGTTGGGCTGCACCCCCACTGCCCCTGTGTGGAGTCTACAGACCATTGTAGAGCTACACCTTCTAGTTGGTCCTACCTCCACTTTGTGATTTAGGAAAGCTGCACCTTTTAGGGATTTTCATCCACACCACACCTATAGAATCTTAGGGCCTTATTTCAAAATTGGCTGAAGGGAAACTCCGTCAAAACAAAACGGATATCCTATCCACCATATTACAAGTCCCTTAGGCTATAATGCACTTGTAATATAGTGGATGGGACATCCGCCGCGCTGGTGATGGAGTAGCCTGTCCACCAAACTCTAAATAAGCCCATTAATTATACACTAGTTGGAAACAATGGGTCTTACTTAAGTGATGGATTGGAGAGACGCTTCAAGCATGTAATTGTAATTAATTTAGTGTTCTGATATGCTGCATCTTCCAGAGACTCTCCATTACCTGATGGTTTGGGAATCCGCACCTTCCTTCTTCTCAAATTAACTGGTGATGAAATGAATTTGTTTCGCTATATTGTTTGTGTTTTGTTCTTATGTTAAGTTAGCATTTGCGGCACCATTATATGTTTAGCCGCCATTTTGAATCATGTTGTCACTTGCATATATTCCCTTCTCGAGAAGCAGGCTGCGGAAAGTCCCATTTACCCAAGGTTAGGCCTTGCTTTGCTAATAAATACACTGTTCTTATTAACGCATTCCTTTCCCATAGATAGAGGCTTTCTGCCACTAGTCTAGCGGTTGGCACGAACAGAAAGACCTTGGCATAGAGATAATGTGTGCCCGGCCTCAGAGTTGAAACTCATCTCACTGTACTTCTTTGTTTTAGCTGCACCTGCTAGTAGAATTCCATAATGGTCGGGACTTTCTTGGTTCAGAAATGTACATGATGTATCTCTATGTTTGCTGAAGTCAGTCCCGCTGAAGCAATCCTAGGAGGCTGGTCAGACTGGACTCCGCTTAAGTGTACCTGAATAAAATATAGTTGGTTTGTATTCTCTACTGTCTGACCGATTCTTCATTTGTATGGAAGGCTGAGAGGTGGTCGCGAGAGACCCGGGTTGCCCTAATCGGGTCGCTTCCTTCACTTGTGGTCTTGATAAGCCGCATCTTCATTGATGTTGCACCTGCATTTCTCAAACATGGACCCATAGAGTCCTATCTGGTGGGTTAGGAAGCAGCATCTTCTTAGATTCCTAGAAGAACTATTGGCTACTAGACAGCTGCATCTTCCATTGGATTGCTCCTGCCGAATTTGTGGATGGACTCTGTAGAGTTTTAATGACCTGATGGGTTTAGGAAGCTATGCCCTCTCCAGCTTCACATTTGAACTGGTTATCCTTATAATATTATCTAGCCCTGTTTGGGGAAATAAGCTTGGTCGCACTTCCTGTTGGCTATATCTGTGGCAAAGGATGCTGGTTCATCAAAAAGCAAGCGATCTCGAAAATAACATCACATCTCCTTGATCCCACTGATGACATCACAGGCAATTATTTCATGTGACATCAATCAGGTAAAATAAGTTACAAGTACTAGACCAATAAAATTACAAAAAAGTAACTGAACCAGGCAATAGTGAGAGTATGTTTTAGCTGCCACCCTTATATTAACTAGGGGTTCCGTGATACACCATGGGTACAGCCAGGGCAGGTCTCGGGTTCAACCATCACATGCCTCTGTTCTGTGATTGTATGCTGAAGTACATCCAGAAATTATAGCCTGAAATGCCTAGACATAATCATCATTTTCTCATGCATAAGTCCAAATCCCCACACTCTACCCTAATGTCAAGGTAATAGAATTGAACCATTCATTGAGTTATAGGGATTTTGCAGGCTCAGGATTTGCATAGCTGAATTATTCCTAATTTTAAGAAGATTTTAGGGATTCCAGCTTCAGACAACTGTGCTGCTCTTTAGGCTATTTTGTCACAAATTACTGGGGTAACCTAAAAAATCCTGTAGGAACTGGGTAGCATATGGTATGTAAAGCAGTAAGGTCCTACTGGTATGTGATCACAGAAGGATGCAACATTTAGTTTGCAATGTAGGCGAGCGAAAAGCAAAATCAAGAAAATGAATCTTTCACACTAAATACTAAGTCAAACAGTCACATTGAATTTTATATATCAAAAAGTCAATAATAATATATTAACAAAAGAACTCATGAAGTTGATTTCACAGTGATTGCTCCAAATAGAGTGAAAAGAAAAATGTTTATAGTGGTGCTCATGTGCGCAGTGATCAGGGAGAAAAGTAAGGAAGAAATTAATAACGATTCACAAACTAATCATAATTCAATAGCTATGGCAACGAGGAAATCCAATTTAGCAAAGGCCAAGTAGCCTGTCTGAGGAAATTACACAATCTCATTTTTCCCTATTCGAAGCCCTTTAAGCTAAACAAATGCTACAGGCTGAGGTTGGTGCAGCAGACTCAGTTATTAGGTTTCTAAAACGTATAATCTGAGACCAAAAGAATGGATGTATCCCAGAGGTTAGCATATTTGGATGTATGACATTACCACGCATACCATTACCACGCATACCATTACAACGCGGTATTTACAACGCATACCGTTACAACGCATAGCGCTTTGAGGTGCTAGATAGTGGTAAGTATAATTTTATATTCCAACTCCAGTCCCCGTGGATACTAGGGAAGGTGTTGGATATAAAATTAAACTTATTCCCTATCCTAGAGCGCCCCCCAGCGCAATGCGTTGTAATGGTATGCGTGGTAATGCCTGCGTTGTAAGTGTAGTGCGTGGTAAAAAATGCGTGGTAACAGTTGTACACCGCATATTTTAAATGTCCATGCTTCGGAGAGCAAAGTTATCCATCTGGTTATACATTTTATAGGCTTAAGCCTAATAGAGCAGAGCTATCACTCAGGCTACAGGGATCCAAAAGTCTGAATAAGAGCTCCCCATCAGATGAAACCCATGTTACTGGCTCAGGCTATGCACAGATCTTATAGGCTCAAACCTCACAAAGTAACATTATTTCTAAGCTTAAATTGATCCTAAATCCTAACTTTTCACAAAACACATATTATTGCATTGCTTACACAGATTTCATTACCTTGAAATAAAGAGTGAGGAGCAATCTCTGATGCCACACGGCTATCAAAGGCGCAAGCTTGAAAGAGTTTCACCCATCAGGTTTTAAAGACTTTACAGGCTCAAACTCTGAAACTGTCCTTCAGATCCCACAGATCCTACAGGTTCAAGTTTCTGATAGCAGAGATCAGCAGGGATCTGGACCTTGCAGGCTGTCCCTTGCATCCCGGCATTGTGTGCTGGGCCTGAGTGCTGTGAAGTGCAAAGCCATCAAAGGTGTGTAAACATATCTACAGGCTGGCAGTGCAGTAGTAGACAAGATGCACTTCTTCACATGACAGATATGCAAGCTCCCTCAGTCTCAGAGATAGATCCTCTCACCAGCCTCAGGGAGGAGGAGAGCTCCACATGGGCATGCAGGTTTCACTGGCAGGGCTCTGACACCCTTTATCCGTGCAGATCAACAGGTCTTTGAGTAAAATGCTGCAAGGCGAAGTTCAGGTGGTGTAAGAAATGTAAAAAAATGTAAATTGATACTTGTATAGCGCACTACTCACCCACAAGGGTCTCAAGACGCTTGTACGAATACTGTTGTGGAACCCATCCTGGCTTTCCCTGTGAGGCGTCCACTCCTGGGCACCACCAAGGTGGAGGCCAGGCATCCTTAGCGTTGTGGGGGCCGTTGTGCAGATTAAGCAAGCTATTGCCCAGAGTTGCAGAGTGGGACTCCATGATTGGAATAGGCACCGAGGCGAGAATTATCAGGTCCGTGGAATTTTGAGCCCAAGACCTGCCAAGGCGGGGAATTGAACCCTGGTCCCGGGCTAGACCTCTGCATCAGGGTCTGCCGCTCTAACCATTGAGACACCTCCATCCAATGATCTCTGGTAGGCAGGCAAAACTGTTCAATGCAACAGACAGGAACATATTCTTTCATCTTCAGGTTCAGGCGGGTCCTCACTTTAGAGTCGATCAAACAGGGTTTTTAAATATAAATCAGCTCTAGTCAATATGAATGATCCCCACCGGCCGGTGGATGTAGGTGGCGGCTATTGTATTGCTTGTCCTTTCAAAATACAATAAAAAAGATTTAAACCATAAATGTAAATCAGGCAGTTACTGGTGGCGAGGCCTAGTCAATCCTAATGCAAGTCCAGGGCTTCCTTTGCTCGGTTTTATAATGCAAGGACTACAGGTTCTATTCAGTCCCAGATGTCCTTTGTATAGGATCCCATTGATTCCTCCCTCTGATCCTGGGCATTGTATGCTCTGGAATGCAGAGTCAGTGAATGCAATCACTAGCAGAAAAGTGTCTGCAAATGCATTTTAGCTCAGCACAGGCAGAATATATTTAATGTCTTTCATATGCTATAGGTATAATAGGTATCAGGGATGTGACTTCATCAGTTATCTTTTTCACCCTGCCTACATGCTACAGATTTGCTTTTGATAGCATAAAAAGTTACAAATTGACTGTCACATTACTTCTAGACAGCTGGAGATATGTCTAGCAGCAGAGACTTTAATAAAAATGTGAAATTTGAAATTAAATATTGTAATTTTGGTGCAGTGGTGCTGGAACCCTTTTAAAAGTGGGGCTGCTACAAGTCATAGCGATTGCAAAATCAAAATGGAACCCAAAGAACACGTACAGCAAATGAGCTGTGCCCATTCAGCTGCACGATAGTAAGGGCGTAGCATGTGTCCAATGGTGCATTTTGGGGAAATCTATCGCAAATATATCAATAAAGCATGTTGCGGTAGTGTATTGTCATTTACAGACAGCACATTTTCTACTGAAATGGCCACTACATTTTCACAGACATACAGTTTTACTGATTAAACTATATAGCACACAAGTGATAATGCACTGAAAAATGGGCGTCAGTGGATATTTAACATTTGTACATCAAGTAAAGTGTCTTGATTCGTTTTGACTATAGTAAAATCTTTGTTTTCTTCACGCTTCCAAATTAAAAATGTGACTAATTTGTGCTTTTTGAACTGCTGATATATTTTGAAATATTTGTGCAGTTCATTTACTGGTATTTAAATGTTGTTGTGCTTTGGAAAAAAATGATATCCTGCAACCTTTCCTTCCAAACCTTCTATACCCCAGCTCACTTTAGAAATCCTCTCACTTTGCAGTCAGAGAAAGAAAAGTAAAGAACAATCTCCATGTTAAAAGAATAAGCAGCAATTTCGCAGAAGACATAGCCTGACATTTGACCCATGTCTTTGAACATATTGAAAATGCTACAGTGACCATAACCCCCTTTGTGTCTGTTTGGGTAGATTCACTTTTCCGATTGAATACCCGCAGTTATCAACGAAAGAGGTTTATTTAACAAATGACAAGCACCACCTAAAGTGGCATAAATTTGTCTTGGACATAGATAAGCTACAGAAAATGCATGGGGACTTGTTAGCCAGTACATCAGAGCTCTTGGCCTTACAGGAGAATCTAGGCGGGAAGACAAAGGTAATAGATGTCCATTGTCGCTTTTTTGAGCATCTGAGCTCTTACTTCATTGTGCATGTGCATACAAATAATACAAGGAGTAACACCAAGGGGTCACAATCATGGTTTAACCAGGTTTGCAGGCACTTGAGTATTTGACTTGCCAAAACAATGAAATCAAAGACTTAAGGAGCATTAGAATGGCTAGGAAAGCCTACATGCTAGCTATCTCAAAAGATAAGCGAGATTGGGATCAAGCAAATCAATCAGGATCTTGTATAGCACGGCTACTCACCCTTGAGGGTCTCAAAGCGCTGGGATGAGTCCAGGTGGCAGCTTATCAAAGATGCTTGCCATGCCAGGGACACCAAAAAATGTGGTATCTGGTGGTGTGGGGCGACCAGTCAGGGCCCCCCCACCTGAGAATGACATTGCTGCCTCTGATTGATATGATCATTTCTCAGCCCTGTATGCATACTCCAATCAGCCTACCTTTTTGGGAGGCCAATGAAGAGCTTCCCATCAAACTAATAGTGTCCTCTTTACTTTAGGTGACATCGAGGCCTCTATTATCACAATTGTTCGAGCCAAAGCACTGGGATCTGATGGCAAACCTGGAGACCTACTCCTTCACAACATCCATAGTTGGTTGCATTATATGTTGGTGCTATGCAATGCCATTGCAGATGGTGCCCCAATTCAAGGGTTATGGAGGGGGGCTGAAGTTATGTCACCTATTCAAGAAAGGTGACAGGTTTCAGCCCTGTAACTATAGGCCAATCAGTCTAATTGACTCAATTAAAAAAGTGTTTAGCCGGGCGCTCTTGCACAAGATTCAGGCATGGGCTAAAGATAATGACATTTTAATTCCGTACCAAGCAGGTTTTAGAGAGAAAACTGGAACAATTGACCAGGTGTTCCGCTTTCTTTAACTGTTGTGGAAGACAGTGACCATTGGAAAGGGCAGTCTATATGTTGCTTTTATAGATCTAAAGACTGCCTTTGATCTAGTCCCTAGACAGAAATTGTGGCAAACCCTCCCAGGCATGGGACTTCCAAATGAAATGTTAAGCCCGGTCATCCATCTTCACAATGACAACTTTGCTAGAATATAGAGGGGCACTCAGGGGCCACTTACTGATTTGATTCCTGGCAGTAGGGGAGTACGCCAAGGGTGTGTACAGGCACCCACACCTTTTTCCCTTTTTATAAATAGTGTTGTGCATTTTTTATCAGTGGAAACAGCAGATGCTCCCTCTCTAGGAGGGGAGAAAGAAGCGACACTTTATTTTGTATATGGTATTCTATTGGTGTCCAAACCCAAGGGGGCTCCATCGGGTTCTCGACCGACTTAAGGATTTCTGCAACACAAGGGGCTTAGTTATAAACACAACAAATACAACATTTATGACATTGAACCATCAGTAGGGCTTCTAGTTTTATGTTTTTTTTAAACATTTCAGTCTGTATTTATCCATATTTATTTTCTGCCCATTTTATCTGTATTTATCCATATTTATTTAATACTTTGTGGGTAAATGAAGTTGTAAAACTGTATATTTCCATATTTATTTAACTATAGACACACAGTCATACTTTGATATCGGCCGTGTTTTAGCTATTTAAGCTGCCAAATATTACATAACAATATGTCCACCGCTAAATATTAGCATTACACCACAAATATATGTTGACATACATCATTATTTAAAGACATTTCATCCTGTTTTTAACTTCCCATGCTGTCCATCTGCTCAGCTGTTGGGCTATAATTCATGAAAGACAGCATGGAGAGTCACTTAAAAGAAGCCCAGTTTTCTGTATTTATCCACTTTTAAAATTAAATGCAGACAGAAAACATATTGCTTTATGTATGTATATATCTGTAAGAATCCATAAAAATGGAAAACTGGGAGCCTTACACATACGACCTCTAAGGGCCGGCCTTCTCTTTGAGGAACACAGCACGAGCGGGTCAGCACCTTTGACTATTTAGGTTTAAACCTATCCGAGAACATGTCTTGGAAACCCATGTATCTAAAAGGCCTCTGAAGCATAGGCAATTAGTTGGGGCTTGGGGAAAGAGCATTGATCCACATTTAGTAAGCCAGTCGCGACTGTCCTGCAAGTATATGATCTTAAAGTAGTGAGCTCTGCCCTGTATGGGTCTGAGCTGTGGAGATTTGACTGAATGGAAGAACTCACCAGTTGGGAACATAAATTCCTAAGGAGCCTAGGGATGCTGCCCCAGAGCACCCCATTTTATCCCCTTAGGTTGGATAAGGAAAGGCATTCTATCGCCGCTAAAGCTAAGCTTCACCCTTTGTTGTTTGACTTTGGATCAGGCCAACACCCAAATTATTTCCATACGCTCATGTTCTCGTGGAAGTAAGCCGCTTGGATATATTTAATAAAGTTAGCTGGCTAGGAAACGTGAAGAGTTGTCAATCTGATATTGGGCTAGGGGATATTTGAGAAGAAAACGATCCCTCTTTGCTCCCCCGGAAAAGCCAAGTCAAAGTACGTTATTGGGATTGGGTGGTACAAGGTGTGCTAAGCAGCTGGGCACCAAGGGATGCTTGCCCTAGAACTAATGGCCCATAAATCAGATAGGTTCCTGGTGGGTTATTTCGATTTTGTAGAAACACCAAAGAATAGGAAACTATTTATCCAGCTTAGGTTTGGCACTTTGCCCCTGAATGATTTTATAGGCAGAGGCAACAGCAACTTATTACCATCCTGCTGTTGTCCTGGATGTTATGTTATGTTCTGTTATGTTATTCGGATTTGTATAGCGCGCAGCTGCCCCAGCAAAGGGGCGCCCCGGCGCTGCCAGCATCAAAAAAACAAACCGGGCAGAAAACGCTGAGAAAAGGAGGGTAGTGAACAGAGCCTAACAAGATGGGAAGAGGAAGGTTTTAATGGCTTTCCTAAATTCCAACAAGCTTTCCATACTGCGAATCTGAACAGGTAGGGAATTCCACAGTCTGGCCGCCAGATAGCGGAAGGACTGGCCACCGGCGCGAAGACGTTTCACTCGAGGGACAATGACCAAGTGCTGCTCCGAGAACACAACTGGCGGGAGGGAGCGTAAGGAGTGAGAAGATTAGCCAATAGGCTGGGCGTGGCCGGCTTCAGAATCTTAAAATATAGACAATGTCTTAAATTGAATACGTGCAGCCATGGGGAGCCAATGGAGATTCCTGATAGCGCACGCTGTGGGGCAGGTCCGTGGTATCCCCAACAAAGCCCTGGCAGCAGTGTTTTGAACATGTTGCATCCGAGTTATTTCAGCCTGGTAAGCCCCTAAAAGAATGGAGCTGGCATAGTCCAGTCGGGATAAAATAGCTGACTGGACAATCAGCTGGCGTGTCGGAGGATCAAGAAACTTCAAAAGGGGCTTAAGGCCGCGCAGGAGGCCAAAGCAGGTGCCGGCAACTTTTTTGTGTGGTTTTGGAAGCTGAGGGAGGAATCCATCAATAGCCCCAGGTTCTTAACCACTGCCTTGGGTTTAGGGGCAGTGCCCAGAACACTTGGCCACCATGCTCAGTCCAGGTGCTCGAGCTCTTCCCTCCTAACAGAACCTCAGTTTTGCTGGCATTCAACTGCAGACAGTTGGTGGTCATCTATTCCGCAATGGCAGCCAGTCCATCTCTGAGCCTGGAGACATTCAGAGTGGAGCCTTCCGTCAGGACCACCACCGGCTGCGTGTCATCCGCATAGGAGACCATGGTCAGGTCCCATTGCCTGGCAACCGCAGTCAGAGGCTGAACGTAGAGATTGAATAGTGAAGGACTAAGCCCAGAGCCCTGGGGCACTCCCTGATCGATGGAATAAGCCTGGGAGAGAAATGGAGGGGCTGACACACGAAAAGCCCGGGCGGAAACCATTTTAGGATGGATCCAGGATGTTATTAGCGCTCAGAAAATTTGTGAGCATGGTATTCACATGTGCCTCGTGATCTTAGCCTCTCACGGAAGGAGGGATATAGGTCATACATTTTCAAGCTTAGTTGTGTCAAGCGAAGGTTTCTTAAGAATGGAGATACCCGTGCCTGTTTCCAAGGCACCGAGACCACCGCTGTGGAGAGAGACGAATTAACCAGTTGACATAACGGGGCTAGAAAATGAGAGACTGGTTCCCGAAACTGAGCAGGTCTTAAAGGATCGGCTGGGGAGCCAGATTTAACTTTCCGACTCAACCAAATAAACTCATCCTGGGTGATACTAGGGATAACGAGCAAGGAAGGCAGAGGCAAAGATCTATGAAGAGCTATAGGAGGGAGGGAGGGCCCTTGTGGAAAGGTCCAATAGATGGTGCGAACTTTCTCGACAAAGAAAGTGGCTAAATCCTCACTTTGCTGTTTAGATGATACCCCCAAGGAATCCTTAGCCCATGTAATGTTTGCCTGCCCGTTATACGCAGCACCAAGAACTAATTGGTTAAGTCAGATTTGCAAACAGTTAGGAACTGGCAGTCACATAGAAGCTTTATGAATATTAAAATCTGACGCCAGACGGCTGTTTGCATGTGCGGTGCCAAGTTCCTTGGTCAAATGTGGGGCATTAGGAAAAGAGCACAGAGGGTGAGCGAAAGCGGATTTTATCTAATGGTTTTAATCATACTTACGTGCCCTTTGGGTATTGGAACAAGGGTGACTAATATGAACTCAATCTTAATACATCGAGGGCCAGATGTAGGTAAAGTCAGTTTTGCGAGTCCTTAATAGCGATGTTTACCGAATCGATATTAAGGACTCGCAAAATGGAATATATGTAGGAATCGTAATAATAATAGCGATTCCTTAATATTCCTTAATTGCGAATAGCAAATTGAGATTCAATCAAGAAAAACCTTCCCATTCATTCCTATGGGCCTAGAGGCCCATAGGAAGTTGGTGGTAATTTGCAATTCCTTAAGGCAATACCAAAATTTTCAAGGCCTACTGGTATAGCATTTAGTGAATCGCAAATTGCGATTCTCTAAATGCTTGCGCAAAATAAGAAATCACAATTTTAGCGATTCTTTATTTTGCGAGTAGGTATTTGCCTTTCTACATTGGACTAAGCTGAATTTCGATCGCAAACTCCAAATTTGCAGAATTTCATTGTTTGCCATCGCAATTTGGCTTCCTACATCTGGCCCCAAATTTCTTATTTTTAGTATTCGCATGTGCAGGATTCTATATATTTATAGATAGCTGATTTCTCTTTTAACCCCTTGGCCGTGGCCCTGGGGGGAGGGGGCGTCACGCGGCGCCGTCATGCTTGTGACCGAACCACTCCGTCACATCCACGGGCGGGCTGTGCTTATGATGGAGTGGTTCCGTCACGACTCCGCCCACTCACTTATTCGCCCGCACAGGCAGGGAATCAGTACCTCATGGGCAGAGCGGCCGCGGCATGACTGAACCACTCCGTCATGAGCACACCCCACCCGTGGCTCGTGACGGAGTGGTTCCATCACAAGCATGGAAGGGGTTAATCTTTGAACTGTTTTTATGGTCTCTTTCTTGTCCATGAACGATACATTATTTTTAAACCATAAACATAAAAGCAACATTTAAATGTATCTCTACTGTTCATTCATTTTCTGAATTCCAGCATGGTTATTTGGGGATGCTGCTTTAACACCCACATTCTTTCTTCCAGCGCCTATGAGCCAGAGAGACTACTATACCGTTCACTTCTGTTTCCCATAGTGGTAATCTGTGTTCTAATATCCTTAGAGAGTTATGACAAGAAAATATTCCTTTTCTTCATACACAGAGCATATGTGTCTGGGCTTGTTTTAGGTGCTGGAGCCACAGCAGAGATTAAAATAATACATATTAGCAGCAAATGAAATGGAGAGACCTTGGAAAAAAAATATTTCTTCAATCTTTTAAACTTTCTATTGAACTTGTTTAGGGAAGTATGCGTATGAGCAGCTGGGTGTATTGAATCTTTTCAGTGGCCCAGTGGCTTGATGTGCTAAAGGATAATTTCTCTAATAAACGTCATCAGAAGAAAGATCCCTTAACATCTCGAGCAATTCACTTGCTTTTCCGTAAAGTAAAGCAATGTGTCCAGCAGGCAAAAACTGCTTTTTGTATACAAAGAATATGTAAGGAATAGAAATGAATTTGCCTCAAAGAGTGATCATTGAGTATAGATTCAAATGTAAAATAATCCAATGCATTCAATCGCAACCACATCCTGCGAGGTGGAAGGATACACCGAAACGGCCAGTGGTGAGGCTAACATACTCATCTGGCCTGATCCAAGATGTGATTGACAATGTCTCAAGCCAAAAGCTGAAGGGGCTTAGAACAAGAAAACTAGTGCTTTAAATGTGTTTCTTCTCCAAACCCACTGCCTGTGTAGTAGATGCAAGAGGTCGTCTTAGCTTGACCGAAAATGGTTATTTATTAACAAAAGAAATTAAATTAAAGGTGAATTAAAAAAAAACTGTTGAATATTAAGCACCTTGTGAAGTCACGAGCATCCATAGAAATTGACAGAATGATGTGGTGAGCTGAACAGCCACATTTCAGTTGCGTTTTGCAGGGGCGGCTCTAGGCTCATGGTGGCCCTAGGCAGGGAGCGTAGTTAGGGGGCCCCGGAAGAGGGGGTCCGGGCGGGGTGGAGCCCCCCGGAGCTCAGGAGGGGGGGGTTAGGGTGTTAGGAAGTGGAACAGAGCTGGAGGCCGCCAAATCCCTGCCAGAGGGCCGCCACGCAAATATGTATCCACCCTCGGAGGATTATTATATTAAGGAGGCGTGGAGGCCCCTGGGGTTTGGTGTCCCTGTGCAGGTGCACAGCTTGCACATGCCTAAGGCCGCCCCTGCGTTTTGTAACCTGATCAGAAAGAGCCATTCTCCCGAGCTAGAATTGTTTATGCAATCCGTGTTCTTCAGTAAGAGGGATTTAAAGGCCGACTAGAAAACTGCCACATGAGCCCACAAAGGTGCTTTTTGAAAGATGCACAGGCATAAGACACTCCATTCCGCTACCCTTTTCTGTTCCAAGCAGACACTAACACTTACATCATTGCAATTGCATTAGTCCTGTGCTAACAACACATGCTAAAAAAAACAGGAACGTACTGAAGGGGAGAAGAAACGCAGGAGTATGGTACCTCGACGTGCTGTATTCGTATGATGCAAGCGTCGGACAGCAACCGCTCCATCCGTTGCACTCTGCATCATGGACGTCAACTCACCAACATGCCAGGGGTAAAGGAAGTGACCTCGCACACTTTGACACACATGCTTTCGCCTATGTAATGATTAAAGAGCTGTTTTTATCAATCATTGTCCGGGAGAACGAAAGAGCTCACGGGCAGATAAATACAGGAGTGGGGAGGATGTGGCACAGTGGCTAGAGCTGCTGACTGAGGGACGGGGATCCCGGTTCGAGTCACAGGGGCACCGGGCAAAATCCTGTGATTCTACGCAAATCACTTACTCTCTCCTGGTGATTAATTGTTATATGAATATGCTGGAAGAGTAAAAGGCAAAATTTTATGAAAATATAGTTCCACCAAAATATTGTCCTAGAGCCAAAACAGTATTTTGGCAATGGGAAACTGATAAGAGAAGCAGACGAGGAACATTGGTAAATGCATGAAAATATGCAACAGCCAATAGAAATGGAGGAAAGGCAAGTAGCACACACAGGAACCAACAAGAAGCCAAGAAAGAGAGGAGGCAGATGCAAGTCCCTTTTAAGTTTATATTAAAAACAATAGATTTCTCAAGCACTTGCGCTGTGCAGGCGAAGCCTAAAAAGGAAACATGAAAAAGCTACAGCTAGAAATGTAAGCTGGAAAGAAAGATCTGGGGTGGAACAGAGCTGGTCTGGGAGGGAAAACCAGATGTAATGTGCCATCAACATAGGCAGAATGACTTCATTGCTTCCCAGCATGGCCTACACATTATTTACGGTAACAGGGAGCTGTTAGCATTTACAAAGCTGTCACGGACAGATCCTATAAACACAGGAACAGAAACTGGCCGAGGTAGGGAGTGACAGACATCCAGGGGGCCTGTGTGCATGCACTTAGCATTCCTTCTACATGACAGCTTCTGCTCACAGAGCCATCGCTGCTAATCACTGCGGAGACCTCTTAGCGCATCTCCCAGCCCACACTCAGGAAAATTATAATCCTAGTAATGGAGGAAGCTGATTAAAATTTCTGTCCTCATAGCTGTCAACAAGCAACGTAAGCCTCTCTGCATTTCTCTGTGCACGTTTATGGAAGAGCATAAAAGATGCTTTGCTGCCAGGGGGTTGAATTTGCAAGGTTTAATGGCCGGGTGGGATAGCTCCTTTTTAGGTCTGGCCTACAGGCAGCTTTCAGCTGTCTGTTGTGGAAGACCTATTGTGGACAGCATCAATACTCAGAGAGTGCTCTGGGCCAGCTCATTAGTTACCACTGGTTGGCCTTCTAGGCAATCTCATTTGCTTGCTTCTTATCCAATGGGTTATACCTTCCTCCTCTTGTGTTTGTCCCACCCCTGGAGCATAACTATTTTACCATCCTTTTGATTGCACGACGTGTATTCCTCCTCAGCGATTTTTTTCTTTTTCTTGCAGCCCTCTTTGCGAGTGCATGTATTTTTTTTTGCTTTCTCCTTCATGTACTGCTTCCCGAATTAAATTCCACCCACGCGCTCTATGTTTTTCCCACAAGTTTGTCTACTGCTTCCCCTGCCCCTCCCTGTGCCGCTCAATTCTGCCTATTTTTTTACACCCTTCCTCCACCACTTCTCACTTGTTCTCCTACCTACAGAAGTATTGCTCTTTTTCCATCTCGTTCCTTTTTTTTAAAAAAAATTGTTTTGTTTTTTTGAAGGGCCTGACAGCCGTCATTTGTTGCTAGGCTGCTCATTTCTAAAATGTAAGCACTGTTTATGTTTTTTTAATTTACCACTTCAAGATGGATATCCTCCATCTTAGTGCGGTAAATGAAAACAGAAAACAAATTCACAGCCATGCCATTAGTCATGCTCAGGTAAGTAAAGGACTTAATTTGCAAACAGTTGGATATCTACTGCCCTAGTCTGATCCACATATCGTGTACATATATAACAAATGACATTAAAATAAAGCACATAATGAATAACATGGAAGTTTGATATATAATTTATTTTTGTTATTTTTTATAGAGTAGAAAAATTATTATTTTGTCCATTAGTCTTTTCCTTCTTTTCTTATTTCATAAAAGATTTTTTTTCCCTTATCAACATACATAAATATTACATAGACAGAAAAAAATATACATAAAAAAACATATACATAACGTAATTTAGGTCGATGTTTTTATAGATGTAGGCAATATGTTGTTAAACAACGCACGTTTCGGCCTGTGGCCTTCATCAGGTGACCGTCCTACATATACGACACAAACAATTAAAGGACAAAAAATTGCACAAATATTTATAAAAATATCTCAAGTGATGAATCAGTCGCAAGCTATTATTTCTATTTTAGCACCTTCTCTGTTGATTCTTGGAAGAAGAACTAGAGGCTCTGTTAGTATTCTTATGTATGTCTTGGACCATCATTAATATCTCCTCATTTTGATGTATTAGTATCTTGAGATGTAACTTAGATTTGCTCAATACCGTGGTAGCGTGGGGTTCTATTTAGGGGCGACTGTGGATTCAGAGAACTTATAGTGCACTCAGCATTACTTCTTTTGGATGTGTTCTTAGTTAGGATAGAATACGCTATGGCTTGGGGGTTCTGTTCCAACAGAAGTGCAGTAATTGTTTGCTTCTCTATCTGTATTATCTGTAGACTTGAGGTAATGTGGGGTTCTCTGCTGGCTGGTCGTGCATATTCGACGGTAAGAGATTATTCATGCTCAGTACAAAAGGGGTGGTGATGGACGGAGCATCTGAATCAATCAAACACTCACAACCAGTTAAAAGATTAATCCATCACCGTTCTTTAGCCCACTCTGCCACCCCAGTTCAGACATGGCCATATGCAAATCAGTCTGACCCTGTGCCTCATGGGAACAGTCCAGCCCGAACTGTTATGGATTAAACCCAGATCTTTTGACTGGTTGCTCACTTTGCCTCTGGATTCAAGCAAGCCGGGCTGAAGACGGCTGGAATGCTAGAAACCGGTCCTCAGAAGCTTGTTTCTGGTCCAGGGAAGACATGGCTTGGCAGTTCGGGCTGGACTGTTCCCATGAGGCACAGGGTCAGACTGATTTGCATATAGCCATGTCTGAACTGGAGTGGCAGAGTGGGCTAAAGAACAGTGATGGATTAAAACCAGATCTTTTGACTGGGTGTGAGTTTTTGATTGATTCAGATGCTCCGTCCATCACCACCCCCTTTTGTACCGCTTTTGGCCGCCATAAGTGTGGCAGGGTATGCTCAGACGTGAGTCCCTTGCTCACTTTGCCACTGGATTTAAGCAAGCCGGGCTGAAGACGGCTGGAATTCCAGAAACCGGTCCTCGGAAGCTTGTTTCCGGTTCAGGGAAGACATGGCTTGGCAGTTCGGGCTGGACTGTTCCCATGAGGCACAGGGTCAGACTGATTTGCATATAGCCATGTCTGAACTGGGGTGGCAGAGTGGGCTAAAGAACGGTGATGGATTAAAACCAGATCTTTTGACTGGGTGTGAGTGTTTGATTGATTCAAATGCTCCGTCCATCACCACCCCCTTTTGTACCGCTTTTGGCCGCCATAAGTGTGGCAGGGTATGCTCAGACGTGAGTCCCTTGCTCACTTTGCCACTGGATTCAAGCAAGCCGGGCTGAAGACGGCTGGAATGCCAGAAACCGGTCCTCGGAAGCTTGTTTCTGGTCCAGGGAAGACATGGCTTGGCAGTTCGGGCTGAACTGTTCCCATGAGGCACAGGGTCAGACTGATTTGCATATAGCCATGTCTGAACTGGGGTGGCAGAGTGGGCTAAAGAACGGTGATGGATTAAACCCAGATCTTTTGACTGGGTGTGAGTGTTTGATTGATTCAAATGCTCCGTCCATCACCACCCCCTTTTGTACCGCTTTTGGCCGCCATAAGTGTGGCAGGGTATGCTCAGACGTGAGTCCCTTGCTCACTTTGCCACTGGATTCAAGCAAGCCGGGCTGAAGACGGCTGGAATGCCAGAAACCGGTGATGGATTAAACCCAGATCTTTTGACTGGGTGTGAGTGTTTGATTGATTCAGATGCTCCGTCCATCACCACCCCCTTTTGTACCATTATTCATGCTCAGGCATACATGATGAGGTGGCGCCAGGGCTTAGGTAACATCAAAACGCACACATGCGCAAGTGTCGTGACACATACACACATATGCAACATGTCACTTTAAAAAAAAAAAATTGCAGGTGATGCTGAGCATTGACAATATGTAGCAAACACGAAAGGGGCTGGGTCCTGTAACACACCCAAACAGGGCCTCATCACTATTTTCTTACAAAAAGATGTAAGGGTGTGTGTCTCAAATTACTATTATTGCCATAAAGACCACTATGTCAACTAAAGTGGTTTTGTGTTTTTATTACACCTTCTTAGTTCAGTTATTATTCACTGTGCGCTATATAAGTAAATATAACATAACATAACATAACATAACATTATACACATGTAACATTTATGACATATCATGACCAAGAGAAACAACAGACAGTTTATTTATTTATTTATTTATAAAGTTTTATATAGCGCGGACATGATTAATAAATCACATACATAACAATAATACATTTAAACAATAATACATTTAATAGTAAACAATTACTCAAGGGCACAGCAAGTTGTGCCCTTTGAGTAAGTGTTTACTGTCTGTTGTTTCTCTTGGTCATGACATGTCATAAGTGTTAAATGTCATGACCAAACACAGAGCGGCTTCGACGCAGCCGCTCCATCTTTCACAGGGATGCCCTACCCCCAGTGCAGTGCGATTTCACGGCAACCATGGGGGCAGCACATTCATCGTAATACGGTACATTTTCCTTGTTTGCGCCGGGGGCGCCACATGGAAAGTATGCTGCATGCATAATATGGACGAAGGTGTCCCTCTCTCTTGAAGAAAACTGACTAAGTCATAGAAGAATCTTATATCAAAGACACATCACCAGACCCACAGGAGCTTGTCAATCAGACACCCAAGAGGATCCTTTGTAATACCTGACTCACTATGCACACCGGCTAGCACTGGCTGGTGAGCTTGTGGGTCTCGAACTAGCCCTCACTGACACTATTAGGGCAGCAGGGGCGGCTCTAAGCTCATGGTGGCCCTGGGCAGGGAGCGTAGGTAGGGGGCCCTGGAAGAGGGGGTCCGGGCGGTGCGGAGCGCGGAGGCCAGTGAAGAGGGGGGGGTCGGGGTGTTTGGAAGTGGAACAGAGCCGGAGGCCGCCAAATCCCTGCCAAGGGCCGCCACGCAAACATGAATCCATCCTCAGAGGATTATTATATTAAGGATATATATTGACGTGGTGGCCCCTGGGGTTTGGTGGCCCTGTGCAGGTGCACAGCTTGCACATGCCTAAGGCCGCCCCTGAGGGCAGGTATCTCATGCGTTTGAGTTGACTGTATTGCTATAGAGGGTCATTTGAGAAGTGTGAACAGATATATGGAGGCCTTTTATGCACATTTCCTGTTTTCCACTTTCAAAAATGTAATAATTCAAGGAAGGGTGCAGTGTATTTATACCCTTCTCCTGTAAATAAAAAAATACTAGAAATGCAGAACGTAACAGGGATCATTGGTATTCCTTCTGGTGTCACAACAACATTTTTTCACATTACTGTTCAGCAGACAGGGTACTCGATCACAAACGCAATCGAGTACTCCGTCAACCAAAACTGGAAGTCCCTCCCTTCATTTAGAGTCGAGTAAGTATTCCATTGATCGAGTCCTCGTTGGCTGCGTTAACAGAATACTTTCTCCAAAGACCCGCCGGAGTAAGGGGCTGTCAGCGGAAGGACTATTTTGGGCAGATGGTGTAAAGGCTATTTTTTCCTCTCGGTCACATCCAGGATGTCTGTAAGGGGCAGGGAAAAAACAAAATGACCCCCACACCATGGGAGAAATCTTTCAAGTTGTCTGGCCATTAGTTTTTTAATCTTCAAAAACAAAGTCCTACTTTGGGATGTAGATAGTTGTCCGTGGCCCAATGAGCAATCTGAATTTGGCAGGCAGGGTCCTTCGGAAAGACAGAGGTATTGTCCTCCACCATACCAATAGAGTTAACACCATCTGCCAAATTCTAAATCAGGACCTATGTATCTATGAACTTCCAAGAAGTTGATCATGAAATAAACTCTCCACTTTGGGCACAAGATATTAATTCTCCTCTCAATGCCCAAGCGATAAGAACACATTGTAAAAATGTTAGATATACTCTGTACAATCTTGTTAAGAATCAATAACAGGGTTTTACTCACTCCCTGCAATTTGTTCATACAATTTATTGTGTTTGAATGGCTCTGAAGCTGGAAGCGGCAGATTCGGAACAGGCTGCCTGCAGGAAGAGGGAAGGAAAGTTAGTGAGTAGCATTTAGACCTGGATCATGGTTGAGGTATGGGTATCCACCTAGGTTACATGGGGACCAGTAAACACGATTTGACATGCATGCATAACTGGTGCTGTCATGTGGTACCTAGAAATGATAACTCTCTGACTTACTTGTAACAGATTGTAGAACAGGCTGGGGACATAAGCATGGAGATAGGCCAAGAAGAAGCCACACATTGCCAGATGAGTCAGGCTGAGCTCTTGAATGAAGAAGTGGAAGGAATGCAGGTTGCAGAAAGGCAAATATTTTTGCATATCTCCTTTGTTATTCTTTTATAGGGGCAATCCTTTTTTTGGGACTCAGAGTTGCCATTTTTATTGTACTTTTTTATTGTTTTCCTAAAGTCAATTGAAATCAGTGCTTCTTAAGGAAGAGTGAGGGTCTGTTCCTCTTCATGAATCTGACTGTCCCTCTTTTCACTTTTCGAATGTTCGCAGGTCTGATCCTTAGACGCTTTCCGAAGTGGTAAGGGGAGGCACAAGCGACAATGCCAATGTGCATCTGGGAACAGGCAGAAGGTGGAGAGATAGAGAGATTTTGGGAAAGCTGCAAACAAAGATAGGTGAAGACATGGAAATAAGAAGAGATTACTTGGGATCAATTAGACATCTTGTCTTTGGTACCTGCATATTCTTGGTCTGTCCAACATTAAGAGACCTTCATGTTGTTGTGTGTCACACTCACTGATTGTTCAGTGTGAGACAGTTCTAAAGAGTATCTTTAGCAATGATTAGAAGATCCCTCATAGAAAGTAGTTGTGTTCTTTAGTTAGGCGTCTATATCGCCTTCTATGATACATGCGTGGAGGCTGTTGATGTTAGATGGATGAGACCACATGATTATACTAAATTACATATGTGTCTTCTAGATTACTTTTGAGTGCCTAGCCCTGCAGAAGTATAGGCATGTGTAAATTTATTGGCGCTAGTGAATGTTGTTGGGCACCTCTATACACATTTAATGGCATATTTGCACTTTGTGAGATGTATGTTAGGACTTGGAGATCTGTCTTAATGTGTTGATTTGTAGGATAGTGTGTGGTAGTTCAAGGTGGAGAGTATTGTTGTGAGCACAGTTATATCCAACCCTTTGCATAGTGTTTTACGTGCTGGATGTGAGTGCCACGTTCCAACAACTGTGTCCAGTTGCCATTTTTTGTATGTTTCTTAGAGGTAAATGTTTTTGGTTGCTCCGACATACCCAATTAAAGGAACTCCTGGGCAGTTTTCAGTCTATGTAGTTGTTCTGCTTCAGGTGTTTTGTTGGATATCAGGGGGGTAGGGCCGCCCAGGATGGTACAAGTTTTGAGGGCAGCGGCCTTTCCCCGCTCTTACATGCAGTGTCGGGGCAGATATCTCCCCCCCCCCCCTCCCCGTTTTTCAGTTCAGCCTCCACTTTGTGACAAACACCAGGTCCACCACAGGCAAAAACAGGGCTGGCTGCGCCACTGCCTTTTATTTTAAATATCATAACCCATTAGAACTCATTGAAAGCATGCAGCAACTGGGTATTTGATTACATTGGCCAAGCTTGCTTTTAAAAAATTACAATATATTTTGAGTTTGGTGAGTGTGCACCCCCTTCATCCTTTAGTGTCCTGAGATCTGTTTTCTGACCGAATTCTGGTCGCAAAACAGTAATACTTTACCACCAATTTAAAAATGGTGGTAACCGATTTGCAGGGCCGGGATTGCAAACCAGCCCTGGTAATTATGTCCAACCTGCCCTCGGGGAGGGCGGGGGGGGGGGGGGAGGCTGTCGGACGTATTTGCCAGGGCTGTAACACTGCTGCTGCACTGCTGTAGTGGTTTTGTTACAAGGGGCCGATTTTGCAACACTGCTGCAAAACCGGCCCCCAGCAACAAAAACGTCCCCTACCGGTAAAAAAAACGTCCCCACCCTTCCAGCCCACCAGGGAAACACCCGGTGCCCGCTACAGCCAGTCCTGCCCTGCCCATTCGCAAGAGGGGACGAGGTCCCTGTCCCCTTTGAGAAAGTAAATTGAAATATTTTTTAAGAGCAAACCACTGCCTGCTCTTAAAAATTGAAACTTCAAGGTAAAACATTTTCTCTTTCTTAAGGTATACTGTTTTCCTTTAAAAAAAAAAAGGCTGCATTAAAAAAAAATGCTTTATTAAAAAGCAATAACAGACATGGTGGTCTGCTGACCCAAGCAGGTCACTATCCTTTTAAAGGCTGTGATTCCTAATGGGTCGCAAACTGCGACCTATCTCATTAATATTCAGGAGGTAGGTCGATTTGCAACCCACTAGGAATCCCTAAATGAAACTCAATGAGTTTCATACATTAGGAATACCTATTTCCTAGTTGTGGTTCGGAGAGAATCACAATTAGGAAATCGATATTCCTAAGTCTTTATTAGCGACATTACTGTGTGTCTCTTTAATGATAATTACAACATCATGTAGAACCAGAACAGAGAACACGGACACTCAACAATGTGTGGAACCAAGTTACAGAATCCTGGTTCATCCTCATGCACGTTGTCCAGCAGCGGAAAGGCAAACAAAATACTATCAATGAAGAAGATTTGTGTCAACTCTGTAAACCAGAAAAGGTGGCAGTCGGGACCCATTATTACGGACGTCAAGGACACAAACCTGTAGAGGTAAGTCCTCCCTGAGGTGAAAAATTAAAAAGGAGAATTAACCTGAAGGGGTCTGTCCTAGCACAAGTAACACAAAACACATAATTATAAGTGTTTTTTCAACTTTTCCTCTAAGATATCCTCTAATTAGGACACCAAGGAGGGTCTGACCTGGGACAGGGAGCGCGTCAGGTCATCTGGATTAAACCCGTTCCTCCTTTGATCATCGTGTGTGGTCGAGTGCTGATGGTATGTGGAGCTATCTCTTGTTTCTTCCCGAAGCTGAGAGGCTAATGCAGCGACAGGCCACCTGATATGCTGGTGTGGCTGGGGTCGATGGTGGCCACGGTGGGCAACTTTAGCACCAACTTGTCACTCTAAGACAGGGTTCTCCAAAGTCGAACCTGGAGGGCTGGATCCATGCCAGATTTTTAAGACAACTACATTTATCTGAATGGGATATGCTAAAAATCTGGCTTGGATTCGGCCCTCCAGGACTGACTTTTGAGAACCCTGCTCTAAAACATGGGCAGTTTTGCAGTCCTCTGAGAAAAGGCATGCTCCTTGGAGACCACAGATGATCCCATGGGCCATTACCCCACTTCTGCCACCTGTCCATGGGAGGACGCTGACCTGACAGGGGTCATCTGAAATCAAGCTAAGCCTCCCCAGCTGGCCCAGGATATAGGTAGGTGGCTAACACATAACTCTTGTGGATCTACGGATCACCTCCAAGGAAGGATGGAACCTTCAGTAAACACTGCAAGATTCTGGGAAGGCTGCCATGAAACTATTATCCTTTTAATTAGGGTGATTACGGAATTAGGCTATACTCATTTGCAGTGAATGGTTGCTGGATGCTAGGCGCGATAGTTTTCCCATATCACCCTGATAACTCTGGAGGGTGGGTCTTCCATAAGATAAGCTCAATATCAATTCCTGGAAGCTTCCTTTCCTACTCAGTAACCAAGCGTCAACAATCTTAAGACGAAGAGGGGATGTCTTTAGCCCTGGATTTATCTCTGCTTCTTGCTAACTGGCTGTGGGAGGAGACGAAGAGGGACAGGACCTTCTCAGTTAGCATTGGACTATGATCCACGTTAGTCGTGAGGCCTCTGCCTCTCTGCCTCTTTCCCCGGGATGCATGTACTGTCTGCTTTGTCAGGTAGAGCTTGAAGAAGATTCCACCTTGGGAGGGATCGTGTTCACTCATTGAGGAAGACATCATTTCAGGGAGGGCGCACTAGTTTCAAAAGGTGGTTCTTTTGAGTGGCCCAGGTGTTTCATTTCTGAAAGACTGACAGGCAAACATTGACCTAAGTGGTATCCGTGAACATTCTCCAAAGCAGGTATCCTTTTTCTTTCTACATGCTCCGGGCCCCATCTCTTCTAGAAGTCCTTCCGTGTTGGGGAGTGTGACCGCTACAGACTCAACCATTATCACCCAATACAGCAGCAGCGAAGCAATTCACTGTATCCAGCAACCAAGAAGGGCCGACATTTTACACCAACCCATCCTGGACATCTGCAAATTCCCTGCTCCACCTTTTAGGGAAATTCATGCAGATGTTATTATCTGTGCCTGACAATGTCCCCACGTTCTATGCTTTAGGATGTACGCCTAGGAGGTTCTGGGCCAAAGAGAGCTCTCCTGATTAGTTCTGGGTGAAGGAACTACAGAAACCTGAGTCCCCATTGCATGATCCTTTTTTAAATGGTACAGTATAAGGTTGCTTAGCTTTAGAGACACAACTTTCATTCAGATGTAAAAAAAACACACCTGGGTTTGTTAAGTAATCTCTCTGCAAGATTATTTATTTGAAGAGTGTTTGAATTGTGATTGTGAGAAGGTCAGGTGGGTGTTTCCTTGACAGCAGGTGAACTCACCAGTTCCAGCCCTATGAACTCACATCACATCAAAACTGCCACCCACCAGTGGAGCAATCCCTGCAGATCTCTCTGCAAACTCCCTGGAGAAGCACTTATACCATGCACTGTAATGCCTGGTCAAACCGTGCCATGTAGCGTGCACTGAATCCACTACCCCTGAAGAGAATGGCAATGATCATTCCTAGTTCACCACCAGGGTGCCAACCACCAATACAATGGTGTGTTGTAAACCTCTATACCTTTTGAATGCAAAACCTTAACTCCACCATGCCAAGATTAGGAGAACGTGAAGTGATAGTGGCATGTGTGATTAATACTTGCTTGTCTTACTTCAAGAAAATCTACATTTCCCAGCCACTTCATCATGAGACTTGGGCCCAGATGTACAATTGTTTTTAGTGGCAACTAATAGAAAAACCGGGCTGTTTGCGACTGCTAAAAAGGATTGTAGCATGTACAAACCTTATTTTGCGAGTCAGTAACCTATTATCGACTCGCAAAATAGGATTTACGAGTCACTACTATTAGGAAGGGGCATGCCAGGGGGGTCCATTCCTAATAGCAAGTCGCAGGGGGATGTATGATTGTTTTGCAACCCCAAATGCGGTCACAAAACAATCACAGTTACCACCAATTTGAAATTGGTGGTAAGACAGTCGCAAACGGGAAGGGATCCCTAGGGGACCCCTTCCCTTTTGTGCTTGACAGCAAAAAAAATGTTCAAGAGCAGGCAGTGGTCCCATGGTCCACTGCCTGAACTTAAAAAATGGAAAGATAACTTTTCATTGTGTACTTTTAAACGCATCCGGTTTTTCAATAAGGAAAACGGGCTGTATTAGAAAAAAACAAAGTTGTTTTATTTAAAAAGCAAATACAGACATGGTAGTCTGCTATCCCCAGCAGGCCACCATCTCAGTGATTGTACCCCATTCCCAATGGGTCGCAAATTGCGACCTGCCTCATGAATATTGATGAGGCAGGTCATTTGCGACTCCATTGGGAATCGCTAAATGTGTCTATGACACATTAGTACATTCCGTTTTGCGGGTCAGAAATTGTGATTTTGCGAACCGGATATGTCAGCCACAGTCCATTCCTCTTCTCAAAACAAAGAGGAGGGGGGACCAGGAGCTGATAAAGGTCCAATGCCTAGGCTCCAAAAACAATCATTAAATCAACCAAGGAGGTACTCTTCCTGTCAAGATGCAAGAGAGGACAGAAAAAGGGAGGACGAATCTCAAAACGAGGTGGGGGAAATCCTACGGATTGTGTCTTGTTGCTCTCATACTCCCCTAGGGATGTCATGCTTCATCATTGGACATTAACCCCTGTCTGGCCAGCATTGCAATGCCCTACAGGCCCCACAAAGGGTTGCTTTAGCTAAGATCTTTTGTCATTTACGTCGTATTATGAAGGGTGTAGTGTGAGGGAGTCCTAAAAGTGTGGAGCAGACGCATGCAAAGGAGTGAGGAAAAGGTGGAGTAAAACTGTCTAGGAGATTCCAAATAGATATTTTATTGTGATGGTTCTCCTGGCAGGATTAAAAGACCAAAAATGGCTGGGGCTACTGTAGTGGCGTAATATGCCCAAGTAGCTGAGAGTATATCAGTGTAGTGTAATCAGATCAACATGTTTCGTACCTAACTGTCCAAAGTGGATCCACAGCGCTTCTTCAGGACGAATAGATGGGGGTGGTGAACCTACCCCACATCTATGTTGTGAAGTGTATTTCTCTAAGGTAAAATACCTAGTACAAATGTAGAGAAATGTATGATCATCCAACCCTGTGAATCAATCAGAATCGTCCCAACTGGTCAAGACAGAGGTCAGCGCACAGGTGCTAATTGGTTCCTGTCTGTGTAGAGTCCAAAGGACCTAGCCTCCTCTTCTAGATCCAGGCAAGCATAGGAGGGTAGGTCCTTTGGATGATTTTGATTGATTCACACCTTTAGGTACTTTTGCTAGTAGGTCCAGGTTGCAGGAGGGGTCTGCCCAAGTTTCCGTTATGAACGCCATATACGGTTTAAAGGAGTCCATAAGCAGAAGGAATTCAGCGTTGTGTTTGATTAATGACCTAGCGTTAATGGGCACGCAAGAAAGCGTGCATATGGAACTAATAGCTTCTGAGTGATTGCTATGTACTTATGCTTGTCTTATGGGAACTGCATTTAGTGAGGATAAAGCATGTAGCTTAGCCGCGAGTACTCATGAGCCGCAGACATGGCAGGTATGCAGCGCTTTGGCTGTAATGGAATCACAGTCTAGTGTCAGACAGTTAGTATTCTTAACAGGGTTGAAGGTGAGAAGCTCTTCACGAGAGTAGAGTCCTGGGCAGGGATATGACTCGAATTGGGCAGGGAGGCAGGCACAATCCGGGCATGGACAGGTACAAACGGGCTTGCACATTTGGCGCTTTAGGCGCGCCAGCGGCGGGCCCGCAGTGCCCGTGGAATGCTTGAAATAGCCCGCCACTTCAAGGGGGAGTGTTGGTGTGGTGTCTTGTGCGCTCAGCAGCACGTCAAGCATGGAACGAGTGGAAAATCAGAAATTGAAACTGAGTTTCCAGTAACCCCTGTATTCAGTTGCAGGCTCTCCTGCTGACTGAGTACTACTGGTGAAGCTAATACTAGTTAAAATAACAGCATGAAAATAAAACATAAAACCAATAAAAAAAATGAAAGAATTCAACCTTCGCACAACACCACAATGAGGTAGGGAGCCAGGCACCTCATAGTGAAAAAGACCGCACAGCTGCCTACAAGGAAAGCAAATGGTGACTCTTTAGAGCCTCAAGAGCTGCGCAATGATGATGGAACTTGGCCATGCGTAAATACACCCTATTGTCTGAATGCATAATACAACTCAATATCTTTCTGGTTAGGTGGCATTCTGGAGTGTTATATTGTTTCTGTAGTTATATAGTTTGAATTGTGGTAACAATTCTGAATCCTCTATGGGCTCAATAAATCATTTTTTGTATAATCAATGCAATTCCTACTACAGAGCATCCCTAACTTTACTACTACAAAATGCCTTCTATGAATACCAAAAGTAGTAAGTTTAACCAAAAGGAGTAGGTGCAATCACACTAAATTCAACAGAACAATATCAACTTAATTTGATGGTACCCTTGGAATCCAGGATTGGTCCCAACATGTTTAATGCTGCAGCCTCCAAGAACTTTGTGGTCAGTCCGCGGCTTGGAAAGGCAGTCAAAACGTGCTCTGAGATCTGTCAGCCGTAGCTCATTCCAGACAATCCTACACAAATCTTTCAACATCCACATCACATCCTAGCCAGCAATACTCTGGCTTTTACTCTTTTTTGGACTTAACAATGCAAAAATGACCTCCATGAATGACACTCCAAGCTCTCTTACTTAATTTGTAGTGTTGTTCCATATTTCACTATATTATGACATAAGTATGTTGCCACTGAATTCTGGTTTAGGGTGCTGGGTGTGCATGGTTCACTAGTGTCAATTGCTGCCTGACTGAGATTGGAGCAGATCGTGCCTGGAGTGGCATGCCAATACAGTCCGGGAAGCGGCCTTTACAACAAGGTTTTTATCATGTTGTACCTTTACCATATTATATATATATATGTACACGTGCTCTTAATTGTCACCTCAAATATTTATGTGCGGGTGCTATGTACAACACATTCTTCTGCCAATGATTTAAAATAGCCCAAAATCAGCGCCCATTGATATGCACATGTTATAACACCTTTGTAGTCTATTTTCCATGTTTATGCATAGATCACGTGGTGTCACTGTGAATTGAGAAAAAAACCAGTGTGTGCACTATATAAATGAAAAAATACTGCATGTCCGTCATGTGATCAAGGGCAGACCCTGCCCGAAACGCGTCATGCCAAATTTCAGCTGCAAAATGGTAAAATAAAACGCCTGCTGTGACACTCTGCAACTCGTGTGGTGGTCCGTATTTTCTGTGGGTTCATCCTGGTAACAGAATTTTATCCATATCCAACGCGGAAGTTGCTGGTTGCTTTCGCCTTTACGGACCCCGCCCTAACTGCTGGAAGCCGCCTACAACCCGACTTTCTCTGTCGCTCCGGAAGGAATCCAAAGGCTGGCTGAACCCCTTGTGAGCTTCGAAGATGGGAAAACCGGTATTCGAGGACGCCGACGCTTGAGTCGGAGGACCCGCGAAGGCTCGACCTCGTTCCCGGTGAGTAACTTGGTGAAAGCATTCACGAGACGGGGCTACGTGTTGCAACAGTCTAGCGACCGTTACCATTTTTCTAAACGCCAAGTTGCACAGAAACGTGCAGGTGATTGATGAGCGGCAGCTGAATTCGAAAGATATATAATTGGCACTATGTTGAGCAATGCTGTACGCGAGAGGGAACAGGAAGCTGACGCTTTATTTGAGAATGTGGTCAGAAACAAAAGTAAAGAGGCAAATAAAAATACGCAAAAAAATGTAACGGAAGATGTGAATAAAGATGCGAATTTGTTGTTAAAAAGCTTGGAGAAGAAAATGCGTTCAGAACTCACCAAGTGGTGGGAGAGCAAATCTCTTACGAAGTATGTGGAAGTGAATCGGGTCCCTCGGGGTCTGCGCATACTTTTAGCTCCCAGCTTCGAGCACCCCAATCCAGCAATGCTACTCGAGTGGGGGGAGAGCAATCTACAACAATCGATGAATTTAATAAGAATTCTGATCAAATATGCGGACATTGACCGGCTAGCTGTAGCTAAAGAAATTGAGGAAATAGAACACGATCTGAGCAAAATGGAAAACCAGGACTGGATTTTGAAAAAAATGAACGAAATTAAAGAACGTTTAAAGAAATATGAAGAAAAAATAAAAAACAGAAAAGTACATAAATTTGCCAGGGACCTGGAAGATTATGAAAGAGGCCAAATATACACCTTTGCTAAAAAATATGAGAACATTCGTAAAATGAAAGGCAAAACGGTAACTAAACCTAACATCTTGGAAGCCAGACAACCAGCAGCAACTGGAGATTCACCAGAGCTGGATACAATATCGCTGACTAGTGAGTCTAGCATAAACTCAGTTGGTTCGAATTCCAGTAGTATGGAAAATGTGGATACAATTCCAGGACTGGGCGATGAAGTGGATTTTTTAGTACAGGACAGACTGAAAACCTTGAGACCAAGAAAGGAAAGAAAACAAGCCGACGAAGGCGGGACACCGTCAGAAAAACCGCCCGAAGAAAACGGCAAAGGCAAGCCAAAAAAGAGGCAAAACTACTGGCGGAAGAAGAAGCATTGAAAGACAACACTATAGTGAACCTCAGTGCAGTAACACTCACGAAAGCTGAAGAGCAACTGCTTGCTTTAGGTCTGAATTTCTGTCCCAATACTAATTTTGATTATGCTTCTACACGAGTAGATGTATTCCTTTTCATCAGAAAACTAAAACTCAGGAAGTTTCACACCCTTAAAAATCTAGGAGAAGAGAAACAAGACAAATTAACAGTCTCTGAGTCGTCAGGCTTACAAGTTGGAGAAATACCGGCACTTTGGGCTTTGCACAGCTTACATAATGAAGACGATCTAAGTTCTCAAGCATCAACTCAAACAAAATTAGGAGAGTTGAATCTATTGCAAAAAGGTGCCGGAGAAAGCCCTTTCAAACCGAAATCAACCTTTGTGCCAATAATGCCACGAGACGCAATCGACGTCTTCCATGATCGTATCGTGGAGGAGATAAAGGATTTGAATTGCTCTATTGATCGGAACAGAAGCCATACATTGAATCAACGTGAAGTTTCTTTGAAAAAATTAACTGACAAACTAGCTAAGGATGCCTCTATTATAATTAAAAAATCAGATAAAGGGGGCAATGTGGTCCTGTGGCCCAAGGAACAATACGATGCAGAGGCGAAAAGACAATTGAATACTGTGAGTGTTATGAGCAGATAACATGGAGCATATATAATAAAGCAAAGGAAAACATCAAAAAGGAATTACTAAAATGGAAATCAGAGGGTTTAATATCAAATGAAGAATACAAATTCTTGTACAACACTCACCCCCGGTTGCCTTTCCTTTATCTGCTCCCAAAAATTCATAAAAACACCACCCCTGTCCCTGGACGCCCTATAATCTCGGCGATAGGGAGCATGACTGAACATGTGGGCGCTTACATTGACTTTTATCTGCAGGACCTGGTGAAAGCTTTGCCTTCTTATCTGAAAGACACTGGGGATTTTTTGAGACATCTCAATGATATTACTTGGTCTAAGGATTGGATCCTACTATCTCTGGATATAGAGTCTCTCTATACCAGTATAAGACACGAATGTGGTCTGCGTGGTGTGGAATACTTTTTAAATACACGTCCTGCTGAGTATGCTATGCATAACAAAATGTTATTGTCTCTTATTACATGGTGTTTGAATAATAACTACTTTTCCTTTGAAAAGAATTTGTATAGACAAAAACAGGGGGTGGCCATGGGGGCTTGCTTTTCCCCAAGCTACGCGTGTTTGCACGTGGGCTTTTGGGAAAAGCAAGTCCTCATGAACACACACAGGGACATGTTTGAAAACAATGTGATATCATGGCTTCGTTTTATAGACGATGTCTTTGTCATTTGGAAGGGAAGCATGCAAAGTGCATTAGAATTTGTCAACTTGTTAAACATCAATGAGTTTAATCTCCACTTCACCTCCAATATGAGTGACTCCAAATTGGAATTTTTGGATGTCCAGATACAAGTTACTGACGAGACACTTATTACCTCAGCCTATAGAAAACCATCTGCTGGTAATGCAATATTACATGCTTCCAGCGCGCATCCACGTCACCTAATAGCCAGCATACCCTACGGGGAATTGCTACGGCTGAAGCGCATCTGCAGTACACCGGAGCAATTTGATGTCTGCAGTCAATTATGTCTAGAGCGCATGCGCAAAAGAGGATATAGCGAGGATATTTTGAAAAAAGCCATGATTAAAACAAGTGAAAGACCCAGAACCACCCTACTGCCTAACACCACTGACAGCGACATAAGCACAGCGGATGAGAGTAGTTCACCTAGACTCATCACCACATATTGTAGACAGGAGCGCAAAATACGCAACATCATAAATAAAAATTGGCCCATAGTTTTAACTGACCCCATCTTGAGAAACACGTTGCCAGAACATCCTAGCATAACCTTTAGGAAATCCAAAAATATGGCCAATCTCCTATCTAGGGAGACTTCAGCCGGGTCCACCAGTATTAAAACTTGGATGCCCACGAGCAATGGTTTCCGCAAGTGTTCCACTTGCAGGGCATGTAACTTCGGAGCCAATACTGCCACATACAAAACCCCATTCAGAACAATGGAAATATCCATTAGGGGAAAATATGACTGCCGCACTGAGTACGCTATATACGTCCTCACGTGTACATGCGGCTTGCGATACGTAGGCAGTACTAAAAATCCTGTTTACATGCGTATTCTGCAGCACATTCGTGCAATAATTAATTGTGATCAGGCTTACCCAGTAGCCCGTCATTTCAAGGTGAGTCACAATAAGAATGTGAACTGCTTGACATACTTTGTGATTGACCAGGCACCGGTGTTAAAGCGAGGTGGAGATAGGGACAAGGCTTTGAGGCAGTTAGAGACCAGGTACATTCTGAATCTTAACAGCAAGCATCCCAACGGCCTCAATGATAGGGAAGATATACATACCTATCTTTAACCTATGGGAGAACTGTCCTGCCCATTTCTCCAGTCTCACCAACATGTTATCACATCCTTTTCGGGTTCCTTGCACCAGATCTAACTAGACAATGCCCTAGTGATTCGTATATGATTGACCACGAGCCCATGATTAAAGTTTTCCTGTTAACTGTACCTCTCCTTTTTAAATCATCATTTTTAACCTCACAATTTTGGTTGCACTTATTACACTTAGCACTTTATTATGGGAATTGCTGTTGGAGCAAGACCAATGTGGTCGACCCTCCAGGATTGCCAGTTTGGCTTGGATAGATTCTTATCCCTGTTTACAGGTTTTGGCACCGGCACTTTAACATAAGCAAAATTTGCACATTGAAAGGTGACAATGTAATGCAATAACTGAGTGAGCGAGCTCCTGGTGTAATCAAGGGACCAGAGACACTAAGGTTATCTGAGCGAATGCGAAATACATTGCCAATTCTGCACAATATACATTTTGTATAGCATAATATTTATTTATTTATGCATTTAAATCATTAGGGACTATTTTTAATACGGGTCTTTTTTAGAATTTTAACATATTTATATGTTATATAAATCTTGATGCATTGGTGTAAATATTTGCTTCGCTGTACAGTTATGTGTATAATATCCCTTCTTTAAAAGAAAGAGCCATTCTTTCGGGATTATGCTGCTAGCTCACTGTTAAACATTGTTTTAAAACGCATTCATGCGGTTATAAATGTACACGTGCTCTTAATTGTCACCTCAAATATTTATGTGCGGGTGCTATGTACAACACATTCTTCTGCCAATGATTTAAAATAGCCCAAAATCAGCGCCCATTGATATGCACATGTTATAACACCTTTGTAGTCTATTTTCCATGTTTATGCATAGATCACGTGGTGTCACTGTGAATTGAGAAAAAAACCAGTGTGTGCACTATATAAATGAAAAAATACTGCATGTCCGTCATGTGATCAAGGGCAGACCCTGCCCGAAACGCGTCATGCCAAATTTCAGCTGCAAAATGGTAAAATAAAACGCCTGCTGTGACACTCTGCAACTCGTGTGGTGGTCCGTATTTTCTGTGGGTTCATCCTGGTAACAGAATTTTATCCATATATATATATATATATATATATATATATATATATATATATATATATATATATATATATATATATATATATATATATATATATATAGCGTTGTGGTAAAGCCATACGTTGTAAAAGCATATGCAATCTAAAAATATGCGGGGTAAAAAATGCGTGGCAAAGGCATGCAGAGTATTTCCCTGCGTTGTTCCGTCATGCAACCAGTCTTATCACACTGATGGTCTCATCATTACATTGTGGCGACGAGCACAATGACGGTGAAACTACGCTGTTTTCCTGTGCTCCTGAGGTGCGTTTTGTCGTGACACTGTCTAATGGATTGTGATCTTTATCTCCAGCATTGAAGGAACTGAGCATGAGCACAACACTAGGGTGTGATGTGCCATCTTATGTGGCAATAAGGGATTCTACCAGAAAGGATTATCCCGCCTTTGCCTGCAACTGCTATTTCCTCGTCCTCCGTTCACAAGAACACTTAAGTTAACAAGGTTTGTGCCGCAGTGGTCACAAGGAGTGTTGGAACCAGCTTCTTTCTCAACATTCGATGAGGGATGCTACGAGGGTAAGCAGGGCCTGGTGTTACTCACAAGATCATGCTGCCTGACCCTATGCAATGGCAGCCATCTTGGCCTGGTATTTACATAGGTTACTGCCCATATTAAATGCTAAATGCTGACTGGACTTTTCACAGAACTTGACAATTTAAAGAAACTGTTCCTGCGCTACTACAGCTTGAGGGTTACAAGTACTACAAACTATGTTGAAAGTGTGTGCAAGTAATGTGAGGACATTTCAAATTCACTGTGCAAGCCCAGATGAAGGGCTTCTATAGTCATCCTGTAACACATTGAAGGTTCACAGGTTATTTGGCTTTAGTGATATATAACACATGGGATTCTGCAATTCCTGTAAAAAGGTGTGTCTCTAATTTCTGGATAATTGGTGACTTGTGACTCGCCTTGTCGCAGATTATAAAGACATAACGTCAGAACTCAACTGAAATAATTTATTACAGTTGAGTTATAACGTCACACTGCCTGATGCCAGAGCCAGCAGCCTAGCAAAAAGGCAGAAAGACACAAAGCATAATTGACACAGATGTTTATCCACTTCGCCGCAGCGAAAATTCCGCTGCGGTGTGGCGGAATTTGACGCATGCGCAGATCGGATGGCCCCCTGCCGTCCGACGCAAACGCCCACCGTGCCGTCCGACGCATCGAAGAGGTTATAGAATGAGAACGAAACATGGCTTTTCTTTCTTCTACTCTGTTTTTCAAGCTGTACGGTGATGACCAGAAAGGAGATATTTATGGCAACATGTTTATTTTTTGCACTCCTTAGGTATCTATAGAAAAGTAACAAACTTTATGCATGTTTCTACGCATTCCAAGCTACTCCGCCTTTTTTTCTAAACAGAGTTGATTTAAATTGCTTCTAATATCTTCTTGCAGCAAATATCTGCCAGCTTTTTTGATGTGTTTAATTTTGTTCTAGATATTGCATTTTTTTTCTTCATGTTTGCAAACATGATTGCTCTTTCATATGAAATCTCCACCTGACAAGGATTTATGTGGTTTATTCGAAAGGTGATGTGTGACCATGTATTATAAGGGATAAAGTACCACCTGCTGTACATGATGAGAATATTGCAAGTTACCCTGGAGTTCCATAATCATATAAAGGAACTCAGCCTTTGACCTCGTTCCTCTATCTGGTCATGAAACTCCTTTGTGATTTGCAATATCGTTATAATTTATGGCAGGCTGTATTTTATCTCATATATTATAACTTAACAGAGTCCACAAAAGGAGCGCCTAAAGCTGTTCCAAGTAACATCAATCATTCGCTAATTTGTGCCAATATTTTACAATTTTAAGCGCATGCATTGTTTGTTCTGTTTTTAGGCACCTGTGTTAGTTAGCATTAAAGCAGAAATGCATGAATACAACAATTCTAGCCTCTGTGCTCACTGTAAAATCTATAGAATTTGAGTACCAACCATAGCCCTGATTTCTGAAAGGGTCTGATATTTTATTTCCTAATTAGAAACAACTTTGATAAATTCAGGTCGTCTGTCTTCCATCAGCTAAAGATAATGTGGTTTCCAACCCCCTGATATATTTCCTTTTTAGAAAGCGGTGGCAGGGTTCTGTGTCCTGTCCATCATCATGAATTTGGCTTAATTAGATTTCTGCTGATGGTCTGGCACATGAAAGACAACAAACCCAGAGAGAAGCAAGGGTTTAGTGAAAAAAAAAGCCCATGCCCGTTTCCGTAGAAACCGTGACGTCACGTCAGAAGCCTCTCTCCGCACCACACCAAGCACCCAGGAGCTGAAAGAGAGAAAGAATGAAAGGCCCCAACGGAGCTTGATTGGGGTTGCCAGGCAACAGTACTGTCGAATAATGCCCCTTTGTTCGGCAGAGATTGTTCCACTAAGTTGGGAAGGAATGTGGAAAAACCCATGATTAGGCTCAAGGTACAGAAAGTAGCAAAGTTCTCTTTGCTTTCAAACACGAGGCATTATGTCCAAGTTCCTTATTTTTCAGAATATAATTTTTTACTAATCTGCAGCTACCTCATAATCAAGTGCTGCAGAAGGCTTGCCAAACCTTTTGTGTAATAGTCCGCCTCTCCTCCAAGCAACAGCTTACTGGTATAGAACCAACTTGACTCACATAGATGGTGTACCATCAGGGCACAAGTCCTAAAAAAAGAAGTCGGGGACTGACCTAGTTTGGCAGTATGCAAGTGACATCACAGCGCGGCGCTTGGCATCACGGTGCACGACATCACGGTGCTCTACCACGGTGCGCAACATCGCACGTGGCATCACAGGAATTGACATCATAGAAAGTGGCATCACAAGCCACAACTTTATAGGAAGTGGCATCACAAGAAGTGACATCAGAACTAAAGCTCTGACATATATGTTTAGCAGGTCTATCATGTGTACGTTTGAGCGCGTTATGAGGATAATAGCACAGTGAGCTATGGATGATGATATGCGACTTCTACACCTTGCAATCCCCCAGTTTTATTTAACACATCGTGTACATTATTTACAAACGTATACAATTTATTGTACATGTTATATGCACGTGTTGATGTAAAGAGCTCTGACACCCTGCATTGGAATGAGTATGGCTATACAAGAACAAGCATTTGCAATACAATAGGTCTCGCATTGGGAAAGTTTGAGCTATTAGTATTGTAAATGACACATTTTTTATTTATGTTTTGTTTTTGAAAATAGCTAAATTAACCCGTTCAGTGCGGCGCGAATTTTCGCGCTGTGCTGAATGTTCTTAAGAACGGGCGTGGTCATGACGGAACGGTTCCGTCATAAGCACAGCCCAACCGGCGCTCATGACGGAACCGCTCCGTCATAAGCACCGAATGGGTTAATAGCTTTGTCATTTACAATGCCAATAGTTATAACTTTCGCAAATGTGACCCCTATAGCATTTGTAATGCAATACGTGTTGTATTTACGTGACTTACATGTATTGATATTACAAATAACAATGGCTTTTCATTTTTTTTAATAATGAATACTTAAATAAAAGTTATTGTAATTTATAATGGCAATAGCTTAAACTTTTGTAAATAACTTTTGTGAAGATTGTGTTCAGTGTATCTTATTGTGACGAAAATCCAAGAACAGAAGTGAAATATTAACAATTTTTTGTTACATTTGTAATAAAGCTTGAAACATTTAGAGAACATATTTGAACCAGTTGTTGTTGAATGGTTGCACAGATTGATGCTGTGGTGGCGCTGAGTTATGTGATGGCGAACGAGTGATGCTGTAGCGTTCAGTGGTGCTGTGGTAGCACATAGGTATGTTGTGGTGCCCCTGAGTGATGCTGTGGTGGTGCTGAGTGATGCTGTATGCTATGCTATGTTTTGTTTTGCTCTCCTATGTTTTGTTTTGTTATGCTATGCTATGTTTTGCTATCCTATGTTTTGATTTGTTATGCTATGCTATGCTGTGTTTTGTTTTGTTATGCTATGGTATGTTTTGTTATGCTATGCTATGTTTTGCTATGCTATGCTTTGTTATGCTATGCTATGTTTTGTTATGATATGCTATGTTTTGTTGTGTTTTATTATGCTATGCTTTGTTTTGCTATGCTATGTTTTGTTATGCTATGCTATGCTATGTTTTGTTGTGTTTGGTACGCTATGCTATGTTTTGCTATGCTATTATATGTTTTGTTTTGCTATGAAATGTTGTGTTTTGATATGTTTTGTTATGCTATGTGTTGGTGTGTTTTGTTATGCTTTGTTTTGTTATGTAATGCTATGTTTTGTTATGCTATCTATGTTTTGTTTTGCTATCCTATGCTTTGTTTTGTTATGCTATGCTATGTTTAGATTTCCTATCCTATGCTTTGTTTTGTTATAATATGCTATGTTTTGTTGTGTTTTGTTATGCTAGGCTATGTTTTGTTGTGTTTTGCTATGCTATGCTTTGTTACGCTATACTATGTTTAGTTATGCTATGCTATGTTTTGTTATGATATGCTATGTTTTGTTGTGTTTTTATTATGCTATGCTTTGTTTTGCTATGCTATGTTTTGTTATGCTATGCTATGCTATGTTTTGTTGTGTTTGGTACGCTATGCTATGTTTTGTTAAGCTATTATATGTTTTGTTTTGCTATGCTATGTTGTGTTTTGCTATGTTTTGTGATGCTATGTGTTGGTGTGTTTTGTTATGCTATGTTTTGTTATGTAATGCTATGTTTTGTTATGCTATCTATGTTTTGTTTTGCTATCCTATGCTTTGTTTTGTTATGCTATGCTATGTTTTGATTTGCTATCCTATACTTTGTTTTGTTATACTATGCTATGTTTTGTTGTGTTTTGTTATGCTATGCTATGTTTTGTTGTGTTTTGTTATGCCATGCTTTGTTACGCTATGCTATGTTTAGTTACGCTATGCTATGTTTTGTGTGTTTTATTACGCTATGCTATGTTTTGCTATGCTATGTTATGTTATGCTATGTTTTGTTATGCTATGCTATGCTTTGTTTTGTTATGCTATGCTAAGTTTTGTTGTGTTTTATTATGCTATACTATGTTTTGCTATGCTATGTTTTGTTATGCTATGCTATGCTATGCTTTGTTATGCTATGTTTTATTATGCTATGCTAAGCTTTGTTTTGTTATGCTATGCTATGTTGTGTTTTGTTATGCGATGCTATGTTTTGTTCTGTTTTGTTATGCTATGCTATGTTTTGCTATGCTTTGCTATGTTTTGTTATGTATGCTATGTTTTGTTGTGTTTTGTTATGCTATGCAATGTTTTGTTGTGTTTTGCTGTTTTGTTACGCTATGTTTTGTTATGCTATGCTTTATTTTGTTATGGTATGCTATGTTTTGTTAAGTTATGCTATGTTTTGTTCTGCTAGGTTTTGTTGTGTTTGATAAGCTATGCTATGTTTTGTTATACTATGCTATGTTTTGTTTTGCTATGCTTTGTTATGTTATGCTATGCTTTGTTTTGTTATGCTATGTTTTGTTATGCTATGCTATGCTTTGTTGTGTTTTGCTATGCTATGTTTTGTTTTGTTATGCTATGTTTTGTTTTGCTATCCTATGCTTTGTTTTGGTATGCTATGCTATGTTTTGCTATCCTATGCTTTTTTTGTTATGCTATGCTATGCTGTGTTTTGTTATGCTATGCTATGTTTTGTTATGTTACGCTGGTGAGGGTGTGTGAGGGTGTGTGAGGGTGTGTGAGGGTGAGTGAGGGTGAGTGAGGGTGTGTGAGGGTGAGGGGGTGTGGGGGTGAGGGGGTGTGAGGGGTTGTGTGGGTGAGGGTGTGTGAGGGTGTTTGAGGGTGAGAGGGTTGTGAGGGTGAGAGGGTTGTGAGAGTGAGGGGGTGTGAGGGTCAGTGAGGGTGTGTGAGGGTGAGGGTGAGGGGGTGAGGGTGAGGGGGCGTGAAGGTGTGAGGATGAGGGTGTGTGAGAGTGAGGGTGAGTGAGGGTGTGTGAGGGTGAGAGGGCGTGAGTGTGTGTGAGGGTGAGGGGGTGTGAGGGTGAGCGGGTGTGAGGGGGTGTGAGGGTGAGGGTGTGTGAGGGTGAGAGGGTTGTGAAGGTGAGGGGGTGTGAGGGTGAGTGAAGGTTTGTGCGGGTGAGGGTGTTTGAGGGTGAGGGTGTGTGAGGGTGAGGGTTTGTGAGGGTGGGGGTGGGTGAGGGGGTGAGGGTGTGAGGGGGAGTGAGGGTGAGGGGGTGTGAGAGTGAGGGGGTGTGAGGGTGTGTGTGAGGGGGTGAGAGTGAGGGGTGAGGGGGTATGAGGGTGAGGGGGTGTGAGGGTGAGAGGGTGTGAGGGTGTGTGAGGGTGAGGGGGTGTGAGGGTGAGGGGGTGTGAGGGTGAGGGTGTGAGGGAAAGTGAAGGGATGTGAGGGGATGTGAGGGTGTGGGGGGTGAGGGTGAGGGGGTGTGAGGGTGTGGGAGTGAGAGGGTGGCAGTGTGTGAGGGTGTGGGTGTGTGAGGGTGAGGGTGTGTGGGGTTGAGGGTGTGAGGGTGAGGGGGTGAGGGTGAGTGAGGGTGAGTGAGTGTGAGGGGGGTGAGGTTGAGGGTCTGTGAGGGTGAGGGTGTGAGGGAGGGTGAGGGGATGTGAGGGTGGGGGGGTGTCAGTGTGAGGGTGAGGGTGTGTGAGGGTGAGGGTGTGTGAGGGTGAGTGAGGGTGAGAGGGTTGTGAGGGTGGGGGGTGAGGGTGAGTGAGGGTGTGTGAGGGTGAGGGGGGTGAGGGTGAGGGTGTGAGGGTCAGCCACGGCCCATGGAGGGAGTTGCGGTGGGGCAGAAAGGTAAGGTGGGGGGTGCTAAAAACCAGAATATGGATGATTGAAGGTAAGTAAACAATTTAATTAACAAAACGAATTTCGTAGCGCGCCCTGCATCGCAATTATCCATATTCTGGTTTTTAGCACCCCCACCCTGCCCCTCCCCCGCCCCGCCTTTCTGCCCCACCGCAACCCCCTCCACGGGCCACAGCTGGTGAGGGTGAGGGGGTGTGAGGGTGAGGGTGTGAGGGTGGGTAAGGGTGTGGGTGTGAGGGTGAGTGAGGGTGTGTGAGGGTGAGAGGGTGTGAGGGTGCATGAGGGTAAGGAGGTGTGAGGGTGAGGGTGTGTGAGGGTCCGAAGTAAATGGTGGCAGGGCAGACATTATAAGAAATAGAGAAACACAAATGTTAAGATAACAGTGCTCGAAGTTGTTGTGAGAAGGTGGAAATGGGATTAAAGGAGAAAGGATGAAAGTTAAGTAGGAAAGAGGCCAGAAAGGAGTGTGTGGCGGAAACAGGAAAAAGCAGAAAAGAATGAAGATGGATCCAAGAGGGTGCAAGTAGGGTCACATGCGGGAGAAGGAAGACTCATTAGGAGAGTGTGATGAAGCTCTCGGCATTGCTGTGGCGGGGTGGGGGAGCGCATACCTTTGAAGTCTGATGCGGGAGGCGGGGAAGTGGATCCCTTTGAAGTCTGATGCTGAGGCTTGTAGTGTGCTTTGTGCACGCGCCTGGCTCACGTGAACTGTACCCAATCCGCAGCAGTTTCGGTAGACTTTTGAAAGCCTCACTATAATCTCGACACAAAGATGGTCGAGACCTAAAAAATTGTAGGACTTAAATTATTTCAAAGCCTCCTCAGGGGAAGTAAGCTCTATATAAATGCAATTTGCTTTGTGTAAATACTGGGAAAGAGCAACACATCTGACATTCTTACAGTGAATGCATATCTCCTAAACAGGGACTGAACAAAGTGAAAACCTGCCTCTCTCAAGTATGTGTGACGTGCTAACAAGGTGTGAGCCTTTGTTTCCCCTCCAATTCATTTGCATCAGGTGTGAGGCTCCTGACTGCTCCCAGCTATGAGACTCGAACAAAAGGAGGCCTGATGACCCCTCAAATTCGGACTTTGTTATGGGCCCAGCAGGAGTCTTAAATATGAAAGCCCTGTCCCCGCCTGCACATTGTTGCTTGTTGCAGATTGAAAGAAGACAACATGCAGGCGCTGCTGAAAGTGTCCCGGTGTTTGGAAATTACACCGGGACGAGTTCAGCACATTATTCAGTGGGGCCCAAATTCTTGGCAGAGTGGACGGCGTTCACCCTGTAAAAAAGGTGGTTGGACGCCGTCCACCCGCGTGTACCCCTGACTCGTGCCCTGTGTACCATGCAGTGGCGCAGCTAGACCTGCAGCCGCCCGTGGCAGCCCCTGAGTTTGCCGCCCTGCAGCGGCCATCTGAAGAGCAGGGGGGAGAGACAGGTGGTGCTGGCATTGCAGGGGCTGTTGCGGCATCCGCCACCGCCGCTGCAACTCCCGCAGGTAAGAGCAGGGTGCTTAGTCTCACCGACCTCAAAACATGTGCAACCCAGGATAGCCCGCTTCCCCCCCCCCCCCCCCCCCCCCGGTATGAAACTGGTACCATGCTGGCTTAGGATGTGGAACTATGAAAACGATGAAAGGTGATAAAATGTAAAACCGATATCTATAATAATTGAAAGAGCCATGGGTTTTGTTAAGAAATGTTGAACTGGCGCATAATAATATAATAAATAATAATTCCTATTTCTGAAGCATGGACATAACACCCCTGTAAGGGTTTCAAGGCACTGGGGGCCATCGGGGAGATTAAATGAGCTGCTGCCCAGAGTCACATGATGCTGAGCTGAGCTGCCGCCGGCGATCGAACTGTGAACCCCGTGGTCCAGAGTCAGCCGTTCTGGCCGCCGCGCCACAACCTCCCTATAAATAAAGACGTGAAACTAATCAAACAGGGATGGGCATGTACAGGAGTCAATTGCATGTTTTTGTTTGGAACACTGAAAGTGATCTGGTGGTTTTGCTTCAGTGTGGTGCATTTTTCAGACCCCAGAGATCCACTGCATTCCAGGATCCCGATACCCAGAACTATTTGTCATTTAAGTGATGTCAATGGTAAGGTGATTTGTGATGTCACACCTGATGTTATCAAAGCTGTAATTTGTGATGCCATATGTGAGCTCAGTGCATTGGTTGCGAGTAATTATTGCGTAACTAACCACATCATGCCAATTTCAGTGTTTTTCAGGTTTATCTTCTGTTACCATAATGTCTTGGTAATCGTGTTTTTGTCTAGTTTGCTAAAGAGATCTTGGGGGCATTCAGAAAGCTACCCGGGAAATGCTTTCCACCCGTTATCTACTATTGACTTTATGTTTTAACTCACAATTGCTGGCTTTCTAGGTGCTGGCTTTATTTGTTTTAGGATGTCCAGGGTCAGTTTGTCCCTCTCAAGGAGAAAATCCTTTTTACACCAAGTCCCCTTGTATTCTTCCACAAGTGCTTCTTTCTGTAAACAGACCTGCAAATCTTGTTATTATCTTGTCACATTTGCTGAGCTTTCAAAGACCGAAGTCAAATGTCAGGCTCTGTCTTCCTAGGGATCTTGGTGTTTACTTTTCTTTCTCTGACTTCAAAGTGAGGGGATTTATGTGACAATCTTGCTGGATACCGGGACTAGGAAAGGGCTTTTTTCTAGCACACAACATTGTAATGAACTGTGCAAGTATTTCAGAATATATCAGAATTAGGACTGCACAAATAAAGCAAATTTTTTAATTCCAAAGTGTGTTGGAAACAAAATACTTTAATATGATTATAACTAATCAATACACAAGGTGATGCTATTTCCACACATTATCGTTTGTGCACTGTATAGTTTTATTAGTATAACTATATGTCTGTGCAAATGTAATGGTCATTTCAATTGAATATGTGTTGCATGTGATGGCAGTGTGCTACTACACCATGTATACTCCACTCTATGTCACTCCGCTCTACTATGCACCACTCCACCCCACTACATTCAGCTCTGTATCGCTCTACTTTACCACTTTACCCCACTCCATGCTACAGCAGTCTGCCACTACACTTCACTCTACTCTGCACCACTCCACTGTATGTCACTGTACTCTATGCCACTTTACTCTATGCCTCTCTACTCTAGTCTGCACAACTCCACTCTACGCCACTCCATTCCATGCCACTCTGCAACACTGAAATCTACACCACTGCATTCTATGCCAAAACACTCTACGCCAAAACACGTTACTCTGTAACACTCAACTCTACGCCTTTGCTCTCTACCCCAATCCACTGTATGCCACTCTAATCTACTCTGCACTACTGCACTCTACACCACTTTACTCTATGCCATTACACTCTACGCCACTCTACTGTACGCCACTGCATTCTACCCCGCACCACTCCACTCTACACCACTTTACTCTGCTCTAAAACAATATACTCTATGCCACTCCATTCTGCATCAATCCACTCTGTGTCATTGAACTCTATGCCACTCTGCTCTAAACCACTGGACTCTATGCCAGGACACTATACGCCAATGCACTCTGTACAACTACACTCAACGTCACTGCACTCTACACCACTGCAGCCAATAAAAAACATGGCTAAAAAAACATTGGCAAAGCCAATAGCTGTTGCATAGGCACAGGCTCTCCACACCACTGGAGTCAAGCTATCCTGGCTGAAGACAGCTGATAGCCAGAAACCGGTCCTAGGATGCTTGATTCCGGTCCAGGAAAGACATGGCTTGGCAGTTCGGGCTGGACTGTTCCCATGAGGCACAGGGTCAAGGCTGATTTGCATATGGCCATCTCTAAACTGGGGTGGTGTGGAGTGCAAAAAAACGATGGATTTAGGCCCAGATCTCTGTACTGGGGTGAATGTATGACATTGTTCTGCATTCTGACCATCAACTGTTGTTTTTGCATTTGTCACCCCGAGTGGAATGGATATGCTCAGACATGAGTTCCATGCTCTCCACACCACTGGAGTCAAGCTATCCTGGCTGAAGACGGCTGATATCCAGAAACCAGTCCTAAGATGCTTGATTCCGGTCCAGGAAAGACATGGCTTGGCAGTTCGGGCTTGACTGTTCCCATGAGGCACAGGATCAAGGCTGATTTGCATATGGCCATGTCTGAACTGGGGTGGTGTGCAGTGCAAAAAAAAGCGATGGATTTAGGCCCGGATCTCTGTACTGGAGTGAATGTATGACATTATTCTGCATTCTGCCCATCAACTGTTGTTTTTGCCTTGGCCACTGTGCACGGCCTTAAGCTGTGTGCAACTCTGTGCCGTCCATTCACCCTTATACTGCACACAGGTTACAAATGCACCTTGCCACTGTGCACGGCCTTTAACCATGCACAACACAGTGCTGTGCATTCACCATTATACCGCACACAGGTTACAGCTGTTCCTTGGCCATCGTGCACTGCCTTTAACCATGCACAACACAGTGCCGTGCGTTCACCATTATACCGCACACAGGTTACAGCTGTTCCTTGGCCATCGTGCACTGCCTTTAACCATGCACAACACAGTGCCGTGCGTTCACCATTATACCGCACACAGGTTACAGCTGTTCCTTGGCCATCGTGCACTGCCTTTAACCATGCACAACACAGTGCCGTGCGTTCACCATTATACCGCACACAGGTTACAGGCCCTCCTTCGCCACTGTGCACTGCCTTTAACTATGCACAACACAATGCTGTGCATTCACCCTTACACTGCACACAGTTACAGTTGCTCCATGGCCACCGGTCACAGGCTTTAACCATGCTCAACACAAAGTTGGGCTTTCACCCTTATACTGCACACAACTTAAAGGTGCACCTTGGCCACTGTGCACGGCCTTTAGCTGTGTGCAGCACAGTGCTACTACAATAAACATGGACTCCTGTCATTGACAAATATGAGCTTCCCTTTACATAGGTAAGCAAGAAAAGGGTCAGCTTCTAAGATAAGAGTTCACCTTTACTTTTTTAATTTTTAAAATTATTATTTTTATAAAGAATACAATCACAACCGCTGTTACAGGGTTAGCGTAGAATGAGTAGTAGTCGTTTAAACATTGGTGTTTATATGGCTAGCCCCTTCTGTCTGTATTTTGAGAGCGAAAGAAAGGCAAGAAGGAAAGGACAGAAAAATGAGTGATGAAAACAAAAGAGGTATAGGGGAACTACAACCTAATGTGTTACTGGTCGAGCGTTTAAGATAATGCATCCACTAATAGTAACAAAGTAACAGGTGTCTCTCTTCCATTCAAAATACGTCACAGAACAGCCACGGAAAATAAATACTGTAGCTCTAAGTGTTAACTATGGGCAGTTAAAGTTGGAAAACCTTTCCAGAAGTTATACTTGAAAAACGAAAATTCCTCGGTGAGGGTTGGTTTTTGTCTTGTGGATCCTTTTGTGCCAAAAAAGCGCTTTGGGCAGATCTTCTTCTTCATAGGGTTAGGACTGTTATATGTAAGAGGTATAAAGGGTAGAAAGGGACAGTCAAAGGTGCTGAGCAAGAGAAATATTGCATCTTAACTTCTCTGGGCGCTTTGCATTCAGAATGGGGTTTGGGCGTTTTCAATATGCAATACAATGAAATTCCCGGGTTTATCTAGCCATGCCAGGCGATTCCAAGCACATTTTGCTGTGTACAGTTTCAGGAACTAGAGGCATCATATGTGTATATAATTTTTGTATCTGAATAAAGTTTAATGGTTACATACTTGTCTGTAATGATTGCAATGGCTGCATTAGAGAGCCCTGCTCGGCTTTACCACATGTACACTATCTGAACGGATGTACGTTGTTACAACGCATGCTTTTACCACGCATACCTTTTCAACCCAGGTTTTTCAACGCAAGTCGTTACAACGACTTGCGTTGGGGGGTACTGGATAGTGAATAGTTTAATTTACTATTCCAACTCCAGTCCCCGTGGATAGTAGGGAAGGTGTTGGATAGTAAATTAAACTATTACCTATCCTACAGCGCCCCCCAGCGCAATTCGTTGTAATGACTTGCGTTGAAAAACCTGCATTGTAAAGGCACTGTGTGGTAAAAGTTGCGTCATAAAGGATGTTTCCCATCTGAACTATTCACAAAGGGGGCATATTTACTAAGAAATGCGCAGTGCTGCGAGCAATTTTTCAGAGCCGCGCTGTGTCATTTAAAAAACACTGGGATGCGCTCTGTTTACAAGAATGTGGTGCATCCCTGTGTTTTCGCTTGCGCTGGTGCTACAAATAACTGCCTAGTGCCAATACAAACATACTTGTGCCATAGTGTAAGGGTGCCTGCATTGCAGGGAATGATTACTTATGTGCAGAAGGGACAACTTCCTGCACATACACAATATTTCCAGGCGATTTGATGTTTCTATGTGTGCTGCGGAATGCAGAATGCAGCACACACAGAAAGAACAAAAACGAAGAGAAATAAAAGTATTTCTCCTTCTTGCACCAATCTAACGCCTGCTTTAGAATAACGTTGCCTCAGATTAACACATCCTTGTAAATCTGGGGCAGCGTCGAAAAGCAATGGGTGTTGTGGGGGAACGCCCACAGCAACACCCTTTGCACGCCCCTTTAATGCAGATCTCGGCATGAAAGGGTACCATATTTATATAGCGGCGTTAATCCACGCAAAGTGGCTTAACAACACTTTCTAAATATGGAGCAGGGCATTTTGCCACCGGAACGTCGGAAAAGTGATGGTCTTGTGGCGCAATCCCCTTGTAAATATGCCCAGGTGTATATTGACCCAAGGAGAAGTTGGTTCCTTGAAGTGTTCTTGCCTGTGAACCCAGAACATACAGAGCCAGGTTTCTGATCTATACTCAGCCGTAGTTGTCAGTCTGATTGGTGTAGGACCAGGGATCAGTCAATAAGAAGGTCTGACCCCCCACTGGTATGTAGTCAATAAGGTCAGTGCTTACTATGACAGTCGCATCCCATGGTTCAGCGGGTGACAATAGCCGCATCAGCAGTGCTTTGCATTAAACTAAATGTTCATAGACGTTCTGTATCTGAGTAAGTTGTTTGCTTCGTGTATTGGAATTATAGTTCTGTCAAGGTGCTTGGATATTTATTAGGAATGATTTGCGCTTAATGCCAACATATTCTTCTATCACAGAATGTGCTTTTTAAAAGTATATATTCTACTCAGTTGGATCAGTTTGGACGTTCATAACTTTTAACCCATTCCGAATACAATTATCAGTTAAAAAGTGGGATCTAGACAAGAAGGGATAATTGACTGCATTCATGCAACACGTTTCTTCATTTCTCATTCCTGAAATGTTGTCCTTCACCAGGTGCATTTTTTTATGATGATTTGTAGACTAGAATGATTGAGTAGAATGACTGATTGGAGTGTAGTTGTAACAATACTCGTTCATTGTACTTTAGGCTCAGATGTCCACCAAGGAGGACAGGAGCAAACAGCAGACTGGCATCTCCATCGACTAACCAAAGTGCACATTTGGCCCCACTTTTAGGCACCAATAGTAAAGTAGTCACAGCAACTACCTATTCTCTTCCAGAACACATCTAAATTTTTCTATGACTGTAACCAACATCAGTACTGGGATCATTCATGACCTTAACTAGCAGCAGTACTGGGACTTTTCATGACCTTAACCAGCAGCAGCACTGGGATCTCTCATGGCCTTAACCAGCAGCAGCAGTGGGATCTTTCATGAGATCTTTTCATGACCTTAACAAGCAGTGGGATCTTTCATGTCCTTAACCAGCAGAAGCAAAGGGATATTTGTGACCTTAACCAGCAGTGGAATCTTTCAAGACCTTAACCAGCAGCAGCAGTGGGATCTTTCATGACCTTAACCAGCAGCAGCAGTGAAATCTTTCATGACCTTAACCAGCAGTGGGATCTTTCATGACCTTAACTAGCAGCAGAAGTGGTATCTTTCATGATCTTAACCAGAAGTGGGGTCTTTCATGGCCTTAACCAGCAGTGGGATCTTTCATGACCTTAACCAGAAGCAGCAGTGGGATTTTTCGTGACCTTAACCAGCAGCAGTAGTGGGGCCTTTTATGACCTTAACCAGCAGCAGCAGTGGGATCTTTCATGTCCTTAGCCAGCAGCGGTAGTGGGCTCTTTCATGACTTTAACCAACAGCAGTACTGGGATCTTTTACTGACCGTAATAAGCAGCAGCAGTGGGATCTTTCATGACCTTAACCAGCAGCAGCAGTGGGATCTTTCATGCCCTTAACCAGCAGTGGGATCTTTCATGGCCTTAACTAGCAGCAGCAGTGGGATCTTTCATGACCTTAACCAGCAGTGGGATCTTTCATGCCCTTAACCAGCAGTGGGATCTTTCATGACCGTAATCAGCAGCAGCAATGGGATCTTTCATGACCTTAACCAGCAGTGGGATCTTTCATGACCTTAACCAGCAGCAGCAGTGGGATCTTTCATGCCCTTAACCAGCAGTGGGATCTTTCATGGCCTTAACTAGCAGCAGCAGTGGGATCTTTCACGACCTTAACCAGCAGTGGGATCTTTCATGACTTTAACCAGCAGTGGGATCTTTCATGACCTTAACCAGCAGCAGCAGTGGGATCTTTCATGACTTTAACCAGCAGTGGGATCGTTCATGACCTTAACCAGCAGCAGCGGTGGGCTCTTTCATGACCTTAACCAGCAGTGGTTGTGGAATATTTTATTAACTTAGCCAGCAGCAGCAATGGATCTTTCATGACCTTAACCAGCAGTGGAATCTTTCATGACCTTAACCAGCAGCAGCAGTGGGATCTTTCATGCCCTTAACCAGCAGTGGGATATTTCATGGCCTTAACTAGAAGCAGCAGTGGGATCTTTCACAACCTTAACCAGCAGTGGGATCTGTCATGACCTTAACCAGCAGTGGGATCTTTCATGACCTTAACCCGCAGCAGCAGTGGGATCTTTCATGACTTTAACCAGCAGTGGGATCTTTCATGACCTTAACCAGCAGCAGCAGTGGGATCTTTCATGACTTTAACCAGCAGTGGGATCTTTCATGACCTTAACCAGCAGCAGCAGTGGGATCTTTCATGACTTTACCCAGCAGTGAGATCGTTCATGACCTTAATTAGCAGCAGCGGTGGGCTCTTTCATGACCTTAACCAGCAGTGGTAGTGGGATCTTTTATGAACTTAGCCAGCAGCAGTCCTGGGATCTTTCATGACCTTAACCAGCAGCAGTACTGGGATCTTTCATGACCTTAACCAGCAGCAGTACTGAGATCTTTCTTGACCTTAGCCAGCAGCTGTAGTGGGATCTTTCATGAACTTAGCAGCAGTAGAGAGATCTTTCAAGACCTTAACCAGCAGTAGTAGTGGGATCTGTCATGATCTTGACCAGAAGTAGGTCTTTCATGACCTTAATGAGCAGCAGCAGTGGGATCTTTCATGACCTTAACCAGCAGCAGTGGGATCTTTCATGACCTTAACCAGCAGCAGTACTAGGATCTTTCATGACCTTAACCAGCAGCAGCAGTGGGATCTTTCATGCCCTTAACCAGCAGTGGGATCTTTCATGGCCTTAACTAGCAGCAGCAGTGGGATCTTTCATGACCTTAACCAGCAGTGGGATCTTTCATGACTTTAACCAGCAGTGGGATCTTTCATGACCTTAACCAGCAGCAGCAGTGGGATCTTTCATGACTTTAACCAGCAGTGGGATCGTTCATGACCTTAACCAGCAGCAGCGGTAGGCTCTTTCATGACCTTAACCAGCAGTGGTAGTGGAATATTTTTTGAACTTAGCCAGCAGCAGCAATGGGATCTTTCATGAACTTAACCAGCAGTGTAATCTTTCATGACCTTAACCAGCAGCAGCAGTGGGATCTTTCATGCCCTTAACCAGCAGTGGGATATTTCATGGCCTTAACTAGAAGCAGAAGTGGGATCTTTCACGACGTTAACCAGCAGTGGGATCTGTCATGACCTTAACCAGCAGTGGGATCTTTCCTGACCTTAACCAGCAGCAGCAGTGGGATCTTTCATGACTTTAACCAGCAGTGGGATCTTTCATGACCTTAACCAGAAGCAGCAGTGGGATCTTTCATGACTTTAACCAGCAGTGAGATTGTTCATGACCTTAACCAGCAGCAGCGGTGGGCTCTTTCATGACCTTAACCAGCAGTGGTAGTGGGATCTTTTATGAACTTAGCCAGCAGCAGTACTGGGATCTTTCATGACCTTAACCAGCAGCAGTACTGGGATCTTTCATGACCTTAACCAGCAGCAGTACTGAGATCTTTCTTGACCTTAGCCAGCAGCTGTAGTGGGATCTTTCGTGAACTTAGCAGCAGTAGAGAGATCTTTCAAGACCTTAACCAGCAGTAGTAGTGGGATCTTTCATGATCTTAACCAGAAGTAGGTCTTTCATGACCTTAATGAGCAGCAGCAGTGGGATCTTTCATGACCTTAACCAGCAGCAGTGGGATCTTTCATGACCTTAACCAGCAGCAGTACTAGGATCTTTCATGACCTTAACCAGCAGCAGCAGTGGGATCTTTCATGCCCTTAACCAGCAGTGGGATCTTTCATGGCCTTAACTAGCAGCAGCAGTGGGGTCTTTCATGACCTTAACCAGCAGTGGGATCTGTCATGACCTTAACCAGCAGCAGTACTAGGATCTTTCATGACCTTAGCCAGCAGCGATAGTGGGATATTTCATGACCTTAACAAGCAGTGGTACTGGGATCTTTTTATGACCTTAACCAGCAGCAGTAGTTAGACCTTTCATGACCTTAGCCAGCAGCAGTGGTGGGATCTTTCTGTGACCTGAGCCAGGAGCAGTAGGGAGATCTTGTTTTGAATTCCTGATATCACAGAAGCTTGGACTCATCTCAGAAGTAATCATCCCCTCTGTGTGGTGTCCAGCAGATGGCATACCAAGCGGCCACATGGTGCTAATTGGCACTTCAAACATGGCTTTAATCCCCTTATTCCACTCCATCAATTTGAGTCACTTATGTTCCTTTATAAAACTAGCACTGACGCATTTGAAGTGATTTAATAGAACGGCTGGATCTGCAATGTTCATTGAACTCTTCTTTCTAGTTCAATCCTTTTTTGCAACCTATGTCTATATGTGCATATACAAAGAGTATACATATACCACATAGCGAATTGTGGAGTTCTTTACAAAAACAGGGTTTCTGAAAATAACTCCAGGGTATGAATAAGAAATATTAGTTTATACATTTGCATTACATATCATGTTACAGTTCACATATTTAAATTTCATAGGCACATGTAGGTTAAGGTCCCACCTTAAATGTTGCCACCATTTATCCGTGGGGCATCCACACTACTCAGTTACAACCGAAGCGTGAAACTCATACCTCGAACTTGCACCGTCGCAGGTTTCAGTCTTTGCTTTTTCACCCACCGCTTTGCATCTGTGTGAGGAGTTGGGAGAGGGTGAGGTGACAGGCTGATTGGTGTGTAGCCCTGGGCACTGCAGGGCTTAAGTTTACAGTGCCCGGAGACATTTTTACAGTGATGATTCAGAACATCACAGATGAGGAGCGACTGCGGAATGACAAGCCCCCGAGGCAAGGGGAACTGGAATGGACAATCTCCCTGATGGATGGTCCAGACGCCTTCGTGCACCTGTACCAGCTATCGGATAGTGTCACTGGCTGTCTCAGTCTACTGTTGAGGCCAATCGCCTGCATTTTGTTATACATCAAGAGTGAACAATAGGTTATTATTCGTTGTTGGTGTGATTAAGAATGAGGGCATAGCTGTGAAGTCTGTAACGGTGTGCAGCCACTGAGTGACTGGCCCACCATCGTTCACAGCATGGTGGAGCTGCCATTAGGAATCTAGGTACAGGAAATGCATCCCTAAAGAAGCAGTGCATGCCCACTACCCACATTTAAATTCCCCCTGATGTGCTGGGAGAATTCTCAATGTTTCCTAGAGTCGAAGAAGTGGTGAATCCACCTTCATTGGCGACATGGCTTTCCAATGTTCTTCACATACTGCATTCCTTACTTTTTGACAGATGCCCCATTTCCACCATCCTCTTGATCAGGCAGCCAGTGATTTGTACGCAATCACAGGATCAGCTCTGCAATGCCAAACCTTGGTTTTGAACCCAACTCTCGATTATAAAGTCAGCAACTTGGCCGTATACCACTTCACTTCACCTTGCGATGGCTGCTTTCAATAGCTAGATGCTTCCCAAACATTTTAGTACCACAACCCAATTTTGAGAACAACAAACTTTCGTTACTCACCTAGCTTTAACTGCTTAACCGCGGCGCAAATTCTCCCCCAGTGCAGGAGAATTAATGAGTGGGCGGGGCTGCGTCGGCCAAGCGAGGTAGTGCTCGCGACGGCCGTTGGCCAACGCGAGCACACAACGGGTTAATGGACATAAGGCAATTATTTATATAATAACATTAATTGTTTCTAAAGCTCATAACCTTGACCAAGCCCTTTGATATCGGACCATGACCAAGATATTGATCTGCCCATAAAAGAGAACTGCACTGGCATCTGGAGATGGAGAACTTTTCAGAGAGGAGTGCTGGTCTGTGGCATCCGTTCACTAAAATCACATTGTTTCTGAAACATTTTGGTGTGTATACCAGTGATTTTAGGAAATGTATTTTAAAAAACCTTCTGATGCAGAGTATTGGTTAAGGCCTCATACCAATTTTTGTGTTAAAATAAGGCAAATGGTGCATATATATACACATTTTTCATTTTTCTATAGCACAAACACTGCCCAAGGGCATTGGAGCACTTTACATGAGCACCTGATTACATAACACAAGATCAGATTATTTTAATTTTAAGATTAAGTAATTTGCTAAGAATCACAGGAAACAAAGTCAACGACGGGACTCAACCTGGTCCCACAAATCATAAAGTTGTCAGCTCTGGCCGTTAGTCCATATTCAGATTTCTAAATATATTTGTGAAAGTCGTACACACGTGGTATATTTGTGTATGCACACATATACTGAGCACATCCTCTGTGTTAGTGTCTTTGTGAGGAAAGAAAAAACAGCAGCAACTAATACTGGAAATGTCACCCGAGTCTTGCTCTGTAATACTTACATGAGTCTGTTGTAAAACCGTATTAGGGACATAGTTGAACCACCTTTGCACTGGTGCAGAAACGGGGTTATTCATTTTCAATATTACTTACATGTAGGCCAGGACTTTCGCGACCCACCAAAAATCAGCTTGCGACCCATAAGGGAGTCCCGACTCACAGTTTGGGAAACACAGCAATAGCGTAAATTAGAGAAATACTTTCAGGGGCATATGTACAAGCCCCTATCGTCACAGGAACGTCACTTTGTGTGATGTTTCTGTGGCGATAGGGGCCTTGCCTTGTGTACAAGGCTGCATTTAGCCACTTAACGTGGCATAATGCTGCCTTGTACATAAGGCACCCTTCCTCGCTATGTTTAGCATGAAAGGGGCGTGTAGTGGGTGTTGTGGTGGGCGTTCCACTTCAACACCCATTGTATTTGACGCTACCCTCTATGTACAAGGGTGGCGTACATAGGAGGCAGCGCCAAATTTAAGACCAGGAAAACCCTGGTCTTAAGGCGGCGAAACGAGGAGAAATGCATTATTATTTCTCCTCGTTTTTGCTTTTTCAATGTGTGCTGCGTTGTGCAGCACACATGGAAAAGTAAAATGCCATGGTTTGTTCATGTACATGAAGGTGTCCCTTCCTGTACATAAACAAACCTTTTTAAAAATGCAATTTTGTAACTTTCATGTGTGCTGCACGAAGCAGCACTCGTGAAAGTTACAAAATGGCATTTTAGGATCGGTTGTGTGCAGGAAGGAACACCTTCCTATATATAAACAACCCTCCCCTGCACACAGATACCCTTGCACTCTGGTGCAAAGGTGCCTGCGTTGGCGCTAAATTGTGAAACTTAGCGCCATCGCAGGGGGAAACGCAAGGCTGCACCACATCCTTGTAAATATGGTGCAGCCTTGCGTTTCTGAAGAGGCGGAGCGTGTCATTAAGCCTAGGAGGCTAATGACACAATCCGCCACTTTGTCGTACATATGGCCCATAGTCTCTGAAAACTTCTACTACTTCTCTTTATATTGGAGAGTCCAGCAGTTATTAGCTGCATTACCTACCATGAATGGACCAGTCCTGGTCACTAGGAAATAGTCCCTATGGTAAGCAGGGCTTGAACTTATTTTTCCATTCAAGATACTGCTCACAGAGTTGTTTTCAAGCCTGCTTGAAACTCAGAGTGGCACTTTATGGATTTATTCTCACAGCACTCTTCTGGGTTTCTCTCTATTTATAGCTGCAGTCCCGGTTACTTAGAATAAAGATATGGTGAACATGAATGTTATGGAAAGAAAACAAACCTGAAGCGTTTTTCCATGAACCCGTAGGTGTCTGAACAGTTCATCTGACATTAGCTGGGCAAAGGAGGAACCGGAAGTGCCTTTTTATTTTATTTATTTTATTTTATTGAATGTAATTTTATATAGTGCGAACATTACCCGAAGGTGTCAGAGCGCTTTACGAAAGAACCAGTTGCGTTACATAAGGACTTTGGATTACATGAGTTACATAAGAGATACAAACAGAAAAAAATTGAAAATGTTCAAGTTGTAAAGTCCCTCAAGGAAGAGTTACAAACAGAAAAAATTGCAAATGTACAAGCTATAAAGTCACTCAGGGAAGAGATACAAACGTAAAAACTCTAAAATCACATGGAGTGGTAGTAAGTACAAAGGTCTACTACATATTCTAGTGGTTAGAGTTATATATATATACAAATAGTAAATTCACTCAGGACTACATTTTCCCAGCGATTAGGCTTGGACAATTATATATTACATATTTACAAGAGTCATAGTCCAGTCATGGCGTAGAGAACTTCCGTGGAAACAAAAAAAAAAACAATTTGAAAAAGTAAGTCAAAACAGTTCAGAGGCTCAGAGGTGGTCAAGAAAGGTGCGAATGGTCAATCTGGTGAAAGAGGGCGCTGACCTGTGGCAAGGATCTGTAAGATGGTGAACAAGAACAAATACCCCAAAAACAAGATGGAAGGAATGCTGGTAGAACGGTCTTTGTATACCATCTCTCCTGCATTAAGAGCAAAACTAAGTGGCATTTGCTGAGAGAAGGCTTGGCTGAGAAGGCAGGCATCTTTTTCATGTATCCAGTCATTTCACAAGGACTGGTTTTCAGGAGGGAGTTTTGAGCCAAGACCAGAAAGAAACTTCACTCAACCAGTTGACTTCTAAACGCAAAAATTATTGTCTAATACAAAGGTCAGTTCTGCAAAAGTGGCAGAAAGTCCAGGAATTTAACACTGACGACAGCATAGAAGTCGGGTCAATCCTATTTGGCACTGTTAAAAAAAAATTCGGTTCCCTTTATGTAGTCATTCGAAATGTGAATCTTTGGTCACACTTTGGTCCTTGTGGTCGGGTAGGTAATTTGTTGAATTAATAAATAAAAATCCTGATTAACACATTCTTACAAGCCTTTGTGAGCTTGTAAAAAAACGATGTCATAAACCCTTAACTGAAGAAAGAAGTGTTCAAATATATTTTAACAATTTTTCTTTATATCATGTTCCTTTGTCGAAGCTTACAAAAATAGGCTGATGAATGTCTTGTTACTCAAAGTTCTTTTTTTGGCTTTTTCTATTGAGAGGAACTTGGAAGATGAGAGAATGACCCAGCTCTTTCCCCCAACATAAATTCAAGTTTCATCCAGCGGTTTCCGTCCTTTTTTCTCCCTTTTAGCCTCCTATCATGCTCTTCAACGCCTGCTCGTTGCCTGGTCCTCCCATTGCTTCTCCTTTGCATAATTCTAACTCTTTTTACTTTTTATCTCCCTGTTTTCCTCCTTCACCCACTTCTTGTTACATTAATTTCTTGCTTAATCCTCTTGCACCACATCCGTCTCTTGCTGCAGTTTGATTCTTCTTCGGCCCCACGTCTTTTTGCTCTTCTAGGAGTAAAGCTAGAGAAAATACTTCAGTTGCAAAATATGAAGAACACTACTTTGGTCTTCCTACAATAATACACACATAAGGTTAAATATACAAACCATCTATGTAACAAAGCTTTATATTATCTACAAAGATTTTGAGTAGTTTAAAATTGAAAAATACAGTAAACCTTTGTTCTCTGTCGATCTTTTTTTTTTCCTTTTTTAGGGCTCGCCTGTTGTGCGCAGCACAGCTGGCAAGCTCTAAAGGGGCTTATCCAGTCTTTATCCACACCACCACTGGCTGGCGATTCCTTGCAGTGCATGAAGCGCGTGCACAATGCCACCAGCCGCCTGCCTGACTGCCTCGCATTACCACATCAAAGGCAGCCCTCCCAGCTCATTTCTCACCAGCTAATTATTCACGGCCGGCCCGGCCGGCCGGCCGTACTTTCAGTTTCACGGCCGGAGGCCGTGTCTCCTTTTAAAACTTGTTTAACTTGTTTCTTTGAGGTATAAAGAAATTAGAGACAGGCGTTTTATTTAGGGATTGTGACTTCCATGCATGCTGATTACCCATTCCGGGGACAGTTCAATTTCTATTTTCCAGCTGCCCTGAACAATTGATAAATCAGCATCTCTAACCAACAGAATGCAGGGGCTATTCAGGAGATTTCTCTTTAGAGAGCAGGGCAGAGAAAGCCAAGTAAGGCTATGTCTTCCCACCTTTCCCGCGCACGTGAAGGGGCACAGACGTCAAACACCATGCCTTTGAAATGCACCAACCTTTCATTAAATCTCAGATCCCTTAAAAGCAGAGGCCGATACCGCACGTTTTCCCTCCAGCTTGCCATGTGTCTTGCATTTCCGCCTCGTTTCTGGTGCTTTCTGTTTGTTCTTCACAGTCATTAACCGCCGCCTGCCATTAGAAGGCTGTAAAGTATTCCATGTGCCATTAAGGCGTCCGAGGGTCTTTGAATGCTGAGTGCACGCATCCGCCTCTTTCATTACAAACTCAGCTGTGACTCCAGCGCCTTAGTGACAGCTCCAATCTCTCATCATGTTAGTCACACCGAAAATATCTGCACACAAGGAAGGAAGATGGAAAAGCTACCAGGTTACAATGCCACAGACACACAACTCCCTCGAGATTCGGGTTTTAGCACGAACTCGGAGTGTGGAGTAGAGTTGTGTGTGTTGAGTGTGCTCCCCAAACATATCGCATCATAATTTGCACGAAGCATACCTGCAGCTCAATTTCTGTGTCACCCTCCCCTATCAAGGCATTTTTTTCTGAGCTGTGTCATAGCTAAGTGGGTTAATGTGCATGTTGTAGAGAACTGTGTGCAATTTGAAGATCATGGGTCCTGCGCTCACTAATGCAGCTCTCATTGTTAATGTGTCTATGGCCAGTGCTGTAACTTTCGTGAAAGTTGAGGTGTGTTCTCTAAAGGGCATGACCAAAAAAAGTGTAACTAGAAATCCTCTCTAAGATGCATGGCCTACGTATTATGGCTGTGGTTTAAAACCCGTGACCTGGCATGCATGAAGAAATTGAATGAACGCCACATAACAGATTTATTTGTACTGTACTGCACAATTGGAACGAAACTAGTCGTTCCATGGTCAGCAGTTTAACCACTCTGATGCTGAGTGAGTAAGCACTCAGATTCTAATATTGCTAAACAAATTTCTTGAAGTTGATTTGAAATACATCTCCAGATAATGTACTATCCGTTGTTTTATTACAACATGAGTGTTCTGACACCAGGGCCTCCTCGTAATAAGACCATTGAATCCTGCTCCACCGAGGCACCCATCATACAGCTCCACCGATGCACCCACCACCCAGCTCCACCGAGGCACCCACCACCCAGCTCCAATAATGCACCCAGCTCCACCGATGCACCCACCACACAGCTCCACGTACACAGCTCCACAGATGCACCCACCACACAGCTCCACCAATGCACCCACCACCCAGCTCCACCGATGCACACAGCTCCACAGATGCACCCACCACACAGCTCCACAGATGCAACCACCACACAGCTCCACAGATGCAACCACCACACAGCTCCACAGATGCAGCCACCACACAGCTCCACTGATGCACCCACCACACAGCTCCACTGATGCACCCACCACACAGCTCCACCGATGCACCCACCACACAGCTCCACCAATGCACCCACCACACAGCTCCACCGACACAGCTCCACCGATGCACCCACCACACAGCTCCACTGAGGCACCCACCACACAGCTCCACCGAGGCACCCACCACACAGCTCTACCATGCCCCACCACACAGCTCCACCGATGCACCCACCACACAGCTCCACCGATGCACCCACCACACAGCTTCACCGATGCACCCACCACACAGCTCCACCGAGGTACCCACCACACAGCTCTACCATGCCCCACCACACAGCTCCACCGATGCACCCACCACACAGCTCCACCGATGCACCCACCACACAGCTTAACCAACACAGCTCCACTGAGGCACCCACCACACAGCTCCACTGATGCACCCACCACACAGCTCCACTGATGCACCCACCACACAGCTCCACCGATGCACCCACCACACAGCTCCACCGATGCACCCACCACACAGCTCCACCGACACAGCTCCACCGATGCAGCCACCACACAGCTCCACCGATGCAGCCACCACACAGCTCCACCGATGCAGCCACCACACAGCTCCACCGATACAGCCACCACACAGCTCCACCGATGCAGCCACCACACAGCTCCACCGACACAGCTCCACCGACACAGCTCCACCGATGCACCCACCACCCAGCTCCACCGATGCACCCACTACACAGCTCCACCAACACAGCTCCACCAATGCACCCACCACACAGCTCCACAGATGCACCCACCACACAGCTCCACCGATGCAGCCACCACAGAGCTCCACCGACACAGCTCCACCGATGCACCCACCACCCAGCTCCACCGATGCACACACCACACAGCTTCACCGACACAGCTCCACCGATGCACCCACTACACAGCTCCACCGAGGCACCCACCATACAGCTTCACCGAGGCACCCACCATACAGCTCCACCAAGGCACCCATCACACAGCTCCACAGATGCACCCACCACACAGCTCCTCCGAGGCACCCACCATACAGCTCCACCAAGGCACCCATCACACAGCTCCACAGATGCACCCACCACACAGCTCCTCCGAGGCACCCACCACACAGCTCCACTGATGCACCCACCACACAGCTCCACCGACACAGCTCCACCGATGCACCCACCACCCAGCTCCACCGATGCACACACCACACAGCTTCACCGACACAGCTCCACCGATGCACCCACCACACCGCTCTACCGATGCACCCAACACACAGCTTCACCGAGGCACCCACCATACAGCTTCACCGAGGCACCCACCATACAGCTCCACCAAGGCACCCATCACACAGCTCCACAGATGCACCCGCCACGCAGCTCCTCCGAGGCACCCACCACACAGCTCCACTGATGCACCCACCACACAGCTCCACCGACACAGCTCCACCGATGCACCCACCACACAGCTCCACCGAGGCACCCACCACACAGCTCCACCGAGGCACCCACCACACAGCTCCACCGAGGCACCCACCACACAGCTCCACCGAGGCACCCACCACACAGCTCCACCGATGCACCCACCACACAGCTCCACCGATGCACCCACCACACAGCTCCACCGACACAGCTCCACCGATGCAGCCACCACACAGCTCCACCGATGCAGCCACCACACAGCTCCACCGATGCAGCCACCACACAGCTCCACCGATACAGCCACCACACAGCTCCACCGATGCAGCCACCACACAGCTCCACCGACACAGCTCCACCGACACAGCTCCACCGATGCACCCACCACCCAGCTCCACCGATGCACCCACTACACAGCTCCACCGACACAGCTCCACCAATGCACCCACCACACAGCTCCACAGATGCACCCACCACACAGCTCCACCGATGCAGCCACCACAGAGCTCCACCGACACAGCTCCACCGATGCACCCACCACCCAGCTCCACCGATGCACACACCACACAGCTTCACCGACACAGCTCCACCGATGCACCCACTACACAGCTCCACCGAGGCACCCACCATACAGCTTCACCGAGGCACCCACCATACAGCTCCACCAAGGCACCCATCACACAGCTCCACAGATGCACCCACCACACAGCTCCTCCGAGGCACCCACCATACAGCTCCACCAAGGCACCCATCACACAGCTCCACAGATGCACCCACCACACAGCTCCTCCGAGGCACCCACCACACAGCTCCACTGATGCACCCACCACACAGCTCCACCGACACAGCTCCACCGATGCACCCACCACCCAGCTCCACCGATGCACACACCACACAGCTTCACCGACACAGCTCCACCGATGCACCCACCACACCGCTCTACCGATGCACCCACCACACAGCTTCACCGAGGCACCCACCATACAGCTTCACCGAGGCACCCACCATACAGCTCCACCAAGGCACCCATCACACAGCTCCACAGATGCACCCGCCACGCAGCTCCTCCGAGGCACCCACCACACAGCTCCACTGATGCACCCACCACACAGCTCCACCGACACAGCTCCACCGATGCACCCACCACACAGCTCCACCGAGGAACCCACCACACAGCTCCACCGAGGCACCCACCACACAGCTCCACCGAGGCACCCACCACACAGCTCCACCGAGGCACCCACCACACAGCTCTACCATGCACCCACCACACCGCTCCACCGACACAGCTCCACCGATGCACCCACCACAGAGCTCCACCGACACAGCTCCACCGATGCACCCACCACCCAGCTCCACCGATGCACCCACCACACAGCTCCACCGATGCAGCCACCACCCAGCTCCACCGATGCAGCCACCACACAGCTCCACCGATGCAGCCACCACACAGCTCCACCGATGCAGCCACCACACAGCTCCACCGATGCACCCACCACACAGCTCTGACACAGCTCCACCGATGCACCCACCACCCAGCTCCACCGATGCACCCACCACACAGCTCCACCGATGCACCCACCACACAGCTCCACCGATGCACCCACCACACAGCTCCACCGATGCAGCCACCACACAGCTCCACCGATGCAGCCACCACACAGCTCTACCATGCCCCCACCACACAGCTCCACCGATGCACCCACCACAGAGCTCCACCGACACAGCTCCACCGATGCACCCACCACCCAGCTCCACCGATGCACCCACCACACAGCTCCACCGATGCAGCCACCACACAGCTCCACCGATGCAGCCACCACACAGCTCCACCGATGCAGCCACCACACAGCTCCACCGATGCAGCCACCACACAGCTCCACCGATGCAGCCACCACACAGCTCCACCGATGCAGCCACCACACAGCTCCACCGATGCACCCACCACACAGCTCCACCAATGCACCCACCACACAGCTCCACCGACACAGCTCCACCGATGCACCCACCACACAGCTCCACCGATGCACCCACCACACAGCTCCACCGACACAGCTCCACCGATGCAGCCACCGCCCAGCTCCACCGATGCAGCCACCACACAGCCCCACCGACACAGCTCCACCGATGCACCCACCACCCAGCTCCACCGATGCACCCACCACACAGCTCCACCGACACAGCTCCACCGATGCACCCACCACACAGCTCCACCGATGCACCCACCACACAGCTCCACCGACACAGCTCCACCGATGCACCCACCACACAGCTCCACTGAGGCACCCACCACACAGCTCCACCGAGGCACCCACCACACAGCTCTACCATGCCCCACCACACAGCTCCACCGATGCACCCACCACACAGCTCCACCGATGCACCCACCACACAGCTCCACCGATGCACCCACCACACAGCTCCACCGATGCACCCACCACACAGCTCCACCGACACAGCTCCACCGATGCAGCCACCACACAGCTCCACAGATGCACCCACCACACAGCTCCACAGATGCAACCACCACACAGCTCCACTGATGCACCCACCACACAGCTCCACTGATGCACCCACCACACAGCTCCACTGATGCACCCACCACACAGCTCCACTGATGCACCCACCACACAGCTCCACCGATGCACCCACCACACAGCTCCACCAATGCACCCACCACACAGCTCCACCGACACAGCTCCACCGATGCACCCACCACACAGCTCCACTGAGGCACCCACCACACAGCTCCACCGAGGCACCCACCACACAGCTCTACCATGCCCCACCACACAGCTCCACCGATGCACCCACCACACAGCTCCACCGATGCACCCACCACACAGCTCCACCGATGCAGCCACCACACAGCTCCACCGACACAGCTCCACCGACACAGCTCCACCGATGCACCCACCACCCAGCTCCACCGATGCACCCACTACACAGCTCCACCGACACAGCTCCACCAATGCACCCACCACACAGCTGCACAGATGCACCCACCACACAGCTCCACCGATGCAGCCACCACACAGCTCCACCGGCACAGCTCCACCGATGCACCCACCACCCAGCTCCACCGATGCACACACCACACAGCTTCACCGACACAGCTCCACCGATGCACCCACCACACCGCTCCACCGATGCACCCACCACACAGCTCCACCGAGGCACCCACCATACAGCTTCACCGAGGCACCCACCACACAGCTCCACCAAGGCACCCATCACACAGCTCCACCGATGCACCCACCACAGAGCTCCACCGACACAGCTCCACCGATGCACCCACCACCCAGCTCCACCGATGCACCCACCACACAGCTCCACCGATGCAGCCACCACACAGCTCCACCGATGCAGCCACCACACAGCTCCACCGATGCAGCCACCACACAGCTCCACCGATGCAGCCACCACACAGCTCCACCGATGCAGCCACCACACAGCTCCACCGATGCAGCCACCACACAGCTCCACCGATGCACCCACCACACAGCTCCACCAATGCACCCACCACACAGCTCCACCGACACAGCTCCACCGATGCACCCACCACACAGCTCCACCGATGCACCCACCACACAGCTCCACCGACACAGCTCCACCGATGCAGCCACCGCCCAGCTCCACCGATGCAGCCACCACACAGCCCCACCGACACAGCTCCACCGATGCACCCACCACCCAGCTCCACCGATGCACCCACCACACAGCTCCACCGACACAGCTCCACCGATGCACCCACCACACAGCTCCACCGATGCACCCACCACACAGCTCCACCGACACAGCTCCACCGATGCACCCACCACACAGCTCCACTGAGGCACCCACCACACAGCTCCACCGAGGCACCCACCACACAGCTCTACCATGCCCCACCACACAGCTCCACCGATGCACCCACCACACAGCTCCACCGATGCACCCACCACACAGCTCCACCGATGCACCCACCACACAGCTCCACCGATGCACCCACCACACAGCTCCACCGACACAGCTCCACCGATGCAGCCACCACACAGCTCCACAGATGCACCCACCACACAGCTCCACAGATGCAACCACCACACAGCTCCACTGATGCACCCACCACACAGCTCCACTGATGCACCCACCACACAGCTCCACTGATGCACCCACCACACAGCTCCACTGATGCACCCACCACACAGCTCCACCGATGCACCCACCACACAGCTCCACCAATGCACCCACCACACAGCTCCACCGACACAGCTCCACCGATGCACCCACCACACAGCTCCACTGAGGCACCCACCACACAGCTCCACCGAGGCACCCACCACACAGCTCTACCATGCCCCACCACACAGCTCCACCGATGCACCCACCACACAGCTCCACCGATGCACCCACCACACAGCTCTACCGATGCAGCCACCACACAGCTCCACCGACACAGCTCCACCGACACAGCTCCACCGATGCACCCACCACCCAGCTCCACCGATGCACCCACTACACAGCTCCACCGACACAGCTCCACCAATGCACCCACCACACAGCTGCACAGATGCACCCACCACACAGCTCCACCGATGCAGCCACCACACAGCTCCACCGGCACAGCTCCACCGATGCACCCACCACCCAGCTCCACCGATGCACACACCACACAGCTTCACCGACACAGCTCCACCGATGCACCCACCACACCGCTCCACCGATGCACCCACCACACAGCTCCACCGAGGCACCCACCATACAGCTTCACCGAGGCACCCACCACACAGCTCCACCAAGGCACCCATCACACAGCTCCACAGATGCACCCACCACACAGCTCCTCCGAGGCACCCACCACACAGCTCCACTGATGCACCCACCACACAGCTCCACCGACACAGCTCCACCGATGCACCCACCACCCAGCTCCACCGATGCACACACCACACAGCTTCACCGACACAGCTCCACCGATGCACCCACCACACCGCTCTACCGATGCACCCACCATACAGCTTCACCGAGGCACCCACCATACAGCTTCACCGAGGCACCCACCATACAGCTCCACCAAGGCACCCATCACACAGCTCCACAGATGCACCCACCACACAGCTCCTCCGAGGCACCCACCACACAGCTCCACTGATGCACCCACCACACAGCTCCACCGACACAGCTCCACCGATGCACCCACCACACAGCTCCACCGAGGCACCCACCACACAGCTCCACCGAGGCACCCACCACACAGCTCCACCGAGGCACCCACCACACAGCTCCACCGAGGCACCCACCACACAGCTCCACCGAGGCACCCACCACACAGCTCCACCGAGGCACCCACCACACAGCTCCACCGAGGCACCCACCACACAGCTCTATCATGCCCCCACCACACAGCTCTACCATGCCCCCACCACACAGCTCTACCATGCCCCCACCACACAGCTCCACCGATGCACCCACCACCCAGCTCCACCGATGCACCCACCACCCAGCTCCACCGATGCACCCACCACACAGCTCCACCGATGCAGCCACCACACAGCTCCACCGATGCAGCCACCACACAGCTCCACCGATGCAGCCACCACACAGCTCCACCGATGCACCCACCACACAGCTCCACCGACACAGCTCCACCGATGCACCCAGCTCCACCGATGCACCCACCACACAGCTCCACCGATGCACCCACCACACAGCTCCACCGATGCAGTCACCACACAGCTCCACCGATGCAGCCACCACACAGCTCTACCATGCCCCCACCACACAGCTCCACCGACACAGCTCCACCGATGCACCCACCACCCAGCTCCACCGATGCACCCACCACCCAGCTCCACCGATGCACCCACCACACAGCTCCACCGATGCAGCCACCACACAGCTCCACCGATGCAGCCACCACACAGCTCCACCGATGCACCCACCACACAGCTCCACCAATGCACCCACCACACAGCTCCACCGACACAGCTCCACCGATGCACCCACCGCCCAGCTCCACCGATGCAGCCACCACACAGCCCCACCGACACAGCTCCACCGATGCACCCACCACCCAGCTCCACCGATGCACACACCACACAGCTCCACTGACACAGCTCCACTGATGCACCCACCACACAGCTCCACCAATGCACCCACCACACAGCTCCACCGACACAGCTCCACCCATGCACCCACCGCCCAGCTCCACCGATGCAGCCACCACACAGCCCCACCGACACAGCTCCACCGATGCACCCACCACCCAGCTCCACCGATGCACCCACCACACAGCTCCACCGATGCAGCCACCACACAGCTCCACCGATGCAGCCACCTCACAGCTCCACCGATGCACCCACCACACAGCTCCACCGACACAGCTCCACCGATGCACCCACCACCCAGCTCCACCGATGCACCCACCACCCAGCTCCACCGATGCACCCACCACACAGCTCCACCGATGCACCCACCACACAGCTCCACCGATGCAGCCACCACACAGCTCCACCGATGCAGCCACCACACAGCTCCACCGATGCAGCCACCACACAGCTCTACCATGCCCCCACCACACAGCTCCACCGATGCACCCACCACAGAGCTCCACCGACACAGCTCCACCGATGCACCCACCATCCAGCTCCACCGATGCACCCACCACACAGCTCCACCGATGCAGCCACCACACAGCTCCACCGATGCAGCCACCACACAGCTTCACTGAGGTACCCACCATACAGCTCCACCAAGGCACCCACCACACAGCTCCTCCGAGGCACCCACCACACAGCTCCACAGATGCACCCACCACACAGCTCCACAGATGCAACCACAACACAGCTCCACAGATGCAGCCACCACACAGCTCCACTGATGCACCCACCACACAGCTCCACCGAGGCACCCACCACACAGCTCTACCATGCCCCACCACACAGCTCCACCGATGCACCCACCACACAGCTCCACCGATGCACCCACCACACAGCTCCACCGATGCACCCACCACACAGCTTCACCGATGCACCCACCACACAGCTCCACCGAGGCACCCACCACACAGCTCTACCATGCCCCACCACACAGCTCCACCGATGCACCCACCACACAGCTCCACTGATGCACCCACCACACAGCTTAACCAACACAGCTCCACTGAGGCACCCACCACACAGCTCCACTGAGGCACCCACCACACAGCTCCACTGAGGCACCCACCACACAGCTCCACTGATGCACCCACCACACAGCTCCACTGATGCACCCACCACACAGCTCCACCGATGCACCCACCACACAGCTCCACCGATGCACCCACCACACAGCTCCACCGACACAGCTCCACCGATGCAGCCACCACACAGCTCCACCGATGCAGCCACCACACAGCTCCACCGATGCAGCCACCACACAGCTCCACCGATGCAGCCACCACACAGCTCCACCGACACAGCTCCAGCGACACAGCTCCACCGATGCACCCACCACCCAGCTCCACCGATGCACCCACTACACAGCTCCACCGACACAGCTCCACCAATGCACCTACCACACAGCTCCACAGATGCACCCACCACACAGCTCCACAGATGCAGCCACCACACAGCTCCACCGACACAGCTCCACCGATGCACCCACCACCCAGCTCCACCGATGCACACACCACACAGCTTCACCGACACAGCTCCACCGATGCACCCACCACACCGCTCCACCGATGCACCCACCACACAGCTCCACCGAGGCACCCACCATACAGCTTCACCGAGGCACCCACCATACAGCTCCACCAAGGCACCCATCACACAGCTCCACAGATGCACCCACCACACAGCTCCTCCGAGGCACCCACCATACAGCTCCACCAAGGCACCCATCACACAGCTCCACAGATGCACCCACCACACAGCTCCTCCGAGGCACCCACCACACAGCTCCACTGATGCACCCACCACACAGCTCCACCGACACAGCTCCACCGATGCACCCACCACCCAGCTCCACCGATGCACACACCACACAGCTTCACCGACACAGCTCCACCGATGCACCCACCACACCGCTCTACCGATGCACCCACCACACAGCTTCACCGAGGCACCCACCATACAGCTTCACCGAGGCACCCACCATACAGCTCCACCAAGGCACCCATCACACAGCTCCACAGATGCACCCACCACACAGCTCCTCCGAGGCACCCACCACACAGCTCCACTGATGCACCCACCACACAGCTCCACCGACACAGCTCCATCGATGCACCCACCACACAGCTCCACCGATGCACCCTCCACACAGCTCCACCGAGGCACCCACCACACAGCTCCACCGAGGCACCCACCACACAGCTCCACCGAGGCACCCACCACACAGCTCCACCGAGGCACCCACCACACAGCTCCACCGAGGCACCCACCACACAGCTCCACTGAGGCACCCACCACACAGCTCCACTGAGGCACCCACCACACAGCTCCACTGAGGCACCCACCACACAGCTCCACTGAGGCACCCACCACACAGCTCCACTGAGGCACCCACCACACAGCTCCACTGAGGCACCCACCACACAGCTCTACCATGCCCCCACCACACAGCTCTACCATGCCCCCACCACACAGCTCTACCATGCCCCCACCACACAGCTCCACCGATGCAGCCACCACACAGCTCCACCGATGCAGCCACCACACAGCTTCACTGAGGTACCCACCATACAGCTCCACCAAGGCACCCACCACACAGCTCCTCCGAGGCACCCACCACACAGCTCCACAGATGCACCCACCACACAGCTCCACAGATGCACCCACCACACAGCTCCACCGACACAGCTCCACCGATGCACCCACCACCCAGCTCCACCGATGCACCCACCACACAGCTCCACCGATGCAGCCACCACACAGCTCCACCGATGCACCCACCACACAGCTCCACCGATGCACCCACCACCCAGCTCCACCGATGCACCCACCACCCAGCTCCACCGATGCACCCACCACACAGCTCCACCGATGCACCCACCACACAGCTCCACCGATGCACCCACCACACAGCTCCACCGATGCACCCACCACACAGCTCCACCGATGCACCCACCACACAGCTCCACCGATGCACCCACCACACAGCTCCACCGATGCAGCCACCACACAGCTCCACCGATGCAGCCACCACACAGCTCTACCATGCCCCCACCACACAGCTCCACCGACACAGCTCTACCGATGCACCCACCACCCAGCTCCACCGATGCAGCCACCACACAGCTCCACCGATGCAGCCACCACACAGCTCCACCGATGCAGCCACCACACAGCTCCACCGATGCAGCCACCACACAGCTCCACCGATGCACCCACCACACAGCTCCACCAATGCACCCACCACACAGCTCCACCGACACAGCTCCACCGATGCACCCACCGCCCAGCTCCACCGATGCAGCCACCACACAGCCCCACCGACACAGCTCCACCGATGCACCCAGCTCCACCGATGCACCCACCACACAGCTCCACCGACACAGCTCCACCGATGCACCCACCACACAGCTCCACCGATGCACCCACCACACAGCTCCACCGATGCAGCCACCACACAGCTCCACCGACAAAGCTCCTCCGAGGCACCCACCACACAGCTCCACCGATGCACCCACCACACAGCTCCACCGATGCACCCACCACACAGCTCCACCGATGCACCCACCACACAGCTCCACCGATGCACCCACCACACAGCTCCACCGATGCAGCCACCACACAGCTCCACCGACACAGCTCCACCGATGCACCCACCACCCAGCTCCACCGATGCACACACCACACAGCTCCACTGACACAGCTCCACCGATGCACCCACCACACAGCTTCACTGAGGTACCCACCATACAGCTCCACCAAGGCACCCACCACACAGCTCCTCCGAGGCACCCACCACACAGCTCCTCCGAGGCACCCACCACACAGCTCCACAGATGCACCCACCACACAGCTCCACAGATGCACCCACCACACAGCTCCACAGATGCACCCACCACACAGCTCCACCAATGCACCCACCACACAGCTCCACCAATGCACCCACTAAGCTCCACCGTTGCACACACCACTCAGCGCAACCACAGCATCACTCAGCGCAACCACAGCATCACTCAGCACCACCACAGCATCACTCAGCGCAACCACAGCATCACTCAGTGCAACCACAGCATCACTGGTTCAAATATGTTCTTTCAATGTTTCAAACTGTTTTCAAGCTTTCACGCTTTATTACAAATCACAAAAAGATGTTAATATTTCACTTCTGTTCTTGGATTTTCGTCGCAATAAAAAACACTGAACATAATCTTCACAAAAGTTATTTACAAAAGTTTAAGCTATTGCCATTACAAATTAAATAAATTATTTAAGTATTATTTAAAAGCCATTGTTATTTGTAATATCAATACATCTAAGTCACGTAAATACAAAACATGTTGCATTACAAATGCTATAGGTGTCACATTTGCGAAAGTTATAACTATTGGCATTGTAAATGACAAAGCTATTATTTAGCTATTTTAAAAAATAACACAAATAAAAAAAATTCATTTGTAAGACCAATAGCTCAAACTTTCCTAATGCGAGCCCTATTGCATTTCCAATGCTTGTTTGTTTAACTTAAGGCTCCAGAGTGATCTACGGGCAAACACTGGTTTCACGAAACAACATGGTTGTAAATCAAAAAAGCAATCATGACCAAAATGGGAAAAATAATGTTGATTGGCATTAGGAGTTTGTAACAAATAACTTTTATCTAAGATTGCATTAACAAACCAGACCTTAATGACGACATCTCTTTTAACCGTCAAAATTACAAGTCCACAGTGGTGGATGGCACGGAACTTGGGTGACAGGGGGGTTAAGAGCGGTCTAAAAATTATAAATTCACCTACCTCCTGCTGCATCTCTCCCATGTGGTCTCTCCTCTCGTCGGGCTGAACAGGAAGCAGCCGGGGTCCCCTGAGCAATCACAATGCTGTAATACAGCGTTGTGATTGGTAAGCACCCAGGCTCCCCTGAGCCAATCACAATGCTGCAATGCAGAGTTGTAATTAAATCCAGTACTTGTAATTGGTCTGAGCGCTCAGCCAGGGAATGTGAGCCTGGGACTGTTCTCCACCCGGGCTGTAATGCAACCTGGGTGGAGAACATGCTACGTTTGCATGACGCTTTGGCCGGCCTCAGGGGGCCGGTCAAAGAGTCTTGCGCACTTCAGTGTGCCCGCCACTCTCCCCCCTGCACTGCACAGTGACACGACACTTCTAAGCCTCCGGAGAGCACCTGCACCCAACTCATCACGAGTGGCCGAAGCCCAAAAGAGCATTGCTTTCAGCCTCATCAGTAGAATTTGACGTGGTTCCTGGCATCTGTCCAGGTCCTGTACCCAATATTCCATGGGTGTAGAACCTCATCAAACAGGGCATGTGCAGTGGGTTTGGCCGCAGGATATTGCCTCCAGACAGGGTATGCACTCATCTCTTTGGAGGGGACCAAGACCCACAGCACAGCCTTTGGCTGTGCGCAATAACCCCCATTGTGCATAGGGTTCGTCATGGGCACTGCCCTTTTTCCAACCTATGCACCCAACTCTCTATGGGCTGCCAATGTCTGCAGCCCAGGGTCATCTGCCATGCACACAGGGGTTGTTCACACAACTATTTATCCTGGCCCGGCACCAGAACCCCCATGGTGGCCAAACACCTGCAGCACAAAGCCTTGCCCACAATTCAGTACAAGCAGCTAACCCCTGCTGCTCACAAGTTTGGGCGGTGTGCAGTGGGGTTGGCTGCAGAACCTTGCCTACTGCCATTTGTTTCTCCTAACTCTTCATAGGCGGCCAACACAAGCAGCACCCAGCCTTCAGCCCCGCGAGGTGGGGTTTGTTACAGAGCAATGCTCCGCAGGTGGCCAGTCCTTGCTGTATGCAGCTTTCAAGTATTTGCAGCAGAGCTGACTACAGAGCCTTTCTTCTGGCCTGCCCTGCACTCAACTCTCCATAGGCAGTGAAGTCCCTCTGTGTGCAGCCTCTGTCTTTGTGCAGAGGACCCATCTCTATGTGAGCAGCAAACCCCCGATGTGCACACTCTTCAGCTGTGTTCAGAGGGCTTAGTCATAGGATCTGGCTGATGGCTCTGCACCCTACCTTCCATAGGAAAGCTCTGATGCAAAGACCCTTCAGCCATCAGGGAAAATATTGGATCTGTATTCCCAGCACAAGGTTCACAAATCCTGCATAAAATCTTAATTATTACGCAACCACGACGCAAAATGCAGATGTCAATTTATACATTTATTTTTTAAAACCCTGCCACAGTAAACCTGTTCAGCGTATTTGGTTGCAAAGTCTGCATTTTAAAATATCGTATGGGGTTAAGGCACCTGCTGCAGAGATCTTTGTGTGCAAACTACATCTCAAGGGGTAATATTAATGGTAAGATAACTCTGGAGGTTAACGTATTTGCTAGAGAGATTTGTGCTTTGTCTTGTCCTGTTTTGAATGAAAGTAGTACAGAGTTAATGCATCACCTGCAAAGCACATTATATAACACAGTGATGACAGATTTTATGTAAATGGGTAAGTGGGTTACTGCTTATAGCACCGATCCTTTTGTTACTTGCAGTTCATGAATTGTAATCCTTCTAATATAGGACAGTGAGTTATTGACATGTGACTCCTACACTTTGTAAACCTCATAGGCTTCTGTAACACATCCTACACATTGATTTACACACATATGATTTATTGTCAACGTATAACGAGTTCGCACAATGTAAAGTAATCTGACACCCTGCATTGGGATGAGTAGCGCTATAGCCCTATAAAAGAAATAAAACAAAATGGAGCCATTTACATTGCTATTTGTGTAAATACTAGGACAGATCAACACATTTGACATTCTTACAGTGCATGCATATCTCATATATAAGTGCTGAACAAAGTCAAAAGCATGCCTCTCTTAAGTACCTGTGAAGTGGTAAACTGTGTGTGTTTGTTTCCCCTCTATTGTGTTTTGGTGTCAGGCTCCCACCCAGGATACTCCAACAAAAAGAGGTCCCTTAACTTCGCCTTTGTTATGGGTCCAGCTGGAATCTGAAAGGTCCCCACCCCACTCCTCCAAACAAAAGCAAACAACAGACAGGCACTGCTGAATGTGTTCCAGGGTCTGAAAATTACACTGGAACAAGTTAAGCATATTTTTGTGGGGCTGAGCCTCTTGGCAAATTAGATGGTACCCACCCAGTGAAAAGAGTGAGTAGACGCAGTGTACCCACGTGTACCTTTGCCCTGATCTTACGCCTTGATAGTCAAAGTTTGACACACGGTCAATGGTGTTATTACCCACAAACAGGTTTCTCTAGTAATTATTAGGTTTCGCATGGCAAAATATCATAAACTTAGTCTCAGTGTTGTTCAGCTCCAGCCCCCGCTCAACACAGAAGGAATTAAAATTATTTTAACAGTTTTTGTAACCCCTGTGGTGATTTTGAAAGCAAGAGGGTGTCGTCTGCAAAAGCATAGGCAGGCACCCTCCTGCTGCCAACCTTTGGGGCATCGCAGTCATCCGTATTCAAATAATCCACCACCTCATTGATATACAAGGAAAAGAAGGTGGGGGTGAGAACACACCACTGCCTGACTCCACATTGGATCGTAATGGGCTCTGTTAAATGTCCATTTTCTTCCCATCTAACTTGGGCGTAGTTTTCTGAGTTTTTTACACCAAAATATCTAAAAGGTTTGTGGGGATGCCAATTGCTTTTAAAACTTCCCAAAGCTTACCTTGGCGACCAATTCAAAGGCAGCACATAAATCAACGAAGGCAACATAAAATTTAGACACATTGGGGCCGATTCACAGAACTAACTTAAGACAAAATCCTAAACTTACTACTTTTGGTATTCACAGAAGTTAGGATTTTGTCTTAACTTTGTCTTAAGACAGACTTAAGTTAGGATTTTGTCTTAAGTCTATCTTAAGTCTGTCTTAAATCTGTCTTAAGACAAACTTAAGACAAAATCCTAAATTTGTGAATACCAAAAGTAGTAAGTTTAGGATTTTGTCTTAAGTTAGTTCTGTGAATCGGGCCCGATGATTACTGCCGTCTTCCAAAAAATACAGGTAAACTGAAAGACCCGGTCAACAGTACTAACATGGGCTCTAAAACCCACCTGGAAATCGGACAACAATCCTGTAGGTGAGCGAGCACCTGTTTGCCAAAAATCTTTTGAAGAGAGTCAATCCAGCTGATGGGCTGGTAAATTCCGGAGTTTCTCCAATCCCCCTTTCTCAAAATTGGAATGATCTTTGCTATTTTCAACGAAGGAGGAATCTCCATGCCAGAAAGGATTGTGTTGGATAAAAGATTCATATAGGGACCCTACACTTCTGGATTTGCCTTATAAAGGTTATTAGGGAGCCTGTCAGACCCAGGAGCTCTAGCTCTAGACATAAGACAAGAATTTATAGCTGCTACTTTCACTTAGTCCAAATTCTGGTTTACTTGAGTTGTTTGAATCAAGCACTGCCAGTGAGACTTCACCACCCTGCCCCAAAGTACTACTAGATGAATATAAACCACTAAAATGGGCTACCCACTCATGAAGTTGGACACAGAATTCCAGATCCCTCTTAGGTCCATTGACATATACAGAAACTAATCTCCCAAAAACTCCTTATTATCCTTGGCCACGAATGCTTCATGCAGGTTAGCCCACAAGGTGCACCCCCATTCCTTATTTACTTGAGACAATTCCCTCCTATATCATGTCCCACACCTGGCCACTTCATGCCTTCAGTTGGATTTTGCTGCTATTAAAAGCTGGGTCTTAGCTTCCCTACATGCTTTATTATACCAGGCCACCTGCTTTGGCTTTTTAACATCACCTCGCTTTCCTTTGTTTGGCGGATGCCGGCTGGCATCCATGCCCATCTCCTATATGCCCAATTCTCACCGAATGGCACATTGTGCAAAATGTTTACTGTGACAAAAAATGTGGGCTCATCTACGCTTTTCGGCTTCCTCCGAAACCTTGATCACGATCAAGGCTTTGGAGGAATCCAAAACTCGTAGATGGGTCCAAATGTTTTTGTGAGACTTGAAGAAGTAAGGAGAATAATTGTGAATTTGTAGTTTGTTAGATTGCAGTAAACATACCTGGAAGAAAAAACGTATTGTTTGTGCCTTTCAAAATGCATAAAACATTTCAATGCACAACTAGTGACCCAGTGAAACCAAAAAGGAAAAATTGACTAGAGTATACTACGCGTTTTGACTGAATTCTGTGTCTTTCCTCTTGTCTTTAAGGTTCATGAATCATCGTGCACCATCTCATCAGAGGTATCAGCCCACTGAATATGAGCATGCTGCCAACTGCGCCACCCATGCCGTAAGCGCTCCTCCAATTATTGCCTTCATTAAGAAAATCAGTAAATATGTTGAATGTATTGAGGTATTTGCACAATACAGTACTTCAACTAGAAATTATGTGCTTGGCAAAAGTGGGATCCAGAGCCTCAGTGCTTACAACAACTGGTTCCATAAATTGCAAATGAGAATGGTGAATGATAACTGTGAAAATTCAGGAAGGGCAAAGAATTATCTCATTTATTGACAGATTTACATATTTATTACCAGCCGGCAGATTCGTTTCTAATACATAATCTCAGTCACTCAGCTAGAAGTGTTTACAGCCTTTTCTTTATTGAAGTAATATCCAGTTCCATTCTAAGTTGCTAAAAACATTATTGATCTCCAAACAAAGTGCTAGGTAAAGAGAGACAAAGGTTCCAGTAGTGCTATGATCATAAGCATGCTGTGGGTTCAGAAGTGTTGTCTGGTGATGAAAAATCTACCTCATTTTTGGGGTGATCTGAAACGTATTGAACAAATTAGTGGTCTGTGAGCAGTGGCGGCCGGTATGGGGTGGCTGTGCACAGGGAAGGTTTAAAAAAAATGTAAATTCACCTATCTGATCACAGCGTCTCTCCGCCGTCTCCCACACTTTCACCCGCCGCTCCGGCCAGAAAAAGCAAGCACTCAGGCTCTCCAGTACCAGTCACAATGCTACAATGCAGTGTTGTGATTAGTCTGAGCATCGCGGTTTGGAGCTCAGACGGGGAATAGGAGCCTGGGCATGTTCTCCACCCAAATTAGCAATGCTCTCGCACACACAATTGAAGTGTAACTACAAAATATTTCAAATATAGTGCGACAATGTCTTGGTAAAAATAAACAGATGCAGATCTTTGTGTCTTTTCTTTTTAGATAGGTTGTTTAATCAGTTCACAATCATAGCGATGGTCCACAATCAGCCGACACGTGTTTCGTCGTGTTTAAATTGAGTCAACACGACTCTTCAGGGCTCGTGGTACGACCCACAAGTCAGTAGGTCGAAAATAATAGACACTTGTACTTCGGGTAGAAAGTTCCGTGTTTAGATGTAGATGACATCTAAAACGGGAATCTTATATCCTAGTCTTTCGAAACACTGCGACCGGGAACACACAAGAGGAGGGATACCATATCTTTGTTCGAAATCCCCAGAATGATCGAAACCTAACTACTGCACTTAACTAAAAGTTGGATCCCCTCCCGGTACAGCTTGGTACACACACTTATCAAGCATACTCGTGTGATCATCCGCTATACCTGGCATTTTGAGAATAAACACACAGATGAACCTCTCCTTTGCTCTAGATTCAGAGCTAGAATATAAGATTCCCGTTTTAGATGTCATCTACTTCTAAACACGGAACTTTCTACCCGAAGTACAAGTGTCTATTATTTTCGACCTACTGACTTGTGGGTCGTACCACGAGCCCTGAAGAGTCGTGTTGACTCAATTTAAACACGACGAAACACGTGTCGGCTGATTGTGGACCATCGCTACGATTGTGAACTGATTAAACAACCTATCTAAAAAGAAATGACACAAAGATCTGCATCTGTTTATTTTTACCAAGACATTGTCGCACTATATTTGAAATATTTTGTAGTTACACTTTAATTGTGTTTGTGCGAGAGCATTGCTAATTTATGTTTGGGAAAGTCTTCTGATTTTCTGTGTGAACGGTTAAGGGCTTCTCCGTTCGCTCTTTGCGCACCGCTCCCTTACCAATTGTTCAGTAACCTTTTAACGTTGAATCTAGGTAGAGCGCCCTTACCTTCTGAAGTTTCTAAAAAACCCTCTACAGCTATACTTAAATGTTCTCCACCCAAGCTGTAATGCAAGTGAGTAATCTTGGGGTTATTTTTCATGACAAACTGAACATGTCAGCTCAGGTGAATAGTCTCACAGAGTTGACGAGGGGAAGACAGCCGCGCTCCTTTTATTAGACCTGAGCGCAGCATTTGACACCGTCTCCCATCCCCTGTTACTCTCTCGTTTTAGCGAGGTTGGTATTGAGGGGCTGGCTCTCGAGTGGATGCGTGCATTCCTGGCGAACAGGCAATTTCAAGTCTGCTGTCCACCTTTTAAATCTATGGTGCGTTCGCTCAAACATGGGGTGCCTCAGGGTTCTATTTTGAGCCCGACTTTGTTTAATCTTTATATGGCGCCCCTAGCCAAGTTGGTTGTTACATAGGGGGTTGAGATAGTGTCATATGCTGATGACACCCAGCTGGTAGTGACACTGTCTCAGCCCCCGGAAGAGGCTTCAGCCAACTTTACAGCCTGTCTGAGCGGACTAGCGGGTTGGATGAACACTAATTGTTTACGCCTCAACGCTAATAAAACTGAACTTTTGGTGTTGGGGAAATCCCTATCCATTTGGTCGTCGGCTTGGTGCCCCAAAGAACTTGGCACTGTTCCCATACCATTGGAACAGGTTAAGAATTTGGGGGTCAAACTGGACGAGACTCTATCCTTTTAACACCACACTAGAGGAATAGCAGGGAAATGCTATGGGATCCTTAAGACCATACACAAGACCCTGGACTCGCTTCCTGCAGTTAGCAGAAAAACGCTTATTCATACCCTGGTGACACCCCATCTCAACTATGGTAACGCTTTGTATCTAGGTCTGAGTAGGAAGGGTCTTCATAGGCTCCAGTGCGTTCAAAACGCAGCAGCCAGATTGGCTCTTAACCTCCCTAGAAGATCTTCAGGGAAACAAGCCTTAACGCACCTCCACTGGCTCCCCATGCGAGAGCGTATTATATTCAAAAGCATGTGTATAACCATCGCATTGCCTATGATAGTGGTCCTGTATATCTTCAAAAATTGCTTACCAAGTACCACCCTAACCGCTATCTACGATCTCAAGGCCGTATGCTCTTTCAGGTGCCCAGAATCCAGCGAGCACAGATGGTTGGTAGGTCCTTTAGATACTTGGCCAGCAAACAGTGGAATGACCTCCCCATTGAGCTCCGGATGGAACCATCTGAGAGAAATTTTAGACGCAAACTGAAAACTCACCTCTTTCATAAACTCTGAGGTTCTGCGCCCTTTCCTTCAGCGGCCTTTCCCGGGGCTTTGTGTTGCCAATTAGTTTTTAGCGCGGGGACACACTGTTGTCTAGTGTAACCAGGCGCTATATAAATGGTATTATTATTATTATTATTATCAGCTAGTTTTTTTTCTTACTCAAGATCCTGCGTAAAATCTTCCCTTTCATTCCCATGGCACTTCAGAAAACAGTTATGGCCGCCCTTTTTATGTCACGACTGGATTATTGCAATGCAATGTTTTTAGGCATCGACAAGCATCAGCATAGCAAACTTCAATCACTGCAGAATGCTGCCGTTAGAGTAATTCTAAAGCTTCCGAAGGGTCATCCCACTACTCAAGGCAGATGGGCAAATCACTGGCTCCCCGAGAATTGAGTTTAAGGCTCTCTGCTTGGTGCACAAAGCACGGTATGGTGGTGGCTCAGAGGATTGTCAGAATAGGTTCAGGCTCCACATCATCACGCAAGACCTTCGGTCGTTACTCCGAGCTATAGACGTGCTAGATGGGGTGGCCATCTATTTTCTAGCTGCGCGGCCCAAATGTGGAACAAGCTGCCGGTGGCCCTTAGACTTCAGCCGAAGCTTTCATCGTTCAGGAAAATCTTAAAATCCAGCTGTTTAATGCCGGGTAGTTGTCAGTCTTCTCTTTGCTCTGCTCCACTTATGCACCTCAGCGCCAAGACGCCTCGGCATTCGAGCGCTTTATAAGCATTCTTATTACATTACATTAGAACATGCAAAGTGCGCATGACGGTTTGGAGTGGCCAAGTTGGCCGGCCAAACCAACATGCAGTGCAGCAAACACTCCTCTATCACCACAGGAGCACGGCCCACACCTCCCGAACCTGGTGGATACTACAAATAAAATGATAATAACATCTTATTATCATTTTATTTTGTCTTTTACACTGCTCTACGAGGAGTCGGGCAAGGCTCCTCTGCCTTAGCGGAGGAGCCGCCACGGTCTATGAGTCACAGAGTGAGCAAACAAGGCGATCTCCCTGCAGCAGAAATGGAGACAGGGTCCCCTGGGGAAGACAAGATGCAATATAGTCCTTATCACAATTTGCAGTTTTAATCATGACTAAATTCTCCCCAAGAACACAAGAAGGTGCATAGCTGATCTCATGAGGAAGCTGGTCGATGGCCTTCATAAGCAACAACAATGTAAATGGTTTCAGCTCAGCAGGCTGTTTTCAAAATATTTACATTTCAGGTGCTAAGGCTTGTCTCACTTTGCCTCGAAGATGTGCCCACCCAGTAAGAAGAGTTAGCACAAGCAGACAAAATGGCTGTTAGAAGTAACTACAGTGATGCCTTAACCACATCAATGCTCATTACAGCCATCGTCAATGCTGACTTTTTTAAAATCCCATTGTTCATGACGAGCTGAGCTCGTCATGAGTGTATGGAGGTGTACATCATGACGAGCTCAGCTCGTCATGAGCGTCCAAGGAGATTTTTATTTCACATCAGTTCAAAAAGTTTGCACTGTTGCCACAAAATAACTACTATTCTTGGGCCCGATTCACATAATGAACTTAAGACTCAATCCTAAACTTACTACTATTTTGGTATTCACAGAATGAATTTACTACTTTTGGTATTCATAGAAGTTAGGATTTTGTCTTAAGTCTGTCTTAAGAATGTCTTAAGTCTGTCTTAAGTCTGTCTTAAGTTTGTCTTAAGATAAACTTAAGACAAAATCCTAACTTCTGTAAATGCCAAAAGTAGTAAGTGCATTCTGTGAATACCAAAATAGTAGTGAGTTTAGGATTGAGTCTTAAGTTCATTCTGTGAATCGGGCCCAATGTTTCCAACTTCACCACTGGAGGATTCTATGCCACAGTAAGGAGGTCAACTAATGAAGTCAACAATACGGCACATATATTGCTTCCACAATATTGACTTCCACTATATTGTAAAGGTAAATATGTATGAGGAAGTACAGAATTACTGTTCTGAGAAACACATCTTCTTACCTTTAACTTACACTGGCATTCAATATTATGGACGTGGTTTTGTTGCAGGTCAATATTTTGAATGAGATATTGTGAACCTATTATAGGGTTCTTCTGTCCTGCAGCTCATGTAACACACCCTCGTCCAAGTGATGAGTTACGAGTAAATCAGTAAAGTTAATGGCTGCCAGAGTACATCAGCAAGAGTGGAGAGTCCAGTTGGTTAAAGACGACTGACGGGGGACCGCACAAGATCAGGAAGTTGGGAGGACAAAGTGAAACACGCTTTACAACCACCAGAAGGCACATAATGTGCATCATTTCAATCCCAGCTTGCAAAAAGTGAGCACCATATTCGGAAAATAGTGGAATGGACAGAGCAGCAAATAAAGAATGCTTGCCAGTCCCAGGATTCTTCACAGGTTCTTCTGGGTCATGCAACACCAGGGATAACCATTCTCCTCCAATCATGGCAATCAGATGGCTAGCACTGAGGCCACCAAAGCAGCAAAGGTGATTGCCATAGGACAGGACAAAGGAAACCAGAGGATCTGTTAATGGTGGATTATCCTGCAATGACTTAGGAGGTAGAAGGCTAAGACTGAGAAAGCTTACTTTTAAGTATCTTGATGATTGTTTGTGTGTCTATGTTTATCACACATCTTAGTTTAAAATTGACCTCTTTAAATGTATGCACAAACTTAATATACAAACTTTACTCAGCATAGAAGGATAGTGTCCTTGTGGTTCCAGAAAAAAAATCAATTATTGTGAGAAATTGAAGCCAAGTCTTCCATTTAATTCCCTTGGATCAAATAATGTTATGGAGGGATTTGAAGATTTGGTACAAAACGGTAGAAAGAAATTATTATTTCAAACATGATCTTACATTTTAGTGATCTCACAAGAGGTTTCTATTAACCTTTTTCAAAAAGCCAGCGGTGAAAGGTAAATTAATCTTTCTTTTTGGATACTTTGTATTATGAGTATGACTTATTTAAACCATTGGAGAATACCCACTAATATGTCTTATAAGAGATAGATGTAATCTTTTAACTGGCAGGTTTATGGAAGGCACGTTACACAAAGCAGAATACCATTTTTGAATTTCATCTAACACAACAAGATTGTTGACATAGTCTTCCCATTTGCCCCATGGCTATTGATTTTTCTCAAGTAAAAACATCTTTGAGTTGGGTAAGGCAGGATGCTGTTGCCACCAAGAGTTTCACAGGCTGGATTAGTCGAATGTGTGGCCCTGCTGATGCCTTCAGTTAAACTGAGAGCTCTAACTGTCTATAACATCTGTCACGACTACTCAGGCAAATTCCGGTCAGCCGTACTTAATTTGAGGCAGTAGTTGCCGGTGGGGCCCACTGCCAGTCATTGTTTGGGGATCAACACCTATTTTTCCTCATCAGGAATTTACTGAGATCAAGAAAGGAAAAACACACACAGGGGAAAGAGACAGACTGAAAATATCTTACAAAGGGAGAAAGCAGGAAATAGGTAGATAAAGGGACACCACGAATACGATTGCGGTTGCGGAGAAGACAGAACTGATACGAGGGCTCAACTTATCAGGGTTGTCCCGTACATTGTCCAGGTGATATTTATCCACCAAGGACCGTTACCATTGCCGACTTTTAAGCTCATAATTGTACTTGTCTTCGCCTTCCACAGATAAGGATTGGGACCATTTAGTTAGGCCAGTTCAGGGTAGAGTGTAGCCCTGTGGTCGTCGGAGTGCACCTTATGGCCGAATGCCAGTACTGGCATTGATTCACACATCTTAGAATTCTGATGTTGTACATCACGGTATTCCTGGTCCCAGTCTTATTTGACGTGCTGCAGTGGGATGTATGACGTTACAACGCATACCATTACAACGCATAGCGCTTAGAGGTGCTGGATAGTGGTAAGTATAATTTACTATTCCAACTCCAGTCCCCGTGGACACTAGGGAAGGTGTTGGATAGTAAATTAAACTTATTCCCTATCCTAGAGCGCCCCCCAGCGCAATGCGTTGTAATGGTATGCGTTGTAAAAGTTGCGTTGTAATGGTAGGTAGTTGTAAAAGTTGCGTTGTAACAGGTGTATACCGCTGCAGTGATGTTTTGTCTATACACTAGAACTCGTCTACATTTCCAATATTTGCCTTGAAAAAGTCTGTTTAACAGACAAAACACGTGTCGGCTAATCGTGTGCTGGGAGTTTTAATTTTTGGACTTTAATAAAGGATACAAGGAAACTCCACATGATGATTTGATTGGATTATTTTGAACTGATTGGTGTTTCGTCATCATCCTCATTGTGCAGAGAGCCAATATTACATTATGGGATTACTCTAATCTATGACCAATACAGCTCTTGGTTTAATAAACTAATGAAGTGAAATGGCTGTGCTGTAATAGCGTCTCTTTTTGCGTTTTGTTATATGCATGTTATTTGTATATTGTGCAGGTAGCACCTCTAGGTAGTAGGTGTTTGAAGCTGACCTAGCACCCGGTTGCCAATATAGCAACATATATACGTGTCACGCATATTACTGCCACCTTTCTTACAGTATCAATTTTGGATGTGCGGTTATTCCCTTTTAGGGAACACCACTACCTTCTATTTTCTTGAAAGGGACAGGGTCTGTTCGGTAGTGGTTTGAAGAGGCATGAAGCAGATTCAAGACCACGCAGCCTCGGAATTCAGCGCACCAACATCTAATAATGCCGGCCACTGGCGTCTGACGAGAGCTTTGGGCACCAGCACTCATTCTTTCACAAATTAAGCGCTGAATTGCTGCAAGATCCATACACGTGCCAGTAGCATTCGAAGCCACACACCTTGTGGATTGATTGGACCCCTCTTAGTATCCTGTACTCTGCATCGAGGTTCGCGGTCATGACTGCCCACTCTAACTAGGACCTTTGTTCCAACATAAGGTCACTGAATGCACTCACATATAGACATGTTCAACTCCTTGGCATCAGCTCCCATTGTTAATCTGTGTCAGCCAGGCAACTCCTGACTGTGTTGCCTAGTTGTAGAGAGGGTCCTCATATGAACAATCCGGCACTGCTTGATGAAGTTAAAATATGCAGCTTTATTCATGAACAAGGAGTCCAGTCTCCAAACATCCAACCTCTGCTTCACAGCCTCTTCCAATCAGACAGAACTTAGAGCCGGGGAATGCTGGTTCCACACATAGAACCTAGCTGGAGGCCACACTAGTGAATCCAGAGGCCATTGCCTCTTTCTAATTTATTACACCACTGGCTGTTTGGGGAGTAGGTTCATGGTTGCCACCCTCTGAATCTAAAGCGGGCAGGTGCGTGAGCGGTCAATCTCATCATGGAGTTTGGACAGAGCTGTAGCGGCTGCCTCCGGATGGTCGTGGGTTAGTGCGGGGGGATGGGGAAGGAATACAGGGGCATACTACCAAGGGCCTTATCGCCGCTTTAGCGGGAATTTTTCCCGCTGAAGCGGCGATAATTTTATCGCCCTATTACCTAGCTGTCGCTAACACTAGTTAGCGACAGCTAGTAGGAGATAGCGTTCATCTTGTGGCCCACTTTGCATGTCAGCGATATTTATCGCTAATGACATGCAAAGTGGGCGTGCCAAGATGTTAGCGACTGGAAACAGTCGCTAACATCGCTATCTCCTATTACCTACTTTTGGAAATATTCGCGCTAAGCGCGAATATCTCCAAAAGCTAACGCCTGCCCAGAGCAGTTCTTAGCCATGTTATCCAATGGTAGGTGGATAACATGGCTAAGAGCATTCGCTCGGTAATGCATGAATATCGCTGACTTTTCAGCGATATTCATGCATTTCGGCCGATTTTTATCGCATTTGAGATAAACCTTGATAATAGCAAGGTTTATCTGCGATAAAAATCGGCGGAGCAGAGACAGCTATTTCATGTTTTATTGAAACGGGGCACCTTGCCACCTGTCTATTTCACTGGGGGTACAGTAAGTTGTGCGTTAGTGGGCGCGGTAATGAAGCTAGCATCACTGGTGCTGTGTGCACTGAAGTGCAGTCCTATGTGTCAGCCATGACAGTTTGGGGCCCCTTTTTGTGTGGTGAGATGGTTCCTCGAGGTCACCCCTACTGGCTGTGACAGTCTCTCAGCAGGTTCCCTGATGGCTTGTCCATGGGATACGTGTGGCTGTCACGAGCTAATGTTATCGCTGTTGTGTCATTTCCAGTCGGTTCTTCTGTTTCTTTAACGTGTGCATAGTGTTTCACAGTTGGTACCATGCTGGTAAACTCCCCCCACCTTCCCCAGTTTCTCATGTTTTCCACTGTGTGAGTCAATGTATATCCTATTATGGATGAATATAAGTTTGTACTTCATTGCTGTCCATATGTGGATGACTTGAACAGCTGCTGTCCAGTTTGGTTGAACTGGTTGGTCTATCTCATAACCATAACCCATTTGATCCCCCACCCCATAATGGGGTGGGGGAACAAATGAAACAAGAGAGCATGAAAAGAAGGAAGATGGAGGCATGGAGAGAGGGATGGATGGATGGATGGAATGATGCATGAGAAAACGATGCTTGGGTAATTTGAAAGACAATGAATGGAAGGAAAGGCGGATGGAGACGCAGATCGAGGGATAAATGGAGAGAAGGATGGCTGAATGAAGACAAGGTTTGATGGATGCAGAGAAGGATAGATCTGAATAGAATCAGAATAGAGGAACAATGGCAGGAAGGAAGAAAGAGGATGGATGGGAGGATGGATACGTGGATGGATGGGTGGGTGGAAGGAATGATATGCAGAAGGACGGATTAATGGACAGAGAGAAGGAATGGATGGGTGGATGGATAGATGGGTGGATGGGTGGGTGGAAGGATTGATATGCAGAAGGACGGGTTAATGGACAGAGAGAAAGAAAGGATGGGTGGATAGATGGATGGATGTATAGATGGGTGGATGGTTGGGTGGAAGTTATGATATGCAGAAGGGCGAATTAATGAACAGATAGAAGGAACGGATGGGTGGATAGATGGATGGATGGATGGGTGGATGGATGGTGGAAAGAATGATATGCAGAAGGACAGATTAATGGACAGAGAGAATGGATGGATGGATGGATGGATGGATGGATGGATGGGGTGGATGGATGGATGGATGGATGGGGTGGGTGGGTGGGTGGGTGGAAGGAATGATATGCATAAGGAAGGATTGATGGGCAGAGAGAAGGATGAATGCATGGATGCAAAGAAGGACAGAAGAGCCATGGGTCAAGGGATGAAATAAAGATAGGTGAATGGAAGTAGAGAAGCAAGGTGGGAGGGAAAGACAGGATGGATGGATGGATGGATAGATGGATGGATGGATGATCAGATTGAAAGACTGACTCGATGTATCTCCTTAGTAGCTAATCCTTATCTTTACTGTGTGTGTCTCTTCATTATCGTGTGCAAAAACTACCGCTTTTAGCCCATTTATTTGAAAATTGTACTGGAAATTGAACAGCGTGGCCCCACCTTTTTGAAAGTGTTCTTTGGAAGAAGTGGTCACTCCGATATCTCTGAGAAAGGTCAGCCACAGTAGGCATCCTGTGACGAATTTGATCATTTCACAAGTGTCACACAGAGCTGTCTGACACGCCTGTAGCTTTTTGGCCCAATTGTATGAGAATTAAGGGGCAAAATGCACCATTTTGTCATATTGTTTTGACAATTCTCTCGGGAGAGCCACCCCCAGTTCCAGGTTCGCTTGCCTCACTTGCTTGTTCAGTGCTATTTGGGCAGTTTAGAGTGAGGGGCATTTTATTTTTGTGTCTACTTGGATGTTGCACATGTGATTTTCATGCACCATTATAGTCTTCCTTTTGGCTCTGTTGGTGACACAGACACTGTTGTTGTCTCCTGTACACCATGTTTTGTACATAGTGATCGGTTTGCTCTTCAAGTTTATTTGTAATTGTCATACTGCTGTACATATTTGATGTTCTGTGTAAGGTCTTGTTCTGTAGTACAGTCTGTATTCCAAATATATTAGCTAGAAGCTCACATGTTTTCAGTGCTTAATTTGTAAAAAAAATAAGTGTCAACACTCTCGTCAAGAGGCCATCACAGCTTGCACCACCCATTGCCCTTGCTAGCGCTGCCAGTAATAGCACCAGCAAAACTACTAACCATTACACTGCCACAGGTGTGACATTTCAGACTGTTCAAGGCCTCCAAAGCTATAAGAATGGCTTGGGTAGCTGGAATTAGTTGTTTTTAATGTATATTGAATGATTAAACAACAGTTTTTTCTGCTCATCTTTATATTGCAAAAACAGCACCACCATGTGGCAACTGTCATAAGTGCCAGTGTTAACAATTAAGTGCCAGTGCCGAGCACCGGAAACCACTGGCTCAAATTAAGCACTACATGTTTTACAGGTAGTTCTGAAGTGAAACCCAAGAGCAACAAATCTCATGAAATGTGTGGCCTTCTCTTGGGGCTCCTTTCAGGGCGGGGCGCAGCCTGTGCCTGGTCCCAACGCATAGTTTTACAATAAACAAGGGGCACCCACTTAATGGCTTTGGACCATGGGTATCGAGTATTTCAAAAAACAGAGGTCCTAAGCCTAGAACAGTATCTGAAAACAATGGCATAAAGACCACAATCGGACAATATGTACACTTTTCTTATACCCAGCCGGGCAAAGAATTTATTTGAGGAATATATGACAAGAAGTCAATTTATGCGTTACATTATAACATCAAACATTTTAGTGTTTGAAGTAAGGCACAAGCCTGTGCCGTACTAAGCAATAGAGAAAAGGTTGTGAGAAAGGGTGCAGAAGAAAGAACAGTTTACATCAGGCAAAAGGAAGGTTTGAGCAAGACCTGGTACTGCTTTAGAATTCAAATTGGCAGTATTCCCTAGAGTAGAACATACATATACGAATAACAATGAAACAACTGTATGTCTACATGACAAAGTCGACGGCGTTTCGATCCCGCGCTCAAAATAATGGGATCATCATCAGGACTTAATATATGCCTGGAATATCATAAAGTAATATGCCTGTAAAGAGAAACAGGGGAAAAAACAGAGAAGCAAAAAATGTATTTTTAGAACGCTACTCTGTGTTTGAGAACATAAAAGGTCAACTTAGTCACACTCTAACTGACATGCAATTCGGAATCGCAGTGCAGTGAATAGTGTTTGGTTGTTGGTTGTGACATGAAACTTGGACATAGTGTTGCTGCTGGGATGTGCCTATTTTGTGAAAGGCAGTCATTTCTGTGATCGTGGAGAAATGACAGCCTGTGTATATAGTAGCTACCGGAGAGTCGGTTTCAATGCAGGAAGGTGCTGCTAGTGATAGGGTGCAAGAATTAAAAAAATTGGGCGTGATAAGACTTAGTGTTAACGGTATATCATGCCGGCATACCCAGAGGCTGGAAAATTGCACGTTCAATTTAATCGGCAGGGGCCACTCAATGCGTTGGCCACTCAATGCGTTGGGTGAGGAACTTCAGAAAACTAGAAAAGATATGACATTAATTAGATATGAGACCCTGGTGGGCTTGGGTGGCAAGCCTACTGTGGGTTTGGCTCTTACCAATGAATATTCAGAATCAGTTCCCGAAGGATTCTATTGTTCTGGTTGGGTTGCCCAGTTTGGGATCTCCATCTGGTGGAGACTTCGTTGGAAGTATAATCTGTTGGCATGAATTAGTGATTGATATTAACAACATGTAGGACTATATAGATACGCCAGGGGTCAGGGGCAGAGGCATTCTCACCTTTGAGGAAGATAAGTTAGCCCTTAGAAGCGGTCAGATTAATTCGATGATCCGCTGAGTTGGGTCGAGTGAGCGCCTTGCTATTTGGCGTTCTCACCGTGTTTGTTGGAAGCTCAGTCCGTAGCGGCGGTCGGGAAATTGCACGATCCACTGTTGGCAGCAAGGAATAGGTTTAGAGTATACCCACGGTCACAGCGTGTCCGGGGTGAAATTGCTGGGCTGGGGAGGGGTTCTTACCTCACAGAATGGACGGGGTGCCGATACACCAGTTCCTCGCAAGTGACGCTGCTTCCTGATGGGATAGCGTACAGCCGAGGTTTTAAAACAGTGCGGTCATGTGACAATGGTCATGTGATCGCGGGTAGAGTCGGCGGCCATCTTGGAGTGGGGAGGGTGAGGGGATGAGTAACGGTGCAGTGAATTCGTGCTTAGGGGGTGGGCGTGACATAAATCATTTCAAACAGTAAGTCACTAAAGGCACAATATGGTAATTGAGACACTGGTTAAAAACAATCGGGTTCAAGGTTGCCAGCAAAAACTTGACGATTTCTTTTTCAACTGATCTGGTTGAGTTAAGTTCAGAGCAAATTTGTCCAGTCCTCGCTTCTGTTCAGGCCAGTCCTGATAGTGTTAAATTGGATGATGGACTTGAGTTCCTCTCTGTTCATTAGTTGGGCGAGATTCCCACCTCTTTGTGGGAGTTTGATAGCTTTCAGGATGGTCCACTGGATGTCGTCAGCTGTGTGGTTCATCTCTGTGAAGTGTTCCACCATGGGAGCATTCGGCGTGTTACATCCGATTCTGCTCCGATGCTGGCTGATGCGTGTCTTAGCCTTTTGGCTGGTCTGGCCTATATACATTTTCTTGCATGGGCAGAAAATAGCGTAAATAACATTACACGTATTGCAGTTTGTGAAGGATTTCATTTCAAAATTTACGCCATTGTGACTGATACTCCTGGTTTAAATTGTGAATTCGTAAACAATGCAGTGCCCACATTTCACATGAAGTGAGGTAGTGTGGCTCACTGGTTAGAGGCGGCAGACCCGAGAGCAGAGGACGGCCCGGGACCAGGGTTCGATTCCCGGCGCGGCAGGTTTCTGGACCAGGGTCAGCGGACTCGATAATTCTCTCGCCTCGGTGCCCACTCTGATCAGCGATCACACTCGGCAACTCTGGGCTTTAGCTTGCCTCATCCTCACTAACGGCCCCACCAGACCGCCGGGGATGCCTGGTCTCACCCTGGAGATACCCACTAAGGGACCATCTCTCAGGGAAGCCAGGAAGGGTTTCGCAGCGGTCGAAGCGCCTTGGGACCCTACGGGTAAGTAGTGCGCTATATAAATGCCTATACATACCCTGCAGTGGTGGTAACCCCCAGTTGGAGTCAAGAGTGGTCCGGGGGATGGGGGTCGGTAAGGCTGCCCTCACCAGATGATCTTTCAGGTTTTTGTTTTTTCGGAATGCGAAAAGGGGTTTCTCTAAGTTAAGAATTCCAGCATTTATGGTAGGCCAGTGTTTAAGGATTGATTTTCTGATTTTGTTAGACACGGGACAAAATGTGGTCACACACGCTATTCTGTCTTTATTTTCTTTTGGCTTTGGTGTGAGTAGGACATCACGTGGACAATACCAGGCCCTTTTTGAGGCTGCCTTGACTATTCTTCTCGGGTAACCACGCATTTTAAGTTTATTTGATAAGATTGTGGCTTCCCTGAAGTAGTCCGTTTTATTCGAGCAGTTACGCCTTATTCGTAAGAACTGGGAATAGGGTAACAAATCTTTTAATGCTCTGGGGTGGCAGCTATTATAGCTGAGCAGAGTATTTCGCTCTGTTGGCTTTCTGTAAAGGCGCGTTAGTAATTTGCCTTCATGACTATAGATTGTCAGGTCCAAAAAAGCTATTTGGGATTTGTCGTGGGTCAGGGTAAAAGTTAGATCCGCACAATTATTATTCAACCAATGAAGAAACAGGTTCAGTGTATCAATGTCATGGTTCCAGACTAGAAAGATGTCGTCTATGTAACGACGCCACAAGGAAATCCCTGTAAAGAATGGGTTGCTGTTATGTAAGATGACACCAGTCTCCAATGCATCCATGAATAGAATGGCTAGGTTGGGGGCAAAAATAGCCCCCATGGAGGTCCCCTTAATTTGTTGGTAGTATGTGCCTTCAAACGAGAAAGAATTCTTTGAGAGACACAGTTCAAGCAATTGAAGGATGAACATACTTGGGACCCTGTGGGGGCGAGGCCGTGTGTCTAAGATTCTCTGGATCACTAGTAAGGCAGCTGTTTGCGGGATATTGGTGTAGAGAGATTCTACATCTAGGGTGCATAGTGTGTTAATGGTGGGATCAAAGGGATAGTGTTCTATCAGATTTATCATTGCCATGCTGTCCCTAACATAGCAAGCAGTATTGGGAACAAATTCTTTAATAAAGAAGTCCACGTATGCGCCCAATGGTTCCAAGATGGAGCCGCAAGCTGACACAATGGGTCTGCCTGGTGGTTGGTTAATGTTCTTGTGAACTTTAGGTAGGGTGTAGATGACAGGTATGCGAGGACTTTTCACATTCAGAAAGCAGTGTTCCTTTTTGCTAAGGAACCCTTCGGTCCTGGCCTTGGTGGTAAGTTCCATTATGGTGGCTTGGATCTCCTTAGTTGGGTTCCCTGGGAGACGCTGATAATGGTCAGTGTTTTCGAGTTGTCTAAGGACCTCTGTTCTGTAGGAGTCGATGTCCTGGAGGACAATCCCGCCGCCCTTATCCGCACTCTTGATTATGAGTGAAGAATTTGTTTTCAATGTGTCAATTGCCTCTTTCTCTAGTTTGGAGATATTGTATGGTATATAGATTTTCCTTTTCTCTAGTTCAGACAGATCATTTATGACCAGTTTTTCAAAGGTCACAATTTCTGAGGGAATCATGCTAGCAGTGGGTAGGAAGGTGGAGGGTGGGCGGAATGGAGTGTTCGAGCTGCTCAAAGGTGAAGGATGCAGCTGAAAGAAGGCTTTGAGGCGGATAAGCCTGAAAAATTTCAAAAGTTCTGCCTGTAGGTCCATAAAATTTGGACGAACAGTTGGTACGAATGAGAGACCCTTTTTAAGGAGCTCTAGTTCAGGGCCACGTAAATTGTGTTGGGACAAATTGAAAATAGGGATTACCTCAGCTGGAGGTTCAAGATTGTTCACATATTCTACCATTGGTAGAAATTGTTGCGGGTCTTCCGCTCACCGTGGGCGTTGAACCAGCGCTGTGGTTTCTTCACCTTCCCTCGTTGGGGGGTGTTCGGTTGGCCCCGGGATAAAAAATTGGTTTGTGCCCCGCCTCCTCGTCTTGAATTACTTCTACCCTCTCCAGGGTCTGAGCTATCGGAAGAGTCTCCCGATGTCTCCGAAAAGCCCACAAGGTTCTGTCGCTTATTGTATCTACCCCAAGGTCTTGTGTTAGGGTTGAAATGAGGTTTGTTGGTATAAAAATCTTTCTGTAAATACGGATAGGTGTTTTCTATATTGTAAGATTTTATATCCTTCTTTATTTTGTTCGACTTCTTGTTTTGCTCGATTCTGTGGAACTCAGCTACAGTTTTGTCTATTTGTTCCAGTAGTTTTTTACATTCAGCAGTAGGGTCAGTGTCATTTATTTGTTTAAGGACCTCTGCTATTTCTTTCTCTAGAGATTCTAATGTCTCTGTGGCAATATCGATTCCCAATGCGAGCCAATGTCTCGAGCACGTGGTTCCAATGTAGCTAAAATTTGTTATGTACTTTGGGTTGTCTGTGAAGATTCCAGGAATATTGTGAACCTGAAGGCCTAGGGGAATAACCTCTGATTTTAGGTAATCTGTGAGCATGAGTATCATTAATTGTAGCCGAACCTGTTTCTTCCTGAGTTTTTCCAGTTGATCAGGTAAGGAACTACTGGTCGAGGACGGGACATCTGAGGTCTCAGATAGTAGAGACGGTTTTGAACATAAATGTTTTAAATAGTCCGCAGTGTAGAGTGGGACATGGGTTGACATTACTTACGGGAAAGGAATAAAGGATATAGATTGCAAGAAGAAAGGATAGGAGTACTGAGGACACTAGGGTGGCCTTCCTCGGAAACCGAGGTATAAGGTTTAAAGAAACCCCTGCAATCCAGCGATTGCGCTCAAGTTTTACAATAAACAAGGGGGACCCACTTAATGGCTTTGGACCATGGGTATCGAGTATTTCAAAAAACAGAGGTCCTAAGCCTAGAACAGTATCTGAAAACAATGGCATAAAGACCACAATCGGACAATATGTACACTTTTCTTATACCCAGCCGGGCAAAGAATTTATTTGAGGAATATATGACAAGAAGTCAATTTATGCGTTACATTATAACAGCATCGGAGCAGAATCAGATGTAACACGCCGAATGCTCCCATGGTGGAACACTTCACAGAGATGAACCACACAGCTGACGACATCCAGTGGACCATCCTGAAAGAATTTTTTCTCGTTTGAAGGCACACACTACCAACAAATTAAGGGGACCTCCATGGGGGCTATTTCTGCCCCCAACCTAGCCATTCTATTCATGGATGCATTGGAGACTGGTGTCATCTTACATAACAGCAACCCATTCTTTACAGGGATTTCCTTGTGGCGTCGTTACATAGACGACATCTTTCTAGTCTGGAACCATGACATTGATACACTGAACCTGTTTCTTCATTGGTTGAATAATAATTGTGCGGATCTAACTTTTACCCTGACCCACGACAAATCCCAAATAGCTTTTTTGGACCTGACAATCTATAGTCATGAAGGCGAATTACTAACGCGCCTTTACAGAAAGCCAACGGAGCGAAATACTCTGCTCAGCTACAATAGCTGCCACCCCAGAGCATTAAAAGATTCGTTACCCTATTCCCAGTTCTTACGAATAAGGCGTAACTGCTCGAATAAAACGGACTACTTCAGGGAAGCCACAATCTTATCAAATAAACTTAAAATGCGTGGTTACCCGAGAAGAATAGTCAAGGCAGCCTCAAAAAGGGCCTGGTATTGTCCACGTGATGTCCTACTCACACCAAAGCCAAAAGAAAATAAAGACAGAATAGCGTGTGTGACCACATTTTGTCCCGTGTCTAACAAAATCAGAAAATCAATCCTTAAACACTGGCCTACCATAAATGCTGGAATTCTTAACTTAGAAAAAACCCTTTTCGCATTCCGAAAAAACAAAAACCTGAAAGATCATCTGGTGAGGGCAGCCTTACCGACCCCCATCCCCCCGGACCACTCTTGACTCCAACTGGGGGTTACCACCACTGCAGGGTCAGGTGAAATGTGGGCACTGCATTGCTTGCGAATTCACAATTGAAACCAGGAGTATCAGTCACAATGGCGTAAATTTTGAAATGAAATCCTTCACAAACTGCAATACGTGAAATGTTATTTACGCTATTTTCTGCCCATGCAAGAAAATGTATATAGGCCAGACCAGTCAAAAGGCTAAGACACGCATCAGCCAGCATCGGAGCAGAATCAGATGTAACACGCCGAATGCTCCCATGGTGGAACACTTCACAGAGATGAACCACACAGCTGACGACATCCAGTGGACCATCCTGAAAGCTATCAAACTCCCACAAAGAGGTGGGAATCTCGCCCAACTAATGAACAGAGAGGAACTCAAGTCCATCATCCAATTTAACACTATCAGGACTGGCCTGAACAGAAGCGAGGACTGGACAAATTTGCTCTGAACTTAACTCAACCAGATCAGTTGAAAAAGAAATCGTCAAGTTTTTGCTGGCAACCTTGAACCCGATTGTTTTTAACCAGTGTCTCAATTACCATATTGTGCCTTTAGTGACTTACTGTTTGAAATGATTTATGTCACGCCCACCCCCTAAGCACGAATTCACTGCGCCGTTACTCATCCCCTCACCCTCCCCACTCCAAGATGGCCGCCGCACTCTACCCGCGATCACATGACCATTGTCACATGACCGCACTGTTTTAAAACCTCGGCTGTACGCTATCCCATCAGGAAGCAGCGTCACTTGCGAGGAACTGGTGTATCGGCACCCCGTCCATTCTGTGAGGTAAGAACCCCTCCCCAGCCCAGCAATTTCACCCCGGACACGCTGTGACCGTGGGTATACTCTAAACCTATTCCTTGTTGCCAACAGCGGATCGTGCAATTTCCCGACCGCCGCTACGGACTGAGCTTCCAACAAACACGGTGAGAACGCCAAATAGCAAGGCGCTCACTCGACCCAACTCAGCGGATCATCGAATTAATCTGACCGCTTCTAAGGGCTAACTTATCTTCCTCAAAGGTGAGAATGCCTCTGCCCCTGACCCCTGGTGTATCTATATAGTCCTACATGTTGTTAATATCAATCACTAATTCATGCCAACAGATTATACTTCCAACGAAGTCTCCACCAGATGGAGATCCCAAATTGGGCAACCCAACCAGAACAATAGAATCCTTCGGGAACTGATTCTGAATATTCATTGGTAAGAGCCGAACCCACAGTAGGCTTGCCACCCGAGCCCACCAGGGTCTCATATCTAATTAATGTCATATCTTTTCTAGTTTTCTGAAGTTCCTCACCCAACGCATTGAGTGGCCAACGCATTGAGTGGCCCCTGCCGATTAAATTGAACGCGCAATTTTCCAGCCTCTGGGTATGCCGGCATGATATACCGTTAACACTAAGTCTGATCACGCCCAATTTTTTTAACTCTTGCACCCTATCACTAGCAGCACCTTCCTGCATTGAAACCGACTCTCCGGTAGCTACTATATACACAGGCTGTCATTTCTCCACGATCACAGAAATGACTGCCTTTCACAAAATAGGCACATCCCAGCAGCAACACTATGTCCAAGTTTCATGTCACAACCAACAACCAAACACTATTCACTGCACTGCGATTCCGAATTGCATGTCAGTTAGAGTGTGACTAAGTTGACCTTTTATGTTCTCAAACACAGAGTAGCGTTCTAAAAATACATTTTTTGCTTCTCTGTTTTTTCCCCTGTTTCTCTTTACAGGCATATTACTTTATGATATTCCAGGCATATATTAAGTCCTGATGATGATCCCATTATTTTGAGCGCGGGATCGAAACGCCGTCGACTTTGTCATGTAGACATACAGTTGTTTCATTGTTATTCGTATATGTATGTTCTACTCTAGGGAATACTGCCAATTTGAATTCTAAAGCAGTACCAGGTCTTGCTCAAACCTTCCTTTTGCCTGATGTAAACTGTTCTTTCTTCTGCACCCTTTCTCACAACCTTTTCTCTATTGCTTAGTACGGCACAGGCTTGTGCCTTACTTCAAACACTAAAATGTTTGATGTTATAATGTAACGCATAAATTGACTTCTTGTCATATATTCCTCAAATAAATTCTTTGCCCGGCTGGGTATAAGAAAAGTGTACATGTCCGATTGTGGTCTTTATGTCATTGTTTTCAGATACTGTTCTAGGCTTAGGACCTCTGTTTTTTTAAATGGTCCCAACGCATGTCAAGCCACATGTGTAATGTGACCTGCTGAGCATCTTGCGATATAGTATGTCACCCTGACAGTTCAGGTGTCAGTCAGCTAATTGAAATAAGGGAATTCTGAATTATTACTGTTAAATATTAATGGCTGGGGCAAGGATTTTTTCCATATGCATATTTCACTCGTGCAGAATAGGTGTGGTCTTCTGCTGTTTTACCGAGATGAGACACAGGTACAGACGATACAGTCTCCACTTTCAGAAAGTACCAGGATATTCATTTTCTGCTGACAACATGAGATTTCAGACTCAATTGATAAAAGACCCAATGATGATACTACTCACTTAAGAACAGAGCGGAGAATCAAGATATACCGCATTGTATGCTTAATGTGAATGAGGGTCTTCACCATACAAGAACCCTAGACCCTCGTAAGAACAGGATGTGTGATTCGTTCCTCTTTGATTTTTGACTATAACCAATAGAAGCCGAATGATTCTCTGCCACATCCTTCCTCCTTTGATTAAACGATTTTAGTAGACTTGCCAGAGACATTTTTGTAAAAAATCCTGGAAACCCTGGTTTTAAAAAAGGGATCCAGTTTCATACTACATTACCTCAAGTTATCCGTAAACATGGTAAAAGGCATGTCATTTGTGCTAGAATCAGGCCATGCTCTATTCACTTACTCACTAGGCCTGCTCTAGTAAACACATTAACTATCATGTAAATGTTTCAAGTACATCTTAAGTATTTTGTGGACCCTGAGCCAAACATATTTTTGGGGTCTCTTTTTGGAACAGCTTTGAATTTACGATCCAATTTTGGCTCTTTCATGCCCTCTTTGGCCAGGTCACTGACACGGCACAGGCACACTCGTCCAAATTCTAAGTGTGTTTACATCTAATATTCAGGGATAGTAACAAGTTTTCAATATTGTAACACAAAAGCAACTCACTAATATTACTGCAAACACTCCTTGTGACCCCCTCCCATTTCTTATATGTGAGGTCCTGTTTTGATCCAAAAGAAACTTTTTTTTGTGGATGTTGCATGAAACATAAACACAGCATTTCTCTGAAAAAATGTCTGTATAGACTCTCACACATCACTCAAGTTAAAAATAAATGAAAGGAGAACGGTATTTAAAACAATCTGTTTAAGAATTATTCAAGGCCATCAAAGCAAGACTCTGCTGTACAGAGCTGATTCTATAAGGGTTCCCCCAAAAGCTGAGGGCCCTGGGCCTGCGACCAGTTTGCCCTTACCTTAAAATATCTCTGAAATGTTTAATTTTAGAGTTGTAAAATCGTACAATTCACTTACTACTACCAGGTGTCACTGGAACGTTAAACATGGAGTGTGTGGTTGAAACTACTTTGTTCCGAACTGTGGCTTATATCCAATGCTCCCCAATGTGGCTAATCCCCAATGGTGAAAAAGGGTAAAGGGGCTAAAAGTATTTCTTATGAGCCCATCACTGATGTAGCCAAATACCAAGGTTCCAAGCGCTTATGCTTCTTTCTTCCATCACCCTACACTTCTTGTCTCTTTATTTTACTCTTGCAGGTTCTCTATCATCCCGGCTTTATCCCTCTCTCTTTGTCATTGTTTTCCTATCTTTCTCTTCCTCCGTCTCTGCCTCTTCTCTCTTTTGGCCCGAGTCATCGCCTAATGATCCATAATAAGCCTGGGTCAATAAACTGAGAGCAAGTGCCCACCACCTGCAAATACAGACACAAATTAAGAACTGATCAACTCTCGCAAAAGAACTTCTGAGAACCCCGATATTCTTAAGAAAAATCATATTTTATTTGATCTTGTGCCTGCAGAAAGAGAGATGATCATATACAAAGTGGGGAAGTAGGGAGAGCAGAAGAAGTGATAAAGCAGAGATATAATATGAGAGGAGGGTCTGGGCAAGACATATTTTGAGTCCCCCTGTTCTTAATTTTACTGCCCACTTTCTGCTTATTGAAGCCCATCTGATGCTGAATTAAAATTCAGAAATGGGTTAATATGATAAAAAGCTGAAATATGCCTTCCCAGGGTCTGCAAACTCCTTTAAATGATACTGGGCGAAGACAGGTAGAGATACAGAGGAAGGGGTAGGCATGGAGTAGAAAGGCTGAGGTAATCGAAATAAAAAGAGGTGACCTAGATAAAGAGAACGTTTACTTTCCATGGGGTGCCCTTGGAAGTTGGGGGCCCAGGGCAATTGTCCACTTTGCCCATGTTTTAACCCTTAGTGCTGCCGTCAGCCAACGGTCATCACGAGCACTACCTTGCCAGTGCTGCGCACGACCGTTGGCCGACGGGTCAGCATTCGTTATTCGAACGTTCAGCACTGGGCGCTGAACGTTCGACGCTCGGAAGGTGTTAAAACTTCTCTGTTCTGCACAACATTGGCTCAGTAGTATCTTTCGGGGCAGCAGTTGGCTTTCATTGGAGGACTTCATTGATTTTGCAACTCTCTTGATAAAGTTTCAATCAAAAGAGCAAAAGTCCTCGTTAAAGAAAATACAGTGTAGCAGCTTTACTATGCTATTTCTCGTCCTCTGCTTCTTCTTTTTTTGTTTACATTAATTGTATTGTGTATTTACTGGAAAGGAATAACTTGTTTTAGTAGGTCAAAAAACTTCAAATCTGAGGAACATCCTTAAGAAAATGCAGCTTCTTATATCATTAGTGCTTTAATTTCAGATTAGTTCAAGGGAATATTTTCCCTCACACTTCTAGCTCTGGTGTGCCTCAGCAGTCTTTACCACCTGAGAACTTTGTTGGTGCTGCATTGGTTGACATGGTCAGATCAGTGGGAGACACTCCTTGGACCAGAAATGTGTCCAAGTCCCTACTTGCTTACTGTACATAGGAAATAGTAACCTGTCTCAGCACAGTTAACCTGAGTGTCCATTGCAGAAGTGGGAAATGTGGATCTGAAATGAGGTTGGTAGAAAAAGGAGGAGAATTGGGTGAGATCTGGGGAACAGAAAACAGGGTAGTGCTTGACCCAGTTTTGCACCACATGGTCTGGATCATAGACATTGCAAAGTTTTTGGGGTCTTGGTGGGCAGTGTTTCCATGGTCAGTTTTCTATTTCTGGTGCAGTGAATTTGTTGCAAGAGGGGCTAAAGTCATATTGCCAGGCTGCTGCTAAGTGTCAGTCTGTTCGCCTGTTTCAAGCTCATAAGACCTATCTTTCTCTTTGTATGTGCTTGGTAATATTATAAGTGTCAGGACACTGCATGGGCATTTGTTATCCTTTGTGCTGCGCCTCATACCTACGATGGGTGGAGGTCGTCAAACAGAGCCAATATGTTCGGAAAGAGTGGTTCTCTGAGCTGGATCCGATCTGTCAACCTCTTTATCCTCATATTTTTTTCACTTTACATTTCCATTGATTCACTGTTGTGATTGACCGCAATTTCTAATATGATGTGTGAGAAGGCGCTATTGCTGACACATGGGGCTCTTCACCAATCAGGGGCTGTGTACCTTAGAGCTAGCTTCCATTCTCCCACTTGAAATCTGAGATCTGCCAATTAACTATTGGAAGTGATTCCCAGAATAAGGAAGACTAGAACAGGAGGTAGATCATTGGCTTTTCTGTGTGCCACTGCTTGGACCAAGCTCCTTTTAGATCTGTGGGTTGTTTCTAATCTGACAGCCTTTAAAAAAAAGGCTAAAAACTTGTTTTTTTAATCAGGTTTGAACTACGGTTACTATCCTCTGATCTTTGGCTACTGTTCCGGGACACGCTTCTGATTAGCTGTGCGCATTATAAGACAAATTTCATTATCATCATCATCATCATCATCATCAACATTGATACAATACATTTGTTGGCTGCAATCACTAAAGTTAAGGGAGGAATTTTCTCCTTTTTGAAATGGATCCTAGCCTTTGATGTTTAGGAACTTACTGCTTAAGATGTGTGTGAATTTCACAGTGGATTTCGGCCCTGGAATTTTGAATCTTTGGGTGTGTCCAGAAAATGTGCCTATGGGAGATCAGGAACTAGCATTCTCTCCAACATTTGCTACCTATATTACCCAAGTATTACATTTACTTCAATTAGGAAGTATTTTTGGATCAACTTCAGCTGAACTTCTAACCAAGAGGCTGAGCTTGTTGTGGAGGAAGCTTTGGGGGTATCCTTTTCCATTCGTCTTCCTGAAAGATCTTCTCTAATTCTGTTTCCTGATGGCTTTCCCTGAAATAGCTGTCCTGGGAAATAATTATTTGCATTTATCGGCAGTGCAGCCAAAAATCAGGTACCAATGAACCCTAAGGAGGCACCTCATATAGGATAGACACGTGCTGGGCTTTCCTTGCTTGAAGTTACTCTATTTTTCTGTTGTGGATTCTTATTGATAGGTCATTACTTTAAATCCCTATTTAGTAGTAAGGACATCTTCATGCTGGATAAGGCTACACCTGTGGTTCTGTGGTGGTACAACACCGGGTACCTGAATGACCAAAGCCTCAGCTACTGAGTTTCCAGGTTTAAAAAAAAAATTGCAGAGGAGCTTTCACAAGAGGCTAAGCAGGGGCTCCAGTCCTTGGGCCTGGTGGACTTATGGAGGACAGCACATCCCCACAGCTCACACTTTTTGTACTACTCACATGCACACAAGTCGTATGCCTGCCTCGATTATATTCAAGATAGCCTGGCTGATGAGGATTATGAATCCGAAACCGGTCCCAGGATGCTTGTTTCCGGTGATGGATTAAACCCAGATCAGTTGACTGGGGGTGAGTGTTTGATTTGCTCAAACGCTCCATCCATCATCCCCTTTTGTATTGCTTTGTTCGCCCTAAGTTGGCAGGGTATGCTCAGATGTGAGTCCCTTGTTCACTTGGCCACTGGATTCAAGATAACCTGGCTGATGAGGATTATGAATCCGAAACCGGTCCCAGAATGCTTGTTTCCGGTCCAGGGAAGACATGGCTTGGCAGTTCGGGCTGGACTGTTCCCATGAGGTACAGGGTCAGACTGATTTGCATATGGCCATGTCTGAACTGGAGTGAGCTAAAGAATGGTGATGGATTAAACCCAGATCAGTTGACTGGGGGTGAGTGTTTGATTTGCTCAAACGCTCCATCCATCATCCCCTTTTGTATTGCTTCGATTATATGATAGGCATGGAAGAAATATGCATCAGGATAGATGACATAGACATTGTGCCGGCTGCGCTGTCGGATCATGATGCCTTAGGGGTGACACTACGGTTACCACTGCACCGGGCTAAATTTGGGGGATGGCGCCTACGGGAGACGCTGCTACACAAACAAGCGCTGGTAAATCAACTTACTGACTGCATAAAGGGGTACTTGGAGCTAAACGACTCCCCAGGAACAAGTATAGCCTCTCTATGGGAAGGTCTGAAGGTGATTGTGAGGGGGGAATTGATAGCCATCTCCGCGGAGGAGAAGAAAGTCCGGAAAGAGAAAAGGGCAGAACTCACTGCACAGGTACATACACTTGAGCGAGTTCACAGCCCTACAGGGGCACCGAGGATTTGGAAGAAACTAAAGTTAGCTAGGGAGCAAATGGTGGGGCTGGACCTCGACGGGGCTGAATATGTGGCCCTAAGGCTCAAACATGCGTACTACAGCGGTGGGGATAAGACGGGACGCATGCTAGCGAGCAAATTGAGGGCCAGGCACCAGCAGATCTGGGTGCAGACACTTGAGGACGACAGGGGGGTGGAACACACTGAGGATGAGGAAATTGCTCAAGTGTTCATGGAATTTTATATGTAGCTTTACACCGGAGAACTCATGTCGACTAATCTACAGTTATCCTACCTATCGGGGGTACTCATGACCGCATTAACACAGGGGCTGGCGGGCCAATTGGACGCCCTAATTTGGTTTGAGGAAGTAATTGGGGCAATCTCTTCTCAAACCTCTTAAATCTCCGGGGCCCAGATGGCCTCTCAGGGGGCTTTTACAAGTCCTTCTGTCACCTACTGGCGCCAATCCTCACACGTTAGTATAACTCGTTTAAGGGCCCAAGCATGATTCCGGTAGATATGCTAGCGGCGCATATTGTTGGCAAAGACTGGAAGAAATGTAGCTCCTATCGTACGGTGTCTCTACTAAACATCGATTTTAAATTATTTACGGGTATTCTAGCCACACGGTTGGGTCCGATGATGCTGGGGATTATTGATCCAGACCAAGCAGGGTTTATCCAAAGCCGCCAAGGAGGGGATAATTTGAAACATGTCCTTCACCTTATAGACAAAGTCAACGCGGAGAAAGCGTTCGATCACGTCGATTGGAGCTTCCTAGAATGCACGTTGATCCACTTTGTTTTTGGGGACCACTTCAGGACTTGGGTAGCGAGTGGCTGTATCTCCCCCACAGCTTCCATCAAAGTTAACGGATATCTTCTCGCCCCTTCCCTATTCGAAGGGGCACCAGACAGGGGTGTCCACCATCACCCCTTTTATTCACTCTCTACATCAAGCCACTTGCGCAAAAGTTACGTGACAATCCTTCCATACTGGGCATCCCGTTTGGTGGAGAGCGACACACAGTGAGTTTGTATGCCAATGATATCCTGGCCTCACTAGAAGAACTGGAACAGTCGGTTCCAGGGTTTTTAAAGGAGCTAGAGGCCTTCAGCGAGGTAGCCGGCTTCAAAATCAATGTAGGGAAGTCTCAGATTTTACAGTTGTCCGGGGTTAGGACAGCCTTGCAAAAAAGACCTGGTCGCTTTGCAGGGATTCAAGTCACAAAGTCGACTCCTTACTTGGGGATCGAGCTTGCGGAGATGGTTTCATTGACGGTCTCCATGAATTATGCTAAGCTCACGAAAAGGATCACTCAAGATTTATTAAACTGGCAGCGCCATCATCTCTCGCTCATGGGCCGGGTGGCAGTTAAGATGTCAGTACTACCAAGGGTGCTGTACTTGTTCCAAACCATTCCAGTCCAGCCCCCAAGGGGGACACTTGAGGCACTTCAAAGAGAAATATTCCACTTTATATTGGTAGAAGCATTTCCACATATGCGCAGAGAGTTGGGCTATCTGAAAGTGGAGGAGGGTGGCTTAGGAATCCCGAATCTGGAGAGGTATTACAGAGCTACGATACCTGGTGGAATGCAAATGTATCTTTTTCTGCTTTTTCCTCAGAAATCCTGTAAAAGCTTAAAAACTGCAATTATAATAATTTCTTTGCATTACTACACAAGTCGTGTAAGTAAAAGTATTAATGTTTGTGTGTGTTGTTCTGTCCTGACGAATGCTCCGTAGACTCGGCTGGGCAATATGGAGCAGAAACATGTTGACTTTGTTTAACCCAAGGTATAATGAGATCCAATAACTTGTTCTCAAGCGATACCGACAAGTTTTTAATAACAAATAACCTCACCCTCTCCATTAAATTCTTACATTGGTGAAGATATTGTTTTTTACATTTTTTTCTGGGGTGCCTTTTATCTCTGGACACTACTACTATAGCCAGAGGTTGCCTCTGGATGAGGCTGGCATATAGCACGTATTTGGAACATCCAATAATAAATGCCTTAACGCGAGTGTGGGGCGGATGAAAGATATATACTGCACGTTAAACACTGCGTTTATGAGGGTGTTCCATTCTTAACCAAAGGTTAAATAGTTACAAGTGTCCATTCCTCTTTTGATGACTGTCTACAAATGTAGGTGTTCTGTCTGAGTCAACCTACACTTGTAGGTAGGGACCGGCCATTACAGGGCAGGTGTGTGCTGTACATTTGCAAACACCCATAAACATTTATAGTTATTGCCGACAATTTGGAACCCTGAAATGGTCATAGATTTACCATGGATAAGTGCAAGAGTAAATCCATCTCCAGGATGGGAACAAGTGCCCAATACAAAGTTAGTGGGTGGGTAGAGGAAGGGGCTTCTCATCCCGAGAAGTATTTTACCCTTGAAGGAAAACAATATATATATGTATGCATTCATTCTTTTTTTTTTTTTTTGAGGGTCAATGGCATTATATTTTTACACGCAAAAAGAAAAAACCCAAAACATTTCTCTAATTACGCCTGAAAAGCTAAAAGTATGACAGGTGACTTGGACATGTTTTGTGAAATCCTGAATTCAATATTTTCATGTGAGTTCCATAAATGAATAAATCTAGACCCAGGCTAGGTTATATAACTCCCCGGCTACTGATTCACTCATTTCTTTGAGAATCAACAGCGGCTCCTCCGTTAAGGTGGAGGAGCATCACCCCCCTAATGCAAGCCCAGCAGGTACACACAGAATAATATAATTGTCATTACCATATTTTTATTCTGTGTGCCGCCGGCTGTGCTAGCTCAAGGATGATGGAGGGGGCGGGACAGACAGATTCTTGTGTAATGCACGATGACTGCTCAGTGTGTGTGGCCAATATGTCATGCGCACTTCAAAGCCTACAATCCCAGGGCTGTAAAACAGCCGTGTCATTGCAGGCACAGGCCCACAGCCTCAAAATGAGTGCTGGGTTAGCCTGCTCCAACCAATCCGGGAGCTGCTTTCAGCAGCTCTGGGAGTGGTTGGATTCAGAAGCAGGAAGTAAACCACCTTACTTCCTGCTAGTCGTTGGGAGAGGGGAGTGGAGAAAGGCAACATATCTGTGAGTTTATGACGCGCTGTGCCTCACTGATTTTCAGATTTGCTAGCCGCCTTTGTTGAGAATGAGGTTCTAGGTGATTATAATGTATGCCCCAGAGTAGTGGAACATTTTAATTTTCTGCCCTGTTCTGTATGTAACATGCATTATTATCATGAGAGCTGTGATATTAACAACAACCTCTTTACTGCTTTGGAGCCTCCACACTCCTATGCCAGACGCTATGAGCAGGGTCTGCATAAAGATTGTGCATACAATGAAAGGTTACTTCCCTTAACATTTGTGTCTTATGCCTGTAAAATATATTCTTCATGAAGGCATACCCGGTAAAAAAAATGATGATGGATAAATGCTCTATCATTGCAGTCTAGGGGTTAAAGAAAGTATTTGTGCAAAACTGTAAGGGTTATTGAGATGGTGCAATTGGTTCCAGAGTCAAAGTGATGAGTTCCAGCCAACAGGTCAAGACACAACATTGGGCGGGGTATAAGATTTTAAAACTTCCTGGCCCCCATGAGGCTATAGAGGCCAATATATTCCCCCTTGGACAATGGGGGTCATGGACGGTGCAGGTTCACAAGTGAGCAAGTGCAGCTCCTTGCGCCATGCAATGCTTTGCTCTTTGATTTTTATCTTATTAGAAGGTCAGCTGTGATGCTAGAGTCTTACCACTTCCAGTAGTCCTTGTTCCTTGATTCATCCTCCTGTAGTAATCAAATAGCACTTGTACATGTCTCCCAGTGCTCTGTGTTGCTCCTCTCCTCAGATGGAGGTCCACCTCCTTGTTTACCAAAGGTCACCGCAGTAAGGTGTACCAAGAATCTAGGCTTGTCCTCAGCGTGCTGAAAGCAACGACCACCAAAGGTTCCTCTCCTGGCATTGCGTCTGATCAACAATGTGAAGGGATTTGTCAACATCAAGATGAAAAGTGATAGTCTGGGCTAAGAGGCCCAATATTTGAGCCCCTCTGGAATGATACACAAGCAAAATGTTGGATCCAACCAAAGTGCTGCTGTTTTCAAAAGTCAAGTTCTTCTCCCAATTCGGGAGAAGTGTCTCTCCTTTTGCTCTTTTTTTTATAGACTTATGAACCCCAAAATGTTGATGTGGTTTATCTCCAGAGGCACTGTTGTCAGATGAAAGCTGGCACCACAGGAAGGATAAAGGGCTAAACAGAGAACCAACACATTAGAACAGTTTCAGGTGTGTGCTGGCTGTCACGGTCTACTGGGACTGAGGACACTCTGTAAGAGAAGCATGATCGTGTGCAGCCGCACGCTCAATGTCCCTAATGCACACCGCAGTTTATTTGAATACAGTGGCACACACACATGTGGATGGGCAAGGGATCCAAGGGACTAGATGGGTCTTTACTCTGGAAAGACTTGGCTAATCAATTCAATGTTTGGCCAAAGGAAATGCATAATCACTTGTAGGTCCAATATCTTGCCCATCTCAGCCTTGATGGACCATGTCTGACATTTTCCAAGATGTGCGCTTCACATGCACACTGCCCCGTGCCACTATCATTGCCATAGGCTGCACTGAAACCAGCAGCTAATGAAAAAAGGTGTGCAAAACAGATCATTACTGACCTAAATTCCACTTACTGTTGAAGTATCCTCTTGAAGGTGGGATCCACTTCCTCTTCTGAGCCATCATTTATTACTCGGTGTAACAAGTCCTCGTTAAAGAAAATACAGTGTAGCAGCTTTACTATGATATTTCTCGTCCTCTGCTTCTTCTTTTTTTGTTTACATTAATTGTATTGTGTATTTACTGGAAAGGAATAACTTGTTTTAGTAGGTCACAAAGTTTCAAATCTGAGGAACATCCTTAAGAAAATGCAGCTTCTTATATCATTAGTGCTTTCATTTCAGATTAGTTCAAGGGAATATTTTCCCTCACACTTCTACACTCCTTGGACCAGAAATGTGTCCTTGCCCCTACTTGCTTACTGTACATAGGGAATAGTAACCTGTCTCAGCACAGTTAACCTGAGTGTCCATATGCAGAACGGGGAAATGTGGATCTGAAATGAGGTTGATAGAAACATTAGGAGAATTGGGTGAGATCTTTGGAACAGAAAACAGGGTAGTGCTTGACCCAGTTTTGCACCATATGGTCTGGATCATAGACACTGCAAAGTTTTGGGGTCTTGGTGTGCAATGTTTCCATGGTCAGTTTTCTATTTCTGGTGCAGAGAATTTGTTGCAAGAGGGGCTAAAGTCATATTGCCAGGCTGCTGCTAAGTGTCAGTCTGTTCGCCTGTTTCAAGCTCATAAGACCTATCTTTCTCTTTGTATGTGCTTGGTAATATTATAAGTGTCAGGACACTGCATGGGCATTTGTTATCCTTTGTGCTGCGCCTCATACCTACGGTGGGTGGAGGTCGTCAAACAGAGCCAATATGTTCTGAAAGAGTGGTTCACTGAGCTGGATCCGATCTGTCAACCTCTTTATCCTCATATTTATCTCACTTTACATTTCCATTGATTCACTGTGGTGACTGACTGCAATTTCTAATATGATGTGTGAGAAGGCGCTGGTGCTGACACATGGGGCTCTTCACCAATCGGGGGCTGTGTACTTTAGAGCTAGCTTCCATTCTCCCACTTGAAATCTGAGATCTGCCAATTAACTATTGGAAGTGATTCCCAGAATAAGGAGGACGAGAACATGGCTGTTCTGTGTGCCACTGCTTGGAACAAACTTATTTTAGATCTGTGGGATGTTTCTAATCTGGTAGCCTTTAAAAAAAGGCTTAAAACTTGCAGCTAGATTCATGAAGCATTTTTGCGGGCGCAAGCGGTGCGAATCGCAGAATTCGGCCGTTTGCGCCCGCAAAAATGGCATTTGGAAATCATCAATGGGTCATGAACTGCAATTTGAAAAATCGCAAAAAATTGCGATTTTTCAAATTGCGATCGCATTTAAGGAATCTCAATTTGAGATTCCTTAAATGCTATTCATTAACCATTAATAAATTGCGATTTCGCTATTTTTTGCCGCTATTTACCGCGAAGTCTGACTTCGTGGTAAATAGCGAAAACTGAGAAAAATGCACTTTTGCACTTTTGTGCATTTTTCTCAGTTGTATGTTACACACACACATGTCCTTTGGACATGTGTGTGCGCAACATAGGTCTAAATTTACATTTCAGGGGTGCTACAGGGTGTCCTTTGGACACCCCTAGCACCCTTGAAATCGCATCCTTATTTGCGATTAGCAAATTGCTAATCGCAAATAAGGAATGTGTAGGAATCGCAATTTATTTAGCGATTCCTACACGAGTCCCGTTTTGCAAGTCCTTAATAGCGATTATTTAATAATCGCGATTAAGGACTCGCAAAACGGGACTTTGATGAATCTAGGGGTTGTTTTTTTAATCAGGTTTGAACTACGGTTACTATCCTCTCATCTTTGGCTACTGTGCCGGTACACGCTTCTGATTAGCTGTGCGCATTAAAAGTCTAATTTCATTATCATCATCAAATGTAATATGATACATTTGTTGGCTTCCACCACTAAGGTTAAGGGGGGGATCTTCTCCTTTTTGAAATGGGTCCAAGCCTCTGATGTTTGGGAACTTACTGCTTAAGATGTGTGTGAATTTCACAGTGGAATATTGAATCTTTGGGCGTGTCCAGAAAAATGTGCCTATAGGAGACCAGGAACTCACATTCTCGCAATCATTTGCTACCTATATTACCCAAGTATTACATTTACTTCAATTGGGACGTATTTTTGGATCAACTTCTGCTGAACTTCCAATCAAAGGGAGAGCTTGTTGTGGAAGAAGTTTTGAGGATGCTTTTCCATTTGTCTTCCTGAAAGATCTTCTCTAACGCTGTTTCCTGATGGCTTTTCCTGAAATAGCTGTCCTGGAAAATGATTTATTTTCATTTATCTGCAGTGCAGCCAAGAAGCAGGTACTAAGGAGGCACCTCATATTGGACAGACCCTTACTGGGATTTCCTCCCATGTTTCTATTGTGGATTCTTATTGATAGGAGCTAATTCATTTACCTCTAAAGAAATTAATAAATCCCTTTTTAGTAGTAGAGGCATCGTCGTGTTGGATAACGCAACACCAGTGGTTCTGTGCTGGTACAACACTGGGTACCTGGATGACCTAAGCCTCAGCTACTGAGTTTCCAGGTTTAAAAAAAATTGCCTTCACTTAGAATCTATCACAGATTTAACAAGGGTCCTGCACCAGTAGACTTGGAGAAAGTACTAAATTGCCAAGAGTCCTGGGCATGATTCTTGAAGATGAGTGCAAATGTAGGTGTCCTGTGTGAGTCCACCTACACTTATAGGTAGGGACCGGCCATTACAGGGCAGGTATGTGCTGAACATTTGCAAACATTTATAGTTATTGACGAACAATTTGGAACCCTGAAATGGTCATAGATTTACCATGGATAAATGCAAGCGTAAATACATCTCCGGGATGGGAACAAGTGGCCAATACAAAGTTAGTGGATGGGTAGAGGAAGGGGCTTCTCATCCAGAGAAATATTTTACCCTTGAAAGGAAAACAATATAAATGAATGCACACATTCTTTTTATTTTTTGAGGGTCAAAGCATTTATATTTTTACACACAAAAAAAATCACAAAACACGCCTGAAAAGCTAAAAGTATGGCAGGTGACTTGGACATGTTTTGTGAAATCCTGAATAAAATATTTCCATGTGAGTTACATAAATGAATAAATCTAGACCCGGGCTAGGTTATTAAACTCCAGCTACAGATTCACTAATTTCTTTGAGAATCAGCGGCGGCTCCTCCATTAAGGTGGAGGAGCATCGACCCCCTGATGCAAGCCCAGCAGGTACACACAGAACAATATAATTGTCATTACCATATTTTTATTCTGTGTGCCGCCGGCTGTGCTAGCTCAAGCGTGATGGAGGGGGCGAATCAGACAGATTCTTGTGTAATGCACAATGACTAGTCGGTGTTCGTGGCCAATCTGTCATGCGCACTTCAAAGCCTACAATCCCAGGGCTGTAAAACAGACGTGTCATTGCAGGCACAGGCCCACAGCCTCAAAATGAGTGCTGGGTTAGCCTGCTACAACCAACCCGGGAGCTGCTTTCAGCAGCTCCGGGAGTGGTTGGATTCAGAAGCAGGAAGTAAACCACCTTACATCCTGCTCATCGTTGGGAGAGGGGAGTGGAGAAAGGCAACATATCTGTGAGTTTATGACGCGCTGTGCCTCACCGATTTTCAGATTTGCTAGCCGCCTTTGTTGAGAATGAGGTTCTAGGTGATTATAATGTATGCCCCAGAGTAGTGGAACATTTTAATTTTCTGCCCTGTTCTGTATGTAACATGCATTATTATCATGAGAGCTGTGATATTAACAACAACCCCTTTACTGCTGTGGAGCCTCCACACTCCTATGCCAGACGCTATGAGCAGGGTCTGCATAAAGATTGTACATACAATGAAAGGTTACTTCCCTTAACATTTGTGTCTTATGCCTGTAAAATATATTCTTCATGAAGGCATACCCGGTAAAAAAAATGATGATGGATAAATGCTCTATCATTGCAGTCTAGGGGTTAAAGAAAGTATTTGTGCAAAACTGTAAGGGTTATTGAGATGGTGCAATTGGTTCCAGAGTCAAAGTGATGAGTTCCAGCCAGCAGGTCAAGACACAACATTGGGCGGGGTATAAGATTTTAAAACTTCCTGGCCCCCATGAGGCTATAGAGGCCAATATATTCCCCCTTGGACAATGGGGGTCATGGACGGTGCAGGTTCACAAGTGAGCAAGTGCAGCTCCTTGCGCCATGCAATGCTTTGCTCTTTGATTTTTATCTTATTAGAAGGTCAGCTGTGATGCTAGAGTCTTACCACTTCCAGTAGTCCTTGTTCCTTGATTCATCCTCCTGTAGTAATCAAATGGCACTTGTACATGTCTCCCAGTGCTCTGTGTTGCTCCTCTCCTCAGATGGAGGTCCACCTCCTTGTTTACCAAAGGTCACCGCAGTAAGGTGTACCAAGAATCTAGGCTTGTCCTCAGCGTGCTGAAAGCAACGACCACCAAAGGTTCCTCTCCTGGCATTGCGTCTGATCAACAATGTGAAGGGATTTGTCAACATCAAGATGAAAAGTGATAGTCTGGGCTAAGAGGCCCAATATTTGAGCCCCTCTGGAATGATACACAAGCAAAATGTTGGATCCAACCAAAGTGCTGGTGTTTTAAAAAGTTCTTCTCCCAATTCGGGAGAAGTGTCTCTCCTTTTGCTCTTTTTCTTTTATAGACTTATGAACCCCAAAATGTTGATGTGGTTTATCTCCAGAGGCACTGTTGTCAGATGAAAGCTGGCACCACAGGAAGGATAAAGGGCTAAACAGAGAACCAACACATTAGAACAGTTTCAGGTGTGTGCTGGCTGTCACGGTCTACTGGGACTGAGGACACTCTGTAAGAGAAGCATGATCGTGTGCAGCCGCACACTCAATGTCCCTAATGCACACCGCAGTTTATTTGAATACAGTGGCACACACACATGTGGATGGGCACGGGATCCCAGGGACTAGATGGGTCTTAACCCTGGAAAGACTTGGCTAATCAATTCAAGGTTTGGCCAAAGGAAATGCATAATCACGTGTAGGTCCAATAGCTTGCCCATCTCAGCCTTGATGGACCATGTCTGACATTTTCCAAGATGTGCGCTTCACATGCACACTGCCCCGTGCCACTATCATTGCCATAGGCTGCATTGAAACCTGCAGCTAATGAAAAAAGGTGTGCAAAACAGATCATTACTGACCTAAATTCCACTTACTGTTGAAGTATCCTCTTGAAGGTGGGAGCCACTTCCTCCTCTGAGCCATCATTTATTACTCGGTGTAACAAGTCAAAGGTTCACATTTATCCTTGACTTGGGCATTGCCCCTGCCTAAAGCTACCAGTCCCTTTCTGTGAAGGGAGGAAGCTATTAGTTTACATTGAAGACCCAGTAGAGATCCATCCTGGCACCGTTGTCAACCAAGAGATTTGAGTTGTTAATTTGCTTTAAACAATTTTAAAGATTGCACCACTTACCCTGGCTAGCATGAAGGCTGTCCTCTGCATTTATGCATCGCATAAAAGAAGTTGTTTACCGAGGTGCAGCACACAGTCCATGGCATCATGAGCCCCCAATCACCTCTCACTAAGATGAGCAGCCATCAGACTAGGGTGAACAGGAAAACACACAAGATGATGGACGGAATCTTGCACAATGGCAAAACATTCACCCCCCAGTCACAGATCTGGGTTTAATCCATCGTTATTTTGCTCACCAAGCCACCCCAGTTCAGACATGGCCATATGCAAATCAGTCTTGACCATGTGCCTCATGGGAACAGTCCAGCCCGAACTGCCAAGCCATGTGTTCCCTGGACCGGAATCAAGCATCCTAGGACCGTTTCTGGCTATCAGCCGTCTTCAGCCAGGATAGCTTGACTCCAGTGGCGTAGTGAGCACGGGACCCACGTCTGGGCATACCCTTCCCACAGACTAGGGGGCATATTTACAAGTGGATTTTAGTAGCATTCTGGTGGTGATGTCCCCTTCTCCTTACGTACAATGCGGCGTTAAGGCACTAAATGTGGCTTCAGGGCACCTTGTAAATAAGGCCCCTTTTCACACTGCACTTAACGTGAAAGGGGCGTGCAATGGGTGTTGCAGTGGGCATTCCACCACCACACTCATTGATTTTTGACGCTGTCCGATATTTATAAGGATGGGGCAGCGCCAAAGACTAAGGCCAGGTAACACCTGATCCTGGGATTCTGCTCCACACATAGAAACAGCAAATCGCCTTTCCAGATTGTTTTTGTGCAGGAAGGTGCAGCATGGCGCAAGGGTCCCTGCGCTGGCGATAGGCAGCTTTTTTAGTGCCAGCGCTAGGGGAAACACAGGGGTGCACCGTATTTTTGTAAATATGTTGCATCCCTGTATTTAAAAAATGTCACAGCGCGGTGTTCCCAATTTTGGAGTAACACCGCTCTCTGACATTTTATTGTAAATATCCCCCTAGGTATTTGTAGAGGAGGTGAACCAGAAAGAACCCTACGCCTTTCTAAGTGGTCAGGGAAATCCCTCAAACTGCTTTGTTGCCAGTTGAATATAATGGATTGTGGAACTTTGTGAATATAGTCAGCCATTTCTCTATAAAAAAGGAGTTTACGGTTTGTGATGGTAATGGATATAATATTTCTCTAAGTAAACCTTATAATTTTCCTTTGTAACGTAATAAATTCATCATATATGTAGACAGGCAGTCATAAAGTATGGTAGTACTCCACTATTGTATCTAATTAAAACATGCACATGAACCAGACTGAGTCAGTTAAAGCAATGAGAAACTCTACAGGTACTGAAGTGTAAGACTTTGACCCTTGAACGTTACTGCTAATCTGTGGTTTCATCAATTATGTCATTAACAGTTATATATGTGCCTTGAGGGGAATCTAGTAGGACTAAGTAGGTATAGTTTTCGGCTAATCATACTTTTGAGGGCTCAATGCATACACTTTTGCAAAACAAAGCATACTTCACATGGGCCATTGATTATATCTATAATTTGTAACCCCATTTTTAATTTTATGTATAGACATCTAGATTGTTTTTGTTGACTTTCCTTTGATACCTTTCCCTAGGATGTATATCCATTCCAATCTCTTCCCTATGTATATAGAGATAACTCTAATCACTAGTATATGCAGTAGACCTTTGTACTCTCTACCATTCCTATGTGAGTCTTAGAGTATATCCATTCGTTTCCCTTCCTTGAATGACTTTACTACCTTTACATTTGCAATGTTTTTGTATCTCTTCCTTGTGTGACTTTAGAGCTTGTACATTTGCAATTTTTTTCTCTGTTTGTATCTTTTTGTAATGCATGTAATCCTAAGTCCTTATGTATCGCAACTGGTTCTTATGTAAAGCGCTCTGACACCTTCGGGTAATGTTCGCGCTATATAAAATCGCATTAAATAACGAAATACATTTAAAAAATAAGTGTTTCTTCTCTCCTTCCAGCTTTGGATTATTCCCAGCATCCTTGGCAGCACAATTCTTTACTTCCTGTCGGATGACCAATGGGAGGCCTTCTCAGCGTGGATCTATGGGCTCGGCCTCAGCAGCCTCTTCATCGTCTCCACAATCTTTCACACAATCTCCTGGAAGAAGGGACACCTCAGGTGAGGAAATCAGGGTGGTCTGCAAGCCTATACTTTGAGTACGAGATGACTACTTCTATCTGGTTTTGTATGTCAGGAGATAACTATATGTGATCCAATGTGCTTTAGCAGTCTACATTTCTTTGAGTTGCAGGAGGAGCAATCACCCACGTCCATCAAATGGTATCACAACAAATGCATGAAGCTATGCACCCTCTTCACACACCATCCTCTCAATGTCTCACCCTTTTTAGTGTATGTACCCCGACCGTAGCTGCTATTTTGGAGTAGCCTAGATACTTCCCCGTCAGAGTCCGAGGGCCCCTTGTCTCCCACAGAATCTTAGGTTGTTGAGATGAGAGTCTGAAGGCTTTAATCAATTTTCCTCATAATACAGAATTTCAAACCCTATTCGGGCATTGTTGCAAGGTGAAAACCCAAGACACTTTGGGGCATATGTACAAGCCTCTTGCGTCACCAGAGTGTCCCTTTTTTTAGGCTCCGGTGGCTGTATGGGGGAACAGCGTTTACAACGCAACTTTTACCACGCAGTACCTTTACCACGCAACTTTTGCAACGCAAGTCGTTACAATGACTTGCACTGGGGGGCGCTGTAGGATAGGGAATAGTTTAATTTACTATCCAAAACCTTCCCTACTATCCACGGGGACTGGAGTTGGAATAGTAAATTAAACTATTCACTATCCAGCGCCCCCCAACGCAAGTCGTTGTAACGACTTGCGTTGTAAAACCTGCGTGGTAAAGGCATGCGTTGTAAAAGCATGCGTAGTAACGACATACATCCGGCTGTATGCCATGCACCATATGTACAAAGTGGTGTTAAGCACCTTTTTGTGACTTAACGCAGCTTTATAAATATTCTCCCCATTCACGCAGGTATATGCGGGAAAGGAGCGTGCAATGGGTGTTGCTGTTGGCGTTCCACCGCAACACCCATTGCTTTTTGACGCTGCCCCAGATTTACAAGGACGTGTAAATCTGAGGCAACACCAAAAACTTGTGGAGAGTAAACCTTTCAGGATTAATTCCGACAACCCACTGCAGCTAGATGACAAGAAAGCTGAGGCCCTTCAGCTGATCAATTTATCAATAGAAGTCTCTGACTGTTGGAACACCCACTGATAAGGTGTTAAATTATAGAGTTGGATTGGACGTGTCAGACGTTTGGCTGGGGAACTGATGAGAAAAGATGGAATAGCAGACTAAACTCTACCCTCCTCTGCTCCACCTAACTCCTGCTTTTGTCAAGGTTCACAGCCAGGAGCGGCCCGTACGGAAAACAGTGGTGGGGCAGGGTTGGGGGGGATTCGACAGATGACGACAAGGGAAAATTAAATAAATCATTCATTTTTTCTTGTCTGTCGAATCTCCCCCCACCCTGCCCCACTGCTCCTACCTGCACGGGCCGCTCCTGCTCACAGCATGGATGCGTGCAGCGGACTCTTCTGTGCGCCTCAGGCTGGCTCTGGGTGTGCCTCCAGTTCAAACCCTGTATGGCTTTGCTTATCAGTTCAGCTGATGACTGGATCACTGCTGAGAACTATGAAATAATCTGGAGCCTTAAGAACTTCCCTTCACCTTATGAGTAAATGTGTTTGTATTTTATATAGCGCCTTCTACCCAGAGGTCTCGTAGCGCTGTATTCATACCGCTGTGGAACCCTTCCTGGCTTTCCTGTGAGATGTCCACTCCTGGGCACCCCCAAGGTGAAGCCAGGCATCCACAGCACTGCTGGGCCGTTGTGGAGATTAAGCAAGCTATTGCCCAGAGTCACAGAGTGGGACCCAGGATTAGAATAGGCTCAGAGGTGAGAATTATCAGGTCCGGGGATATTAAGTCTAAGAGCCGCCGAGGCGGGAATTGGACCCTGGTCCCGGGCCAGACCTCTGCATCAGGGTCTGCCGCTCTAACCATTGAGCCACGCTTCTTATGACACAACAAGTACTAATAAACTAACAGCAAGACTCCTACAACAGTCCTGTACAATATTATGTATGACAGGACCATACAATTATCTAGCGCAGCATGATTTCGGTTCATTATCCTTTAGATAAAATATCAATCCAACATTCCTGTTTAGATAAAATATCAATGTAACCTATGGGACACTAAAAAAAAGTAAAAATATATAGTAAAGAAGGAATTGAAAACCAGATATAACAACACTATATTTTGTTAGCAGTGGCGGCTCGCTAATGTGGGTGATGGATTTTAGCCTTCTCTCTTTTCTGCCATAATTGTTGAGTCAATAACCTTTAAAAAAATAACCATAAAAAAGATGCCAATACCTGATTTCTGGCTGCCTTAGTCAGACTGGCACACAGTGCATCACTTTGAAGCCAATGGCAGTGATACTTATCACTATATTCATTGTCAAGAAATGACGCACATGCGCAGCTGCTAGCTCATTTCTGCCATCACATCAATCAACATTTTCCCGAGCAGACAATCTCACAGCCTTGAGGGCTAGAAGGTCATCAGTACAGCAAAGCTAATATCTCCTCCACTACCGACCATCCCACGATGATGTGCAGAGAAAACTAGCTTTCATCTCTTCAGGCTTCAGCCATGTGGTGCCCTTGGAAATATATCAGTCATGGAAGCTACTATAAACCACCTTTTCACACTTGGGGCTAGATGTAGGTAATTTGGAATTACCGATGCATAAATACCGAATTTTACTGATTCGGTATTTATGAATCGGTAAATCCAATGTAGGTAATTATTCGGTATAAAATACCGAATCGGTAGGATATGGTATTTACCGAATCGGTATTTACCGATTCGGTATTTGCCATTGATTCCTATGGGCCTGTAGGCCCATAGGAATCAATGTCAATTACCGAATCGGTAATTACCGATTCGGTAAATACCGAAAATTTCAAGGGTGGCGGGGTGTCACTTTGACACCCTGTTGCACCCCTGATTAGGGCTTGTGTGCCATGTGGCACACATACATGCCCTAAGGGCATGTATGTGTGCCACATGACACAGGTGTACATGCACAGATTTGCATCTACACAGGTATTCATTATTTACCACTAAGTAATAGCTGGTGGTAAATAACGAATCGTTAAAGCCCTGTGGCACTGTTTACAGTGCCACCTCCATCTCAAAATACAGATTCGGTATTTTTACCGATTCGGTAATTTTACTGAATCGGTAATTTTTCCAATTCGGTAAAATTACCGAATCTGTATTTTGAGATGCCCTACATCTCAGTATCCAAATACCGGTCGGTAACGGCCGAAAATCGGTATTTTCAGCCGTTACCGACCGGTATTTGGATACCTACATCTGGCCCTATGTGTGGTGTAATCAGGAAGTCACACTGGCCCCACACTACTCGGTGATGAGACATGAAAGGGTAAGGTTAAAATAGTACCGGCGCTTGCATAAAGGATCAGCACAATTTTTGTTGATCCACTGTGCATGCGCCGGCTCTCGGCTTCAAAACTACACCGAATACTGACTGAACCACAGCACTTCGACTGAACCACAGCACCTTCAACCGACCAGCAGCTCCCCCCAGCCTTGAGACCCTTACGAGTGAGTAGTTGCGCTTTACAAGCCACCTGATTGATTGACTGAAGAATGGAGGAACGCCAAGTGAGAGCTGTGCAGTTTTCCTCCTATGCCCCCGGTGCACCAGTCAAAAGCCCACAGCCCAGACTGGAGAAAAGTGCATAAACAGGACATTCGGGTCAGGACTAGAAAGGCAAGGAAATGCAAACTAGCAACCTTCTCTCCAGTAGTCTAGTATCATCAGTTTTTTCTAGGGCGGTTTAGAGCTCTTCAACCGAATATGTGACGTTACAACGCACACCATTACATCGCATGCCGTTGCAAAGCCAACTTTTACATCGACTTTCAGTCGGGGGAGCACTGGAAGTTGGAATAGATTAATTTCCTATTCCAACTCCAGTGTGTGCAACAGTAGGGAAGGTGTTGGAGTTAAATCCAATACCTTCTACCCACTGCTGCACACCTTTTTCGGAATGGCATGCGTTGTAACGGTTCCGTAGTAAAGGCTGTTTCCCCTTCAACCCCTAGACAAGACAGTGAGGAGACTGCCTCTCTGGTCCAAAGTGTTAATTGTGCAACCTCACATTGACATACAGTTCAAGAGACCAATTCTTCCAGCGAACTTGTTGAGCTGAATGGCCTCTTTACTGTGTTATTCCGTGTGGTGGTTTTGTGCTTTTTTTTGTTTTTTACGTTATAGACTACATGTTTGAAGAACTAAGGTTTTCCCACAATTTAGTGTCAGCAACTCACCACTGCTTTGCAAATGAGGACCTTGCAGCGCTGCATGGGTGTCGGGGCGCTGCCTGATAATCATTTTCACTTTTAGAGTTTAAAGAAGATCGCTGAATACTCTTAATTAAAGGCGGTTACGAATATTTGCAATTTTTATACAATATTATGTTGGTTTGAAAATACACATGCCCCATTGGCAAGACATTTGTACCTTCAATCAAAGATACTGGTTGTTTGTTTTAGACAAAGTGAGGATCTAAGAAAACACACATTCATTACAATATAATTTTTCATATTCTGCACATTAGGCTTGTCTGATAGGGTGAGGGAGTGTGACTTTCACATTGAACGCGGAGGAGGATATACCTGTTTATGTATTAAAGATAAACAAATCCAAACAGCAAATCTGAAAGAGCAGCAAAGAAGCATGCAGTTTAAAGATAGAAGGATGGCTCAGTGAACTGAACTTTGCATCGGCAGGTTAAGAACTCAGGTCCTGGCATAGCCAACTCAGTCCTCCATCACCGCCCATTTGAGAACAATTAATTAGGTAATAATAAAGTATGTTGTTTATTGCGTATGAAGTGCGCCATTCTAATACTGCACGGTGTCTGGGCTTTGGTAATGCATCTGAGTCTGAGGCACCAGGTCTCAACAGTGGGGTGGGTTAAGAAGTAAGGTGAATGGAGAGCTATTAGGCTATACCAGAACCTACACACACTTAGGTGTTTATTTACAAGCCTCTTGCGCCGCCAGTATGTCACTTTTTCCCATACTAAGCCACTTAGTTTGCACTATTGAGACCTAGGCCTATTGGTGTAACTCTTTGATGTCCATCTAAAAATGTAAGCTGATCCCTGACAGTACCAATATATCCCTCCTAGACGTTGCCAAGAAGTAAATGTTCTCCGGCACTGAGCCAGAGTGAGGTCTGACAGTCCTAAGAAGATATGGTGGGATAACTCCCATCATTCTGCCACAACAGCCCACAGATGATTCACAGTTCTCTAATAATTGCTATTTCGATGTCTAAGCCCCCATTTAAGTCTCTTTTTAATTAAATCAAATGCAATGACTAGTTTCTTGCTGTGACTCACAAAAGCATGCAAGAATTGAACTGCACTTAAGTAGAAAGTCAGAATGTTCGAGAGCCTGGTCATTTCATTCTACCTGGGTTACAATATTAAACAATTCAACTCATTGGAGGAACCCTCATATTATTTAATCACCTGTCCATGTTAATAAAATACACTTTTATGAAATGTAAAGAGGTTTTTATCATATTCTTTACTCGTTTGATGCTGGATATCTTAAAAGTAAATGTTTTGCTAGAGTTAGTGGTGAAGGACACCTTAGTTGCTTCTGTTCTTTAACTTCATTTAGGTGTAAACACACACTTAACGGCTTTCTGAATGTTAGTGCTCTCTCTCCAGAAATTACAGCAGGCCAGTGCTGTTGTTCAGCAGGCCCGCGAAGGTCAGGAGGGCCACATGTGAAGGTCAGGAGGGCCGCAGGTGACGGTCAGTAGGGCCACATGTGAAGGTCAGGACGGCCGCCTGTGAAGGTCAGGAGGGCCACATGTGAAGATCAGGAGGGCCGTCTGTGAAGGTCAGGAGGGCCGCATGTGAAGGTCCGGGCGGCCGCCTGTGAAGGTCAGGAGGGCCGCATGTGAAGTTCAGGATGGCTGCAAGTGAAGGTCAGGAGGGCTGCAAGTGAAGGTCAGGAGGGCCGCATGTGAAGGTCAGGAGGGCCACATGTGAAGGTCAGGACGGCCGCCTGTGAAGGTCAGGAGGGCCGCAGGTGACGGTCAGGAGGGCCACATGTGAAGGTCAGGACGGCCGCCTGTGAAGGTCAGGAGGGCCACATGTGAAGGTCAGGACGGCCGCCTGTGAAGGTCAGGAGGGCCGCATGTGAAGATCAGGAGGGCCGCCTGTGAAGGTCAGGAGGGCCGCATGTGAAGATCAGGAGGGCCGCATGTGAAGTTCAGGATGGCCGCAAGTGAAGGTCAGGAGGGCCGCATGTGAAGGTCAGGGCAGCCGCCTGTGAAGGTCAGGAGGGCCGCATGTGAAGATCAGGAGGGCCATCTGTGAAGGTCAGGAGGGCCGCCTGTGAAGGTCAGGATGGCCGCATGTGAAGATCAGGAGGGTCGCATGTGAAGTTCAGGATGGCCACATGTGAAGGTCAGGAGGACCACGTGTGAAGGTCAGGACGGCCGCCTGTGAAGGTCAGGAGGGCCGCATGTGAAGGTCAGGACGGCCGCCTGTGAAGGTCAGGAGGGCCGCATGTGAAGGTCAGGAGGGCCACATGTGAAGGTCAGGGCGGCGGCCTGTGAAGGTCAGGAGGGCCGCAAGTGCAGGACAGGAGCGCCGCATGTGAAGGTCAGGAGGGCCACATGTGAAGGTCAGGAGGGCCGCATGTGGCCCCCAGGCATACTTTGAGTATCACTGCACTAGATGCTGCAGCTGCTTGTTTGTTCTTGTTATCAGTCAGAATTTATGGATAACCAAGGGCCCTGAGTCTTGAATAAACATATTTAAATGATGCACAGAAATATCTCATATGGGTCACAGGTTGTGTGATATCATTGGAATCAAAGAATGTGTCATGTTGTGTTCCACATATTTACATAGAGCGCCTACTGCAATCAGTATGGCCTTGCAGCACTGAGTCCAGCACCTTCTGGTCCTGGATACAAATGGCCACAGAGTCTGGTTATGTCACTTCTGTTATTCTAATTATGTTGTGGATTAACTCCACTGCACAATAAGCACCTTAATTAAATAACACTTTGGATGAGCATATAGAGGGCCTCTGGAATTATGCGATTTTGCAGATGCAGTGTTTTCTGCATAATTGTCGATTTAACGCACATAATCATCATCTACTGCATTATCTGCAGATTTTTATAAAAACATATTCTGTTTCTGACCCATTTGACCCGTTTTTCGCGTGCAGTGTAAGCCTCTTCACAAAGGTTGAAACCGCCTGTTTCTTATTGCTGTATTTTGGTATTATATCAGTTCTAATGGGATGAAACCTTTGTCCAGACAGTTTTAACATGTAAAAATTACAAAATAAAGAGGTAACACTGTCTCGAAATGTGCTGCAATACACTGTATAATTTCTCATTTCTTGCACATAATTTGCCTTTTCTCACTGCCTAATGTTGTCCTTCCAGCCGCATAATTTGGTCCTCCCTTGCCGCATAATTCCAGCGGCCCTGAGCATAGAGTTAGAGCTGACCTCTGCTCAGAGCGCGCCCTGGGCGAAACCAAATTTGGCGCCTCCTCCTACTCGTCCTCTTTATTTGCATGTGCGTCAAAATGTAGGAGGGAGACGGTGAGGGGGACAGGATTAAGAAGACAATTGATTAAAGCGATTGAACTAGAAAGGCACCATTTTACGCAATTAGAAAAAAAACATTCTTGGGGAGTGAGTGCCCCTTCGAACTCCCGCTCGCTCACTTAGTCAAATTCATGTTTTTGTAATTTATGCACCATCACTTTCAAGCTTCACTAGCCGCCACTGTTTAAAGCAATTGTACTACATTTTAGGCACTCCCCTCACTTCGCAACTGGGTAGGAGTCATCCGAGAAGAACAAGAGCATGTCATTTTGGGGGCTTTATCCCCATCGGTAATTGGGCGGCACATTTATAATTCCTTTCTAGTTATTGCGTTGAAGACACGGTGATCTGCTGCCACCTATTGGCCGATTGCTCTACACAAGTGTATTACGTGATTGATGTTAGTGCGGTGCAGCCAGTCAAAAGACATGCCACAAATCTATATATGTTCGTAGAAAAATATTTCCGCACTGACGAAATCACTTTCCATTTCTTTTTTTTTAAACAACTTTAATTTGGCTTTTAAGGATGGGAAAGGTCACGTGGGAAAGGGGAATGTAAATAAACTGGTAGAATGACACATGCTTTCTCCATATTTAACATGTCATTACAAAGAATTTTAATGTTGAAAGGAGTGCAGTTATAGTTCGGTTAGGTCTGACTAGTGCTCGATCTAGGGGCCAGATGTACGAACTTTTACGGAAAATCAGGCCGTTTGCGACTGCTAAAAAGGGTTGTAGTATGTACAAACTCAAATTTGCGAGTCGGTAACCTATTAACGAATAGCAAACTAGAGTTTGTGAGTTTCTTTTAGGAAAAGGCGCAAAACGATCCCAGTTACCACCTACTTAAAGTAGGTGGCAAGCCAGTCGTTAACGGCAATGGGTCCCCAAGGGACTTTTGTGAAGGTATGCAAAAATGTTTTTTAAGAGCAGGCAGTGGTCCCTTAAATAAAAAATTAAAAGAAACATTAAGACATTTTTTTTAACGCATCTTTTTTTTCTTTAAGGAAAACAGGCTGCATTTGAAAAAAATAAGTTGCTTTATTCAAAAAGCAAATATAGACATGGTGGTCTGTCGTCCCCAGCAGGCCGCCGTCCCTGTGTTCTTGTCCATTCCCAATGGGTTGCATTGCGACCTGTCTCATGAATATTGACGAGTGAGGTCATTTGCGACTCCATTGGAAATCGCTAAATGTGTGTAAGGCACATTAGTACATTCCGCTTTGTGAGTTACAAATTGTGAGTCACAAAAAATTAGAATTTGCGACTCGCAAAATGGAATGATCGTTCATCTGTCCCCATATTCTAGTCATTGGGCCACATGTACGGCCATATCCTTTTGCGAATAGCAATTTGCGAATTTTAGTGAGGGAAGGATAATTCCAGTTCCAGTTGCTAAATTGAAGGTCTGTTTCACTGGGGAGGGGGATAATGATCATTTGCGTTATATCACTTGCCAATAATCTAAGAGTTACTATTATACAGAACAAGGGAACCCAAAGGAAATTTAGACAGGGACCTTGGGCAATTTCATGTTATAGAGAACAGTGGTCCCTATTCAGGGAGAATACAGTGTGATAGATAACCATACACTGGAATAGAATATATGTCTTTTGTCCAGCCAGACAAGAATTTATTTTCATAATATTTTTCAAAAGTAGTATCAAATAAAACATTCAGATGACAAGTGGGCACAGCCGTGACCCACAGAACACAAGACAGTGTCACGGATCAGAAACTCCGAAGCAGATGCGGCGATACTGCCCACACTCACTGAAGTAATGCGATTGTGCATTTTCCTACAGCTGGCACACAGCACCCAACAGGACTTTCTGCCATTAAGCAAACAATTGATCCTGCTGGTGCCAGCAACCCCAAAAGTCCAGATGCTGAGGGCCCTCGCGCCTATAGCGAACCGTTGATTCTCTGCCACCTTAGAATTGTAAAAAAGGTGTGATACATTATTATCCAGACAGCAATGCATTATTTGTTTGTCCTGAAGATGATGCCCTATATTTAATGTTGGCATCGAAACGTCGTCGACACCCAAACACCCTATGCACCAGACTCAAGCTATAACACATTGTGCAACGGTGTTAAATGATTAATTTGTGTCTGTCTATACTGAGTACAAGTGTACAGACCCATTTTGGCTTGCCTTTTGGCCAATTCTGTGTTTGTTGTTCTGTGGGTCACGGCTGTGCCCACTTGTCATCTGAATGTTTTATTTGATACTACTTTTGAAAAATATTATGAAAATAAATTCTTGTCCGGCTGGACAAAAAACATACATTCTTTTCCAGTGTATGGTTATCTATCACACTGTATTCTCCCTGAATAGGGACCACTGTTCTCTATAAGAATATTATAAGAGTGCCACTGAGGTGGACAGTAGGGAAGAGGACCGTTGCCAAGTGGAGCACGATAGCCATAGCAAATCCCTCAGGGAAAATGGGGAAAAGGATTGTTCGACTTGTTTCCATGGTTAGCCCTCAGGGTTTAAATTGCTGTCAAGGGAAGGATGTATTTGAGCTGCTAATGTGTATGAAGCCACATCTGGAAATCCCAATACCCCCTTGGCCACAGGCCGCAAAGGAGTCATGGATCCAACCCGCGGGGACTTACCCCGCCACACAAATCAATCATTTTCCGGCGTCTCAATGCCAAGATTGTTCTGTAGACGGTGCATGGCAGTTTTTAAAGTACATATAAAAGTCGGGGCATAACGTTCATTTTAAGGCTGGCTAGCCTTCCCAGCCAAGCTAGATTGAGTATACCCCATTAATATTGTATTGTAATTGCATTTATATAGCACTTACTACCTCTGACGAGGCGTCAAAGCGCTTTTTCAGGAAGTAGCACGCTACTCCGGGACCCATAGAGGATTTGTGTTGAATTAGTATAGTGAAACATGCAAATACATTTTAAGTGGTGGATAGGTTAGTCAATTATTTGGATTTGGAATGATAGCAGAAGGATAGAGAAGGAAAAAAGGTTTGTATTCATAAAAGCGCTTGTTACCCCTGATGGGGTGTTGAAGCACGCTACTCCCGAAGCCCATAAAGGATTAGTGGTGAATTAGTATGGTGAAATATGAAAGTAATCTCAGTAATATTAGTCAGTTATTTGGAGTGAGAAGGATAGTGGAGGGATAAAAAGGGAAGGAAGGTTTGCATTCATATAGCACTTGTTACCCCTGATGGGGTGTTGAAGCACGCCACTCCGGAACCCATAAACGATTAGTGGTGAATTAGTATAGTTGAATATGGAATTTGAGGAGTGAACATGTTAGTCTGTTAATTTTTATTGAAAAGGATAGTGGAGGGATAAAATAATGAAGGATTTTTTTTGTTTTTGTTTTGTTTTTAGATCTTAGCAGTAGGAGAAGGCTTTTGGATAAGTACAAAGGAGTTTTGGAGGGGAGGAGACAGAGGGAAGAGCTTAGAAAGGTTTGTTTTGGAGGATTGGTATAGTAGAAAGAGGTGTCAGATGATACAAGGAGGGGTAGAGTAGGAGAGAGTCAAGAAAGGGTTATTTTGGAGATCATAGTAGTGGTGTGGGGTTTGGGCTAAATGAGAGTGGATGTAGAGGATATCAGTTGAGTTCATAAACTATATTCAGGTGCCTCGGTACCCATAAAAGCACAAAGTCATTACAAACATAAGAGAATACTCTGTCGGTTAAAAACATAACAGTATAACATGATATACCAAATATTACATGATTATTAGTATTTCTTAAAAACTGCCTATTAAGAATGATTTTGCTCAAGGTAAAACTTTACATAAAACCATTAAAACATTTTTCAATTATCTCAGGAGACTCACAGGTCCAGCATAGACTTGCATGTTCTGATAGCTATTCTAAGAAAAGTGCATGTGTGAAAGATCAAATCTGTATCATCCAGGGTTACTATACACAGGTAGGCCTCGTCCAAACTAATAGGCCGTCTCTTTATAAAATAAGAATTTAAGAGCCACATGGAATATTTAATATAATACTTACAGAAAAATAGAAAATGTATAATTGATTGATCACTCCTCCCGTCACACAGGCATGGTGATTGATTAAGATAACAAAGTGCAAATCTGATGGTTCCAGCTCTTAAACGGCATATTAGACTCCTCTCCCAACGACTGGACGAGCACGAATAAAATCAGAAATGAAGTTAATATTAAGTTCTTTGTGGCATATATATTGGGGGGTCAAGATTGGAACACCCAACAGTTTCCTACAGAACCTGTTTTCTTCCTGTTGGATACATGAACTTTTTGCTATGCCCCAAATCTCAGCACCATATGTAGCCAACGGGATGCACTGTAGTTTATACATTTTCTGAATTGCTAAAATGACCCCGGTGGTCTTAGGGCGAGGAAGGCTCAGGATCGAATTGGTGACCTTTGAGAACTTGCTCCTGGAGTGAGCTAAGTGCTCACTCCATGAGACGTTCGCAGCAAAGATCAACCCCAGATAAACAAATGAACGTGTACATGTCAATTTTCGACTGTCTACTATAATAGTATCTATCTCTCGCTTCCCTGGTCCACTGCACATTAAAAAGGATTTCTTAAAATTGACACACAGGTCTAAGCCATCCATGTACTTATTGAAATTTTGGACCAAAATACGTAGGGAATTAGGGGTGCGGCTTATAAGGACCGCATTGTCTGTGTATAAAAGTACGGGGATAGGTTTCCTATTAATTTTGGGGACATCTTGGGTGACTGTTTTCAAGAAACTATTCAACCCATTAATATAAATGATGAAGAGAAGGGGGGCCAGAACACAACCCTGTCTGTCCCCCCGTCCTACATCAATTGCCCCCGAAACTCCCCTCCCATACTGATCCTCACCTGTGCCTGGAGATCTTTATGAAGATACGCTAAAAAGTGTACCAACGGTTCATCCAGCCCTCCTGCCAGGAGGACTGTCCACAGCTTCGCCCTGTTAACAAGGACGAAAGCTGTGGACAAATCCATAAATGCCATATACATCGGTGACCTCCTCCAATAACCAAATTAAGGTTAAGGCATTGTTCAACTGTTCCCACCTTGCTCCGGAAGCCTAACTGGCATGGTTCTAAGATATCATTTTCCTCTGTCCAGATTAAAATGTTGTTATACAAAACTCTTCCCAATATTTTTAGGGTATTGTCTATTAGGGATATAGGTCTGTAATTACACGGGTGGGACCTGTCTCCTTTCTTAAAGATCAGTACTATGATACTCTTGGCCCATGTAACAGGTAAATTGACAAGAGTCAGGCTATTGAAAACATTCAGAAGCAATGGGGCCCAGAAATCGGGAATCCATTATTTAAGTCAATTGGGAACACGTCTGGCCCCGGGGCTTTGTTCCCTAAACTCTGCTGAATGGCCTCTTGTACTTCTGAAATAGTTATCTCTATGGGGGCTAAGATGCCAGGTACATAAGTTTCGGCCCTCGATAGTGGGGTGGCATATATTTCTGAAAAATGGTTTACCCAGGCATCACTGAAAATATTACAACTGATCGGGATTGATAACTGGCCCATTGTTTGAAGATCCCTTACTGCTGCCCAAAAAATGTTGCCTTTTTTTGTACTGGCCGCCTCAGATAGAGTTTCCCAACGTTCAGTCAGGAGGGCCTTCTTTCGGTTTGCAATTGCCGCATTATATTCCTTTCTGGCCAGTTGAACGTCCGTTGCACACCTCGGATTGACTGATAGTGCCTTACGTAGGTTTGTATTTGCCAACGTGCATTCATGGTCGAACCACCTTGGGCTACTTTCTACTTGGGGTGCGGGTTTCGATATAGAAGTGTTTTTATGGGTTGGCATAAGTAGGTAAAATCCTGGATTATCTCTGTATGTGGGGATTGCAGTGACAGGCAGGAATCAATATGATGCATGTTGCCCTTAATTAATTCCCTAAATACATTACCACTATCAACCCCCTTCCAGTGTAATCTTAACTTATCAGTCGATGGCATCAGATTAGAAGCTCCGCATTCAATCTGGAATGCGGGTCTTGGGGCGGAATTCAACAATATTCTGATGGGGTTATGATCCCCGTGATCCGATGGAATGACTTCAGGTGCTTTTAGTTGGTCTTCAAGTAAAGGGGAAATAAAAACAAAATCTATCGTGGCGCAACAGCCCCTACCCCTAAATGTTGGTTGCATATGGTCAGTTGTGCTTGGCCAGCCCACCAGATCCATAACATTAACCAGGTTATATGATCTTAGGAGCAGAGTAAGTTCGGCAACCCTACGAGCTGATTGCCCGGAATAGCCCGACCCTCCATCGTGCCCCCTGCTAATAATTTTGACATTAAAATCAACCCCCAACAGAAACCCTGTTGGGTACCCCTTATTGGACTGTGTGTCCAAATTTGAAATAAAATCAAAGAGCCCAATACATTTTTCATTTGGGACAGAGCAAAAATCATTATTATAAAAATTCATCAGATAGGAGCAAACTCGCCTTTTGAACTCCCGCCAGCAGCCACGTTAATCCCTATAAATAGGCCTCCCGACGGTCTGCCTATCTTGGGTGTTAAGGCTATCACACTAAAACAGTGGAACCCTTCAATGTACAAATCTTCTGTGGCCCAGGTTTCCTGGAACATGACAACGTCATGTTTCTTTATCAAGCTTACCCAGTCTTGGTCATCAAGCCTTGATCATAGTCCCGCCACGTTCCAGCTTAGGACACTTAAGTCAGCCCCACTGCTACCTCTGGGTATAACTGTCCTGTCTGTAGTTTTGTTGGGAATGTGGGTTGTGCCTGACATTAGCCCTTCAGGGGCTTGTGTGTTGAGTGCCAGAGGTGATAGTCAGTTTTGACTATCTTGGTTGGAGAGTGCATGGAACCTATTAACTGTTGGCGCATGTACTTCAGAGCTCCTTATTGGTATTACTAAAGGTTTGTAGGAGTAGCCCAAGGGGAGTGCACTAATGTCTGTTGTGGCGGCGAATGTCTTTTTTCTGATGGATAATAGGCGGTGGACCATTTGTGGTCTGCGAAAATTGAGAACGATACAATCGCCGTCAATGCTCTTATTTGATTGGCCAACCCAATCCACTCTCCTGACCATGATTATTTCATCAATTAGACGGGGATCAAAGTTTTTGTGTTTGCGAAGCCAGTCTACAGATTTGTTACGAAGATCTAACCATGATTCTCTATGGCCCTCAGCAAGGTTTGGAACGCCAGTTAAGACCAGCACATAAGGGCTAGAAGCAGGTGGCAAACTCAAAATGTCAGAATTGGGATTTGTATTTAGATTACGAGGACACGCTCTGGTCTCTTTGACAGGGTCAGCTACAGCAGTGCCCAACTGGGCTGACTATAATGGGCTCTTCCTACTGCCATATTCTGGTCGCCAGGGATATCCAATCCTGATGTCACCTGGATGACTCTCTCAGTGAGATCAGTATTGGACGAAAAACCAACCCCTTGCTTCCCACAAGATGCGCATAAGTTAGTTGGAGGAATAACCATATTTTTTGGCTAGCTTATAACCCGGGATAGTTGACAGCTGTAGTCCGCTCAGTCCGCTTTTAGTCCTTTTTCTGCTCTCTGGTCAGCGCCATGAAGCCACCCAGTGTAAGTGCGCTTAATAAATACCCACTAACATTAACATTAACATTAACCATAGGGGCGATAGTACTTAGTGGTTGCATCTCACCATTGAGACTGACCGCTACAGTTGGTATAGATTTAGTTACAATGGTGACATCATTATTCAACTTTCCCCCATTTATCTCGTCCAAAGATGAATTAAGGTGCAACAATTTCCCCCAGAGCAAATCAAATGTTTTAACAAACTCCTTCCTTATACAGTCCAGTCTTGATTCGAGCTCTTCCCTTATAATGTACTGGGTTGCAGTACCCATGTCTGCTGCATAGCGGCCATGCTCTGGGCTGTCTTCTGTCTGTGTAGCAACAGAATTTGTGTTCACAGTCTCAACCACTTCTAAACTGCTACTGAGTGCTCCTTTGCTGGCATTTTTAGCTTTCTGTTAGGGCTTAGTATGAGTTGTTTTAACTGCGTTTTTCTTCCCTTTGGTTGATGAAGCAACTGACGTGTGGCCTCTAGCAGTTTTTCGGGCGTAACCCCCGGGTGTTGGTAGAGGATGCACTTGAGGTAGGAGGGGCCTGGGGTGGTGAGGGTGGCAAAGGTGGGCTCGGGGTACTAGGTCCTGCTATCACTGGAAATGTTTTTAAAATGGCCGGTGTATTGGGATCGACTTGGCCCCCCATCGGCAAACGCGATTGTAAGGCAGCAGGGTCCAGGGACAGTCTTCTCTCTGTCATCTGGATCTCGTGCATGAATACTGACTCTGCCCTTACGATAAAATCATCCAAAGTTTCAGCTACCCCTCTCCGCTTACTCATTGTGGGGCAGGGAAGGCTTGTAGACCCTGAAATGGTAACTTTGGCTTTCAAACTGCAAAATCACAATCAATGGTGGCAGGGTACTCACGTTGTCTTACTCTTTGGTGTTCCTTCTTTGGCCGCAGAGCCAAATGGGGTGGCCCAGCCTCCTTTGGCCTCTGACGGCCTTAGACGGGCCCGCCCTTCGCCCGGGCTTCGGCCGGCGCCACCCGCGCGAGTCCCGCGATGCGCTGCTTCTTATGAGCGCCTCCTGGTGCTTCTCCAACGTGGTGGCATCGTGCGCGCCGCGAAGGTTGCTGGGATGTGTAGTCTGCTGACTTGTGGCGGTGGCGGGTTCCCCAGGACCCCCGGTAGGCAGCAATGGCAGTTAGCAGGTAAGGGCTTAACAAGGCATTGCGAGGCTGTGTCCCTTGTCAAGAAAGAATTTTGCAGAGCTCCCACTCCAGCTGGGGCTCGCTGCTTCTGGCTCTTTTCCAATGCTGTGGCGTCGTGCGCACCACAAAGGTTGCTGGGATGTGTAGTCCGCTGACTTGTGGCGGTGGCGGCTCCCCCAGGACCCCCGGTAGGCAGCTAGCAGGTAAGGGCTTAGCGAGGCATGGCAAGGCTGTTTCCCTTGTCAAGAAAGAATTTTTCAGAGATGTAGAGGATATATTGATAGATGTATGGGCTGAGAAATATGGTAGTGCATTGGAAATGCTAAATTAGAAGAAAGTGATAAATATATAGATCCATTAGTACCTTTAGTTTGAGGATGTGGATGGTGTGGGCTGGGTATTGCTAAATGGGAAAATGGACAGCATTTCTGTCTCTGGCCCTGGTCAATCTTGAACAGGCTCAAACAGGCAGCAGCCCTTGTCCTCTTCGCCCTTAGCCTCGACGCCCGGGCTGAGACGCCCTAACCCTGGCCTTTTATAGCCCTAGTAATCAGGTGACCCCTTCAGCCAATGGAAACCCTAGCCCTAACACTATCCAATCACAACACTAGCCCTAAAATCTAGAACCAATAGGAGACCAGGATCTTACAGCCAGTCTTAGCCCTAGTCAAGCACCCAATCAGTTCAAAAACCCTGATCTGTACATCCAATAGAGGCCCTAGCCCTACCAGTAGTCCCAACCCAAGTCCAAGCAACCAATGGCACAGGACGCCCTAGTCCCTACTTCCAATAGAAAGCCTAACCCTACTCTTAGACCCACAACTAGTTCAGCAAACAATCTCACCAGAAGCCCTAATCGCTACTTCCAATTAAAAGTCTAACCCTAGCCCTAGTCCCACCCTACTCCCAACAACCAATAACATAAGAAGCCCTAGTCCCTACTTCCAATAGAAATCCTAATCCTAGCCCTAGTCCTAACCCTACATTGACTGAATCACAAACCCAGAAACCAATCAGAACACTCAAATACCCAACCAATGAGGACACTAACCCTAATCCAATAGAAACACCAGATACAACCACCAATCAGTGTACACATGTACCGACCACTAGCAGACCATATAAGGTCCGGTGACCTCAGACAAGGTTTGTTGGCCAGGGAGTTGGAAGCTGCTTCTCCTGTTCAGAATCTCTTGGGAGAGAGACAGGCTCAATCCACACTTTGGAATTCTGCAGGTAAAGGCCTCACATACTTGAAATCTAACAATTCTGTTTGAATAAAACTTTACTCCCTCTCGCAGGAGAGGGAAGATGGCGGCCGTGACGAGCGGCTGAGCGGCAGCGCTAGACACAGTGCACAGCGCGGCGAAGATGTGATTATGACAAACCTCGATACCTAAGCCCTTTTCTATTATCTATTGAGCATTAGGACGGTGAATATACCGGCGTTACACGGCCGGCTGGACACATGGACACATGGCGTAAGCATATGCCATAGGAGATAGACATGAAGCCATAACAGCCTCCAAAGCGACGAGGGAACGAAAGTTGCATTTCAGCATTTCAGCGGCCGCGGCAAAAGCGGCAAAAGTGCACCCGGTGTTTACCTTTCACGGTCGTGACGGGATCAATGGTGCTCGTTGGTGATCTCCACGCCGTGTTGCTCCGCATGGGTCTGCAGCAGCGTCTGGCGGAGGCTTCGCTTGGAGGAGGGCTGGCGCACGGCAGGGCTCGCGGAGCTCGCGGAGCCCGGAGGCGGGGCCGATCAAAGCCGGCGAGATTTGGAAAACGGTGCAGAGACGGCAGAAACGGCAAAAACAGCGGAAACGGCGGCAGCAGCTCGATCAGACCCGATAGACCCATCAGTCACGTCAGGTTGGTGCAAGGAGGTGGAGGGGGTCATTGCAGCAGAGTTACAGTTAAGGTGAGGCAGAGGGTTTCTCTCCTCATAATATTGGCACTATCTATGGCTCCTAAAAGCAACACTGGGGGCAAGACAAAAAAGAAAGGCACAGCTGATGGTGGCAGCGCAGACAATGCTCTAGGCTCAGACTCTATGGCAAATACCGAGGTGGAAGGTCCTGCATTGGAAGCCGGATTAGGGCGGGCAAAACCTTTACAGCCCGTAGGACATAACACCCCTAAAGAAATGCGTCCTCCCTCAGCCAGAACCCGACAAGCTACAGCCACAGCGACTGTCAGCGTGGTGGAAATGCTGAATCGGAATGAAAGAAAAAAAAAAACTGAAGGACAGTGAGTTAGCTTTGGTAGCCTCGGCGTCAGGATTACCGGGGTCCTCCTCACTACCCGTTCTATCTGTTTTACCTGAGTTGCTTTCTCCACCTACGCCAGCCATTATCTCAGAAGTGGATCCAGGTACAACTCTAGCACCGCAACCAGTCGTACTATTAGTCCCGAATCCGCAACAGTTACAGCAGACTCATCCGCAGGCACAGGCACAGTCCCTCAGTCAACTCAGGTGGAGGAAGCTGGGGAGGGTGCCGCAAGTGGGGACATGATTCAGATGATTCAATCAGAGTCTCTAATGGCTGAATTGAGGACTGATGTTTCTGGAGCCGCCGGCTGCATTGAGGCTATCACCTTAATATCCTCACAATGTACGACGAACCCCCCATTGAACCTCCCAACAGAAGAGTTAGCAGCCCCACCAGCCAACATTGTGGGCAATCAAGGAGGTTCAACAACAGCCGAGATATGCACTGCCTTAGAGGTACATAGGGGTTTACTGGCCGACTCTACAGGTAGTACAATTCACCTTGGGGTCACACATGGTGAGGCGGAAAAAGAAAAGACCCCCAGCGAGTGCTTCTTTTCGGTCACAGAGGAGGCCAACTGGTCAGAGGACGATGATGACGAGCCACACAGTTCAGATATCGATGGTAGTAATCCGGAGACAGAGAGCGACAGTGAGGCAGGGCTACCGTCATCTATTATCAAAAACGTGCCCCCTCAAAGGGACCACACTGCACTTACGTGGGACCACTCTCCTACGACATCTTTGCAAGGGAGCGCTAACCTGGCCACGGGCGATATAAGGCATAACGATACGGCGCAGTTGTCAATGATGGCGATGATGGAATCAATTCAACAGGGGATAACGGCACACAGAGAAGAAACCCGTTCAGACAGTCTTAAATCCCAAGCTGCAATAAGAAAAATGAAAGCAGTGGTTAGAAAGATGTCAAAAGCCTGGGTAAATGTTGGAGACAGGGTCTCAAATCTAGAGGAGAGGGTAGTCGCCACTGAAGCTGAGGCGGCCGCAGCCACAAATAAAGTCGAAACATTGGGAGCTCAAGCTATCGACATCCAGTGGAAGCTGGAGGATTTGGAGAATCGGCAAAGAAGGAACAATCTCAGGGTCCTGGGCATTCCAGAAGGGGCCGAGGGTCAGGATGCCAAAATGTTCATTGTCAAAATATTTGAGAAAGCCTTTCCAGATATTGCCGGATGGAACTGGACCACTGAGATACAGAGAGCACACAGGACACCCTTCAGACTGAGAAAAAACGCTAGAGAAGGGGATAAGCCTAGAGCGATCCTAATCTATATAGGTAATTTTCTTCTTCGCCAATCCATTGCAGAGAAAGCCAGGCCAGACGCTAAAAGAACCTTTGAAGGAGGGTCCTTCTTTGTCAGGCCGGATTTCTGCCATACCACCGTGGAACGCCGATGGCGGTTAAGACAATTAATCAAACCGTTCCAGGATAAAGGAGTGCAGATCTATCTTATCAATCCAGCTCAGTTGAAGATAATCCATCTAGGCAAGGTCATATACTTTTCTTCGGAAATCAAGGCTAAGGAGTTCCTAGACTCTCTATAGCATGTTATATTACTAATGGCAATCAACAAAAGCTAAGGCTTTAATTTATGTCACTGGTCGAAGTCTTGGGGCTAGTTTGGTCTAAGCCGAAGTTTGAATTTCATAAATTTCATAAATTTCATAAAGGGGAAATGTGTCACGTTATGGGGATTTGTGGGTACACATAAGGTTAAGGTCGTAGTTTGGACTTATTGATTGCACTGTGTCCAGCGCAGGGCCACACCCATCACACGCACAGACTAGTCTGCGCGCCTCACCTGGGAGTAAGTTGGGGTCGGGGGGGAGGGGAGGGGGGGCAACCTCGAGGGAGGGGGAGGGAGGGGGAGGGGGAAACCAAAGCAAAAAGAAAGTTCATGCAATAAACATGTCTATTGATATATGGGAGTTGTTGAAAGTGGATAAACTTGTTGATGTCAGATTCAGGATAAAAAGTGACTGGTTAGTATGTTGGCTCGTCTCTCTTCAGGGATATGTCAAGGATTAAGATAATCAGTCTTAATATAGGAGGACTGAACGATTGGAAAAAGAGGGAAAAATTTGAGGAGTATGTCAAATTAATCAGGGCCGATATTCTGTGTATACAAGAGACTCACTTACCATGGAAAAAGAAACATTGGCAGAACATAAGGGGGTATGAAATTTTGTCTTGTTCCTCACAGACCTCAACCATCAGGGGGGTCGCCATATTAGGCCGGGTAGGTCTGGGAGGTGTTAGAAAATCAAAAGCTGATCCGTTGGGAAGATGGGCAATTTGTGAATTAAAATTAGGCATCACTCTATGCTCAGTATACGGTTCTAATCTGGACGATCCAGGGGTGATGGATCACATTGAACGGGAGCTTACTAACTGGCCAGCACCCATGGTACTTTGCGGCGATTTTAATATTTCAGCCGACTTTACAGGTAACACCCCATATAGCGGCCGCAAGCCTAAAGTATTTAGGGCAGTGTCCTCTATACTGCACTCTTATGGCCTGAAGGATGTCTGGGGTAACCAAAAGAAAAATGATCCGGGATTTACATACTTTTCACACCCATTTAATAAATACACAAAATTGGATTATATTTTTGTTTCAGCCACACAATTTAGTAACGTCGAAATTTCAATGTTGCCAAAGCTAATCTCGGACCATAATCCTCTTGTTTTGAATTTTTCTGTCACCAAACCAAGGGAAAAAATGAGGCCATGGTCTTTTGACAGGAAACTACTAGTGGATAGTGACTATTTAACACATATGAAGGAGTGGTCCAAATCCTTTTTTGATGCCAATAGATATAGCGCTTCCCGCGGTGTGGTCTGGGATAGCTTTAAGGCTGGTCTAAGAGGGGAGACAATTAGTTTCTCTGCACGGCTTTGGAAAAAAATGAAGGAGGATAGGGAATGTCTTTTGGCTAAACTGGTGAAGGCAGAGGAGCAACACAGGAGGGATGTCTGTCATGGGATCCAGGGGTCACAGAGCCTAGAGAGCCTAAATACTATAAAAGCAGATATTCAGCGACACTTAGCAAAGAAGGCTGCAGCAGAATATCAGACCCGTAGATTAGGCATGTATGAAACAGGCGAGAATGCTGGCAGGGCTCTAGCGCTTCGGATAAGACAGGCCACCTCAAAAAATATTATTACCGAGATCAAAGAGGGCGAGCAGATGTATACAAAACCAATAGAAATTATAGAGGTCTTTAGGCGATTCTATCAGGCCCTCTATAAGGAGGAGGCAGATACAGCACATTCTGGTATTAATTGGCAGGATACAGGTCTTAATCTGACGCCCAATGAGAGGGAATCTTTAGAACAGGAAATTTCTATGGAGGAGCTTCTCCAGGCACTAAAAGATCTCTCTGCTGGTAAGGCAGCAGGGCCCGATTTTATACCTCTTGAAGTTTATAAATGCCTGAGGGAAGAAACGGCCCCTCTCTTGCTAGATCTATTTAATGGGGTTATCAACACAGGTACTATACCTGAACCCTGGACTAAAACCAATATCGTTGTCTTTCATAAAAAGGGAAAACCCAAGGAGAGCCCGGGCTCCTATCGGCCTATATCACTAATTAATAGTGATAATAAACTTTACGCTAAAATACTGGCTTCACGGATGGGTAGGATCATTGCGGGCCTCGTCTCTCCCTGGCAGCATGGTTTTATCCCTGGCAGAGGTACCACCGACCATATCAAAAGAGCCATAACTTTGTTTGACTTGCATGCTCGGGGGGAGGGGGGGATCGCGATGATCCTCCTCGACGCAGAGAAAGCGTTCGACCGGGTCAGGTGGAGCTTTCTCTGGGAAGTATTGGTCGGCAAAGGATTTGGTCCCCGTTTTCTTCAGGGTATTAAGGCCATGTATCACAACCCAATAGCTAGCATTCAGTCAATGGGCGAGGCCTCCAACCCTATTCAGATTTCAAGAGGGACGAGACAAGGGTGTCCGTGCTCACCCATCCTATTTGCACTTTATATCGATCCCCTGATTTGCCGCATTATGAGCAATATTAATATTAAACCAATTATCATCAATGGTCTTGAAACCAAAATCCTCGCATATGCGGACGACATAGCTATCACCACTGTCGATCCAGCTAGTGCTATGAGAGAAATAATCAATATCACCTCTGAATTTGGGAATGTCTCTGGATATAGACTTAATGTGGCAAAAACACAGGTATTATGTTCAAACCAAATAGCTAAATTGGATGATAGATATGTGGATTCGGTAGTATATTTGGGAATCACAATTAATGCCCAGATACAGGAAATCATTAAAGATAACTTCTCACCACTACTGTTGAAAATGAAACAGGACCTAAAAAGAATCGATACTCTACACTTATCAATTATAGGTAGGGCCAATGTCATTAAAATGGCAATGTTCCCTAAAATACTATATAAGTTTAGGTCAATCCCCTTTAAAATAGACGATATCCTGATCAGGGAGATGGAGGCTATTTTTATGAACTTCCTTTGGCAATACGGAAAGGTGAGGAGATCAATTAAATTTATGTCTCTACCCCAGGAACAGGGTGGATTGGGTATACCTAACCTAAAATTATATCACTGGTCTTGTCTCCTCATTGATATGGCTATACTTTTCTTCCCTGCTGATACGATACATTCCCAGTGTACTATCCCATCCATATACCAGTTAGTACTAGGAAATGAGGCGTATGGTATACTGTTAAGGAACTATGATAAACGTTTTTTCAAAACCCCACGTTACAAAATATTGGAAGATATCCGGGTGGTATGGCTGGCAATACAAAAGAACCAGAGTATTCCTAAGTTTAATAAACATACTCTTCTTTGGAAATCTGGGTTATTCCCGCATTTAAGCAGAGATGGTTCTTGGAGACACTGGGAAATGCAGGGAATCACTACATTGGGTCAAGTTATGGTAAAGAATGCTCTGAGGCCTCTTGAACTTCTAAAGACACGATATTCACTTCAAGGCCCTCAAGAGTTCAAATATATACAATTGACCAACACAATTAAATCCAAAAGACCTGTGATAGATATATCAAAAGAATGTATACTATTAGATTATATGAAGGGTGGCGGTCGCCGTATAAGGAAAATATATGCGATATTCTTGGGAACTCTGCCGGACGATATGCTCAAGACAGAGGCTACCTGGGCTGGGAAACTGAACGATCCCGATATCGATCTGGATAGAGACATCCTTATGGATAAAAGGTTTTTACGCTCTTCAAACCTAAGAGCACAGCATTTTAAAACCCTATTTAACTTATACTATACACCGGCAAAACTGTATGATTGGGGTAAGAGAGCGGATAACAACTGTCCTAGATGTGGTAAGGGCCCTGCGGATCTGCCTCACATGTTTTGCAGTTGTGAAAAGCTAGGGCCAATTAAGAACGAAATTGCAAAGTTTTTAGAGGGGCTGCTAGCTGTCAAGATCGACCTATCCCCTACACTTTTAATATTCGGGTTTGACGCCAAACAGGGTTTAAGCATCGAGGCTGAGGCACTTGTGTTTTTAGCAATAGCTGTTTTTAGAATATTAATTGCTGCTGCATGGAAAGACTCTGATGCCCCAACCTTTCAGATGTGGATCTGCAGGCTGCTCGGGATTCATAACATCGAATCGGAGCTGTACGCACTGAAGGGAGTGAAATCCAGGGATATGGGGCTAAGGTTGTGGTCGCCCGTTGCAGCATGGAGGCGGTCGAAAATCACGCGCCTCAGTTCTTAGTACCTATGTAGAAATTCCCTCCTGTCCTCCACAGATATATTATTACTCTTCCTACATTATCGGTTGTCTTACCTGTTTTAACAGCTTTGATGTATACTTATTTTGTCTCTTTGTATTAATGTGTTTTTCTTGTATTTATTGGATATATTATTGTCATGAACTTTCATAAATAAAAAAAAAAAAAAAAAAAAAACTTTACTCCCTCTCCTGGCCAAAAAACGAAGTGCACAGTCCCTAGTAAACACAGTTTAAAGAGCTCACAGAAGCACCCTCTGATGTAGAATATCCATGTTGCTGGGGGGGAGGCAGGGGAGCTGGTTACACTGGCTTGTGAATACAAAACGGTGGCTGGGGTGCACTGTTTTAACGTGCAGGTCTTAGCACAGAGCAGAGGAGAAATTTGGAGGGAAAACTGAATTGTTAACAGGAATGTGAGGGCTATACTACAGAGTTTGGACTGCAAATCCCACAATTCAACACGTTAAATGGAAGGACCCTTGGGCAGGGAAAACCACACGTATAAAACACAAAACTGGTTATAAAATATGCAATGACAGGCAGGTTAAAACTTACTTCTGTAATAACCACAGGCAAAGACAGTAATCACAGAAAGGGAAAATCGTTTTTTTAACAACTTTTGTTTTGGGGAAGAGACAGCACTAGTCTGTCTACTTACCACTTCCTGGACTCTGCTCACTGCAATCTGGGGCACAGGAAGGCTGCAACTCACAAGATGGAGGAGAATGATTTAGGGTGCATCCAGCAATGCCTTAAGGGGCCCGGGCAAGTGTGAGGGGAGGACTCATAGTTGCCTGGTAGCTAAATAGCCAATAGTCTGCTGGCCTGGGGGTGGGGCCTGGGGAGCTGTTTCTCCTGTTTAGAATCTCCTAGGAGACAGACAGGCTCACACACTTTGGACTTCTGCAGCTAAAGGCCTCACTAACTTGAAATCTAACAATGCTGTTTGAATAAAACTTTACTCCCTCTCCTGGCCCAAAAACGAAGTGCACAGTCCCTAGTAGACACAGTTTGAATAGCTCACAGAAGCACCCTCTGAGGTAGAATATCCATGTTGCTGGGGGGGGGGGCAGGGGGCTGGTTTCACTGGCTTGTGAACACAAATGGTGGCTGGGGTGCACTGTTTTAACATACAGGTCTTAGCACAGAGCAGAGGAGAAATTTGGAGGGAAAACTGAATTGTCAACAGGAATGAGAGGAATAAACTTTGGACTGCAAATCCCACAATTCAACACATTAAATGGAAGCAATCATGGGCAGGGAAAATATGGATTCACAGGCAGGTTAAAACTACAATTTTGAACTGTAACAACCACAGCCAAAGACAGTAATCACAGAAAGGGAAAATCTTTTTTTAACAACTTTTGTTTTGGGGAAGAGACAGCACCCAGAGTTGCCTAGTAGCTAAATAGTCAATAGTCTCCTGGGCTGGGGAGCTGTGTCTCCTTTTCAGAATCTCCTAGGAGACAGACAGGCTCAACCCACACTTTGGACTTCTGCAGGTAAAGGCCTCATTAACTTGAAATCTAACAATACTGTTTGAATAAAACTTTACTATATATAATATAGATTTTTAAACAGAATGGTGATGGTAGAGGGACTGTTACATTCATATATCGTCTGTGTCTGGGAGGGCAAGTTGATGCCCAAGTAAAGGATTGTGGTGTCTGACCAGGAGATCCCCCCTCTATGGACTGGGTTGAGTAGGCTATTTTGAGGGTCTGCAACCCCTATGCCTTGCGATTTCTGGTAGTTGATTAAAAAAGCCTGTTACCTGCGGGAACCGGGCTAGTCCCGACTGTAGCACTTGTATTGATTCACATGGATTGGTTATAAAGCATAAGATGTCATCAGCAAACAAGGCGAGTCTGAGTTCTGTGCCTCCTACCATCACCCCATGTATATTTGGATTTCTCTGGATGTTGATCAGCAGGGGTTCTATGGACAAGGCAAAAATTAGAGGGGAACCCTGTCTCATTCGTCTAGTGATGGTCATGTAAGGGAAGTATTCCCTGTTAACTTTGATTTTGTTTTAAATTAGCCTGAATAAACATTTTCATCTTAGGGCCAATATGGATTCTGTCGATTAATTTAAGTAAGAATGGCCAGTACAACCTATCAAAGGCTTTTATGCATCAAAGGAGAGAAGGGCCCGTGGCTGGCTCTTTTGCTCAGCTGCTTCCATTAGAGTTAACGTCAGTCTAGTGTTGTCATTTGCCCGTCTATTTTTGATGAATCCTGATTGGAAATTGGCGATAAGCCACGGCCATATTCCATGTAGCCTTGTGACCAGGATGGAAGATTATAGATCTACATTGCAGTTGAGAAGGGCAAATGGCCTTTATGATGGGCACTGCAGTGGATTTTTGTCTGTCTTCAATAGAAGAGTAAGATATGAGGCCAGCATGGTGTCTGTGACCACTTTAGACGTCAGTAAGAAGTTGAAAACTTGAATGAGGGGTTCATTTAGTACGGAGGTGTAGATCTTAGAATATGTGATTGTGAAGCCTAAGGGCCAGGAGATTTATGTGGTGGTAAGCATTTGATGGCTTCCTGTACCTCTTCAATTGACATATTTTGCTCTAGGAGACCGAAGTCGGCCTTCAAATTGGGGGGATCATAGTCCTGGAGATAGTCAACTTTGTAATTGCTTATCAAAATCTTGTGTGTGAAAAAGGGCTGTGTAGTACCACTGAAATACAGAGAGGATTTCAGATGTGTCTTGTAGGTGTGCCCCCTCCTTGGTCTCTATGGTGTGAATGTGATTGTGAGTGTCTTTGAGTGAAATTTATATGCTAACAACCTGTCTACCTTATCGCCTTTCTTGTAGTGAGTTTGATTAATATAGAGTAGTTCTTTTGCTGCCTCCTTCATCTGAATTTGTTCTAGCTCCCCTCTTAACCCGGGTAGATCTCTCATGGTTCTCGCCATGCCTCCTTGTTTGTGTCGGAGATCTGCCTGGGAATGTTGTTGCTCTAGATCTATTTTCTGTTATGTGGCTAGCTGCTCAAATGTGTCCTAATGGGATCTAAGCTCACCCCTGAGGACTGTTTTGGCTGCATCCCACTCTGACACGCTCCTGCACTGTGATGACTCTCAACGTTAATTTGCTGAGCATCCCAAGGGATGGTCCTTTTTATGGTTACTATCATCGTTATGTATGGCTTCCATTGGAAGCCTCTGTCGTTTACACCAGGTTCTAAATCTGGTAATTCATTGCCATGACATAGCAAAAGTTAATTACAAAACTTGTTACCCACTGTTGCTACGTGATTAAGAACTTCCAGGCCAGGCTAACAGTGCTCTCTGAGAGCATAGCAGTGCAGTGCTGCTTGTCTGCTTTAAATGAAAGCAGAAGGTACAGCTGCAGGAAGAGGAAGGAAGGCAGGGAAAGTGGTTGGGGTTGGTTAAGGATGGTGGTTAAACAATTTTTTTCACATTTGGGAAAGGGAGAGGCCATATTATGTATGGGTTCCCAATTTCTTCCTTGCCTCGGCCTAGCAGTTATAAAATTATAAATGGGTAACTGTAAGTTACTGGATGGTATTCACCTCTGAGTTCTATGTGACATTATAAATAACTCAAGCTTCAATCAATCAACCAATCAATATTTGTAGAGTGTGGCACTGTTAAAATTGGGGGTGTCTGGGAACTGGGGTGCAAGGTCTCAGTTGAAAAGCCAGGTCTTGAGGAAACGGTGGTAAGAGTGAAGAAACGAGCAGAAAAAGGCAAAACAGAGGGCAGAAAAATCAACGAGTAGAAAAGGCAAAACAGAGGGCACAAAACGAGCAGAAAAGGCAAAATAGAGGGCAGAAAATGAGCAGAAAAGGTGAAACAGAGCAGAAGAGGACAAAACAATGGTCAGAAAATGAGCAGAAGGGGCCATCAGAAAGCAGAAAAGACAAAACAGAGGGCAGATAAGACAAATCAGAAGGCAGAAAAATGAGCAGAAAAGGCAAAACAGAGTAGAAGAGGGCAAAACAGTGGGCAGAAAAACTAGCAGAAATGGCAAAACAGAGGGCAGAAAACGTAAAACAGAGCAAGAAACAAGTAGAGGAGGTACAAACAGAGGGCAGCAGGGAGACAGGCAGCAGAGGGTATGTGGGCAAGCTGGACAGGAGAAGAGTCGCAGGGGGAGCTAGCATGAGATAGTCACGTCATCTATTTGATGTCACTCCCCTCAGTGAAAAACACCCCTGTAGCTCGCAGTTTCTCATCTATAATTCTACACAGCATCATCTACAGTCACTGTCCACATACTCAATAGAGATCCAGTGGTGGCCTGCAGTCTATGAATGATGTTAAGCAAATTGAGCGTTCTACGTCACTCTGCACCCTGACAACAAATAAAGGTCTCTTTTACTGCCGGCATTTACATATGCAGCCTCTCCAGCAACTGACCCAATAGAAACCAAGAGCTTCTGCAAGCATCCTGAGTCCCCAAGGGCTCAAGACTGTCGACTCTTTGTCGGTCAGTGGGGCTCAACATGCGTCATTTCCTCTTCCCACTCTGATTCCGCTGTCACGCTTTTCCGTTGCTGTTCCCTAGTCGCCGCACATTTTAATCAGTTAATATGGGGTGGGCAACTGCCAAACAACGCCATGCTTGCCAGTAATTTCACAACCCTGTTAACCTATAGTGCCCAACCACGCTCTCAACCATGTATTAGTTCTCGCCCCTCCCGCTCCTCTGTACTGGTCAACACTGCTGCGTGAACCCATTCCTTTAATTTAGAGTGTCTTTAGCTGAAGATTTACAAACAGGACTTCTCGTTTTATGCCATGTATATTTTTTTTAAATATACATTTGTAATTATCCTTTTTATTTTTAACTCAGCTTACCTGCATTCAACATTATTTAGTTTGTGTTTTATGTGCCAATATCATATTTTTGTATTTATTTTACCCATAAGTGTGCCCTCTCACTTGCATGACGTCTATCACCAGTACCAACCATACATAATGCAACAATGCAGTGATCTGAAAACATTAGCATTTAGTACAAGCACATGTGCTCATCAGCAGCTATTTCTGTTAATCTCTTTCTACCAAACAGCGCAGGCTGTCTGACGGTGAAAGTCCTAATGTGGGTTTCCAAAAACCTACAGTGGGCTTACAGCCCACCCATAGATAGCTTTTGGTTTGCTTTCTTGTCATTCTTATTTGCTTGATTTTTGTTGGAAGACTTTCCTTGTCTCATCTGGCCAATCTTGGGTTTGTTCCTCCCTGGAGCAAAGCCTCTTTTCCATTTTTAAGAGTGGCTGACATGTATTCTCCCACTGCTGACTTTTATGGAACTACTTTTCTTTTTGGTTAAGCACTCCATGATGATACATGTATTTTCCAGCTCTCTCTTCATGGGTATCGACCTCCTGTCAAGTACCCCCCCCCCCCGCCCAATGCTACATGTTGCTCTCTCCCTCATGTGCTGGCCAATGTCTCTTTTGTACTTCTACCACAACCAAGCCCTCTTCAAGGTGTACTTTCTTACCACTATTCTCCCCACTGTTTGCTCTCTCCCTCATGCACTGCTTTACCCCGCTTCCCAGCTTTATTTTGTTTTATTGCAACCTGTCCACTCTCTATTGTTTCTCCCACACACTCTCCCCTCACTTGTTCCTCCCTACCAGCACTAGTCTTTTTTTAAATATATATTTTTGGGTGGGGGGGACACTGCCAGCTCTTCTGCCTTACAAAAATATATTTTGCGCTACATCAATTGCATTTTTTTCTATTTACTTATCCATCTAAGATCGATAAATATAAAAAAAAATGGCTCATATGTCCGTTCGTGGGCACACTCATGCCTGGTGTTACATGCGTGCACTTGCGTGTTGAAGATTGCAGTGTTTACGAAATTACACAGGCGTTACTGGTGGAGGTGTCATCAAGCCTTTTTTTCTTTTAGCCAATGCTGCACAGTATCAGAAAAAAAAGGTTTATTTTTGATGCTGTACAGCATCACCAAAATGAATTGGCAAAGCAAATAGATCTTAATGGCGAGACCTGTTGGCTTTGCCAGTGCTTGTTTGACTTGCCATGGTGTCAAACTGAATCAGTATTGACCTGGCGGTTATGACTCACAACATGAAGAGACACTTTTTTTCTGTGTACCCCACCTCATACATTTCAGGAGTAACCCTTTTAAGCTGACCCTCATCATACCCACCATTCGAAGGCCCAGTGCCATTACCACCCTTCTTATTGCCAGAGGCGAGTACATCACAGTCACATGTATTAATATTGCTTTCATTGAGGTAAAGACATCAAAACCTTCCTTGTTGAGAAAACGAAGCTGAGCTTTAACATTTTCCCACTAGCTACTGTGCATTTGTCCAACCAAAACATTGTATTGTATTGTAATTGTATTGTATTGTATTGTATTGTAAGGGGTGCTTGTAAAGCGCACTGACACCGTGGGTTTCCTGGCACTGGTTGGATGCAGAGGGAACAGAAGGACTTAGCTGGATTGAGGGAAAAGCCATGTTTTTAGGGATTTGCGGAAGAGAATGAGAGAATTAGAGGTTTTGAGAGAGAGGGGGAAGGAGTTCCAGAGTTTAGGGGCCAGGAATGCAAATCTCCGGCCTCCAGATCTGCAAAGTTTGATAGGGGGGATGGACAAGAGGTGAAGGTGAGAAGATCTCAGGTTACGTGATGGGCAGTAGAGCCTGATGAGTGATTACAGAAAAACAGGACAGGAGCCAGATAGAGATTTAAAGGTGAGGCAGCCGATCTTAAAGGCTGCCCTCGAGATGACAGGGAGCCAGTGCAGTTTAAAGAGAAGGGGTTTGGCGGATTGCCATTTCGGAATCCCAAGGGCCAATCTCGCCGCTTGATTTTGAACAGATTGCAGTCTGGAGAGAGATGTTTTAGGCAGACCGTGGTAAATAGAGTTCGAAAAATCCAAGCGGGAGAGGGCGAGGGCCATGATAACTTGCAGAAGGGCTTCAGGAGTGAGGAGATAAGCCACCTTCCTGATCCTGCGCAGCTGGAACATGCAGGAGGAGACCACCGTCCCCACTTGGGGTCCGAGAGAAAGGCCGGAGTCAATAGTGACCCCGAGACTCTTCACCGAGGCCACGGGGGTGGGAGGGGGTCCGAGTTCTGCTGGCCAAAAGTGCGGACCCCAGTGGGTAGAGCTCCTGCCAGGAAGAAGGAGCTCCGTCTTTCCGGGGTTCAATTTGAGCTGGTTTTGACACATCCACTGGAGGATGTGGGACATAGCGGCCTGGAAATTAGGAATAGCAGAGGGGGAATTGAGAGGAAAGATGAGTTGCAGGTCGTCCGCGTAGTTAAAAACGGTGACGTCCCACTGCCTCAAAGAAAAAAGAAGGGGTCGAAGATAGAGGTTGAAGAGAAGAGGGGATAAAGAGGAGCCCTGGGGGACCCCACAGGGCGAGTGCTCCCTAGCGGCTCTGAAAGTGCCCAGGCTGAGGGTCTGAGACCTCCCGGTCAGGAAGGATTTGACCCATGCCAGCGCCAGGCCCTGTATGCCAGCTTGCTCGACATGGTGGAGAAGGATGTTGTGGTCCACCGTGTCGAAAGCGGCTGACAGATCTAATAACACCAAGGCCTGGGGGGTACCCTTGTCAGCGCCGTCTCCAAGGCATCCAGCACGGCCAAGATCACAGTCTCCGTAGAGTGGCCGGGTCTGAAGCCGGCCTGGTTGGCCTCGAGAAAGTTGGAACTCTCGATGAACTGTGAGAGACAGGCGGTGGCGTGGGCTTCCAGAATTTTGGAGAAGAAGGGCAAGAGGGAGATAGGGCGGTAGTTCGCCGGGGCGGCGGGGTCAGCACCAGGCTTCTTCAGTAGAGGCACCAAAACGGCCTCCTTGAAGGAGCCGGGCACCGTACCGGAAGAAAGAGAGGAGTTCAGCAGGGGAAGGATGCAGTCGGGTAAAGAAAGGCAGATGTCGCGGAGTATGGAAGGGGGACAACAATCGTCTGGAGATCCAGACTTAGTACGGGAGGCCAATGTGGCCAAGGATGTGGGATCTAAAGGAGGAAACTGAGTGAAAGAGAGGGCATTATGGGGGGGAGAGACGAAACCAGCGCCAGGTGGGGTGGCCGGGATGGTGTCCTTAATCAAAGCAATTTTCTGAATGAAAAAAGTACTTAGCGCATTGCAAGATTCCTGTGTGGGGGCCTGAGTCGGGAGCGTCCTGGGATCGGAGGTGAATTCGTTAAGAACTTTAAAAATCTCTTTGGACTTGCAGGGGGCCGATAAGATTCTTTCTGAGGCGTAAGCTTTTTTGGCTGCGGAGATGGCTGATTTATACTTATTGCGCGCTGCCACATATACGTCTCTGCTAGACAAGCAATAGTCTCTCCTCCACTTGCGCTCTAATCGGCGAAGTTCCAAATGAAGGGTTTTGAGTTGGGGGTAGGGTGACCAACTGGCATTAGTGCAAATTCAGGACGGTGAGTGTAAAAATTCAGGACAAAGGGTCAAAATTCAGGACACAAATTCAGGACAGGAGGTCAAAATTCGGGACAAAACTTCAGGACAATAGGTACGTTTTACAGACACATCTGAGGTCGCGCAATAGTATATAAGTAAGCCTAGCCATTTCCAAACATATTCAACCATTTGCAAACCTATCCATCATGTATCCTTTCATCTATCATTTCACTCATCCATCCCTTCATCCATCCCCTCATCCATCCTTTCTCTCATCCTCAATTATCCATCCATCCATCCATCCACCCTTTCACCCTATCCATCTGTACACTTATCCATCCACTCTTCATCCCATCCATCCATTCACTCATCCATTCAGCCATTTACCCTTTCACCAATCCAGCCATCCTTTCACTTACTAATCCTTCCACCCAACCACTCTTTTAGTCATCCATCCATCCTCCCTTTCTCTCTCCATCGACCCTTTCACTTAGCCTTCCTGCCATCCATCCATCCACCCACCCATCCATCCATCTACTCATCCACTCATGAATCAATCCATTGCCCTATCACTCATCCATCTATCATTTCACTCCTTCACACATCTATTCATCCTTTTGTCCATCTACCCTCCCTTTCACTCACTCATCCATCCTTACACCCACCCTTTCACTCATATGTCCATTCATTCACCCTTGCACTTATCAAGCCATCAATCCATCCATCATTTCACTCATCCACCTACCCCCCATCATCCACCCACCCACCATCCACCCACCCACTCATCCATCCTTTCACCCACCCACCATCCAATCCACTGATCCATCCTTTCACCCACCCACCATCCCCCCACCCACTCATCCATCCATCCTTTCACCCACCCACTCATCATCCATCCATCCTTTCACCCACCCATCATCCATCCATCCTTCCACCCACCCATCATCATCCATCCATCCTTTCACCCACCCACTTATCCATCCATCCTTTCACCCACTCTCCATCCATCCATCCTTTCACCCACCCATCATCCATCCATCCACCCATCCTTGCCCTCATCATCCATCCATCCATCCCCTCATCATCCATCCATCCTTCCCCTCACCATCCATCCATCCTTTTCCCTCATCATCCATCCATCCTTTTCCCTCATCATCCATCCATCCTTCCCCTCATCATCCATCCATCCTTTTCCCTCATCATCCATCCATCCATCCATCCTTCCCCTCATCATCCATCCATCCACCACCCACCCCCATATCATCCATCCATCCATCCATCCATCCTTCCCCTCATCATCCATCCTTTCCCGTCATCCATCCATCCTTCCCCTCATCCATCCTTCCTTTCATCCATCCTTCCTTTCATCCATCCTTCCCCTCACCCATCCATCCATCCCATCCATTTATCCTGCCCCTCATCCATCCATCCTTCCCCTCCATCCATCCATCCATCCTTCTCCTCATCCATCATCCTTCCCCTCACCCATCCATCCATCCCATCCATTTATCCTGCCCCTCCATCCATCCATCCTTCCCCTCCATCCATCATCCTTCACCTCATCCATCCTTCCTTTCATCCATTCTTCCCCTCACCCATATATCCATCCCATCCGTTTATCCTGCCCCTCATCCGTCCATCCTTCCCCTCCATCCATCCATCCTTCCCCTCATCAATTTATCCTTTTCCTCATCCATCCTTCCCCTCATCCATCATCCTTCCCCTCCATCCATCATCCTTCCCCTCATCCATCTTTCCCCTCATCAATCATCCAGCTACCCTTCCACCCATACATCCAGCTATTTACATTTTCTCTCCATCCTTTCCCTCACTCATCAATCCATCTATCCTATCTCATTATCCATTTATTCAATCTTTCATTCATCCATTCACCCTTTCACTAATTCATCCAGCCATTCACACATCCCTTCACTTACTTACTCGCTCACCTTTCCATATTAATTTTGAGCTGAGCCCTTTTGAGAATTGGCCCATCAAGAACTTCACCCTCGCTGCAGGGGCCGTTCAAGGACTGGGACAGAAGCCACCCAGGGCAGAGACAGGATCCACCACAGGGGGGGACAAGAGCCATCACAAGCGGGGGTGGACTGGAGCCACAACATGGGGGACAGGAGCCATCGCAGGCGGGGGGGGGGGTGGACTGGAGCCACCACATGGGGGGACAGGAGCAGGAGTCATCACAGGAGAGGGAACGTGATCCACCAGGGTGGGCACAGGGGTGGGCATGCAGTATTCTAGTATCTTGGGCTTCTCGCCCCCTCCTGCACAAGACAACGAGAAGACAGGCTCTCTGTCCAAAATGCCACCCCCACTGTGATATACAGTACTTACAGGAGATACTCTAAGAGAACTGATTGAACTGATTGTCCTCCATACTTTGTTAATCAGTGTGGGTGCTATTGTGCCATTTCTTTATTGTATTACGTTATGCATGTTTGAAGAACCGAGGTTTGCTTACAAATTAGTGACAGTAATTAAGCTCGGTGAAGAGAAGCAGGTGCTGCTCGGTGTAATCAGGGGTGTAATCTGGCCGAGTCTAGGATGTTCGGGGCCCTGGGTAGAAATGGAATGTGTGAGCCCCCCTCTAAATAGCAGATACAAGACGAATTCAGGGCTGTTTGCATGTGAATGGATGCCCCTGCAGCCCCTCCCTCTGTCACCTTCAAGCACCTCTTAACAGCTCATCAAGGGCTGGAGGTGTGAGGGTTGCCATCCCGCTGTGCCTCTACAGTGCTGCTGGGGGTCTCAGCTTTCATACAGCATCGGAGTCAAGAAGGGAGGTGGGGGCAAGCTGTGCCCGGTTAAAATTACGGACAAATGGCGTCCGTTAAAGAATCCTTCACGGACAACGGACAGACAGCCAAAATTACGGACTGTCCGTGAAATTTACGGACGGTTGGTCACCCTAGTTGGGGGGTAAACCATTTGTGGGAGTTACTGTGTCGGGATCGGGGGAACTTAGTAAGAGGGGCAAAAATATCGCTGGCTGTCGTAAGCCAGTCAGAAATATGCCCGTAAAGCTCATTGGTGCTTATATCGTTGGGAAGCAGGGGACGGGTGAGAGAGAGGTGAGATAGCAATTTAGAGGAATCGGCGGCTCTCCACTTGCGGGCGGTGCCACCCTCCCTCAAGGGGATCCTAATCTGGCCAACAGCCGAGAATGTGGTGTCAATCAGAAAGTGGTCGGACCACACACAGGGTGTTATGAGCGGACAGGAGGACTTGACCCAGTGGGCCCAAATGTGGTCAAGGATGTGGCCGCCACTGTGGGTGGCGGACCTGACTAATTGAGTAAAGTTCAGGCTCGAGAAGGCCTTGAACAGTTCGAAGGCATGGGGACCAGCGTCCTCGTGCTGGAACCAGTAGTTGAAGTCACCAAAAATGACAGTACGGGGGGAGGAAGTGGCAAGATTGGTCAGCTGTTCGATAAAAGAAGAGGGGAAGGAAGGCATGTGGTGGGGGGGACGGTATAATACCATAAGGGTGACTGCACCCACCTCAGTCCCAAGACGGAGAACCAGGTTGTCCACTTCAGGGAGGGTCATGGAGGCGGAGGCGATAATCTTTAGATTCTTGCGTATTACCGCTGCCACCCCTCCCCCGGAGCGACCCCCAGGACGGTTGGTGTTCAGCAAAAAGTAATCTGGGGGTAGCGCAGCGAGGATATCAGGAAGGGAGTCATCGGTGAGCCAGGTCTCAGATAATAAGAGAACGTCTGGCCTCTCAGTCAGGAGTAGGTGAAGGATATCGGCTTGATGCCTGACCAAAGAGCGAGTATTAAGATATAATACACGAATCTGTGACTCGACAAGGGCAGGTGCAATGAGAGGTAACGCCGGCCCCAGATGGGGGGGGGGAGTTACCTGCAATCCCAAGTGAAGAGATCCGAGTCCAGGTATCGGGAGATAGGGGGCTAGCAGAGGTTTGAAGACTCATAAGAGCAGAGGAAGGGTAAGATATAGCAGTAGCAGCATCCCAGGCCCCTGGGCCCATCCGGCCGCGGACGAGCGCAGACGGGCTGGACTTAGGCGCGACTTCGGCGCGCAAACGGCGCTCCCGCTGCGCTCGTCCGCTGCGCTTCCGAAGGAAGCACATATTTTATAGCTGCAGATAACGTCAGTAGGGGGGTGTGGCTTTGAAAAAGGGGCGTGGCCTCACTCGATGACGGAATGGCAGCAACGCTGACCTCTGCTGCAGCGCCTTCCAACGAAGAGTTCAAATGCCAAGAGGGAGAGCAAGGAGGTAGGAAGTGCAGCAAGTAAATAATGTGACAGTCCAATGTTTAAAATCAAATTAAGACAGGTTAAAAAACACACGCCCGGCTTTCCGCCTCAGGAGAACAAGAGAGCAACCACCGGCGCTTGTATTCAGCGTCCTTATGAATGCTCTGTCAGTTTGGCGCGCCCTCGAGGGGCGTGGCTTCGAAAAAGGGGCGTGGCCTCACTCGACGACGGAATGGTGGCAGCGCTGACCTCTGCTGCAGCGCCTTCCAACGAAGAGTTCAAGTGCCAAGAGGGAGAGCAAGGAGGTAGGAAGTGCAGCAAGTAAATAATGTGACTGTCCAATGTTTAAAATCAAATTAAGACAGGTTAAAAAACACACTCCCGGCTTTCCGCCTCAGGAGAACAAGAGAGCAACCCCGCTCAGAAGAACAAGAGAGCAACCACGCTTGTAACAACTAGTAAGCATTTAACATGGTCCGTGCTCCCGTCGGGGGACGGCCGATGGGAGCACTCCCTCCCTGGTGCTGCGAAAGACCGTTGGCTGACGCAGCCCCTCCCACCCTTTAGAACGCCTGCACCGCGGCGGAATATTCGCCGCGGTAAGCGGGTTAAATCACTTATGGCATGATTACGATCTTGGTGGACAGGGTTACTCCATCCCAAACACGACGGATATCCCGTCCCCCGTATTACAATTCCATTAATGTCCTATGGAACTTGAAATATGGCGGACGGGATACCTGTCACGTTTGTTACGGAGTATTACATCTGCCAAGATCATAATCAAGCCCTTAGTGTTGAGTACCTAGTTACTGGCTCCTCCAACAGACAATGCCGCCCAGCTCAGGACTCTTTGTTAACCATCAGAGTTCGATGAGATAAATGACACTAGTGTTGGCACTGATGCAGGTGATGGGTGCCCCTATCCACCTCCCGAGTTGTTTTCCGCCTTTTTCTCCTTCAATAACCAACCCAGTCTGGAGTGGTGTGGTGTGCAGGCAGCCTTCTTATGCAATGTTCTAGCGTAAGGGACGAAACCTAGTACCTGTAAGTAAATGTATTTACCTATGTGGCATATGGCTACCTAGGGACCTCAGCCTATTTACTTAGGATGTATCGTCCGCTACAGCTACTATATTATTTATTTATTTAGGATCTTGATATAGAGCTTCAAGACTGAGCACAGGGAAGGAAAGCCTTATACAGAGAATAGCCAAGAAATAACAACGCACAAGCAAAAAAACACAAGTTGTAATAGTGGGAGCTTAAGCCTCCGAGAAGATGCTGTTTGTGGTACTGGTTTGAGGAAATGTAGTACATTCATGGGTGTGGGTAGAGATTACGAAAGGTCTAAGTAAACCTCCATAGCATTCAGGCTATGAAGACAGGAAGGTTTCTTTTGCAAACTAATATACATCAATCATGCTTTGTAACACAAGAAATGCAGGGGATGCTGCCGTACTTGCAAAGGGGAAACAGCAAATTCCACGACCCGCCAAACAACGCATTGCCTTTGCAACACAAGCGGAACAATGAATGCATCTTATCCAGGCATTCGATTTAGAATGCAAGTCGTTACATCGACATGCATTAGATAAAGCAGCATTTTACTTTAAAGTCCAACGCTTTCCCTGCTGTTGCAGGGTCTGGATTTAGAATAGTAAATTATACTATTCCGAAGTCTAGCACCCCCTAAAGCAAGTACTTGTAATGATTTGCATGGAATGCATGGTTCAGACGCACTCACTGTTCCGCATACGTTGTTAAGAAACACATAGGAAAGGAAACCGTGGTTGTGTCATACCGCCCATTCAAAGTACTTGCCTTTTGTTGGCACACCCATGCAAATTTACAAAGTATTCTAAAAATCCTAGGTGCACCTATCTGTGGGCCGCTGTCTCATAAATGGCAACTACAGTCACGAATGAGAGGTCATTCTTTCAGGTGCCAGTAGGGCCGATGACATCTTGGATCAATGTCCTAGTTCTCCGCATTGGGCTTTAACACCTTGCGTGCGGCGCCGATTCTCCCCCGGTGCTGAACATTCCAATCGCAGGTGTGGTCATGACGGAGCACAGAGCGACCGATGCTCATGACGGAACCGTTCCGTCATGAGCATCGAAGTGGTTAAACGGGATCTGCACCTTAGGGATGCATGGACATCTCATCCTCTGTTGGGTTGAGGCAGGGGTGTCCAATGCATGTCCATCAGGTTCGGATCAGGGCACTAATTAAAAGATCATCAGGAACTATGGCAATTAATACATTTACATGAACAGTGTTTGAAATGTATCTTCTCTTGGTGTTCTGAAGACCTGTCATGGGTCATGCTTTGCTGGACCTGCAGAGGGCACCCCTGGTCTGGGGAGTCCTAATCTGTACTCCATGAAAGGAAGACATTTTTGAGTGAGGTGCAGCCACACAATAGATGTTAGTTGTCAAACAAATGATGGGTTAGTGCATAAAATAATGTACAGCTGAATTTCAATGACTACTCAACAGGAACTGAGGAGGGGACCAGGGCTTAAATGTAGGCCTGTTGCCTGGCTGCATTGTCTTGTACCGTCACACAGCCAAAGTGGAAAGATTATGGAAAGAGTTCAGAAACTGAAGAAAGCCCACATTATTCACTCTCTTTCCTGGTAGGGAGCAGCCAATGCCTCCCACTCATAAAGGGAGGGGCGCTGGGATTGAAGGATCAAAGGGAAAACATCAGAGCAAGGAAAGGCAGCCTATTCTCTAATGCAAAGTAGAAGGGGGGTAGTAGTTCTTCCCTACGCCCCTGCTCAGACTATCTTAAATCTCTATGATGCAGCACAGCTGCAAGCACTTAGGTATCAGCGCCCACTGGAGCGGTCTGTTGTGAGCGGTAAGCGCCTGCAGCTGCGGCAACTGCTTCTAGCGTAGCCTGCAGGCCAGTTAGAGCTCCAAAGAGGGTTCCTGGCAGCCACTCTACTAATTCAAAGGACATGAAAAATCATGAAATACAGTGAGGTTTTTCTTGTCTATGGAGTGCATTGTGCTCTTTGAATCTCTTCAGCCATCTGCCAGCAGATCACATGAGAAAGGGAAGAAAAATAAGATCTGAGGTGCAATAGTTGTCTTTACTTTTACAATACACTGCTTTTCATTTTTATAAACCATAAATATCAATAGTGGATAACTTTGGGTTTCTAATGGCGCACGTGGTTGCAGCTCTGAGAAACCCTGGAGTTCCCCTACCTCTAAATCAATTGGCAGAGCCTTGAGTTGGTGGGCGGGTCCTCCACCTTTTCTTGACAGATGCCACACACCTGCCAAACTCTATGTCCCCATGGGTTGCAATTGATGTCCCCCTAATGCACTTTAATGACCTTCCAGAGGCTCCTAAATAACCTAAAAGTCTCTTTTCTTGCAGAACCACTGGCATTGGCACTTCTCTGTGTAACCTGTTTTCTCTTCATGTTTCCCCTGTTGCTTAAGCACCCTGTAACCAGCCTCCCCTGTGCCGCTGGTGGTGTGGACTTGGTGCTGACCTGCGACCTCTTTTGCACTTACCTTAACCCATGGAGCTTGCCTCCCAAAACCACATGGCCTGCCCGTGAGTAGCTACCAACTAAGGTTCGCCTTAGCCCAAATGGCTAATATTGGCTCCCTTGCACTCTGCACCCGGCCGCTCTAGTGCGCTAGTAGTGCACCTCAAGTGCTGAACTGAACCTTGGGGAACCTCAGCTCTACCCACCAAAATTCAGTTATCAAAACTGTGTACTTACCTGCAAACCTAACACTTTGTTTTCCTCCATAGGATTGTATTGTGGGTTATTCTCTGAAAAATGTTGTGTTGCACCTGCTGTACTGCAGCAAAGCAACTTAGTGCCTTCAAAAGAGTTAACCTGCTTACTGATGTACTGTGATGCCTAGACTGTGCTATTAGTTTGTTTCACGCCAAACTAGAAAAGTAACTACATAGTAATTAGAAAGTAATCTAAAGTGATTACAAGTGTTTAAAGAGCTTACAACCCATTTTTTTCTACTGCAAAGTAACTTGTATGCTCCTACAAAAACAGTACACACTGTATCTTGCAAAATATTATTGTATTGAAAGTATCCCTTACCTGCTACTGAGTAAATCTTTGTTCAAGTAATATAAACAACAAAGTAACAACTTTTTATACAAACAATTGGGCTGGATTCAATCTTTGAGTAGGTGACATCAAGTTTTGCCTGGGTGTGTACAACAAATGCTTAACACTACCCGCTGATGAGCTTGACTGCTCAACCACACTACCACAAAAGGTGTTACCTACTTTAGCCTCTGCTACACCTCTGGGGATCCACTGGTCTCTGTGCACACTATTCTTTACTTTGGTGTAGTATATATAGATCCAGCTTCATATACCAATGTCTGTTTCGAATGGCATTGGCCCACATGGAAGTTACAGCTAATATAAACAAAACTGAGCAGGCCCTGAAGACAGGTAGGCCAAAAAGTGCTGCGCATACATTCTGAAACATGACTCAAAAAGACTCCAGAGCAACAGCAAGGCTTTGTAGGGGAATATTTAACATGTGGGAGCAGGCAGAGGCATGGAGAGGCATGGAAGTAAGTCTCTTGTATGCCCCACCTCATGTTTCTTTCCTCTCGCTCCACACTTCTAGTTTCTCTTTCCGCAGAAGATTCTGAATGTAACTGTTGGGTGCCAGTGTTGGATATTGCTTTTATTGTGTTCACCACAGGAAAGGAGTGACTTACTGGAGCCTGATCTAACGTAAAGAAATGGATCACAGGATTACATCCCTAGGTAGTAGCACTTCCAAACAGTAGCATAGCACCTAAATCAGTAGAGTTGGCAAATATATATTTTAGTGTATCACTACCATTGTTGCTAGGTTAATTTGTAGGGTTATTTATACCCAAAGGCTCTGTTAAGGCTGGCATTATGGTTAACTCCTTAGCAGCGTCGAACGTTCAGCGCCCAGTGCTGAACGTTCGAATAACGGGTGCTGACCCGTCGGCCAACGGTCGTGCGCAGCACTGGCAAGGGAGTGCTCGCGACGACCGTTGGCCGACGGCAGCACTTACAGGGTTAATTGTACTTTTTTGAGACTTTGTAAGACACAACATACTGATCTGATTACTCTACTGGGCGATCCACAAATATTTTGGCAAGAGTAGGTGCCACACCGTCGTGTAGTACTGAATTCCAGAGGACCTTGGCTGCTCCTGGATTAAGTCAAAAGTTCCACAAGAGTAATCAACAATATACTCTCTTTGAACGTTGCCTTTGCCTCTGTGCATGGTAGGATCAGGGCAGTATTGCTTTACTTGTCAAGTTTTCACCTGTATTCTCTCGGTCTGCTCTCTCGCTGCAGGACCGTGGAGCACTGCTTGCACATGTTCGACAGGATGACCATCTACTTCTTCATTGCCGCCTCTTACACCCCTTGGTGAGTTCACGTGGCCAAGTCCGCCTTCCTTCTTCTCCCAGGTCATTTTGTTAGGAATCTACTATAGAAATGGATGAGATTTGCTTAATTTTCCCAAACTTTGTCCTTGATATCGCAACAAATAAAAAGTGAATTCATTTACTAGTATGTGTAATGGAAATAAACACACCCTATAATCACTGTTCCACACCACTCCTTTCTCCATGCCTTACTACCCCTCATATTACAGTATGATCATTTCTCTATTTTGTTACCCCCCTCCCCCTCATAACATTGAGTCTGTTTGTACTTAGATGTCCCACTGTCTTCATTACCATCAAGCATGTACATTTTTTCACAAAAGCAAAGCCACAAATATGCCCCGGTCAGTCTATGATGGTTGAACATCAGTGAGGAATGCATGTCTTAGGCTACAAAAAATTGTATAAAACTCATCCTTCTTTGACATTGATCATGGTGGTATTTTGAGGTGTTGCATTGAACCATTGAATCTAAAATGTGGGTGTTACTTAAAGAAAATGAACATACCTACATCTTCTGATTTACCAATGGTTTAGGCCGGGTGAAGCATTTGTAATAGAGGTAAGCTGAGTGCGTAAATTAATATAAATTACGCTCTGATTAGCAGCATCCCTGAAGATGACCTATAAATATTGCCACTGTCCTGTAACAGCATTTAACATAGACTCAATATATGTTCTACTGTTTCCATTGATAGCATACAGCATACATAGTGGCCAACCAGGACCACGAAAAAGACTTCCAATATCATGCGAGGTACCATAAATTGTAGAACGGGTCTATGACATAAATGGAAGTGCAAAATGTTAACTTTTACAATTAGATTTAGACTAGATTATATTTCAAACAATACTACAGTTATTTAGATTACATTTAATTAGTACACCAACATGTATTTTCCTTATCTTCTGTCTCTAAAGTAGTTGTGCAAGACCACTTTCTAATTTTCCCTGTAAGGAGTGCTTTCATGGAGTTTTTGACTTATTAGAACAATACATTTAATGGGGCAGATTTACAAGAAAGTGACTCAGTGCATTCTGCAAGCCATTTGGCTGCGCCACAGTGAGCCACTTTCAAAGCACAGGGATGCAACATATTCACAACAATATGTTGCATCTCTGTGCTTCCCCCTGTGCTGGCACACAAACTGCTGCCATGCGCCAGCGCAGGCACCCTTGGTGCAAGGATGCTTGCGTTGTGGGGAGATTGTTTTTGTGCAGGAAGAGCACCCTTCCTGCACAAAAACAATTACTACAGGCATTTTCCTCTTTCAATGCGAGCAGTGGAATGCAGCAAGCATTAAAAGAGAGAAAAATTATGAGAAAGGAAAACATTTCTCCTCGTTGCACCTCTTTATGCCTCCCTTGGGAAGGCGTAGCATTCACACGCATTTCCACATTACGATTCCTCGTAAATCTGGAAATATGTCTGGTTGCATGGGTGTTGCGTGGGAACACCCACGGCAACACCCATGGAACGCCCCTTTCACGCAAAGTGATGCATGTAAAGGGGTCATATTTACAAGGTCAGGAAAAGCCACGCAGGGTGGCTTTTCCTGTCCTTATACATATGGTGCAGTAAATGCGCCACTGGTACGACACAAAAAGTGACGTACTGGTGGCGCAGGGGGCTTGTAAATCTGCCCCAATAGGTTTAACGCATGGTGTTTGAGGAAAGATGCAATATTTTGATGATTCGGTTGAATTGAATATTAATTCTTTCAAATTCCTATTCAAAAATGTTTCTGAGTTACGCACCCTTGGCCTACCATGCCCCAAAACTCTTTTATAATATAATTTTAATTCGGTAATGACTTAGGGCCTGATTTATATCTTGGCGGTATGCATACTCCAATGCAACAGTACTTGTACAGTCAATTAGTGTGAACTTGATGCATGCTTTGTAATACGTCATCTCTGTCTGGTATCTATTTATTAAATGCCAATAAAAAGATATACCAATAAATAAGTATTGGTCGATGGGCCATAGAGTGCTGACAAGTACTGCCAGATTGCCTTGTTCAATGCTGTTGCTGATTCTCACAACAGTAGTAATCCTGCCTACTACATATAAACAAGATTATGCCATTTCACATACTCCTGTCCCAGTCCAGGATCCAGCATGGATATGTGAGGTCTTCAGGGTATCAGTTAAACTGCATAACCTGGTACTCAGTAAGTCCAGTGATGAAAATCCAGAAAATAATTACATCATGGAGTGTCTCGATCACATACATACATACACCTAGATTAAGGGATTAAGGGAAGCTTCCTCTGCCTAACTGGAACAAAAACAGAGGTATTGATCATTGTCAGAGCATAGAATGAATATCCCAGTTTCAAATTGCACTCACAATGTGTTCAATGTAATTTTAAACCAGAAATTAAAAAGTCAGAAGAAAGACTTATTTAATTGAATGAAGCATTGATACATTAGATGGAGATGTGATATGCAAGGATGGATGGTTGGCAATTATTAGATCCACCTCTAATTTACAGCAGATTCTAATTGCACTTTAATTTCTTAAATTCTTGTCTTAAATTTGGATTTTGCCTTAAATTAGGATTTTGTCCTAAATTAGGATTTTGTCTTAAATTAGGATTTTGTCTTAAATTAGGATGTTGTCTTAAATTAGGATTTTTTTTAAATTAAATTTAAGACAAACTTAAGTTAATCTTATGTTTAATTTAAGACAAAATCCTAACTTAGGACAAAATCCTAACTTAGGACAAAATCCTATTTTAGGACAAAATCCTAATTTAAGACACAATCCTAATTTAAGACAAAATCCTAATTTAGGACAAAGTCCTAATTTAGGACAAAAGCATAATTTAAGACAAAATCCCAATTTAAGACAAAATCCTAATTTAGGACAAAATCCTAATTTAGGACAAAAGACAAAATCCTAATTTAAGACTACTAAATGCCTTCTTTGAATACTAAAAGTAGTAAGTTTAGGATTTTGTTTTAGGTTAGTTCTGTGAACCGGGCCCTCTGAAAGCAGCTCCTTTATATGGAGCACCCTACAACACCCTAGACAGTGAACCTGCTCACCTTGAATGTCTGTTTATCGAGCCCAGTTTTTAAGGATAGGATTAGCATCATAGAGATTCATTTATTTAAATTTAAAAAAATTATATATATACATATATGTATGTTGTGTGCGTGTTTAAGTGTACACACACACGCATATATATGTCTGTGTTTAAAAAAATTTTTTTGGATGAGGTTGTGTTCATGAGACTTGCTTGACAAAGACCCCTCTTTATCACACACACTCCTGTCCTCTTCATAGGTTGAATCTGCGCGAGCTGGGCCCCTGGGCTTCCCACATGCGCTGGATCATTTGGTTCATGGCATCATTTGGAACGATTTATGTGTTTTTCTTCCATGAGAGGTAAGCTTTTCATAATTCATGTAACCTTATGTGTTCAAGATCAATGCATTCCAGCCCCCCTTGACCATCAGACATATTTTAGCTTTTCCGCAGCTTCTGATAATACAGATGTTGTGCGTTACCATTGACATTTATGATGTCATCTGTAATGTCTTGTGTCAGGTTATGAGCAGTGCATCAGCATGTGAGAGAGCCGGGGCACTCCTTAAAGTGTGTTCTGAAATTCAATAGTGTTTTTTAATGATATACTTGATACTGTGTAGGCCATGCGCTGTGTTCACTACAGTTCTGGCTTAGTTACAGGCTGTGCATGGATGTAGTAAGCACCAGGCATCACTCAAAGATAGTGCTTAATTTGAGATGGTATTTTCTGGTGCTCAGCATCAGGACTTAATTGTCAGCAGTGGCGCTTGGGACGACCTGCCACAAGGTGGCGCTGTCTAGATAATTTAGAGATGACCACAACAACAGTTAATTAACCCCTTGTATGCTGATGACGAACCCCAGCCGTCATGCACTACGGTGCTCGTGTGCTGATGACGGCTGGGGTTCGTCATGGCCCGCCCCTGTTCATTTGTTTACCGCACAGCGGCGGAAACGGGCCAGCAGCGAAGGGGTTAATAATGCTATATTCATCAGAAATGACTATTGCCTGCCGCCCAAGCCATTCTTATAGCTTTGGGGACCTGAAATAGTGCGAATTGTCACACTTGTAAAAGTGTAGTTGGTAGTAGTTGTGATGTTACTATGATTGGCAGCATTGCAGTGCAATGTGTGGTGGAAGCTGCAGTGGCCTCCTGATGAGAGCCTTGGTGTGTATTTTTTTTTTTACAACTTAAGCACTGCACAAAGGTCATGCCCTCGGGCTATGCTGTGTAAATGCTGCAAACAGAATATGGCAAGGTGCACACAAATTCTTCATACAGGGATTGGCTCAGTGCCATGCAGAGTGTGAACCACGTATAAAGGTGATGGGTATAATGTTTTTCCTGTATGTAAGGCACAGCCACACATAACATGCACCTTGCAACTGGGTGTGTGTGAGAGGGAGTGGGTGAAGGAATAGGTTGGTCCATGGCCCAGTGTGCTGGTGAGCAAACGCATAAGTGGAAGAGGATGTGGCCTAACAACTAGAGCTGTCGACCTTGAAGCTGGGGAACCCAATGCGATTCTCGGCGGGGGCGCTCAACATCCTGTGATTCTGCGCAAATCACTTGATCTCCCGTGCCTACCATCAGAGACGTTTTAAGGCATGGGCAAAGTGGGCTCTATCTCAGGGCCCCAGGCTTTCAGGGGCCCCTGATAGAGCCTGGTCTGTTCTGCCGAGACGCTTGCCCTGATGACCACAAATAATTCTTAAACAGATTGTTTTAAATACCGTTTTCCTTTCATTTATTTTGTAATGTGGGTGATGTGTGTGAGTCTATTACAGGCATTTGTTTGTTTCATTCAACAATAATATAAAAAGTTTCTTTTAGATAAAAACAGAACCTCCTATATGAGAAATGGGAGAGTGTCACAGAGATTATTTTCAGTAATATTAGTGAGCTGTTCCTGTGTTACAATATTGAAAACACATGTCATTATCCCTACATTTTAGATGTAAACACATTTATAATTTAATGAGTGTGCCTGTGCAGTGTCAGTGACCTGGCCAAAGAGGGCATGAAAGAGCTGAATTGGATCATTAACACAAAGCTGTTCCAAGGACAGCCCTCAAAATATGTTTGGCCCAGAGCCCCCAAAATCCTTAAGATGTCCCTACCTAACATAATGAAGGTGTCTGTCTTTAACGCAACTGGTGCTTTTGTAAAGCACTCCGATATCTTCGGGTCAAGTTCGCGCCAGATAAAACTCCGGAAAAAAATAAACAATAAGTGACTATTTTTGTAGGAGAGTGGGCATTCTAAAGGAGTCCGTGTCCCATCTTCACAGGAGGCGTGGTCAGCTGGGACCTGATTGGTCAGCAATGATTTTATGGCATGACGTCATCATTGATGCCATTTACCATCTAATTTAAGATGTCATCCTGTGCGTTCATGTGCAGCACGTTGGCAGAAGGGAAGTAAAGGCCACGTTTGGTACCGTTAAATTACATTTTTCATAGTTCTTTTTTTAGGTTCGGGATCTAAATATTGACACCACTTTAAGGGAAGTTCTTTAGCCGTTTGTGTATAGCACTGCTTACATATTGTATGCAATGTGCCGAAAAGAATGATGCGAACGGGAGTAAAGTAAACGGTCCATTTGAATATAAAAGACCCGTCCAGATGTTTATTCTCGGTAAACATATGTTCCCACCGTATGCAACGCTGAGCTTCAATTACTGGCTTATTGCGCCATCTGTAGGATAATGAAAGTACTGCCGCAACTTGTTTTGATGATGCCCTACTTTTTGTAGAAAAAGAGTATCTGACCTTCTCGGCCCTCTGTTACCTATCATGGGACACACAATATAGTCTGTCGAACACACTCCAGACCATTGTACTTCCCTACTGCTTCCCTCTTGCCTCCCTTCCTCTCATTTGTTCATCTTCTCTGCCTCTTTTGCAATGTTTTTACGTTTCTAACTCACCTACCTGCTGGTCTGTCACCTCTTAGAAAGAAAATAGTCCTATGGGTCTGGCCCTGCTTCTAGGGTTGACACTGCACAATCCTAGACACCACAATGATGATCGGTTATTTACCGGTAATATTCATTACTCCGAGTTTTAGACCTCCCCCTCACAGTCCTGGTTTTGGTTTCTTGTGCTTTGTGGCACAGGATGTTAGAAGTTAAGGTCAGGGGTCATGTGCCACAGTATGTGGGCATGGCCTGGAGGGTAGGGATGGGAGCAGGGGAGTTTCAGGTTGGGATGTCTGCGTGGAGGAGCTATTGCTCATGTGTGTAAGGACTGTGACGGGGAGGTCTGGGGAGGAGGTAATGTCCTTGAGCCTCTGTGGTTGACAGGAAGAAAATTAATGATATTGTGTATGTGCCAGTTTTGCACCACTTAGCAAAATACAGGCTCTGAAAAATGATTGATGCTTGTAAAGTCAGGACTGAACCCAGATTGGAGTGTTCAGCTGCGGAGCTGCATTCTCTTTTAGTAAGCAACGTGTGTGGGCGACATGATGGAACAGTATTACACTGCACTATCTGACCTTTATATTCGCCTCTTTCTCTGTCCCAGGTACAAGATGGTGGAGCTTCTCTGTTACATTGTCATGGGATTTTCTCCAGCACTTGTGGTCTTTTCTATGGTAAGTAAAATGTGCCAAGCAGAGCAAAAGCTGTGGTAAGGAAGCAATGGGCGATTGAGAAGGGAGAGTGATGCAGGAGTGGGTAAGGGAAATACCAACAACTTCCGGTTGAAATTTTTTGAATTGTTATTGGCAAAAGTTGCATAATAAAGTTATTATTTCTCGTGCATATTTTAAATGTGAATTATTTATTAAATAATGTGTTTATTTGCTAATAAAGTTATTTATTTTAAAGCTTTAATAGGTGACAAAATACTTCCTTTACAGACATATCCGAGCATTATGCATTAACCACTTCTGTTTCTTGTGAAGGGTTACAGAGTTCCATCTGGCGTCTGTAGTTGATTGGCTATGTCCAATGCTCAGTCGGCAATTCATTATGGATAATTTCGTGTGATTTTTTGCTCCTATTTATAGTTGATATACATCTGCTTTTTTATTTAATTTTATTCAAAACAATGGTGAGCGCAAATTTGCAAAATATACAAACAAAAAAAATAACACAATCCTGTGGCCATAATCTATACACCCACCACCAAAATCTTTCACTTATACATAATTCACTAGGGGTCAGAAGTACATAGGCTTCCTTTTGTGATTCCCTAATAGCAAATTTTAGCAATTTGCTATTTGGAAATCGCAAACAGCTATGTACAGCAGTGTGTTTTACACTCTTTGAGATTCCCAGGTAGCAAGGGACCTACCTCATTAATATTCATGGTGGGATTGTCTGGCACTCACAGGAATGGTGACCTGCTGGGGTCAGCAGACCACCATGTTTGTGACTAATTTTTAAATAAACCAGTTCTTTATTTTGAAATGCAGCAGTTTTCCTTAAAGGAATATGGGATGCATTTAAAAAAGAAAACTGAAGCGTTTTCTTTTCATTTCTTAAGAGTAGGCAGTGGTCCGTGAGACTACTGCCTGCTTCAAAAAAGGTTGGCGCCCACAATCACAAAGGAGAAGAGGTCCCTTGGGGCCCCTTCCCATTTGAGAATGGTTTACCACCTCCTTCACAGAGTTGGTAAAGTATGAATGTTTTGCAACCACATTCTGGTCTCAAAACATTCAAACATGCCCCTGCGACTTCATTAGGAAGGGACGCCCTTGGCACGCCCCTTCCTAATAGCGGCTCGCAAACCCAAATTCCGATTCAGTGATAGCTTACCAATGCGCAGAAAAAAAAATGTACATTTAAGAATGCTTTTTTCAGGTCACATCGGGCCCGATTATCCGCATCGGGCTGTTTGTGAGCTAAAAAAAGCTTTGTACATCTGGCCATGAGTGTTCGCCTTCCATTTTCGAAAAAGAGGAGATGGCACAGAGGTAAGGCCACAAACAGAGAAAGCTGACAAGACACTATTCAGGATGGGAGTACAATTCATCACTGCATCTTTGCAGCACTCCACTGCCTTTTGACAAGGCTTGTGCTTTAGAAATTCCATGTACATATATACATTGCATCATACAACTACTTTCAGTGCATGACAAACTTAACATTAAGCACAGCCAAATGTAAAGTTTCTTAAAAGTTGACTAGATTTGTTTCTCGGTTTCAAGAATTCTCAGAAGGCATTTTTCCAGTAGCAAAAAAGCTCTTCCAAATGTTGACTTCAGTACCCAAAAGCAATTTTTATTTTGTAGATCCAAACTCAAAGTTACTTTTCTAATCACTAGCACTGCTCAATATAGTAATTTCCGAAGTGTATTGGAAACCCACAATGATCTCAGAGCAAGTTTAACAATTGACATCGCAAGGGATTATATATACAATTTGAAACCTAAAGTTGATTTTAAAGACAACGTTTTTTGGTGATGGAGAATTTTTGTCCAGATAATGTCCAATTGTTGTGAGTGCTATTGTCTGGAACTGGGTAACACTTACCCAAGGTAACATACATTAAATAGTCCAATGTGTGATCTATTGTACCCAAACGAGTACAAATTCAAGGTGCGTTCTATTTCCTCTTTTCTTTTTTTAGTACCAATACACCAAATGAACTTGATTTCAATACCTACATAATCCAGTTGTTGTGTCACACATTAATGGATGCCATTCAGAACTGATTGCTTAGAATATATTTATTCAAAGTTTCATATACTGATGTCGGAAGATATGGCACATAAGATTAATAAAGTAAGAGCTAAGATGTTTTTACCCTCTCATTTATATTTTTATTCACTTTCTTTGTCGTCGACTTCCATGAAATGACTACTAACTTACTAACACATGCAATACAGTTTTCAAAATCTCTTGTGCTAATCAGAGTGAGTGAACACATGATTTAATTATTTTCTGTGCATTTTTATATAGCACAGACGACTTATTGGTCAGAGTGCCTTATGTAAGAATAGTATAGTCTGCATAAAAGCTGGTTAAAGTAGAACACATTTTACTAATAGTTTAGGGCAGAGTAAACTGATGTAATTTCTGACATTATTCAAGTCTGAAATGAATGAATCTCTCTTTAACTGACAAAAGGCCATGGGGACCTAATCCAGTTTGGATTAAAACATGCCTTGATGTTACCTTTTCTGTGTGCGTTTATCCAACAATTACACATACAAAACATCAAAAGTAGGCTAACATTCCAGAATGTTAAGATGATCTTCGTACTGAAAGATGCTCCCTTCACATGCCCTGTTTCATGAAATTGGAAGACATTCACGGTTGCAATAACCTTGGATGACATTCAAAGCAAGTCCTTGTAGTGTCCTGGCAAGGGGAAGGGAGGAAGGCATCTGCGGGGAAGATGCATGTTGGTGAATCCAACTGGCTCTTGTATTACATTTTATTACTATTAGTACAACTTAGTAGGTTAGTGAAAACACACCTTATATTAAAAAAAAACACCTTAACTTAGCAGAATGCTATTGCATAGGTGTTATGTGTTAATACTATTAAACCTACTTCCATTTCTCTATTGTTCCCTGAATTCTCTGTTGCCTTTGTTGTATTCCTTATTGCTGTGCTGAGAGGTTATGGAGCAGGAGATGGTTCTCAATGGTTCTGCTTTCTCGGAAACCGGACTGGTGAGATTTACTATTCTAACTCCAGTCCCACCACGGGCGGCTCTAAGCTCATGGCGGCCCTGGGCAGGGAGCGTAGGTAGGGGGCCCCGGAAGAGGGGGTCCGGGCGGAGGCCAGTAAAGAGGGGGTGGTCAGGGTGTTTGGAAGTGGAACAGAGCCAAAGGCCGCCAAATCCCTGCCAGGGGCCGCCACGCAAATATGTATCCATCTTCAGAGGATTATTATATTAAGGATATATATTGGCGTGGTGGGCCCTGGGATTTTGTGGCCCTGTGCAGGTGCACAGCTTGCACATGCCTAAGGCCGCCCCTGGCAAGCATTAAAACTGTGGGAAAATAACAGGACCCCTCCAAATAAACTCATTTATGGTTAACTGAAAATTTGTCAGGCCCGTCTGTGGGACCTGTATTTTGTTCGTCTTAAAGAGGTATTGAACTCAGGGCACTGGTACTATTATGACTGCTGCTATTCTCCCATACCCCTCAACAGGTGCAGAGCATGGCTTCTCTTCCTTACTGCCAACAGCATCTGAGTATAGTTAATGTGCACTATTAGTTCCAACAGAGGTCTGGTCACTGATTTCACTGTTATGTATCAACGAGAACTAGCTACTTATGGCTTGTATATTGAACTCTTAAAGGTCATGTCCAGTGGCACCGGTTGGGCTACACTCACTTAATTTTATATTGTTTATATGCACCCACACTTACAAACGGTCCTGAGGAAAGCCAGAATTAACATAAGGCACTGGCTGAAACATGTCGACCTACACCGGATGTAGGAGATCGTAATTCACCACCATCACATCCATCCTGCCTTGTTTTTAACCGCTGACAGGAGCCCATTTATTAAAATTTAATTTAGCCCTCGTGGACTGGGACCCCTGTCATGCCGTTTTACTCTAGCTTCAACAATCTCACTACACTGCACTCTCAGTAAGATACCTGCTCCGCTGTAATCAGGCGTTCAAGCACACCCGGGACACATTAGGTGTCACTGGGTGGGCCCGATGATGAAGCATGCCACCAACTAGGTTGGCGGGTGAGGGCTTCATAAAGACACCCAACCGGTGCCACTGGACATGACCTTTTAAAGTTCAATATACAAGTCATAAGTAGCTAGTTCTCTTTGATACATATAAATAACCCAGGGGTCTCTGACTAGCTATCTGGTCCTCTCTCTCTCTCTCTTGATACGTCACTGATTTCACTGCCCATTGGAAGGGATATCTTGCTTTGATTCAATTTACCATGTCACTGTTGGAGATGTGTAATGTTTGGGATTTGGATATGTTTATGATATTCCCTAGACCTCTTAGTAGCATCACAGTTCCTCCATAAGGGTTGGGATTGAATGTGTTGGCTCTTTGACTGATGCCATGATATTATCTGCATACATTGTGAGGATGCACACCACATTTCCTGTCTTGATCCTGTGATGTTTCTGTTTCTTTGCTAGTGCTTCTTTTACCGAAGCAAGTAAAAGTATTGAGTGTAGTTCTTTTCTGCATCGTCGTAAGTGGGGAGGTATCCAGGTTAAGTCTGGTTTACACTAATGGTTATTGGACAAACATTTCACCCACATTCTGAATATGTTACCTGTGGAAAAATGCCTCAAGAACTTGCTTAAGGAAACCCAGTTTAGCGCGTCAAATGCCTTTTTCACGTTCAAGGGCAGATGTGAGGTGCTCTGCCAAGATTTTATATGATCTACATTGGCCACATACGTTTCGTATTCTCCCCATTGGTTCTCTCTGGGACAAAGGCGACTGATGAGGTCGTTCAAACCAGGCAAAGCAGTCCCCAACTGAGCCGTCAGTATTTCTGTGAGTATCTTTGCATCAATGGTTAGTGAGAGGTCAATGTACATGAGATCCAACTTACTGGATCTTTGCCTGCCTTAGGAATTACAGAGATCTGGACCCTCAGCACAGTGCTCATCAGAGTCCCAGGTGTTATACAAGCTCATCAGTGTTGGTGCCAACATGTTTTGTAATATACGGGGTGAACCCATGAGGACCTGGTGACTTCCCAAGTTTGAGCATAGCTATGTACAAGATTACCTCTTCTATTTTAATAGACTGGTCAAGAGGCTTTGCTTGTACAGCTTTAAGTGCAGGAGTTTGTGTCTTTTAAGTTTGTCTGAATAAGGGACATGAAGACCTCCTGCTGTCAATAGAGATCCTGAGAGTAAGTAGCGAATCCTTGTCGTGTGCTATGTCAAAGTGTCCTAACGTGGCCCCCACCTGACCTTTTATCATGGTTATGTTTTCTACGGTTATGTTTGCACATAGTTGCTTGGTCCTAAGTAAGGCATATTCACTTTTTTTCAGTGTCTAGCATCTTTACTTCTCACTCAGTGCAGTGACTTCTGTAGATTTTAAAGTAGCCAATCCTCTTGTGTTTTATTTCTAGTTGCATCAATCAGGTATTACATTTGCTTTTCTTTTCTTCCTTTATTTTTTTACTAGATAATGCAATAAAATGCCACTTACCAATGACTATTAGGGCTTCACATACCCAGTTAATACTCACAACTTCAGTGTTATTCTCAGTCGTTTAGTGTGTAATGCACTCCAATATGATCTCTTTCATGTCATAGTTATGTATTAGCTCATCCAGAAGTCTCCAGCAACTCTTCTTTTGGAGGCCCAGTGGCAGCACAAAAATTATATAATATTCATTTTAAAAAGTGTCCATTTAAAGAAATGACAACTCAACTTTTTTTTTTACATTATATAAATACCCGACCCATCCAATACCCTAATAAATCCCTTAACCCGTAAAAAAACAGCAGAAAATATATCCACAAATTATATGAACCCCAACATTTGAAAAATGCACAAAATCTAATTAGTTAAAAGATTAAAAATCATTTAAAAAAACACAACTCAAATAAAATTTACAAATTGTAAATATAAAATATTACCAACTCCCAAATAACACAGAAAAGAATACCTAAAATTACTACCAACAAGCAAAGAAATACAAAATGAGAATCAACACCTCATTAGAACTAAAAATATAACAATAAACATGCACATTGCAGTTGTATTCCAAACCTCAATATTAAATTATATTTTTAACAACGATAGTATTGTGAAACAGAGAAATGTGATTTATCCTCAACGTTAACTCCAACAATATTTGTGTTGTCACAATTTTGTAGTGAAATTTGATTTAGGTCCCAAAATGAGGGTACCTTACCATCGCTGGTGCTTACATTGTTTCCTTGATTTGTTCTTAACATTTAGATGAGCGTCAGAGCCCTTGGTGTATGCCAAACATTTCAGGGAATTGGATGAGCATTAGTGTAAAAAAAAAAACTCTTCGGTTGAATAGATAGTAAGATAGTAAGGTACCATGCCAGACCTACAACAGCAATATAGGTAACATTTATTATTCTAAATGGTGTTGACAGGGTTAAGAACATTGAAGATTGGGAAGTTGTAGCAGTATAAAGAATATTGATGTTGTTCATTGGTCTTAATGGAAGGACTTGGGCGGGGAAGCCTTTATAGAGTGTGGTGAAAGAGGGTGTTTGGTCTCGTCGCGGTTAGATTGAATGTTTTGTGTGTGCCATATGCTTCTGTTCTTTATGTCCTTTCCTATTCAACTTAGACTTTTCTGTTACATGAATATGCTTTGCTACCTGGGTTTCAACTGCACTAATATTGGTATTGTATACTGCTTTACTATAAAAAACCAAAATCCAAAAACCTAACAATGTGTCACCCACCCACTCTCATTTCGATGGGATACATTTGATCTTGTTAAGAAGGAACTCTATGAAGTCCTCAAATTGTAAGAATAAAATGTCAAATTAGGAAGCACTTTATTGAATGTTTTATTTGATGGAAAGACGATACGTGGGTGTCAAGGATTTACCCCTTTACTTCTGTCTCCCTACAGACTAACCACGACGGTCTTGTGGAACTCATCATTGGTGGACTTTTCTACTGTCTCGGGATGTTGTTCTTCAAAAGCGATGGGCGCATTCCCTTTGCCCATGCCATATGGCACCTCTTTGTGGCGTTTGGTGCTGCCATCCACTACTATGCCATCTGGAGGTACCTGTATCTGGAGCCAGACAGAGTCGCATCGGAAGTGAAAAAAACAATATAAGGCAGCACCTTACTTTCTCACATCCATAAACAAGATTGTAATTCTGAAGGAACTATCAGTGTTTGTTACTGGGAAAGGAGTCCTGATATAGACTCTGTCTCCATTTTCTTTTTGGTGAGGCAAGACAAGAAATATTTATTAATTTTTTTATCTCTGAACAATAAGTCCCAGTGCCTGTTACTTGAAAAAGTGCCTGATATTTTTCTGTTTGTTTTAATGGATTGCCTCTCTTCCAAACCTATTTTAAAGAGTGTTTTAAGACAAAGTTGGTAACAAATTAAAACTTTGTGGGTGAAGGCTTTCTTGACAGCTCCACACCCCAGACATCACCCTGTTTCAAGCAAGAGGCTATGACACATTCCCTCCTTCCTGCCAACAGAAAAAATGATCAATATAAAGAGAATGGCATTTTTGATAGTAGTTACAACATATCTTCCATCTCAGGGACTGAAGTTTTGCCCACTTGTGGATTGGGAGAAATGGTGTTGGGAATAGTAGCGGGAACCAGTAGATACATGGGGGCAGAGTAGGAAAAAAAGATATGGTGCAACAACCTAAAATTAGGTGGACAACTGGCTAATACCAATGTAACATTCATGTAGTGCCCAGTGCCTCAGGCTTTCAGAGTCAAAATTCTGCAAATAAAACATACGACTAATACCTTTACTCAGATAGCTCTCAGTAGCATCCGTAGACTACTTGAGATTTGAGGCTGTGCCTTATACGTTGGAATCTGACCTCAGAAAACCATATTTTACCACCTGAACCATGTAATTGGCTCATTTCAGCATTGACACATGAGTATGTATACGTCTTACCTCCAGGTCTCTGCTGTGATGATTGTGACATCTGAAAGGTGAAGAATAGTGGTAGTTATACAAAATAGCTGGAAATGGAGACTGGGAATTTTTATTTTTTGACTTCGATCTTGTCCTTATTTGTCAGGTTCCCCTCCATTTTGTTATTAGATTTCATAATCCTTGCCTCTTTTGTCGAAGTGTTAAGCGCCTATGTGACACGCAGATGTGTGCATGATGTGTTATAGTGGAACATAAAGATCAGTGAAAGCTGCAAATGCATACAAAATAGTACCAGGGCCTTCTACTATGACAATGTCCTATTTTAAATTAAGGTGCCAGTGAGGGTTGAGCTAGCACCCTACCTCCTACCACTCAGCCTGGATTCTCCTAGAGGCTGCTAGCCTCCCACTTTCAGCCTCACTGCAAAGGCCACAAGGTGGCAGAGGCCCTTGCTCCAAAGGCTGTACCACACCATCCAAGTCCTGACCTTCTATAGGGGCTGGCATGGTGTGTTTAACAGTGTTCAAACAAAGGATCACTTTTAGAGCATCTCCTTCCAGAGTCACTCAGGAAAGCTGTCTGGTGGATTCTGCACAGATACACCCTGGTGGTAAACAGGAGATTCAATGTCCCTGCTTTCTTGAAACAGAAATGTAAATGGAAAGTTCTCAAGTTATCAGTGTCAGGCATGAGATTTTGAAGCAGTTCTGGATGTTTGCTTCACATTACTATCCATGTGGGTACTCATAGTTGTACAGTTGGAATGGGAAAAGTTGTTCCTGTTCACAAATACGCCCCAAAATACAAAATAAATAGCAATAACACGAAGGTATGTACAAAAATCCCACGCCTGACAATTGAAAGTCTTGAAAAAATGAGGGTTTCTGACAGAATCTCTTTACCTGGGCTGCAAAATTCTCACATTTTTATTTTAACTTTATTTATGGATAGTGGCCAAAATAATGGGCTGAGAGTCTTTAAGAATGCATAGCAAGTATGAAAACTCCGGGAATTTGAAATGAAATATTTCTTAAAGTATTTTGAGCCCCAAAATATGAGGCGCATATGTGGAGCAGAAACTTGACGCTAAATCCAGGAATCTGAAATACAGACCCTGTGAAGAATGTATGAAGTTACAGCGCATGCCTTTACAACGTAGTTTTTACACCGCAACATCCTTACAACGCATACATGTACATCACCTGCCATTACAACAAATTTTTTTAACTACATTTACAACGCATTCCATTACATCGCATTATACCTTTACAATGCATATCATTACAACGCATACCATTACATTGCATTTAAGGTAAGTGTTGGATAGTGTAGGGGTAAAAGTTACTATTCTAACTCCAAGGGGTGCAACAGTAGGGTAATTGTTGGATAGTGTAGGGGTACTATGCGTTGTAATGTTATGCGTTGTAATGACATGCGATGTAATGTCCGCATTGTAGTGTCATGCGTTGTGGTGTCATGAGTCGTAGTTACATGCAATGTAATGGTTGCGTTGTAGTGACATGCATTGTAAAGGATGTTGCGATGTGATGACTGTGTTGTAAAGGTTGTTTCCCCCTGTGACTGCTGGTGGCCGTCACAACATGTCTGCCAATGTACTAATTGCTGCTGCAAGACCTGATATGGTCACATCAAGGAGAAAAGTGGCACCAAGAACATCCCCAGGACTAGCTATAAGTACCATTTACCATGCAAGCCTCGTTCACCCTGCTGCTTTTGCCATGGTAGTGTACGTCGAGAGCCCCAACGTCAGCAAGCCTTCACCCACACAAAAACTTGAATACATTCCAGCACTTTGCTTAGTCTCTAAGCACTGGATTACAGTATTAACTGTACATATACATTCCTTTTCTACTTACTGCACTTTTGGGGCTGCTTTTTGTATATGTTCAGTGTTTCTTGAAGCTTGACTGATATGTACGTGATCAAGTTGACAAGTCATGGAGTCTGCCAGCCAGAAATCCTGCCTGGAGCTAAGTTACAGTGTATATTTTTATCTGATGTCTTCAGGGGATTATTGTGTATCTTCATCCAGCTGTGAGGAGAACAAGGCGTGAGAGCTGCACTGCACATGTTTGACTTTGCACATTGTAATTCAAAGATTGGCGCCCTGAAGAAGGCCCACCTGATTTGCAGATGACACTGGCATTATGCGACTCGATTGGGTGTTTGGATTCAAGTCAGATCGTTTATTGATTTTGTTCCTTTTCTCTTTAGAACCTGTCTCTTGGCCTAGTGGGAAATGCCTGACCTGGCAGCTCAGTTTTGTTTGTGAATGTGTGTGCATACACAGAGTGTTTCACATTTGGCCAGTGTAAAAATGTTTGAAACACTATTTGAAGAAATTCAAGGGAAAGGTGGCCTGCCCCAGATGTTCCTTGTCAATTTTCTTACCAGGCTACATTTGGTCTTAACGCCTTAACCGCGGCAGCAATTCCGCCGCGGTGCGGACGTTCTATTGAGTCGACGGGGCTGCGACGGACGTTGGCCGTTCGCAGAACTGGTGATGGAGTGCTCCCGTCAGCCAACGGCAGCACAGAAGGGGTAAAATTTGACCCATGTTTTCTAACTGGATAGATGTTTGTTCTTAGGGCGTGCTTTTGAATTTTGAGTGGGTTACTGAAAATCCTCAAATTTCTTAAGAAAACACTAAATCCAGGAAAAAATGACTGGTGAAATTTCTTCCACATCCAGCATATCCAAGTAATTTTCTTCTGGAAATCTGATGATTTCAGATGAACACCCTACTCTTAATCAAACCATCAATCTAATTTTTCAGGAGACCAAATGGAGTGGAAATATTCAATATCTTCGCATAGAAGCCCTGCAAAGTCAAAAGAGGGGCATGGGTCTCAATCGTAATGTTGCACATACTTATACCAGCATGGCTGAGCCTTGTAGGCAGTAAACACTATCTACAACCATTGAAAAACAAATCCATGAACCACAACTGCACAGACCCCTCAAGGAGGATATGTACTTCAGTATTAATATTGCAAAACTGATGCATCCATCCTAGGAATGGATGACCACATGGTTTGAGGTATGGAAGGGGTATTGCTGGTGCACTGTGGTGTTCCTCAGGGCACCTTGGGACATTTGGTCCTTCTACCACCCAAGTATTTAATAAGCTGGTGGAGCTTATTAACCAAAGCAGATTGAAGCTTTAAAAGTAAACTGTGGTATAGAGGCATAATAATGAAACATGTTGTATTGCCACATTGTAAAAGGGGTAGCATTGCTTCACAGCGCAGAAACATACATGGCTCTAACTCACACATTTCTTGTTGTTCAGGCTGTTGATCACAGAGGTTGGTTTAGAAGATGCTTGTAATGCTCCAAAGTGGAAAAAGTCAGGCAATCGAATTAGCAGACACTTGCTCCCCTCTCATCCTGGGAGTTACATACATTAACCAGGGCTTCCCCTGCTTTTAGAAGATTGGAATGTGGAGAACTCCATTGAAGACAATGGAGTGCTCTGTGCTTCTATGGGCCGGTAAAGGCCCGCAAAGTGACATTCCAATATTGTTTTCACAAAGGCCTCCCAGAGCTCAAGGGGATTTAAAACCCCTCGAACTCCGAGAGGCCTTTGTTTTATTTGTTAGAACATTCTGCCTTAGACTCAGGCCTTTAACGCTGGAGCGGGCCTTTAATAGCTGGTATAGCCACTACAGCTGACTATACAGCTATATTAGAGCATGCTTCTCATTTATTAACAGCAGTATCTTCAGCAGGCTTTTGTTCCTGGAGCTGACTTGCTTGCACTAATGTCTGAATGTTTCTGCTATAATCCCTCCAGTTCTTCTGACATCATCTACATTTTGCTGAAATGGCTTTCAGCAATGTTTATAGCAGCTCAACCATTTCTGTAATATTTTACAGACACTTTCTACATCAGGGCCTGAAGGCTGCTAATCCGGCAGACACAGAATATTCATAAGTTATTTCCTATCTCTGTGAGAATGGTGCTAAATCTTCACAAGTTCTATCTGGGGGTCATGGAAAACTGCATGCATTTAAAACACCACCAAAATGAGGGTCAGAGTATCAATCCTGTGATGATGAGAGACAGATGGAGAAGGATAAATAACAAGAGAGAGGAATTTGGGGGCATATTACCAAGCAATAGCGATAATTATCGCTATTGCTTGGTTAGAGACAAAAATTTACCGCTGAGCTGCGGCGATTTTTATCGCAGATAAACCTTGGTATTACCAAGGTTTATCGCAAATGCGATCAAAAACGGCCGCAATGCATGAATATCGCTGAAAAGTCTGCGATATTCATGCATTACTGAGCTAATGCTCTTAGCCATGTTATATACCTCCCATTGGATAACATGGCTAAGAACTGCTCAGGGCAGGTGTTAGCTTTTGGAGATATTCGCGCTAAGCGCGAATATCTCCAAAAGTTGGTAATAGGAAATAGCGATGTTAGTGACTGTTTCCAGTCGCTAACATCTTGGCACGCCCACTTTGCATGTCATTAGTGATAAATTTCTCTGACATGCAAAGTGGGGCCCAAGATGGTCGCTATCTCCTACTAGCTGTCACTAACTGGTGTTAGCGACAGCTAGGTAATAGGATGATAATCTTATCTCCGCTTTCTTGGCTTTTGAAGCCAAAAAAGCGGAGATAAACCCCCTTGATAATATGCCCCTTGGTGCTTTATTTGGAGTAAAGAAGAAATGAAATACAGGTGCTCAGCATTTTTTGGGAATTGCCAAATACTAAGACAAGAGTGCTCTTGATTCCCTCCTCTGAATCCTTTTTTCCACCACCCTCTACTTCCTGTCCCTTTACCCCACTCTTACAGATTATATTCCATCCCTGCTGTCTCCCATTGACATTGTTTTACAAAACTTCCCAGTCTCCCCATGTGTCCCTTTTCAGCCTTTCTCTATTTTGCTCAAAGTCTGTTGATTAAAATCAATTCTGGTCTCCAAAAATGAGTGTCAGTGGCCACCACCTGCAGCTACTGAATAAATTAAGGACTGGGGCTATGGAATGGTGGCAGGGAGTACTGAGGGTGTGGTGGTAGGAAGGGAGAAACAAAGAGAGGGGATAAAAAAAGGAGAGCTAAAAAGAGAAATAGAGAGGGTAGACAAGTAATGGGAGGTAATGGGTGACGGAACCTAGAAGAAGACTTGAAAAAACTCACAAGCGGAGTCAAAGCGTTCAGACGTTCAGGATCAATAGCTATAAGCTATAGATCACTAAATACTATAACTCACTAGCTAGATCAATAGATATATGACTTCATAGTATTCATTTTGAGTTCTGAATGAACACCTCTTTGAGTGGTATCACAATTACTGTACTAATAAAGTGCACCGAGAATCAATATGAAGATAACTGACCACAAAATATAAGACTGCCCCTGGTTACAGAAGCACCCCGAGACCCAAGCAATCCAGCAACACTGAAGTCATTTGAGCTTCTCACCTGCCACCACTTCTGCTTTCACCAACCTAAAGAGCCATGTCCAATCTGATCTACACATATCCCAAATCCAGCAATGACTTCAGCCAGGAAATCTCAGATCTCATTACAACCACATTAAAAACACCCACCCACATTTCATAGAGACTTCCACGTATATTCTACATTCAAGCACCAAAAAACTGAAAGACTTCATTAACACATGCCTCAAGCAGTGCTTAATTTGTGCCGTTTGTTCTGGTGCTCAGCACCAGCACTCATTTGTAAACAACAGCATCTACTAATGAGAATCTACAACATTGTGTTGCTGCGTGTATAATATTGAAGAAAAGTTCACCAGTGGAGCATTTAACTGTTTAATTTATCTCAAAAAAATTATAAAGTCAGTCTTAAACCTGAACTTTAAAGTGACATGTGGGTTGCAAAAAACTGCAGTGGGTCCATGAGAAATGCAATGGGCCTTCACACTTATTTTTTTTTAAATCAAGCACTGGCTTCAAGACCTTTGTTATCAAACATTACACATCACTGAACTCACAAATTTCAAAACAAATATCCTTGATCCCATTACCACAGCCTCTCCACCAATTGACATATCCTGCAGCATTGCAGTTCTGCTTTTGATTGTACTGGGGCTGGAAGTGGCGCAATTTTATTGATCCTTCAAAAAACAAACATTAGTCGTGTGCTTCTGGGGTTACGTGCCATCCTAACTCACTGAGAGAAATTGAGACTTCAAACATGAATAACTCTTTAGGTCTACCCATTTCAATGTTTGTTACAAATACGCTCACTGCTTACTTTGTGGGATTTCTCTACCTGTAAGGTGTAGGAGGTATGGCTGTCAATTTTTCCATACATGCACTATATAGATCTCAAATTTAAAAGCAGCCAAGTTGGGTAAGGTACCTGATAAAATCCTGGTATGAAGACTACACCACTATTGTTTGCAATCCCGGACTTTGAATTCTGATGCAATGTTAAGTTCTTAACACATCCCTGTGAATTCTAGTTCAGGGATAATTCTCAGTATTCTTGTTTAACAATAAGACCATACTGGTGGACCAGGCTGGAATACAACTGCACTGTTGTTGCCAGAGATTTTTATGAAACGTGGTTAATAGTGTATATATCACAAGTTCTTAACGAGTTTTTAAATATTTATTTTAATAAGGAAGCATAAAGAAAACATAAGAAAAACATAAGATTTTAGAGTCCACAAATCCAAAAATATTGTACATTAAAAAATACAGCTTGCAGTTATGAGCATAACCAATGTTAATCCATAAAATATGTACATATCTCTGAATATAAACACTCAAAGTGAAGTTCGCAGATGATCCACCTTTTCTATACATTTAACTTCCCACAACAGACAAAACTGCCCAAATGCAACTATGGAATTCATAAGAGGATTACCTATTTAGACTTTATTTGAAGATATAGTTGTAGTGAATATTCTGGATCAATATTTTGTAGGTCAATATAGAAAATTCAATTATGCTGTAAAACACCATAGCAATCTACTGCCTATTCAATGTTGTCTGGTTGGGTCCTCCTTCACTTCAAATAAATGAAAGCCTAAAGAATAATAGTGTCTGGGATTTAGAAACGATCTGCCTCGTAAATATCGAACCCTCAGTATCATTGGAACAGAAAATCAATGACAAAATATAGAAAAGAAATCGATAAATAAGTCTAGATTTTCTCTACCTAAGACCACATATATGTACCTACATGTTACATACATCTTCAAGATACATAGATGTGGAGTTAGGACTAGTAAATCTATACTTCTTTATATGCACTTTGCTTTAGATATGTTGTTTCTCAATATTCTGTCCTCGATATTCTTATACCACAATATTGTTGTTGTCAATATTCAGGGTAGAGTCCGGGCTCCGCCTGCACCACATGGGCTTCTGTTACCCTACTGTATATGCCCCCTTGTCATTTTCTTTAATGTAACCCTGGGCGAAGTACTATGCTACGCTCACATAGTTTGCAAAGTTTGCGCTACTTCGCACTATGCAAATTGCACGTAGCACAGTACAAACACGCGTAGCATAGCGCAGCAGTCATTTTTTGCTTGCCCGCCGTCCTCAACGTCGAGCTGGTGACCGCGAGCAAAATGACATCCCAGCGAGACTTTTTCCTCATTCACGATCAGCAACATCAAGTTGCCGATCGCGAGCGTGGAAAATAAACCTCCCGACAAGATTCTCAACGCGGGAGGTCAGTTTCTCATTGCGAGTTAGTCTCGTATGCTCGAGACCGCTCGCGATGAGAAACTACCAGTTCGCGTTGAGAAAGCTGCAGCTGGAGAAGAAATCTACTCGAGTGGCAGAAATCGACCGCTTGCACTGTGCAAGATGCAGTTTGCACTGATTGCACAGTGCAGACAAGCATCCGGCACTGTGCAATCAATGCGAACAGCATTTTGCATAGTGCACTACGCAGTTTGCGTACCTACGCGTAGCTCGCGAAGTGAACTTCACGTAGCTACACGTAGCTACACGAAGCTACGCATAGCGCTACTTCGCAAACTACCCCCAGGGTTAGTTTAATGGTGTTGCAAGAAAACATGTAGGGAAGCTCAACTTCCGCCAGTGTGCAGAAGAAGTTTGACTGAAATTCAAGAATTAGACTACCTGAAAAACGTTTTACCTTTAAATAGTCCATGCTAAAATAGTAGAAGCTACGGTTTGTCAAATTCCTATTTAAATGATAAAAAACTTAGGCTCACAAATCAGCAGTTACAAAATTAAATCAACGTGTTCGCTTGTTAAAACGTTATCAAGCTCTGGTTTAATGAATAATAACGGGAGTTGTGTTGATGAAAATAAGAAAAGAAAAGGAAACACTGGAGCACAAATGCATGCATGTGTTATTTCTATTGCTGATAAAGTCTTTTGTCAGCTGTAAAACTGTATTTATAAAAAACAATTGATCAGTGTAAACAACTTAGAAAATTTCTTAGGGCCTCATAACGAGATTGGTGCAAGTGTAAATATATGGATAGCCATTAAACTGTGCATAAACCTGGGTTTCCTATGGGTTTTTCCTCCACATAACACCCAGAGGAAATAAGTGTGGGGTCCCTCAGAGTATGGCCCTGAGCCATATATTTTTCCAGATTCACATGAACCTGTTGGCATTCGTAATTGAATCTTTTGGCATCCAAGTGGTCTCTTACGCAAATAACACCCAACTTCTGCTGACTTATGATAACAATGCGGTGGAAGCCAAGGAAACATTTGCTGCTTGCATTGTAACAGTAATGGAATAGCCTAAAGTCAGCTGCCTACAATGTAAGCCTGAGAAGAGGTCCTGTTTTGGGTGCTAATCCCTTTCCCAGGTGGTATGGGGCCTAACCGAGAAGTTGCATTCTACCCGCTTCTCCCACGGAGATGGCTAATAACTAAGCACCTCAATATGTAAATGTAAATGTAAATTGATACTTGTAAAGCACACTACTCACCCGCAAGGGTCTCAAGGCGCTTGCACGAATACCGCTGTGGAACCCGTCCTGGCTTTCCCTGTGAGGCGTCCCCTCCTGGGCACCCCCAGGGTGAAGGCGTTGTGGGGGCCGTTGTGGAGATTAAGCAAGCTATTGCTCAGAGTTGCAGAGTGGGACTCTATGATTAGAATTGGCACCGAGGCGAAAATGATCAGGTCTGTGGAATTTTGAGCCCAAGACCCGCCGAGGCGGGGAATTGAACCCTGGTCCCGGGCTAGACCTCTGCATCAGGGTCTGCCGCTCTAACCATTGAGCCACTTCTCAAATACACTTCTATCTTTTAAATTTCAGTTTTTTGGAGTGGTCCTGGTGCTGATCCCTTTCATGTTGGACTACGCCAATATCCCATACCTGGGGATCTCGGAATGTCTAATACAGCTGCTGCAAGCTGAGCGGAACACAGCAATTCGCCTTTGGTTTAAATTCTCCAAACATGCTTCAGTGTCCCACTACCATAACCAATTGCAGTGACTACCAGTGAAAAAAAGGATTATTTTTAAAGCTTTGACTTTTGTTCACAAAGCCTGCTAAAAGGCTGGCCCTAAATACGTGTCCAACACGCTATATAAATACTGCCCTAGAAGAACCTTACAATCGCAGTCTGCATGGCTCTTGGTTATTTCTCACACCAAGCGAAACAAGTTGGGTGGTTCCATCTGCTCCGTTTTGGCAGCTAAGCACTGGAACGAGCTCCCCTCCAACTCAGATATATTCCGTGCTTCGGAAGCAACTAAAAATGTATTTATTTAAACTGTGGGGCAGATGATGTTCTCTTCTGGCCATTTGCCTTAGCACCGGGACACTCTCGTAGTAGCTGTGCACTTTAGAAACTCATTTATTCATTCATCCATTCAAATATGTACGGAACGTACAGCAGCATGTGGGTGGCGGGAACGCTATATGCAGAAACAGCCCAATAACATGCTGTACCTGTATTTCCCAAGGCGGGTTTTGCGCCTGACATTACTAATCAACTTGTAATGAGGCACCTATTTGATATGAGACCAAAAATAAAATATTCTAGCCAGCCAGAATAAGTGGATTTGCATGTAAATGTAAATGTATAGGTATTTATATAGCGCACTACTTACCCGTAGGGTCCCAAGGCGCTTCGACCGCTGCGAAACCCTTCCTGGCTTCCCTGAGAGATGGTCCCTTAATGGTTATCTCCAGGGTGAGACAAGGCATCCTTGGCTGTCTGGTGGGGCCGTTAGTGAGGATGAGGCAAGCTAATGCCCAGAGTTGCCGAGTGTGATCGCTGATCAGAGTGGGCACCGAGGCGAGAGAATTATCGAGTCCGCTGACCCTGGTCCAGAAACCTGCCGCGCCGGGAATCGAACCCTGGTCCCAAGCTGTCCTCTGCTCTCGGGTCTGCCGCCTCTAACCAGTGAGCCACACTACCTCACCTTACCTGCATAGGGTGCTCTGCTCTGCCACACAGAAAAATGTTTACTAGCGCTGATGGAAGCACTTTAAAGACTTGATCAGGTTTTAGACCTCTATAAATCCAGTGCTTAATTTGAGCCTGTAGTTTCCGGTGCTCAGCACCAGCACTTAATTGTCAACAACAGCACTTCTGACAGTGTACCACATGGTAACATTGTCTGTTTAGTTCAGACTTGAGCAGAATGGCAGATGTTTATTAATTTAATATACATGAAAAATTACTAACGCTTGCCGCTCAAGTCATTCTTGTAGCATTGGGGGCCAGGTATAGTGTGATGGTAAATAGTTGTATTGGTACTATCGTTGGCAGCGCTGGCAGGGACAATGGGTGGTGTAAGATGTAGTATCCACCTGACAAGGGCCCTGGAACTTCTTTTTTAACAAATAAAGCACTGTATCTCAGATTTTAGTTGTAGATTTTGAAGTTGCACTTTCAGTTTTTTTTGTTGGGTCTTCTGACGAGACACAGCATTTAAGATGATTTGACCAGAACACAGCATGTAGAATGCACAAAGACATTATGGGTAAGAAGTCCTCACACTGGTTTGCATGTTTCATCCTGTTGTACCCACCGAATGGCGCAGTGGTGACCCTCAAAACTGAATGGTGAAGCGGTCTGAACGTTCTTGCATTTCGAGGTCCTGAACTTTGGCAGGGTGCAGGTAGCTGCTGTTTTTAAAGTTCTGATTTTTAAAATTGCGAGTAATACTTCAGGCTTTTGGCCACAAACTTGATCAGTGGTGGTACTCTGTTCTGCATATGATGCACACTAGGTACTGTTTCATTCAAAGCTAATATTTAGTCAACCTGACTGTGAATGTTTTGTGCACTGTAATTTTTTGTAAAGTAACTTTTCCTAATATATTTTAAACACTTATCAAGTTAGTGTTTTATATTACATTGTTTTACATTGATCTATTTCCCATTGGTTTGTGATAACAATGCTAATGACTATGATGTTTCCTGTGGAGTAGAACGTCGATTAAAGATCAAGATACCTCACCTGTCTTTGATGCACTTTGATTTTCTTGGTTCTGCTTTTTTGATTGGATGAAAATGCCAGGAATCGTCTAGCGGGACCAGACACGCCGCAGGCGCTGGACGAAAAGCCAGGATAATCTCTTGGGAAGTCTTAAAGACTCATCCTGGCCTCACCCCATGCAAGCAGTTCATGCAGGGTGGCTGCAGCAGATTGCTGGGACAGAAATACAGTTTCTCTGTCTCTGTGACCTCTTCCTTGCTGTTTTTTAAAACCACCAGTGCTGGAAAGTAGAGGAATTGCGACACGCCTGATTCCCCCAGCTATTTCTGGGCTGGATCTGGGATCCGAAAAACTGAGGGAACTATGGTGAATTTGTTCTGGTATCTTCTGACACCGACACATGGTTCATCAGCACTGCATGGTCTGCACTCTCTTACGTCAGCTTCCTGCAGGCAGCGAGGAGGCTTTCACTTCCAGCTGGGCACAAAGAAAGGCCTGATTTAAAGAGCCATCTGCCGTCCTTTTGTTAGCGTATCATCCTGGCTGGAAGCCATCTGCAGCCCTAATACCTGGTACACTAGAGAAACTAAGGCTTAGAAGCAGGCTTCTGACATTGTTCAACCCCCCCCTACTCCCCCTATGTAAGAGATGTGAATGTACTGTAAAAATGCAAGATTTATCTGGGTGTATGAGTAGCTACATAAATAGTGATTTAGATGGCCCCTATTAATGTATTACTTATTTCACTCTTTTATAGTGCTACTCTTCCCAATGTAGGGTGTCAGTGCACTTTACATCACACAGAGGCACAATAAATCATACACTTTGTAAATCAACATACAGGAAATGTTACTTAACAAAATAAGGGTTCTATGGTGCAGGAATCACCTACTTTCCATACTTGTCAACATTATAAGTTAAGAGTGAACTGTCGAGAGAAAATCAAAGTTAGGATGTAAAATGTAACACAGTCATTGGGGTTGTTTATACTAACAAGACTTTAATTCCCAGAGCAGCCTTTCTGTGCATTCTTAGAATAACAACAGATTGAGAAAAAAAACACAAATAAGGCTCTAAACCCATGACATACAGTTTGCATTCAGCTTCTCTAAGCCGGTAAATAGATTGCTGTGCTATATTAGCATTGAATCTTAAGAACTGGAAGAAACAAAATGATTTTATTGTCAAAAGCAGTAGCTCACTTAGCAACATAAAATACAAATCTGTGATCTGCATGTTACACAGTATGCTTTGCAGCAGGCACATTAACCCTCTATACTACTTTGAGTCAAAACTGTGATTGGACAAAAAACAGAACTCTCCCAGAACTGCATTAGCCACTGTTGTTATTTTATCGATATTATAATCTCCTCAAAATTGCTGGACGCAAAAAATCTATCCAGGAGGTGCCATAATCATTTAAATGCAAGCAAGCTAGATTAGATTTGCTTTCACGTGTCCTTGTTGCCAATTTTTTTGCAGGAGATTTCTTCAAATAAATGCATAAGTTGACTGGCAAACTCTCCTTTTCAAGCTCTGCTCTTCGGGACTCCATCTCTTTTCCTCTGCCACACCCTGACCCCCAATTCATGTGTTCCCAGAGTAAATCTTATCCAATTTCAGCATTGAAAATGATTATTACATTATGATCGGACATTTGCTCAACAAAACAAGTTGCATGGGAATTATTTATTCAAATTACTACCTCACGCTGGCTTAAAAAATATATCGCTGAAGTTATTCGTAGAAAGTTTTAGAAAAATTGCAGACAATCCTTCTTAAAATGGGAACAAGCTCTCCTTACATGTATTTCCTTAATGGCAAATGTGAATAAAAGCTTAAAATTAGCCTTTAATATTATTCAATTTAAAATCATATTTTTTACCTTCTTCAATTTGATGCTTTCCTTTTAAATGATGACCATCTGATAAGAGGCCTCGGGCTTCAAGACATATGTGCTTTAGCCTGGCAAACTGTGAGGAAACAATGCTTTTAAGCACTGTCCCTTTATGAATATATACTTTTACTTTGCATGCGTTACATCGCATGCCTTTACAACGCTGTTGTTAGAACAACCGCATTGCCACAACGCAAACTATTACATCGCAAGTCATTTCAAAGACTTGCTCTAGGGGGCGCGCTAGACTTAGGAATAGTATAATTTACTATTCCTACACCAGTTTGTGCAACAGCAGGGAAGGTGTTGGTTTATAATTCCAACACCAGTGCGCCCCCTACAGCAAGTCATTGAAACGACTTGTGATGTAATGGTTCTCTTTGTAACAACACGGTCGCTGTAACATGTGATGTAAGGAATGCGTTATTATGGCTGTTTCCCTCCATTCAGCAGTCCGGTCAGTCAATCACTCAGATGTGAGGCAGACTTTAGGATTTGTTCATCATAGGGCCTATTCAATAAGGTAAAGTTAGATGTGAATAAATCTACACATGAATGTTACTCTTACACTTTTGAGTAACTTTAGTATTATAGGCTATTCACTATTCACCATTTATTAGTATAAAGTTACTCAAAGTATAGACTTACAAGTCGCAGTCCACTGAATTCAGGGGCTCGACCTAATTTATGAGTGTAAAGTAACTACTTTTAACTTTTCAAACATAGACAGAGCTCTCTGCAAACAGGGTGACAATTTCCCTATGGTAAAGTATAGGGAAGAGTTTAAATGTTTATTAAAGTTAAAAAAATTAAAAATAATAGTTTTGGGTTAAATAGTCATGCTAATACATTTTATATATTTATTTGGAATATAGAATAATATTTTAAAAATGTAAGTATTTTGAATGTATTGAATTTAAAAGAAAATATTTTTTAGGAAATGTAGTTAAAAACCAACCTAAAGTTAAAAAAAAGTGTTGGCTATTATGCTTTTAAATTAAGTGATGTATAAAATTAATTTACTGTAATGTAACTATTTTAAAGCAATATTAATGTTCCATTAATGTCTAAATATAAACATTTTAATAAAATATTTAAAAACAAATTAATCATTATGTTTTATTTTTAGATTTTTTTAAACTTTAAATAATATATAATTATATTTGTAAACAGTTTAAATAAAGTAATTTATTTTAACATTACTTCCTACTGGGTTCTATTCTAAGACAATACCTCCATTCAGTGGCGGCCGTTAAGGTACGGGGGTGGTGGGCGAGGGGGGTTTTGAATAACAAAAAAAAAAAACACTTACCTGATCTAGCCTCGTCTCTCCATCCCTGTGTCTCTCCCGTGTCAAGTGAGTTTCTTCAGAGGACTGGGAAGCACCCAAGATCCTCACAGCCAATCAGAACACTGCAATGCAGCGGTATGATTGGTAAGCACCCTGGCTCACCTGAGCCAATCACAACACTGCAATGCAGCATTGTAATTGGTCTGAGCGCCGTGGTTCGGCACTCAGCCAGGAAATGGGGGCCTGGGCATGTTCTCCATGCAGGCTGTAATGCAGCCTGCATGGAGAGCATACATTCACGCACACTTTATAGAGCACGCAACCACTCTTACTCCCCAACGTCAGGGGAGCCAAGCCCCGCCCTAGCCTGACAATACAAAAAATAAATTGATAACTTTAGTTATTATCATTTTATTTTGTTGATTACACTGCTCCGTGAGCAGTGGCGTGATGCTCCTCCACCTTAGGGGAGGAGCAACCATTGCCATCATTATTTTCTATGGGAGGGTGTTGCAGTACCTGTGAGTGTCCATGTGTGATGCTGAACTTACGCCAGCTCTGAGTTATTTTTGGCTCATAGTAACTAAAGAAGGGCAGTTTGTGCATAGGAAAGGGCTTACTCTTTTGTGGGGGTGTATGTCCCTCCTTAAAAGCCCTTGAACCCTCCTTTAATCCTTCCTTGCTCTTAATTTAACCCCTCCCAGTTAGTAGATACTATTCCCCATTTTCTGACACTCTGCTCGGTTCCTCCCACATTTACTATTAAAATGTATACGTATGTGTGCCATGATCTCTGCAGTCGGGATGGACATTGTTCCATATAAAAAATTAGAGAGGAGGAAGTGTAGACCTCCATAAGTAGGTATGTTAATATCATTTTGTAGTACTTTAGTAGGACTATTGCAGTACTACTAAATGTACGACAAAATGCAATTTGTGGATAGGCCCCAAAGTTTTTAAGTCTATAAGAAATGTGTCCAGGAGGAAACCATGTTAAGGTCAATAATATCGACTTACATCTATAGTAACTTCAGGACATTGGCTACTCTCATATCATCAAGGTAAACATATATAGGTAAATAAAGATTTACTATACGTAACACCATATTTACATATCAATACAGATGTTTATTGAGAAATGGGGTAGAGTATATAAGTTGTATATAAAAATCCCAATGCTAGATTCCCCAGAACCTCTAGGTCTTTTCTAAATGACTGATCACAACATTCTCCTTTTGCTTGGAAAAACAGTAGTTACTTTCAGAATGTTAGTGGAAATTAGGACAAATGTGCCTCAAGAGGATGGTGGCAAAGTGACTGAGGCATTGAGCCAACAAAGATCCATGGACCTCCACAAACCAGGTAAAAGTCACCATCTCTAGGTACAGAGTATCAGTGTCCCTGTAAAGACCTGCTACCCTTGAGTTCTCCATATAATGGTTGTGATTTTTTCCCTGCTGAAAGATAGTGACTGAATTTCGAGGAAGGTGTGATTCCTCTGGCTGAGTTTACTTACCTGTAGGCATTCTCAATTTACTAGATCTGATTATGTTTTTGAGAGGTGTTTTAGAGGCAGGGATATGCTATTCTTTTATAGTTTATTATCCCCGGATGCATGAAGTGTCTGTTATCCATTCCTTACTGATGAATTAAAAAGGATGTATGAAAGGATGTAGGTGTTTTACAGAGCTTGTGACCAGAGGTAAGTAGGGGCCCTCAATGTGAGGGAGTTATGTACTGGAAGACCTGTCAACTGCTTTTCAGCAGCAAAATCTCATAAATGAGTTAGCAGCCCAAAGGTCCAAATAGACCGGGCACACTTGCCTGACATTTGGCATACGTATCTTACCCACGTTACTTAAGAACTGCATCACAGTGGGCCCGATTCACAGAACTAACTTAAGACAAAATCCTAAACTTACTACTTTTGGTATTCACAGAAGTTATGATTTTGTCTTAAAACAGACTTAAGTTAGGATTCTGTCTTAAGTCAGTCTTAAGACAAAATCCTAACTTCTGTGAATACAAAAAGTAGTAAGTTTAGGATTTTGTCTTAAGTTAGTTCTGTGAATCAGGCCCAAACTGTTCAGCATCCATGATAAAACTGTTCCATAACTGCTCTTTCTTTTCTATGGTAAGTGGTGTCCCAATTCATTGATATGGCACAGTGCTCTGGCCCATTATAAAATCATGCAGGGCCTGATGCGTAAAAGGCTTTTACCCATTCTGTGTCTATGGGAAATCAACCAGAGACATAAGGGCCACAGTGTATGATTGGGTGTCTTTGATGAAACTCAAAATTACAACAACAAGCCCTCTTTTATATGTGTGAGGCCTTTTCTCCCTGCTCAATCCAGCTAATGGTTATATCCCTGATAAGCATTGTTATGCACCACTCGTGTACGTAAGCTTGTGATGCCAAGGTACTGTTTTTGTAAATTCACTTTACAAGAGCAGCGAGGCAGTAGATTGATCAGAACTAATATACAATAGCACGCTGTTAACTCGACTCATGACCATTCACTGCTATGTTTTAAAAGCTGTATATATGTAGATCAGTCAATTATGTAATCTCACACAAATAAAAGGAGGGTCAGTCACCTTGTGGTGCAAAATCCAAACTCCCGAGAGTCATAGCACTTACGTAGTAGGTTGTCTTGGTTCAAACCAATGATCAATATTAACCTTTGGAAATGATTTGGACGTGCTTGGGTATCTTTAAAAACCCTCACAACATGTCTCAGAAGTCCACGTTAATGGGAGAAAGTAGACGGAACACGACAAAGAAACAAGTTAGCTCTTATTCATCTTTCCTTTGCCATCCTTTGTCAATGCAAATGGTGGACGGAGAGCCAACTCAACTGCTTTGAGCTTAGGTTCCTGAAAATCTGCCAAATTGTCAACAAAAATCAAGAATATCTGTTTGTGCAAAAATGTCCTGTTTAAAAAAATAAACTAGCAATCCAGTTCAGTAGCAAGAAGGAATTTAAGGTGCAAGGGGATCCTCCTAGAACCACAGAGTCTGTTTTAACGGGAGGACATGCAAATTGGAAGTTGGTAACCAGGAAAATAGACACAGCAGACGCAGTGCAGGTCACACACATTGCTGTCAAAACGTGTCTCTTGACTGATTCTACAGAAAGATAACTGGTGGAGATTGGATACAATGTACACACCATTGTCTATGGAACAGCATGGCCCTAAACCTCTAAAAAGGCCAAATGCAGTCATTACTTTTGGCTGGTGGAGATCAAAAAAAGCACCAGCAACAACCATTGGATCCAGTAGTGCACTAAATGAAACTGGAAGCTGGATTAAGGGTCAAAGTACACCCCTAACCTCAAACTGCAAGCCAGAAGAAGTGCAATAGGGGTTGTTCAGATGGCTATAGAATTAAGAAGACCATCTTCAATGAATAAGAAGCTACACTAAGGCCTGAGGTGATTGTGTAAAACATTTGCCTTCCTCTATGGTAGAATATGGGGTAACAAGAGTTTCTACAAAGTCAGGAAGGGCATGAGATGGTTCACAGATGATGTAGGCTCACTGCCTACAAACAGACTACATGCAGGCTTCAGCCTGTTTGCTTTTTCTAACTAAATATATAGCTAAGGACAGGTAGTATCATACTATCAAGAAACTCTCCTCCACACTGTCAAAATAATTGCCCACCTCTAAGGATTGGCAGCTCAACAACCCAACATATACAAAATTAACAAAAACAGAGAGGCAATCATTTCAATAATTTGAATCACAAACAAATTTTTCTTCTAAGATGTAATTTACATTGAAGAAAAGCTTTCAACGTTGTATTAAACAAAGTCGCCAATGTGTTTCGCTCTCACAGGAGCTTCATCAGGGCTGGGACATACAAATGTCCATAAAAACTAAATTAGTTAAAATCATGTAGTTACCCACAAACCAACTTACAGAATGCATAATCATTTTAATTGACAATACATAGTATTGTATAATATTGTCATGCAGAAAGTGAGAATATGCAGTGTTCGCACTTGTTAACAAAATGTCATTATTTACAAACTTACATTGAGAACATTAATTCAAGATTCTTATTGTCCGGAACCCAAATCCAACTGTACCCTTTTAATTTAAAATATATATATAGACCAGAACTTCTCACAGCATTAGTAACTGTAATGTCATTTTAAATGTAAACACAGTGCTTCACCGACTCGAGTTGGTGAACAGTGAGCTTGGCGGGACAAGATCACCAATGATTGTTAGGCAACATCCAACACTTGGTTGGAAGTGAGGGCTCTGATACTTTTGCTGGATATAGGTATTTACATGAGAAGTAATGGATATTCCTAATGCTACTCAGGAATATACATGGTGTCCGAGTCAAGGCTCAAGGGGCATCCGTCTCAACCCAAATCTAATCACTACGGTCTCTCTGCCGTTATTCCACCATGGCTGCTAGTGGTTTTACCATTTAAGCACAGGAGAATCCAGTTCACGGCCTGAAAATGATGGGGTGGTGGCTACTGTGACTCTCCCTGGAACAAGAACAATCTTCTGTGTCTATGAGTAACTCTGACTCCCCCAGACATCATAAGGAGTTTGGTAACTTATAATAGTCTTGTTCAAGATTTTGAATATCAGCCATGCAAGCGTGGGCCATAGCAATGTTTCAGTCCCCTTAAAACCAATCCTGTCTATTAAGATTTATCCTGGATAAACACTAAATTGTTTCATTAGTGGAACCATAGAATACCAGTCTTTTGTGCTAACTTTGCTGTGCAGGTTCCTTAAGGATTTCCCGTCCTATAAAACAACCTGTAAAATGTCTTTCTCCAGTGATGCTTATGAACAGTTTCATTTCTACTTAACCATGAAGGTCTGACCAGGTATCTGCCTTTGAAAATGCTTGCTTTTTAGTTTAGTATAAGAAGGAATGCCATTATAGTTAAAGTAAGCTTACAATTCTTACATAAAAACATGTCTGTAATTTTCTCATTGTAGTATAGTTGTGACATCAGTATTCATCTGTAATATGAAAATAATACGCAAGTTATTACATTGATTTGTGATGTCACAATGCCTGTTACCAAAGCCAGCAAGTAGTGTGAAGGGCATTTCAAGGAACTGAAATAGAAACGCTATTTTACCATTAAAAATAAAAACGAGTTCTTCGTCTTTTCTTAACTGTTTTCTGAAATGTAACAGTCAATAGCATAAAGGAGCCATTTCTGGTAGCATGTTATTTTTTTCACGTCTATATTTCATTACATAAAAGCAGGAACCTCTGTGCATGTCACTATACAGTGTGAAATGTAGCTGTTTGGGAAAGTGACACGTTAAACTGCAGAAAATGTTTTGGGGCTTATTAGTAGTCGTGTATTGATGTGTTAAATTTCTCACTTTTATTTATTTAACATATTTGCAACTATTCCAGTTCATGATGAATTTAGGCTTTTTTATGGAAAATAATGTGATCTTGTATCATAAGGAATAACTTCTATGGGGTATTTATTCCTTATAATATTTATTAGAGGATATAAAAGGATATGGCAAGTGATCATCGATTCAATGACATCATAACAAATCAGAAGACAAAAGAGGTACGGTGTTCCTGGGTGGCAAGTTGGCCACCTGGTGAGTAATCAGGGTGGTGGGGAATACCTCCTTTCGGAACTAGGACCCTCACACACCCAGCAAGCTAGGTGTCATGCTTCATCATACGGGTCTGCTCCTCGTCGAGCTGGCGCTGCAATGCTCAATAGACACCCATAAAGGGGCTCTTTATGGGAGATCCTTTGTTCCTTGCCATATAGGTGCCGTGGGTGTGAGCGGCCTGGTAAGATGTAGATGTGGTGTGTGGGTAAAAACAGGTAAGGGAATCCTCTATAATTATTTTTATTCTGGAGAGGTCACAACCTGATTAAAAAGTAAAACGAAGAATGAGGGCGACTTTTGTTTTAATCTGACAAAAATTACGCTCTATCCCTTAGTGTTCAACATGTTTCTCGCCTTTAAAATGTCTCTAATAGATCAGTTGGCGATTTCTCAGGACCTAGTGACTAAATGAAAACTATCTACAGTGTGTGGTGTGGCTCTACATACCACTTCTTCTCTCGGTAGGACGTTGCCCCGGAGCAAATCAGCCAACCTAGAGTACAAACAAAAAGGATGAAAAAACCAAATGGAAATATTGGTACATTGTCCCATTAATTCCAGTGGGTGTGTTTCACCGTACACAATCTCTTTGAATCTATACAAGTGATAAAAACAACGTGATTTCATGAATATCACATTCTAAGTGTGCCTTTATTTGTATTTAGAATATAAAACCTCTGTGTAAACAGTTAGAGTAATTGAACATCATGGTGAGTGTGTATCAGCTCACCTCTTAAGGATTCAAGTGCTGCTTCATCAGACCGCAGCGGAGTATATGGACACTCAAGGTAGTGTCGCTGTTTATTAAAAGGAAAAAACAAACAACAAAATATGCTTGGTGTAGGCTTGTAGGTACAACATTTAGTTGCTAAGGCCATGACTCTAGAGCATTAAAAGTGAAAGTGGGCATGGTTCAGGTTAAAGTAAGCCCATAGTCGTCAAATTGGTATAATTGACAAGGTTATTCAACAGACTCAAAAGTGCCCCAGACCTGCCTGCGTAGCTGCTATCGCCTTCACCATGAGCTCCGACATTATGCCAATTGTGCGGTGTGTTAAGAGCGCCTACAGCGCCCAAGCTATGTGTTGTACTTGTCCAGCATTTATTTACAACACTATGTCTTAGTGCAGAGCTCTACAGAACATCAGAGCCAGCGTACCCTTCCCAAAGGCCAGCAGTAACTTGTCAGCAGCTCTCACCTCTTACCTCTCTTAAAATCTTGTGACCAGGCACAGTCTAAACGTGTAATCTATACTCACCTGCTCCCGCTCAGAGCAGTCCGGCTCACCTACCCGCTCCGCTGCATCAGGAAGGAAAAGACAGGTTGACGGTTCCTGTCTAAAAATACCGTCTCCTGGTGCCGTTAAGCATGGTAAATCAGCCGCACCTGGTGTGTGGTGTGATGGTGTCGGTATGACATCATCTACAGTGTAACCATGGAGACCATCTTTGAATGTGGTGAAAGTCTATAGCTCTGGCTATTACCTTGATGTGGACGCGCATCAAGAGCTTTAAATTTGGCATTGAGTGGCGCGGTTTTATCAACAATGTGAACAAGAATTTATACAGTGCAAAAGTGCTCGCGACACTGCACTAAATTCTTGCATAAGTTGCTGGCGACTGCAGATTGGGTGATTCGTATGTCGGCCATCTTAGAGTGTAGTATTGTACTCTATTGTTAATTATTAAATATATCGTCCTAACATAGCCTAATCTCCATATTTGACTAGCCCGATGTCGATATCATGTAGCAGAGATGTATTAAGAGGTGAGAGACTAGTGTGGAGTCCTACGCTGATATACTCATTTGTTAAAGTTGCAGACAATGATTGTATATATCAGATTAATTAATGGTGCTCCAGGGTATGGCGTCATTCAGGCCGTCATTTTCTAAGTCAAGACGGAACACCCACCTTTGTTCAATCCTGAACAAAGCATTCTGTGTTATTTGTTTGTGCAATTCTAGGATGACCCAGCGTAGACTCTCTGGGGGTTGTACAAGTTCAGAGAAGTGGGTGTATAGTTTGGTGGTAGTTTTATGGCAACGAATTTTGCTCTTGTGCTCAGTGATTCTGACCTTAACGGGCCTCATGTTCATGCCAACATACCTCTTGTCACAAGGGCAGGTCAGCATTGTACACACAAAGTGGGGTGTTACAGTCAGTGTGTTTGATTAGCTTCCATGTAAATGTGTCTGATAGAACCAATTGTTTCGTGTGTCTGGTCTGTGGGCACATGGTACAAGAGCCGCAGGGATAGTGTCCTCTCACGGGTGGGAGATAACAAATCAGCCTTCAGCCTTGCGCTTGTATATGGTTACAGAACTCTTCAGTGGCTTAAAATATTCATTTAACCTACAAAGGATGATACTTTATCCAATGTCTCTCCTATTTGAGTAAATGTTTTTAATAAAGATGTTAAAAAATATAAAAGAATGCACATCAGTAAGGGTAAACATCTCAAAAGGTAAGGTAAAACGGGATGACTGCAAAAGACAACTGCACATGAAAGGTGGAAGATTAAAAAAATCTATGCCACGTAATTTTCCTCTTGCAGAAACAAGATGAAGGCAGGCAGAAATAGCGCAAAAGTGTGATAAAAACAGCACAGATCAGAGATTTTCAGAAAAGACTCTTTTTTACCTACAGGGAAACCACTCTCTAAAATGCTCAAGAAATAGAAGTCATAAACACAAGTGAAATTACCTTAAGCAGCTGCCAGGGGCGGCCTTAGGCATGTGCAAGCTGTGCACCTGCACAGGGCCACCAAACCCCAGGGGCCACCACACCAATATATATCCTTAATATAATAATCCTCTGAGGATGGATACATATTTGCGTGGCAGCCCCAGGCAAGGATTTGGCGGCCTCTGGCTCTGTTCCACTTCCAAACACCCTGACCCGCCCTCTTCACAGGCCTCCGCACTCCGCCCCGCCCGGACCCCCTCTTCCAGGGCCCCCTACCTACGCTCCCTGCCCAGGGCCACCATGAGCCTACAGCCGCCCCTGCAGCTGCACTTAAAGAAGAACACCTAGTGGCATAGCTAGACCTTTGGCCACCCGTGCAGACAGCACGTAAGAGCGGGGGAGGGGGGGAGGTTGTTGCATTTGCTGCCCAGTGACCCAAAACTCGTGCCGCCGCCCCCTTGCTATGCCACTGAGAACCCCAAGTTTAAACTTCAGATAAGAATACAGTTTTAAGTGGAAAAAACAGAGCTCAAGGCTACTTTAGAAGGAGCCTAGCCAAACAACCCCAACATCACCCAAATCACCACGAAGAAAAATGTGAGGGGGGTAACCAGGGCTTTAAGTGGGATGGAAAAATTCCCAAAGGGGCGTGGCCAATGTAATTAAGGGCGTGGCTTAAAACATGTAAGGTACAAATCTGTGCTTAGCATAGTGTGCTGCCCTACTTGTATTTTGCTGTTTCTGTCATTGCATCAAGATATATGATACAACAAGTAATGTTATACCTACAACAAGTCAGGACGATTGGCTTTGTCAATGGCTGTTAGTTGCATAAGATAAATAAGCAGCAACTATGGCTTGCATATAATATTGAAAAAGCTTCAACTTAAAACCCTGGTGACACCACGACAATGTTGCTGCTCCTGAGTTTCAAAAAGTGACACTTAGAAGATTGTGAGCAACATTCAACTGCACAATCAAACACGTCCTATTACCTGCTTTCAAGTTGAGAGTACTTAAACGAGTGCCTGATCATAATATCATGCAGACAATGCCGATGGTGTGCCAGTAGATACTTATTTAACCCCCACATTAATCTAACCTTAGGGCGTCTGACCACTGCGACATTGCCCATCTGCAGACACTTTACCACTGGTGTTTACACCATTAGTATTCATCCATGTGTACAACGTAGTGTAACTAATCTCCATGTAGCAGGGGCAATTTCAAGGGTTTCGGATCGCTGCGTCATTATCATATTAAAAGCCACCCGACCGGTGAAGTGTGCACTTTCAAAGAAAATTGATATTAAATTAATAATTATTTAACACACATCATGATCATCTGACACCGCTCCAATTACTCAGATATTTTTTGGCGAGCACCAAACCTGTCAAGTATACGCCAATTATATAGACTTTAGTTTTACTGGGCTCCTCCATTAACAGGGGCGCAAACCACACTCCAAGATGGCCGCCTCATTTTTTGCAGGTCACGCATGCCTCACAGCCGTCCTCGCGGTCTCTTACCGAGGCCACTCCTCCACGTCCACCTTCACGAAGAGTGTTTATTAGTACTTAAGCACTCTGGGTAGAGATGACCACACCTTCCGGTGGAGCCGCAGCAGGGGTAGGTCAAAGGGACTGGTTCCCACTGGAAACAGGTAAGCCATGTACCGTGTATGCGTATTGACTGCACCGCCGAGGGTGCCCGTTGTTACATGGACTAGTGTTTGCTGGATTCCTTACAACTTTGCTCTTACGGGTCTACAAAGTCGGTCACACGGGGGGAGCCACGTCTTGCAGATGTCCACCTGTGCAGCTGCTTTCACTGCTGCCCCCGAACTGCAACCGCCAGAGAGTCTGCTGAGGGAACGGGGGTGCTCTAGCTTGGGGGCTAACGTTAACCCGTATGCTCTCCCTGTCTCCCCCTGGTGCCTCCCGTTCCCTGCGGACCTCAGTAACGGTCTAAGAGTGAGGCACCACAAGGTTTGTTTTGTTGTGCAAGTAGTACCTCACGTTTGATAGCCACGTTTTTTCATGACCTCTTCGGCTCCCCAGCGTGAGAAACATCATCTCCTCCTAAAAACATGAGTCCTTCTCAAACTTTGCAGACTTTATACATCGGTGTCTACCTGCCGTTCTTAACCATTGTACTTGACCTTCCTCATTCTTTAGCGACACCACTGATTGGGTGTCCATTCAACTGCTGCCCCAAATGAGGCCAAACTTTACAGTGCTTTAGGTGAGTCTCACCCTCACCCACATATTCTGGTCCAGTTAATTGTCAGCATTGGTGTTATAGCTGCTTTTCCTGTTTTTCTTGTACCAGCATTGTGTGCATCAGGTGGTTATTGATTAATGGGTCGCCTTCCTGGTACACGGTGCTTTTTAAATTTTAATATAGCATTTCTAATTTTTCATGTATCCTACATGCATAGCATTTCATGAGCAATAATACACGTACTCAGGACTGCTGTACCTTCTTTTTCTTGTTTGTTTCTATTACAGGTGGTCTCACTTCACTAGGAGGACTTTCCCTAGTTGATTGATAGTGGCAGGTAGCATAGCACACTTACCACTTTATTATGTAGATAGGATGTTTTTTCACAATTTGTTTTATGCACGGTCCTGAAGAATCGCCACTGATCTTATATTGACAATCACTAGCAACTAGCAACTAGAAACATGTCGACCATCATGTCGACCATCTGGGAGTAGAGTAGGTATTCTGTTGCATAGTTAAGACAGCACATTACCCCTCCCATAGTTTCTATTTTAGGTAGGGTACCCAGCAGAATAAAGTCTTCCAGAGAAATCCATAACCTATTTTTAATCACACTACACACATCTACATCTAACTAGGCCCCTCACCCCCACTGCACCCTTACGGCAAGGAACAAAAGATCTCCGACAAAGAGCCCCTTTAGGAGTGCCCGTTGGGCATTGCAGCGCCGGCCCTAACGAGGAGCAGGCTCATATGATGAAGCATGACACCTAGCTTGCTGGGTGTGTGAGCGCCCTAGTTCAGAGAGGAGGAATTCCCCTCCTCCTCTACTTAATTTGACCCCTGCTTTTCCCCAATCTTTTGCCAGACAATCCAGTCTTGGCTCCTTGTGGTGAATAATACTTCACCTAGGAACTGCGTACCTATTTTTGCTTAACCCCATCCCCCCTTGTCAGAAGTTGGGATCCAGTGAAGTCAGCTGAACTTGTCCCTTTGTATTTTCCGACACGGTACATATTCAGCAGTGCCTGCACTGTTGACTGTTAACAAGGTGCAAGCAGTGGTGGCAATGGTAGGGCTATCTTTATTTTCCCCTCTAGCTGAGGCCAAGAGAAAAGGCTGATTTAAAGGCCATCAGCTCTCCTTTTGTGCAGTACAAGCATGGTGGGAGCTATCCGCAGCCTCACTCCTTAAGTGCTTGAACAGGGGAGGGAATACAAAGGCACACAACTTGTTGTCACTTCACAAGCATTTAAAATAAAGTACGATTTGGAAGCAAGCTTTTGACTTTGTTCAGTCCCCACGAATAGACATTTAAATACCTATTTTTTTATTTAACTCTTTTACAGATGTCACTTCCTATGATGTCACATGCAAGGTATCAAGCAGTGATGTCACACGCCGTGATGTCACTTGCCTGCTCTTAACTTAGTTAGACCCTCCACCTCTGTTTTTCAAGACATGTGTCCTGACAAAGGGAATTCCCTACAAATGGTTGGGATGCAAGTGGTTCCTTGAGTGGGAAAAATCTATTCTCATACAAAAATATGCGCATGTATTTCGCATGAGAAAATTTTATTGACAAACGTTTTCCATATTTACGTCTGGAAACCCTCCACTCTTTGGGGCCTGTTTTCTGGCATCTACAATGTCATTCATACTTTATCAGCTTGAAAATGTCTGAACATGCTTCTAGCTTGCAACATTATATGTATTCAAGCCTGTATGTAGGGAACCTTTTCCTATACTGCACCTTTTTATATTTGTTTATACTATTCTCTAGATCACTCTAACACCATTAAGGCCCGGTCTGTGATGTAGAAGACCATGTGAATAAAATACAAATTTGTTTTAGGGAGATCGGAAAGAGTTGTGTGAACTCCAAAAGTCGAAATTACCTAAAGTATGTATGTTTCTAGATCCAGTAAGGAAAAGTGTTCCACGACTTTTACCCTTGAACGTTAAGACTTTTCCATTCAATACAAACAATTCATTACTCACAGAGCAGCAAATGGCTTTCACCAAAATTCAATCAATCGAGAATTGGCCCAGTACTTCGGATCTAGCTAGGAACGTACATTCACGGCTGGCAATGTATGCATTCATTTCAATTTATAGGAACACACCTTTAGTGATGCTACTTTCTCAGTTCAAGCGGCTAATTATGGAATTCACTAGCTGCAAAGCATAGATCCACCAAGAATGCCACAGAGTTCAGACGAATGGTTACGAGTTGAGAAATCCCAATCTGAGTCATGAGAGAATCTGCAGGATCTTGTCTACAAAGGCCACCAGCAATAAAAAAAAATGTAATTCCCTGTCCCTGCACAGCCCTCTAACCCTTTAAGTGCTGCCGTCGGCCAACGGTCGTCGCGAGCACTACCTTGCCAGTGCTGCGCACGTCCGTTGGCCGATGGGGCCGCACCCGTTATTCGACCGTTCAGCACTGGGCGCTGAACGTTCGACGCTCCTAAGGTGTTAATGATTATGGGAGAACCAGATTAGTCAAATCTCTTACAAAAACCCCCTAGTCAGTTCAAGTTAGAATCTGATCAGTAAGTTATTTACAAGTTTTCATTTACGTTTTTATGTGGGGTAAGCCTTTGACTACATAATTGTATATATCTCACTGTAGTGTGATGCCTGTGTGGATAGGCACTAGTTGATGCCACATGGGGGGAGTAAGAGCTATACAAATACTACAGTGCAATGTGTTATCCCACATGCAAATAATGTTGTTTCTTTCAACAGACTCCACAGATTGCATGCTGTGTCAAAAGGCTTCTTGCATAGTTCAAATCACATGAATGAAATTCGACCTTGACTTAAATCTAGCAACTGTATCTCTTCTTCTTTTCTAGCAAATGACCCTCTCCTTACTCTCCATCTTCAGCATGCCTTGCTCTCTCCGAGTGTAGCCTACCCTGAACTTCCTAAATCGGCCTACTCACTATTGTTGTATTTCTGTATTTTGTCCACACCTCAACTTATAGATCATAACCTCTTTTTTTACAACCATAACCCGGCAACCTAACAATGCCTACCTCACGCTTGTCTATCAATGCAACCCACCTGCCATTTATTTAACTCAGGGACACCCCACTCATGATCTCACCTAAATCGTATTAATTTAATTTACTGCAAAGAAGCTTGAGTAAATGCAAAGGTTGGTTTCCTCCTAGCACAAGACTAATCCCATTAACCCATATAAACAAATACTGAACAATAGGCAACAATATCCATTCCTTAGCACTCTTACTGTTTTGCAGATTTACATTTATTTTCCTGTCTACCTGTTTGACATACTTGTGTTTCTAATTTTATTTAAATGTTTGTTGCATTTTTGCAGACAGCGTGCTGTGTGGGGATTCCGCCCCAAGTGTGGAGGTTCCGCCTGGGTGCAGAGACTCTACATGCGTAACTTTACTACACGTAAAACCCTTTCTGAATTGGGCCCCCAATGTTCACACACTACACATCTGGAACCCCCGTCAAGTCAAACATCTCCACCCCCTTGCTGTCTCATTTCACCCTCATCTTTTTCAACTCACAATGAGTTTTTTTTGTTTCTTTTGGCCCCCTACCATATCCCCCATCCCCTTGAGGAGAGATTTGTCGCCTTTATTTAAATACTTTCAAAAACTTTTTTAAAAAACACCTCCTACAACCAGTGCTTTAAATGGGCCGGTACTGTCGGGTACTGAATACCGGAACTTTTTTATTTTGAGACTGAGAGTACCTGCACTTCTTAAGAGAGGCGTAATACTTTTAATTGGAGAGTACCGGCACTTCTCAGAAGCAAGCAGGTACTCTGGTACAGAGTACCTGCACTTCTATTTTTCCATTTCAAGCACTGCCTACAATACAAATATATCTCTGCCTCTTAAGCATTACACCAAAGGCCTGCCTTCACACTGTGGTCCATGCCTTCCTTGGGAATTGTGAAACGATGGGTGGGGGGGGGGGGGGGTTAACTTCTTGCAAAAACGGCTAAGGCTGCTTGTTTCATTTCATAAGATGAATCTGAAAACCGACAGTATTTTCACTAAAGTACTTGAAAGAATCTGTTTTTAAAATAACAACTGCACCTCACTTCAGTATGTTGAAATGTTAAAGATGCTACTGTGGAACATAAAAAGGCAAGAAAAAGTCTTTGAATAGCCTACTGTGATAAGAAAAGACACCCTTGACAAGTTGGCTGGCTGCAATGTTTTCAGTCTCACTTACTGGATTTATTGTGAGAAAATCAGAAAGGACAACATAAAATCATTTTTGGACAAGGTTTCTTGGGCAGCCTTCCCAACCTAGCTTGACATGTTTTTCATTGCATGTATTTATCGTGTGAAATTAAAAACGCAACACTGAATATCTGTTATATTTTTAGAAAGATGTTGAAAAGCACTCCTAAGTGTTGTAGCCAGTTCCTGCTGCTTGCCCACAACGCGTGGCATTTTACAATTGACTGTAAATACAATGTCAGCTTATTTTCACCCGAGGTGGGCTGGGTAAAAAAAATGTTGAACGACCACTGCGCTGCACGGCAATGTACTTATTTGGAAACTTTTCTGCCAGTATTATGCAACATAGACCCTTATTACGAGCTGCACCATACGGGGGCAATTTTCCCATACGATTTTATTGTTACTGTGCAGTAAAACCGCCCCAGTGCTGAGCAATTACGAGTAAAACCCCATGAAATGGGTAATTACTGTGCGGAACTCTCGATTCCAGAAATAAAAGCAGAGTGAATCCCCTATTCCCTGCAGTTTTACTGCATACATTTACCACCTGCTCTGCTGGGGCTGGAGGGTGGGGTGGTGTGGAGTGGGGGAGGGGGGGTGAGGGAGGGGCCATGGGGGAGTAATGTAGGGGAGGGTACTTTTTTTAACAGGGGAAAGCACTGTATGCTTTACGGAGTTCGAAAAAAACGTTAATTGACATGTGGCTACTGCTGCACCTAAAGTCTCATGCAGTGAGCTAAAAAACGGTGATGGATCAATCCCTGGTCTGTTGACTGGGTAGTAGTATTCTGCTTAATTCAGATGTTCTGTCCATCACCACCCCCTTTTCTGAATCGTTTTGTCCACCACAAGCGTGGAAGGGTATGCTCAGATGTGAGTCCCTTGCTCACTGCACCATCAGGATTCAAGCAAGCCGGGCCGAAGACGGCTGTAATGCCAGAAACAGGTCCCCGGAAGCTTGTTTCCTTTCCAGTAAAAGAATTGGCTTGGTAGTTTGGTCTGCCCTGTTTCCACGATACACTGGGCCAGGGACAGACTAATTTGCATGTAGCCAGGTTCTGAGCTGGGATGGTGCAGTGAGCTAAAAAACGGTGATGGATCAAGCCCTGATCTGTTGACTGGGTAGGAGTGTTCTGCTTAATTCAGATACTCTGTCCATCACCACCCCCTTTTCTGAATCGTTTTGTCCCCCATAAGCGTGGAAGGGTATGCTCAGCCATGAGTCCCTTGCTCACTGCACCATCAGGATTCAAGCAAGCCGGGCCGAAGACGGCTGTAATGCCAGAAACCGGTCCCCGGAAGCTTGTTTCCTTTCCAGTAAAAGAATTGGCTTGGTAGTTTAGTCTGCCCTGTTCCAATGATGCACTGGGCCAAGGACAGACTAATTTGCATGTAGCCAGGTTCTGAGCTGGGATGGTGCAGTGAGCTAAAAAACGGTGATGGATCAAGCCCTGATCTGTTGACTGGGTAGGAGTGTTCTGCTTAATTCAGATACTCTGTCCATCACCACCCCCTTTTCTTACATGGAGAAAATGGCCTCCCCACTGGCTGGTTGGCGTCCTGACCAATCACAACGCTGCCATTGCAGCATTGTGATTGGCTTAGGGGGGTGTGGGAGGCTGGCTGCTTCCTTTCCTGCCGGAGGCAGGACAGCAGGAGAGCAGGTCAGGAGCAGAGACGATGCGGGACCCGGGAAGGTACATTTATTTTATTTTTAAATTACCCCCCCCGCCCGTATGAACCCCGCGCGACCCCCCCCTCACCCGCAAGTCATGCCAGCCGCAACTAGTAATAATCAGGTGAAGCAAAACACATACACCCTGTGTAAAGCATGGACATACTTTTAGGGCGTCCTGGAACCCCTAGGTCCAAAATTGAAAAGAAGATTTGAAGTGCTTTGTGAAAAAAGATAATATGTAGTAGAGCCTAACTCAAGGGATAGGGTATCCCAAATTTCCCCAGCTTGATAGGAAAAAGCCTGGCCAACTTGCTGTTTGTTGATCGGGATAACTCTCAGCAAACAGGCCGAAGAAAATCTAAGAGGGTGCATCTGGGAATGCCAGGAGAAATGATGAAGAATGCTAGAGCATGGGTACTCTCAAACATTTCGACGGGTGCCACAAAGTACTGTCTGTGGCGTCCCGTGGGCTACACTGATGCCAGCAGGGCGAGGGTCAGGGTGTTGAAAGGTGGGTGTAGGGGAACGCAAAGCAGGTGCATGCTAAAGATAGGAAACATTCTTTGCTTCTTAACCTTTAGTTACTGTGCAAATAAAGTATGTCAGTTTCACTGCATTCTGAATGTTCAACCTTGGTCAAGTGAACAACAGCCCAGTGCTTTGCTTGTCAAGGCCTTGAAACAAATACATTATTTCTTAGACAATAAGCTCTTAGCAACATAAATGACGTTTTTTGAGGTGACGGAAAATTTGAGTATTGCACATAAGTTTGAATAAGAATTATTTTTATGTTTATACGGTTTTTATACCTCTTTTGAGACGCTTGAGCGCTGCTTCATCACTCCACTTTTCTTTAATATTGTTCCACCTGACTTGTATTCAGGCTCATAATAACATGACCGAGCATGAGGAAAAGAATGGGGTTGGCTTTGTTGGGAGAAGTCGATGATAGTGTTCGTGGGGTACTCAAGATAAGGTAATGCATTACTATCAGAGCATATGGGTAACGAACATATATCTAAGGGCTACATGTATCGATATTGGAAATAGTGATTACTTAATTGCGATTTTCTGCAAATTACAATTAGGTAATCGCTATTCCTTATGTATAAAAGTCCATGAGTTTCATTTAGCGATCAACCTACTTCATGAATATTAATGATGTAGGTCGCAATTTGCGACCCATTGGGAATCACTAAATCCACAGGGATAGTAGCCTGCTGTGGTCAGCAAACCACCTTGTCCGTGATTGCTTTTAAATAAAGCAATCTTTTTTTTATGGGGACCTTTTTCCTTAAAGGAAAACGGGTTGCATTTTTTAAGACCAAGCAGTGGTTCGTGGGACCACTGCCTGCTCTTAAAAAACGTTTTTGCCACCATTCCCATTTGAAAATAGGTTACTACCTACTTGAAGTAGGTGGTAAAATGCGAATGTTTTGCGACCTCATTTCAGTAACAAAACATTCCTATATACCTCTGAGAATAGATGTTAGGAAGAGATGCCCTGAACAGGCCCCCCCTTAACCGCATCGCTGCGGCGGTTATTTTTCCGCTGTGCGGCATTTTTAAAAATACTGCGTTACATGACGAGCTCAGCTCGTCATCAGCACACGACCACCGTGGCTGATGACGAGCTGAGCTCGTCATCAGCAGCAAAGGGGTTAATACTGAATTGCTATGTATTTGCGTTTCCTTGTTGTGATTCAGAAACATGTTACGGAATATCAAATTGGAATTCATACATACCAAAAAGTATTTTACCTGTTGCAAACAGTCTGATTCTGAAAATCTGTAAAATGCATGATACATGTGGCCCTAAATGTATAGGGGGGTGATGTTCATTTGATTGTAAAGACAACCTGAGCCATGATGCAAGGAGTTAGAGATGTTTAGTTAGCTTTGTTTTCAAGGTTGTGGAATTTTTGGGTGCCGTTGACAGGTGGATGGGTAGGAGTGTCTCAGATCTGACAAGGAAGAGCAATCGATCAGACCGGATGAAGCAAAGCAAAAGACTGATACTTAGGAAGAATGATTATTTGGCTTGGTAGATTCAGTAGGGTGTGGTTGGTGGACAGTGGTGTATGGGTGAGAATGTTGCATGCCAGCAGTTGGAAGAGATAGGAGGATGAACTGTCATGTCAAGTTCTCAAGACTGAGGGAGCATTTTGTACTTAGACCTGTGTCTAGTTGAGATGGAGACTTCTTGGTACCTGTGCACTGAGTTGGGGGGGTATTTAAATAGCATTTTTGTGGAGAATTTAACAGTATTTCAAATGTGGGAAAAAGTACTAGAAGTTCTACCAGTGAACTATTTCTGTAATCCACCCTGGTGTTTTTTTCTCAGGATGATGTTAATTCACGTTTTGATGATTTTGAACGGGGGTTGGCTGCAGCAACGGCCAGTCCAGGTAAGCGCAGTGGGGCGGGGAAAGGGTGGGGCTGGGGCGGGGCTTGGGCAGGTTGGGAGGGAGGAGTCAACAGACGACAGAACAGGGCACATTAAATAAACAAATAAATCCTATTCCGTCATCTGTCGACTTACATCCCCCGCCCCACCACGCTTACGCTGCTGGTTGGCTGTCTTTCTAATATTAGGCACTAATCCTAAATTGGAAAGAATTACCTAGGCATTGGCTCTCAAAACTATACTGATGCCACACCTTGCAGTTTTTTTTCATTGGGTGAATTATTAATGCCCTCATCCAAGCTGTAGGAATTGGGGTGAAGGGCAACATGAAAAATCAGATATCCTGCTTTCGATTTCGACTCGCTTCTCGCTTTACAACCTCATGTAAATGTTAGCATATTATCTGGCAAAATGTTCATGTGGAAAAATCTAGTGAGTCCAAAATGACCACACAGCTCTGAATGCCGTGATCATGCATGAATATTTTTGACACCTCACTGCAGTTTTCCCTCAAAACAATTAAAAGAACAAAGTAACTGGAAATTGACTAGAAATTGACTGATGTGGCATTGGAGGAGGTAAATGCCTCTCAAGTTCCATAGTAAACATAAATAGTTTGCCATTGTAGGCACTGTAAATAAAAGGTGTTATTATTATTATTATTCATAGTCAGCAATATTCCAACCTCTGGAATTGTCCTAAAACTTATTCTGTGTTTCTGACTTAAAGGTCTTGGAGTGATGATGGGCAATCAGTAAGGATGGGGTGTAAAGGTTTGGTGGATCCCCAGCCCAGCTACACCGAATGGGCCTGAAGCATTCTTCAGAATGCTGGAGGTGCAAAAAGGATCCAGCGTCGTTCTTACACGAAGCCTGGTATTGTCAGCTCGTGGCTAGTTATTGGATAGAAATATTCAACATTCTTGGGGATATACTCAGTGTGCAGAAAACGTCCTCCCCGTTGAATGGGCTTTTGGGCTTTGTGAAAGCAAGCATCATGAAATTACATGGTATATTATTATTACTAGGATGTATGACGTTACAACGCATACCTTTACAACGCATTTTTTACAACGCAACATCCATTACAACACATTCCATTACAACGCATGCCATTACAACTAATTTTTAAAAACTACCTTTACAACGCATTCCATTACAACGCATACTACCTTTACAACGCATACCATTACATTGCATGTTTGGTAAGTATTGGATAGTGTAGGGGTAAAAATTACTATTCTAACTCCAGGTGGGTGCAACAGTAGGGTAAGTGTTCGATAGAGTAGGGGTAAAAATTCCTATTCTAACTCCAGGGGGTGCAACAATAGGGTAAGTGTTGGATAGTGTAGGGGTAAAAATTACTACTCTAACTCCAGGGGGTGCAACAGTAGGGTAAGTGTTGGTTGGTTGGTTGGTTGATAGCTTTATTTCGATATGCAAGTATCATAAAAGCATTACAAAAGTATATAAAACAGCACATCGTAAAAGACTGTAGAGTTTAAGAACAAGTCGGATAAAAGATTTCTATTAGTTCAGCAAATAAGTTAATTAAAAAGGAATTGTTGGATAGTGTAAGGGTACTATGCATTGTAATGGTATGCGTTGTAATGGTATGCGTTGTAATGACTGCATTGTAATGACATGAGTTGTAATTGTATGCGTTGTAGTGTCATGCATGGTAAGGGTTGCGTTGTAATGGCATGCGTTGTAAGGGATGTTGCGTTGTAATGACTGCATTGTAATGGTAGTGCGTTGTAAAAGTTGCGTTGTAAAGGTTGTTTCCCTTATTACTAGCTAAAAGCAGTATATATATACATTGGAGGAAATCAAGTGCCCCTACAACTAAAGAATGGTTAAAAGACATTGCATATTGTCAAGCCCAACTTTCCACATTTTGGGAACTCATGTCTACATCGTCTAAGCCCAAAGATCTCTGGGAGCCTGTTTGAGATTGGCTGAGAACACAACCAGAAGATCAAGCAGAGACTGAATTGCCTGAGTCAGTAGTTAATTGATATAACTTCCACAGCAGTGGAAAGTTGAGGCTGTATTCTAGCCACAGTAAGTGAATAAGTGGTTAGATAACAACAAAGTGTGGAGGCAATGATAGGTTAGAAATGTGTGATGTCGATATTATGATGATGTATTGATTGTCTGCTGGGGTGATGTCCCAAGGGGGGTATGTTATTGTTAAGTTGGAAGCAACATGCACACATTCTGAATATACATAAATGCTTCACCCTGTTATTGTATAATCTGAGAAATGCAAATAAAGAAAAAACATTTTTTTTAAAGGTTTGGTGGAAAAGGGAATCAGTGTGGATTAATGGTTCAAAACAGAGGGCAGATGTCAGGCGATGTCTCCTGATAAATTGCTGCTTTTTAACATAATAATTGGTGTTTACAAGTATTAGAGCAGGCAGGAAGAAAACTGCCAGCATTGCACGAATAAAGAACTAGAAGACATGTTATATATTCTTTATTTAATAGGGTTAGTCTGTTGTACGTAATGTCGTCTTGCTTATATATAAGGTAACAAAAATGCTTATAACACTTTTTTATTATGACTTTCCAACATGTTTCACAGCATCCACAATGCTCTACACTACAGCATAGTATGTCAAAGCCAAACGTTCGGGTTAAACATCTATAAGATCCCAAAGGTGAGATCTATTGGCTATGCCAATGCTTGTTTTTGTTAGCCATCAACTTCCAACCTCCCTCCTGTTGTCTGTGTTGCCCACCCACCATAGCAATAAGCAAAACAAGCATTGGCTAAGCCAATAAGGCATGGCAATCTGAGAGCTATAAGCATTGTCAATGTTAATGCATTAGTGTACGGCGCTATAATTAGGGGCAATCTACAAAATAACACAGTCAAGTTACAGAAGTATCGGGGCACACTTTCTTTCATTTTCACACCAATTCTGGGTATTGTAAGCATATATGATTATAACAAACATTGTCAATCCTTTTGAGCAGCACGCAAACTTTTGTGCCTCGTCACACATAGCAGCTGGGGGGTTAAGTTTTTGCTGAGGCACAAGCTTTTGAGCCAATAGTAAACAAAGGTCAGGAATTGGAAGAAAGGGAAGAAGTTTCAAGTAAGAGTCTGTCAGAGACGGACCAAAACAAGAAAGTAAATGATAAATTAAGAAGGAGAATATTTGAAGACAATGGCAATGATGGCCAAACAGGTTGAAAAGATGTAAGAAAAATAATTTAGGGAGAAGTTAAGATAAAACACAGACAAAAGATGAAGCAATGAAACGGATGTTAAAAATAGAAAGTGCAACAAGGCACTAATGTACGAAGGAGATAATATAATGTCCTCGCTGGATACAGCCACTCAAGCAGAGCAAAAAGAAAATGCCCCGTTCTACCAATATCTGAGTTGGAGGAGTTTTAGGCAATTATCACTTTCGCATTCGAGGGTCGTTATATGTCTTAGAAATATATACTTTGTAAGAGTGAATGATAATCATGGAAATGTGGTTAGCAACTCTCCTCACATCGATATAGCAGTAATGTAATGTCATGACCCCAGAAGACAAAGCTTACAAATATTCCATGAAAAAGCAGCTCATTGATGTAAAAATATCTTTGGCAATATTTTCCGCAGGTATTCGTGCACTCCTCCCTGAGATTGCCAGCTCTCCACTCTCTTAAATGGGCCCCTCAGAAGGGAAAATGATATATTTAGTGCTTTTAGAATACATTAGGCCTTATTTGCCCAAGCCTATTAGATACAAAGCATTAACAGTTGTCTTGCACACACATATATCTTACATAAAATTGATCATCTGTCCTCTCCCACCCAATCAACGAGGGGAAAGTGTGATGTTTAAATCTGAGATAGGTAGCGGCAATAAGGAAAGAGTTATTAAAGGCAGACTGATTCATATTTTGCATAGTGCTTTTAATAAAAGCCCAGCAAGGATCAACGGGTCCTAAAGTGCATCAATACATGTAGAACCGGGGAAGATGAAGGAGGAGGGAATCAAATGTGGAAAGGCCTTCGGAGATTTCCACAGGAAGAACTGACAGCTGGAAGCGGATTCTTCCACTGTCTGCTACAGTCGTGTCCTACTGAACAATAGGAATAGACCATTCTACAAAGTTTACATCTACATTGCTAAAATATTTCAACAATAACTGGAACGGTTTACTGGTACTAGGAGAACATAAAAGCAGGATGGGAGAGAGGCTACGGAGTGTGTGGAACAGAAAAGAAAAGCATTGACAAAGTTGTGGCTGAAAGTTAGGACAAGCAACACCAGGACATGAGCAAACAAAAAATAGACAATGTCGCATTTGTAAGGTGCAATGGGGAAGAGGGTGTTTAGACTACTCAAGCAGCGAAGAGAGCAGCTGCGACCGAGGGAGATGATGGCTTAACAAATGTGACAAGATAAGAAAAAGAATTGCAGACCTGTTACAAAAACGGCATAGCACTTGGAGCAAGTAAAAACAGGACTGCTCCTGAGCTGGTCATTCAAACAAAGAAAAAGAAGTTCCTGAAACCGATGCTAAAATGGTGACCAGTGGGTTGTTATAGTACTTGGTCCCTGCTCTCGGGGAGGGCTAAACACAGGAAGAGGCATTATGCATGCATTCCATGGACAAATAGGGAGAAAGAATAGGCGATTGATGATGGAGCTTGCAAATGGGAAGCTTATGGGCAGGCTGAAGCCCACAAAGTATATACAACATGGCCTTAAGAGACAGTGCAAGCGCTAGCTAGCTGAGACCTAAGAAGTGCTATGATGCAGCCAGCGCTGGCCACATCACAGCACTTTTTTCTTACTTTAAGTCATTGCGCACAAAAGTTGCACTGATCTACCACATGTCTAAAAGGCATTGGCAAGCCAATAGCCCTCACATAGGCTAACCGATTCGCTTTCCCAATGCTTTTACCAAGTTCACTTTACCCAGGCCCCGAGGATTATCAGGTTTACTCTGCCATTTTCTTGCCTAACCCACAGCACAACACATTTTCTCGTTCTACTGAATTGTCTCACCATTCCTCTTCTACAGATAAAGCCTCTTGCCGAAATTTTTGATACAAGTAGCAAATTATGTAAAAGTTTATTGTCTTTGTAGGCAGGTTTCTAATCAAATTATATCTGACTGCACGTTATTGGTAGCCAAAGATAAGAGAAGTAGCACATCAGCACAAATAAGGTTTCTTTAAATTAGAGTAGTTTCACTAAAATACCAGGGCTAGTGGAGTTGACATCATACACAATTTGACACCAAATGAAAGCAAAGAGTTAACATCAAGATGTTCCCCTTAGCGTCTCAACAGCCATGGATTTGTTTGCGAAGTTCAAGAGAAGAGAAAGGTTGGGATATTATGAAAGATAAAAGACCTGAAGTACCTAAGGTCTGTGAACATCCTCTCCTTTCGCAGTGCAAGAGATGTACAAAGCCCTCCTACTGGAGTGATAGGTTGAAAAAATCTATATATCTCCCACTTCATTAATATTAACAGTGTGGGAGTCACCATCCAATTTCTTGCAACCTTTTTCAGATGCAGGAGTGGAGATCTTCAAGGGACATCATTTTCTCAGTATGGAGGTCAAAAGGTAGGTTCAGAACATCTTTATATCTCTCAAGTAAGAAGTTGGGAAAGAAAGCACAGAAAAGTGCCAGTAACAACCACTGAGATGTCTTAATCAAAACTAGTACCACATCTTCTGAGAACAAACTGGCATGTGTTGCCACATATTAATCCCAATCAAACACATTGACAAATCATCAATAAACATTGGCATAGACTGAATACATGAAATACATTTAATGAGGAACCTTATTAGCATTCAAGCGTGGATGTAACTTACAAGATCAAGTAGTGCCAAAAAGATCAAATGTTCCCACACAGATTGCTAGCCAGACCGCAGTGATGTTTACTGCAAGTTATAGGCCTATTCTCTTGTGGCAGTTGCATTGGAGCCTTTTCACAAACAGTATTTTGTAGTACGCTTAGTAGTACTACCACAGCACTACAAATGTACTACAAAATGCTATTCACAAACATACAAGGAGAGGTTCCTCTTCCGCCACTCCCATCTGTTTCTCTGCAGAGATCTCAGGCCCCAGTGTGGAGTCTTCGCACACCTAACAGTACGTTTTAGTAGTAAATGTGAGAGTGGCGGGAGTGGCTGGAAAATGGGGAATACTTATGACTAAAGTGGAGGAGTTAATGGTGGAGTAGAGAGAGGTTCAGGGAGGGTTAGAGAGGGTTAGAGAGGGACATGCACCCATTCACAAAAGAGTGAGCACATTGCTATTCGCAAACTGCACTTCTAAAGTTACAACAGCAACAAAACATGGGGAATCCATAGAGGGATTTACAAAGTTTATAAACTTGAAAAAAGTTATGCTAAATATTATTGCAATTAATTGCAGCTCTTCTTTTTAAATGTAAAAAAAAAATGCTACAAAACTATTAACTTAATTTTTTATTAAATATTTTTTCTAATAAATTGGTATTATTTTTCCGAAATTTAAATTAAGAAAAAAATTCTCACCTAAAGTAAAATAATCTATACTTTAATGATGTAAGAAATAATTATTAAAAGAGATGTGATTTATTTTGTGTTACAGCTCCCACCTAGCTCCCACCCAGCTATGTCCCAGGGCTGGGCCCCCGGGACATAGCAGGAGCCGGATCTGGGGAATGGTAGTCCCCAGGGTAATTATTAGCTCCCGAAGGGGGGGCCCGCTCGGCCCCCCTCGTTTACTCTGTACGGGCCAGGCCCTGGGAGTTGGTGATCCCCGGGCCATGCACCCCCCATGTTTTATTTTTGCTTTTGCCCTGGGGAATTGGTGGTCCCTGGGGACAGGGGTCATCACGGGCCACTTATTAATTTAGTTTCAGGGAGGTGGAGGTCCCCGATGCCCCCCTTCTTTTTTTTTAAAAGCCCTGATGATGTGGTGGTCAACGGGGCCTGGTAGGGTCTGTGCGGCCTACTGTATATCTGAATGCAACCCCGGGAGGTGGTTGTCCCTGCGGCATAAATAGGCCACATGCCCCTCTCTATTTATTTAAGAAAATTTGGCATGCCCCGGTACCTGCCCTGATGTTAGCGAACATTCATTACTTTTGCAGTAATTATTTAAAAAAATGCTTTTTTGCCCTGCCAGGTTCCTTCTGGAACTCCAGAAACTAGGCTATGGGGTTAGGGGATCTGCACACTGCCCTGCTTTTCTGTTCTTTTTTTTGCATGGGGGGGGGGGGGGTTGAGCTCAAAAATGTATATATAAAAAATATTGCAAAACAATACCCTTGAAGAGTTAGAGTGATGCATTCAAATATGCATAAAAAAAAGAAATCAGAGAACAATGGGTAGTTTCCAAGTGTAGGTGGAGAGCAGTTCCCGTATAGAGCACCCTACAACACCAGCGACACTCTGAATTTTCTCACCTCAAATGTCTGTTTTTCTAGCAAAGTTTTTAAGCATAGGATCAGCCCCGTTCCATCCACGCCAAGCTAGAAAGGGTCAAAGTCTTTTGCCATTTCTACAGCAAAGTCTTTAATCATAGAACTAGCAAATTGTCATCCAGGCTGAGCTGTAAAATGACAAAAACCTGTTACCACTCCCCTGAGTTTACTGCTTTATTATATATAAAGATATATTTGATAACCTTCTCTTGTGAGTAACTGTCAGTTTCCACATGGGCAGACAGTTTGAAAACTTTTGCCGTCCGTGAACACCTACACACAGTGAAACACTCTCTATGAAGTGACTGGAAAAAAAGAGAGTGAAGTAGTAACAGAGAAATCCTGTACTGGTTACTCGCTCTAAGAAAGGATTTTCATAGGTTGGGAAAGGCACTGTCTTACTTAGAGGGTCGAAGAATGGTAAGTCCGTGAACGGCTGTAATATTAGGTAGGATCCTGCAGGTAAAACACTTGTACAGACTGGAATAAGACAGCAGAGCGTAAGAGAAACTCAGACTTGCTAATATTGGCAGCAGATGTGGAGCCCCCATTATACCAGTATGCCAGGCGGGAAGCCCAGAATGTCACTGCAACCAGGCAAGACAAAGTCTGAGGATGTAAGAATGAGATAGGATACCAGAAGGTATAATGCACAAAGCTACTATGTAGCAGAGAGCCACAACAAATTAAAACCTATTGCCAGGTGTAGACTCCATGTCAGAGTGACCTTAGCCCCTTCGATGCTGGTGACGGAACCATTCCGTCATCAGTCACGGTTGAGCTGTGCTGATGACGGAATGGTTCAGTCACGACCACACCCATTATCATTGGGGCCCAGCACAGGAGGAAAATATCATCTGCAGCGATGAGGTTAAATAAAGGCTCTAACCCTTGAAGTGTGGTAAGAATCAGGAAGTGATTGAGCCTGTGTGTACGACTCTTCATTCATTGGTAGTATTAAGGTCTCTTCAGTTTAGATTCTTCTGTTCCGCACAATATCCAGCCCTACTAGCCCAATGTCTCATTCTGGGTCAAATCTGAACCCTGACAGCCTCAATACATTGTTCTGAACACCAGGGGCTGTATTACGTACTGGAATTGTTTGCGCCCAGCGCACTTTTTAAAAGGTGCGCCGGGCGTAAACAATGCCAATGCGCCCCATTATGGTGAATGCGCTGCCCTGGGAGCAGCTGCAAACTCATATGAAAACACGGACCAGCTGCTCCATGTTTTCACCGTGCAGCCGGCACCCTGGCAGAGGGGTGCAGTCAGTGACTGTACCCGACTGCAAGGGGATGTTTTTACCCCCATGCAGAGGGCTGCTGTCAGGAGCCGCACTGACAGTGCGCCACCTTTTAAATGGCGCATTGTCAGTGCGCCATCTGAGGGCTGCTTTGACTCTGCGCCCAAATCTGTAAAATGGTGCAGGCGCAGAGTCAAAAGAATTCCATCATTTGCATAGGGCACGCCCCTATGCAAATGAGGAAACACTTTCTGTTGATAGCGCTGGCTCTTTAAGTGCGCCAGCGCTATCAGTATAATAAAAGGGGATGCACAAGTGTTTGCGCCCCCTTCTATAATATCAAAGTGCACTGGGGACGCACAAAGCGGGCTCAAACGCCCGCTGCTGCCACGGGGCACTTTATGTAATACAGCACCAGGAAGGTCAAAATCTGTATCTTTGAACACAGAAGTAATATAAGATGTCAGCGTTTTACTGCTAAAATATAATAATACATTCTTGAGAAAAAAACTAAATGAGGATGACCCGAACAGGTTCTTCTGGAAAAAGTATCTGCAATGAACGATCAAGGATGTATGAATTGGGGACTGTTTACCAAGAAGTAACAAAGGATCTTTGGACCTAAAACACACATGCAGGGGCTTAACAATGACAACCTTTGGCAAATATATACATTAAGTGTCCAGTTTTGACCGTATGAGTTTCTATGTTTTGAAAAAGATGTGATCTGTTTTTACCACTACAAACCTTCATATGCTAAAGTCATCTGTTTGGAACAAATACAACTGGTATAATGCAAGTTTTACTTTTTTTTTTAGAGTATTTGTTTTTGCATCCTTTAAAACACACACTAAAGGCCAGATTACGATTTTGGCGGTGTGGCGTTGGAACCAACCCCCACCGCACCGCTAAAGCCGTGGTTAGACCGCCCACCATTAGGAGCTTCCTCTTGTCTGGCAGGGTTTTTTTTAATGTTTCCACGCCATTGCCCTGAAAATGGGGGTACCGCAATGCGAACACAAAAAACTGTTCCCGCACAGCATGGACTGAAAAGGCTGTCACCGCCGCGACCCCACAAGTCTGGCGGTAGATGGAGCACCAGACTCGTAATTGGGCCCTAAATTGTTTCTCTCTTTTTTTTTTTTTACTTTATTTAATACTTTTCAGAAAAAATACACAACACAAAATATACCAAGTCGTGATAAGAATATTCACAAAGATATAAATCTAAATCAGAACAAAATTAATTTTTTTTTAAAAACAGTGGAGAGAATACAAAAAAAGCTAAATCAGTAAGCATTATGAAATATAAGAAACATAGTCGAAATGGGGAACGAATAGAAGAATAACAAATAAAGAGATTTTATCACAGTTTGGACCACTTCTCTAGAGGGGCCCATATCTTAGAAGCCAGCTCACACCTTCTTCTCCCCTTAACAAATAAACGGAAGACTCCAGATTATACCAAGCTAACATCCTAGCTCTCCAATTTAAGAAAGTGGGAGCTTCCGAACGTAACCACTGCGAAGTTATGCAGAGCTGTATCATTGCCATAGCTATAAACAAAAATGCACTAGTAAATCTTGATCTTTCGGTGGTTCCAGAGTTATCGCATCCCGTTATGACCAACACTGGAGGGATCTCCACTGGAATATCAAGCACTTCATTAATAAAAGCCTCAATATCACCCAAAAATTCACCCAAATTAGGGCAAGAATAAAACATATGGACTGCCTCTGCCGCTTGGAGTCTACACCTAGAGCAAGAGTCTCCCTTACTCCCCCCATTTAGCAATTTTAGCAGGAGTGAGATATAAGTCAAACATAGCCATATAACTTTGCGTCTGTAGGCTGCCAGACACTAGGACATAGCTAGCTAATTCCAGTGCTAGTCGCAGATCCACTCCTGCCATACCCAATTTCCCCGCCCACTTAATATTCTGAGCTACCAGGCCATCAGGAAGGCCTGATAAAAGATGCTGATAAATAATGCCTATTTTGGCCCTCCTTGATCCAGTTCAATTAGGTTAATTTTATCATAAAAGGTAGGAGTATTTTGATGATATTTATCTAAAAAGTTCCTCAGTTGGAGATATTTAAAAAAGTCGCTGGTTTGCATATGAAACTTTTCCCTTAGAGAGGAGAAAGAGGCGAACTGCCCACCAAACACCAAGTCCCGATATAATTCATGGCCATACTCTGCCATTTAAAAATGACATTGTCCTGGAATATAAATGGCAGCACACCAACAGCATTAAAGGGCGGGTAAAAATTAACCTTAGGAAAAATGAGCTTGTGGTGAATTTTCTGCCAGACTGAAAACATAGCCCAAATAATTTTGAACCTCGTTTATTTAAAATAGCTAGACTCCAGCACACGCATTAGGATGCCCTTAGCAGCCTCGCCCAGGGCTACCTCGTAGATGGGCGGCTTGATACACAAGGGGACATCTGCCCGATCACCCAGCAACAGTGACCCAAAATGTTGTAACATGGCAGACCAGTAATAGAATAAAAGATTAGGGACCGCCCAGCCCCCACGATCCCTAGGAAGGCAAGTCCACTTGGCCACTCTTCGAGCTCGGCGGTATCCCCAGAGAAAGCGAAGACAAATCCTCTCAGCCCTGGCCAACGTTGTCTGTGAGATTTCTAGAGGAATGGTCCTGAACAGATAAAGAAACTTTCGAAGGGCTAAGATTTTCAGAAAATTACAGCGGCCATACAATGACAAATGGAGATGGTCTAGCCTCTCCAACTTAGTATTGATGGAATCGACAACCGGAAGAAAGTTTAAATCCGAAATTTCAGCAACTGCAGAGGAAATTTTGACCCCAAGATAAGTTGCTTCCGTAACAACAGACACGTCAGAAAGGGGAATGGCATCCGACTGAATCACCTGAGTTTTTGCGATGTTTAACTTATAACCTGAAAGTACCCCAAATTGTGCAGCAAGGGTCTCTAAGGCAGGGAAAACAGATCTAACATCGTTGGTCAAGACCACAATATCATTGGCATAAGCCAGTATCTTATAATCTACCCCCTAACCCTGACAGGACTGATAGCTTCGCTCACTTCAATTTTGCTACGAAATGGCTCAATATACAGGGCAAAGAGCAGGGGCGAGCAAGGGCAACCTTGCCTGGCATCCCTGCTGATGTTAAAGCGACCTTACTCTTACCCAGAGATCCGAATTGTGGCAGCTAGAGAGATATTTAATGACTGAATGGCACGTATGACCTCGGGGTTAAAGCCCTTCCAGCGCAACACAGCCCACAGGAGCCCCCAGGAGACCCTGTGGAATGCATTCTCGGCGTCCAACAGGATAAAATCAATTGAAGATCCCGTGGTCTGGGCACAGTCCAAAAGCACAATAGCTCGGCAGACAAGGTCGACTGTATCCCTGCCCGGGATAAACCTGTGCTGGCGCAGCGAAATCAGGGGAGTGATTACCTGTGCAAGTCTGGAGGATAAGATTCTAGAATATATTTTACTGTCGGTATTTATAAGTGAAATTGGGCGATAGGAAGAAGGATTTAGCTCAGGCTTACCTTTTTTTTAAACAGTGCCACCGTAGTTTGCCGCCAGGAGTACGGTATAACACCGCCTTGCGCAGCCATGAATGCTAACAACATATCCTCCCGGATCAATGCCGAGAACGGCTTTTAAAATTCTAGAGGAATTAGCCAAAGATTTAATTGCTGACTCAACCTTTTCCCAAGTAATTGGGGCAGAAAGTAACTCATTCTGCTCCGGCGTGATCACCGAGGTGTCAAGGGTCTGGAGAAAATCATCTACCAAAGTCTCACTTTGGTAGCTATTGGAGTCATCATCATAAAGCATAGTATAAAAACTCTTAAAAACATCCATTACCCCCACTGGTGTATCCTGGATACACCCCTGCTGATCCAGAACTCGGACAATTTGATTTGCTACACTTTTCTGTTGTAATCCTTTGGCAAGGATTTTGCCCGAATTTTCCCCCAAATTCATACATCAGCGTGCAAAATTGCACATATTTCGCGGCTAAATCTCGACCGAAAAACTCCAGGCGTTTAGATTTTAGTATGGCAACTGCTCTCTGACTCTGATCGGTCTCTCAACTAAGCTGAATATTAGTAGTTAATTCCAGCTCTGCCACCCGTAGCTCCTCGAAACGGCTTTTAATCTGCGCCTGAATATCATTCCAGCGAATAGCTGCAAAGCTTTTAGTCTCACCACGCAATGCAGCCTTGAACGTGTCCCAAACAATGCATTCTGAGGCGGTTCCCCTATTAATATTCATGTATTCATCAATCCAGGATTCCATATGATCCCGATAGGATTGATCCAGAGGGAGCTTTCTTTCGAATGCCCAGGATCTAGGAAATTTAATAGCAAGTTTCCAGGGACATTCCATTACCAGTGCATTTTGATCTGATAAGGTCCTTGGCAGGGCGGCGATAGGGACTGCCCCCCTAAATTGTTTCTTTATGTGTATAGATAGAAAAATGGCCTAAAAAAATGGACCTCAGTCCATGCCTCATAGGGGCCGCGTAAAAAGGGGATGTCTATTTACAACAAAACCAAATATAATAATAACTAGCACGTTACACCGGTACAGCGTTTTACCGGTATAGTCTCTATTTTTATGTGGCAAGCGATAAAAAACAGAACAATCAGGAAAATACGGATTTCCTTTCCCCACTGAAATCTAAACTTAAAACAGGAAATGCAAGAGGCAGTTACTTCAAAAGTATTTTAGAGCTATTTAAACGATTTCCAACAACCATTATAGTAAACAAAAGTAGAATTGCCTTGCTAATAAATAAAGTATAGGATTTTACATGCCCTCCTATTGAGGTACAGCTCCTGACCCTGCTAGAATGTCATAACATGTACGAATGGTCAACATTTTTCTCTTGGAAATGTGGCAACCCTAGAAGGCCTCTCATTGTCTGAGCTAGTTTACCTCCCTCCACCTCTGTCGCTCTCCCCTGTATGAGTTTTTAAGAACTATCTTAGTGGGGGAGGAGCCTAGCCCGCGACCATGATGGCCGCCTGATCCCTCGGCTCCGCCGACCCTTCCGTTCATCTCCCGAAACGCCGAATATCCTGCTCATCATCCTGCCCGCTTGTCGGTGTACTGGATCCGCGAGGCGCTCCTGTGTCCAGCGGTGTTCTTTTCGGCGCGATCCTGGTGGCAGAGACGGCGAGGAGTCCCGATCTCTGCTACAGTGTTGCAGCGCTGCGGCCGGGTCTTTGTTCTCCGGAGGCTGCCGTTCCTCGTTGCAGCTACAGCTTACATTGTATCAGGACGGGGTCGGCTGTCTGGAATCTTTTACCGCATTGCTTTCCCGGCTGCGGCGTGCCGCCCTGTCCTGCATTCCCTGGCGCTGGACTCGGTTTCTCACCGTGATCGATAGGCTCCATCCTCCCCACAGCCAGTGGACGCTCCGGACATCTTCTTGTCTTTCAGGACTGCTCCGGGAGCCATTTTGTTCTGGGCGCTCGGCGGCCATTTGGCGTGCACCTAGTGGACAGTGCTGCACTGACGCCGGGGACTGAGCGAAGGGCACCGTCTTGCTGCTGTGCTCCCGAAGCTACAACATTTGGGGACCGGCTACTAGTGGGTGGCTGAAGTGATGGCCGAAGGCATCCAGTCTCGAGGGTTGTGACGTGATCCCGAGCCCGGGGTGCGTGGGACGGCAGCTTCCTCTCCTCCTGCGGTATCCCTCAGCCTCGCGGATGTTATGCTTGCCCTGACAGACCTCCGTGGAACTATGCGTGCCATGGTCCTGCACCTGCAATGCCAACCGGATATCCCCGTTAATGCAGAACCCTTGGATGGACATATCGCGCCCTCTGTGCTGTGCACCTCGCCACACCCGGTGCTTGTCTGTGACTGCCAACCTGCTCAGACGGACTTTATGGTGCTGGATGAGAGTAATGTCGCTGCTGCCGAGCTATCCAGTATTGTTGCAGGGGTGTGTGGAGCTCTCGGTCCTTGGCGGACACTGGGGACTTGTGTCTGGACGCCTTCCCTCACGACTGCTTCGGGGCTTCCTCGCGGGTCCCACCGGTCCATCCTGGAGTTGCAACTGCTGTTCTTGCTGGCTGCCCTTCACGCGTTGCGATTGTGCGTTGACACTTTCTGGATGGACATTCACTGTCTGGTTCTGTGGCGGTGTGTCTTTGGTGGCTGGCATCGTGTGCTGCAATGGACCTCGCCTTTGCTTTCTTCATCAACGGCGGCTGTTTTAGATCTGGACTCCGTCAACTTGCTGGATCGCAGGGGACAAGGATAAGGATGCTTCTCTCTTTTGGCTGTATCCGGTTGTGTGCTTAGCTGGGACTGTAACGGACATTTTGGGAGTTAAATGTTGGTCAGGTACTGGGTCGGGGTCCGGGGACGGGTGGCCGAGGGTGACAACGCTGATTGTTTTGAACGTCTATTTGGCCCTCCTCCGGTCTTATGTGTCTTCTTATCCTTCTTCTCTTGCTTCTGTTCAGAGAGTTGGAGATTGGGATGGTCTTTCTCACTCTCTATACTCTCTTTCCCACTTGGGGTTCTTTTGGGGCGACAGGCATGCCTATTGGGGGGGGGTGGGCCGTGGCCTTCCGCTGGTATGCAGGGTGGGGGGATGGGTTGTGTTTTATGTCTTTCTTTGTCTCTATGGCCCTCTTTCTCTTTCTTTTTCTCTTCTTCTTCTGTCTCTTTCTCTTCTATATTTCTTAGTTTTCTTTGGGGTAGGGGTTCAGTGTTAGTAGGGAGTTTATTGTGTTGTATCATTCTGTGGCATAGCATTTGGTCTTAGTTCCTTGATGGTGGCCGCCTGTTTCCTGACAAATGCCTTCCTCTATCACGCCTCCTTCGGGGTGCTCCTTGAACGATGATGTCTATCCTGGTCGGTGATTAGCTTCGACTCTTTTCGTAGTTTTCTAAATTGTACTCGACAAAATCATAAAATTAAACCTTTTCCTATCCTGACATTATGGTTCTATGTTCCACACGATACTTTTCGCTTAGAGACTGCTTTAACGGCGTTCTGCCCTATTGGTTTTTTCCTTTATCCTTTTCCAATATGTCATAGCGGCCGGCCCGAGGGGTTGTAGGCAGACGCTGTGTATTGTGCATTTAACAAATAAAGGTTTTAAAAAAAAAAAAAAAAAAAAAAGAACTATCTTAGTGCCCCATCAGAATGGTGTCCAGGGGTCTTCAAACCGGTCCTGGAGGGCCGGATCCATGCCAGATGTTTTGGATATCCCCATTGAGATACATGTAGTAATTTAATAAATCTGGCATGGATCCGGCCCTCCAGGACCGGTTTGGAGACCCCTGGTGTATACCTTAATGCCAGAAGGCTGGAAAGTAAGGTACAACTAATCTACGGCAGGGTGAGTGAGGTAACTGAGCACAAAAGGTCAATTAATCACTGCCCTCAGAAAGTGTGAAGTAGGGATTAATCACTGTCTCACATTTATCCTACACTTGGAAGGATTACCCTGTAGGAAGCCAGACAGACTCTGATCCTCTTACAGGATACTTAGCCTGAGGTAGAACAAATGGGAAGTTCATATTGTTTCTTTGTTGTCGAACAGCCACACTATTAGGATTAAAGTGTTAATATGCTAAACATTCTGATAAAGGAAATTAATTTTCTCCTGATGATCCTGAATTCTGTGTTAACATATATATGGTGTGCTGTCACATATGAATGAATGAATGAATACGTATTTGTATAGCGCATGGCTACCCGGAGGCATCCCAGCGCATTTAAGACCAAACCAGTATTCACTGCTCAACGGAAAAGAAAGGTCTTCAACAATTTCCTAAAGGCGAGGTGGTTAGGTTCCAGCCGAATAGAGTCAGGGAGCTGATTCCAAAATTTTGCTGCATGAAATGAAAAACGTCGACCACCCATGCGTGTCCGTTTGACCCTAGGGACTATCAGCAATTTTTTGTGATTTGATCTGAGAGATCGAGTGATCTGATGGTGATGAAACATAGGACGCAAGAGGGCCGGACCGTTATCAGTGGTTGACTTATGGACCATACACATGGCCTTGAACCAAACCCTTTCCTGCACCGGCAGCCAGTGTAGTTGTCGCAGCGCCGCCCTAGCAGAGCTACGTCTAGGGACATCCATAAGAAGTCGGGCAGCCCAGTTCTGAACAGTCTGTAAGATTTTAATGGTTCCCTGTGGTGCACCCAGATAGACCGCATTCACATAGTCCAAACGTGATAAAATAAGTGCCTGGACTAGAAGGCGTCTGGCCTCGGGAGGAAGAAAGAGCCAGGACCTTCCTTAGGAGTCTAGGCAGACCATAACATGTAGCCATGACCTTGCCAGCTTGCGAGCTTGCACTAGAAAACCCAGACTAGGATCTAGCCATACGCCCAAACTCTTAATTTGTTTTTTTGGTGGGGAAGGGGGGCCGAGGCACCCAGGCCGCCATGGGTCTAGGTTAATAGGGGCCTTGTACCCTAACATCATAATTTCGGTTTTTGAACCATTAAGTTTGAGGAAAGAGGAGTCCATCCATGTAAGAACCTTACTGAGACAGGGGGAAAGGTTATTTTCCCCTGTCTCGGCTGTATCAGCCCATGAGAGAGAAACCACCAACTGCGTTTCATCGGCTTAGGTGACCAACTGAACTCCCCAGGGAAGAACCACATCAGCCAAAGGCCTTATGTAGATATTAAACATGGTAGGGCTCAGGGAGGATCCCTGGGGAACGCCATACTGCAGGGAGAGCTGTTTGGAGGTTGCTTCATCTTCAAACACAGCGAAGGTTCTATCGGAAAGAAAGGACTGCAACCACTTAAGGGCATTCACTGAAACTCCTACCTCCCTCAAACGCTGAATCATAAGCAGATGATTAACCGTATCGAAGGCTGCGCTGAGGTCCAAAAGGAGCCAGCAGTGCAGCCTTCTGCATCGACAATTGTCCTGGCTTCCTTGACCACGGCAACCAAGGCAGTCTCTGTACCCTGCCTACTTCTGAAGCCCGTCTGAGTGGGATGCAGGGTTTCGTTATTCTCCACAAACAATGATAGTGCGGCGTTAACATGCTTCTCAGTGATTTTACCTAACCCAGGCAGCAACGAGATGGGGCGATTGTTTGCCCAATCCTCAGGGTCTAGGTTAGGTTTTTTTAAAAGTGCCTTCTTCCACAATGGCAGAACCAACCCAGCCACAAGAGAAGAGTTAATGACATCCCTAATGACTGGGGAAACAGTCGCAGAAGCCAACTTTAAAACCGACGGGGTGCAACATCCGCAGGGGAGCCTGACTTAAGATTCCCAAGGAGTCTTTCTACAGTGACTAAATCAGAAGAAAGAACTCCGGCCCAACAGGCAGTGTGGTGGCGAGGGAGGATTAGGCTCCACAGGATGAAACGCTGAGTAGATGTTTGCCACCCTAGTCGCAAAAAATTAGCCAACTCATCACAACGTTTCTGGGGGTCCAACGATTCATTAGGAGAACTGGGAGGAGTGACCAATGATTTAAACATTTTGAAAATTTCCCCAGGGGAGTTAGCGGCAGAGGCAATCTTATCTTGATAATAAGAAGATTGTGTGATTTTTATTTTATTTTTATAGGTCCGTACTGCCAATCTATATTTGCTCGTATTGACCTCAGAAAATGTTTTCCTCCATTTCCTTTCAGACTGCTTGCAAGTTTGTTTAAGCAGTTTTAATTCAAGGGAGTACCAGGCTTTTTTATTGGAACCAATGCAATAGCAAAAACCTGTTTTAGGCAGAGTGAGATCTAAAGAGGAATCTAACCATCTATTAAAAGATGCATTGGCAATTAAGGGATCATCACAGAAAGACGGAGGAGACTTATTTAGGTTAGCTACCCAGTCATCGAGGGAAAGTTTAGACTAAATCTGACTCCATTTCCTAGTTATTCTGACCGGATGATTTTGATCAAGAGGCGTCCAGATGAAAGATAACAGAGCATGGCCCGACCAAGAGACGAAGACCGACTCTTCCCAACTGATATTATCAAGGTTGGTAAAAAAGTAGTCAAGCAGATGGCCTGCTATATGGGTAGGACCAGCCACAATTTGTTTGAGATGGATCATCCCAAGCCCTCCCATGAGATCTTGCGAAGGGGTGGGGGGGTATCCGGTTTGTCGTGGTGAATATTAAAATCAGCCAAAATAGAAAAATTGGGGGCAGTACTAGTAAACTTAGTGATAGTGTTTTGAAGATCATTGCAAAAATTGTTATTTGCTCCTGGAGGATGGTACACCAAGATCCCCGAGAAGGTACAGGTGGGGGAGAAGGAGATAGCGAACGCGACACTCTCCCACTCTACTAAAGAACAGCTGGTAATTCTTCAGCTGTACGTGCTTTTATAAATAATTGCGATCCCTCCCCCCCCCGCCCACTAATACGATCATGCCTGCAAATAGCATATTTCGGCGGCAGGACCCGGACTACTTCAGGGTCCAAAGCCTCATTCATCCAGGTTTCAGTCAGAAACAGAATGTCGAGGTCTCTATCTTCCAAAAGCATACAAATTTCGCTTGCATGTTTGGGGACGGAACAACAGTTAAGAAGCGCTAGAGAGTACGACTTTCCCTTTCCAGTTTTAAGAGGAGGAGTTTCTGACGGCCCGATGACGAAATTACAGTAAGGGTAGTAGGTCCGTTTCTTCTCCGGAGCGATGGGATGTGAACATATGGGCCTTCTCTCTCCTCTCAGACTCCAGAGCTGCTCCCTACTATATCTGAAGTTACCAGATATACTGTGTCCCAAAGTACTGGTCCCTGGCCCCGTCCTGACGCGGACGGGCGCAGACGGGCTTCCCTTTGGCGCTTCTTCGTCGCGAAGGAGGCGCGTCCGCAGCTCGCGTCCGCTGAGTGGAGACATGACCGTCTTGCTTTATACTCTCTCAGCGCACGTCCCAGAGCCTAGTCCGCCAACCTGCGTGCCTCCCCAAGATGGCCGCTGTATCTTACCGGCAGCCTCCGTGGGCATATACGACTCAGCGCCTACTCGGCTGAGTGAGAGCAGTGAATGCGGCGAAAATTAAAACAGGTAGCAGCTTGCTAAATAATAGTTCCAAATGTTTTTTAAAATCATGCACAAACAACACAGCTCTCGGCTTCCGCCTCAGGAGTGATACTAGGTCTGATACTAGGTCATACCATATTTGTCTGCATCTGCATTGGTGTTTTACATAAGATCCTTGAGGCTCATTAGGTAGGTAACCCTTATTTGTAATTCAAGCCAGGTAAAAAATGAGAATGTTTACTGTTGTATTGATTTTATGATCTCTCCATATGGCTGTGGAAAGCCATGAAAGACATGCAGGGCTATTAACAAACGTACTTTACACTTGTGAATAATTTACGCATATTATTTATTTTCAGTAATGTTACTACTTTTGTCTCTTCTCAAAATCCATCTAAATTTGCTAAACAAAGTACACTTATAGGTCCCCACCCATGAAAATGGGTGGAGTGAAATTTATGAGCATAAGGAAACAACTGCTAAAAATAAATAGTAGTAAGTTCAACATCACACTTGGCCAACCACTGATACTGTTACACCCAAACACAAGGAGATGATGGACGGAGTGCTGAACGTTGCAAACACTCACTCCCAGTCACAGATCAGAGTTGAATCCATCATCATTCTTTAGCTCACTTTGCCACCCCAGTTCAGACACAGCTATATGCAAAGTTGTCTTGACCCTGTGCCTCATGGGAACAGTCCAGACCGAACTGCCAAGTCATGTCTTCCCTGGACCAGAAACAAGCATCTTGGGACCGGTTTCGGGCTGACAACCCTCATCAGACAGGCTACCTTGAATCCAGTGGCAAAGTGAGCAAGGGACCGACATCTGGGCAAACCCTACCAACTTTGGGGCCCATTAGGATCGCAGACTGACTTGCGTCCGTCCACAACCCCAGAGTAGGAGGGAACCTCCGCATAGCCTGCGGAGTTCCCTCCTGTGAAATTAGGATGTGACCGCCACCCTGGCGGTCACATCCCCTATTGTTACCATTGTGGCGGGTGCGGCATCAAGCTGCACCCGCCGCAATGGTAAAAATGCATACATTGCATTTGTATGCAGAAAGCGGCAGGCACCGTGTGGTGCCTGCCGATTTCTGCATACAAATGCAGGGGGGTACCATAGGTACCCCCCATGTGCACCTCCCCTTCACCCAGGGGACCCGCAACGGGCCCCTGCAGTAAAGTTCCACATGCTTTTCCACAGCGGAAAACCCGCCGCGGAAAAGCATGTTTTAAAACCCATCCTAATATGGCTGGCGGTGTCTGAGAGACACCGCCACCATATTAGAGCTTTTCCGCCGCGGTTGGCTTACAACCGCGGCGGAAAAGCAGCGGACTGAAACCAGGACCCACCAGCCATCCTAATGAGGCGGTGTGTCTTTGGTGGGTCCGCAGCGGATTTTCCGTATCCTCCGGGCCGGCGGTGGCTTCCGCCGGCCCAGAGGATGCGGAAAATACGCTATCCTAATGAGCCCCTTAGGGCGAACAAAGGAAACACAAGGAGATGATGGAAGGAGTGCTGAACATTGCAAACACTCACCCCCAGTCACAGATCTGAGTTGAATCCATCATCATTCTTTAGCTCACTTTGCCACCCCAGTTTAGACACAGCTAGACGCAAATGTGTCTTGACCCTGTACCTCTTGGGAACAGTCCACACCAACTGCCAAGCCATGTATTCCCTGGACCGGAAACAAGCATCCTGGGACCGGTTTGGGGCTAACAGCCCTTATCAGCCAGGCTACCTTGAATCCAGTGGCAAAGTGAGCAAGGGACCCAAGTCTGGGCATACCCTGCCAACTTAGGGCGAACAAAGCAAACACAAGGAGATGATGGACGGAGTGCTGATCTGAGTTGAATCCATCATCATTCTTTAGCTCACTTTGCCATCCCAGTTCAGACACAGCTATATGCAAATCAGTCTTGACCCTGGGCCTCATGGGAACAGTCCAGACCGAACTGCCAAGCCATGTCTTCCCTGGACCGGAAAGACGGATTCTGGGACCGGTTTTGGGCTAACAGCCCTCATCAGCCAGGTTAGCTTGAATCCAGTGGCAAAGTGATCAAGGGACCCACATCTGGGCATACCCTGCCAACTTAGGGCGAACAAAGAAAACACAAGGAGATGATGGACGGAGTGCTGAACGTTGCAATCTCTCACCCCCAGTCACAGATCAGAGTTGAATCCATCATCATTCTTTAGCTCACTTTGCCACCCCAGTTCAGACACAGCTATAGGCAAATGTGTCTTGACCCTGTGCCTCATGGGAACAGTCCAGACCGAACTGCCAAGTCATGTCTTCTCTGGACCGGAAATAAGCATCCAGGGACCGGTTCCAGGCTAACAGCCCTCATCAGCCAGGCTAGCTTGAATTCTGTGGCAAAGTCAGCAACGGACACTCGTCTGGGCATGCCCTGCCAACTTAGGGCAACCAAAGCAAACACAAGGAGATGATGGACGCAGTGCTAAACATTGCAAACACTCACCCCCAGTCACAGATCTGAGTTGAATCCATCATCATTCCTTAGCTCACTTTGCCACCCCAGTTCAGACACTGCTATATGCAAATCCATGGGACGTAAAATAAAATCCAGCAATAAATAATGTTAAATCAGATTGAATTATTTATAATAGTTTAAATTATAAATAAATGCAACTTAATGTTATATAAATATTTATTATTTATTGCTAAATATTTTAATAACCTTTTTTGAATTTATAAATGTGTGTACAATTATTTTTATTAAAATATAATTAAACTAAAAGGGGCTTTCTTTTGTTTGTTTTCGAAAGAGTTTCTGACGTGGAATCAATTCCACTTCAGCTCCCACTCCTCCACCTCCCCATCTGTGACGTCAGCATGCCGCAAGGTAGTAGGTGGAGGTCTATCCAATAAGGAGTTGTCTTCAAATGGTTCTGAGGTACATGGTCATGGCAGTCGTGATGTCTCTTTGCAAGCACAATCTGTGTAGTAAAGAGACAGAAGGAGAGTAGCCCAGTCCAGCAAATAGGCACTTATGGTCAGAGTAACCACTTTGAAGCCCCCCCCCACACACACAATTTAATTCAGCCCCAGTGACCCTCATTCACTGCACATGCTAGATGTAAGTCTGTATTTCACGTTTGCCTATTGGCTATGTCCATATCTTTCAGGATATTGACTTCCTTGAGGAAATTGTGCAGCAAACAAATGAGCATGTCAAAACGTTTCTGAGGGAGTATGGAGACACTTTGGGGCCTTATTCTTGGGCAAACTGTTGGACTCCCATTTCAGTTGGGGAGTTCGAAAAATGTCTCTGGCTTATGTTCAACATGCGAATAGTGCACAAACCAAGTGTTCAGTCCTACTGGTCTACTTGCCCAGTTTGGGCAACACCCAGCATTGCACCAGTCATAAGCAGAAAAAGGAGAGTAAAAACAGCAATGTGACAATAAACAAAATCGAAAAGAAATCTGTCCAACGTCGGTTCTTGGAGTTTTATGTATTTCTCCTTTTTATTAGGTCATCAGATCATGGATAATTTACAGCCAGCCGACACGTGTTTTGTTGTAGGACTGTACATACACAGTTACTCCAACTCTTCAGGGCTGGAAAAGATACAAAAAGGATGACCTAAGTAGCAGGCCTGCTAAAACCGTCATAAGAAATGATATACCATACACTGTATACCCAGAAGTGGCAATTTTGATCGGAAATCACCTCTATGTGTGGAACCCATAACTGCTGGAGTTAAAAAGTCTGTCGAGAGTCTCAAATGACCAAAGTGTTATTTTACACATCAAGAAAAGCTGATTATTACTGTGCGTTGCAGCAGAAAGTGACATTACCACCCGTGCCACGTCTAAATCACGCAAGAAGATTGTACATCAAAAATCATTATTGAACCACACATTGAATCACGGCAATACAAATGTGATACAACCCAAAAGAATCCCAATGAACGTGATAAAGCACAAAAAATTATGATACCTCAATGGCTGAATCCTCAGTAGTTAGGGTAATCATATATGGGTTGTGTCAAATTTGTATTGCCGTGATTCAATGGGTGGTTGAATAATGATTTTTGATGTACAATCTTCTTGCGTGATTTAGACGTGGCACGGGTGGTAATGTCACTTTCTGCAGCGACGCACAGACTTTTTAACTGCAGCAGTTATGGGTTCCACACGTAGAGGTGATTTCCGATTAAAATTGTCACTTCTGGGTATACATTGTATGGTATATCATTTCTTAAGACGGTTTTAGCAGGCCTGCTACTTAGGTCATCCTTTTTAGGTCTCGCTATTCGATGCGCATGCGCATCGAGCTTGCGAGACTATTGGGGCTTAAACAGTGTTTAACTAACTTGCAAGGAATCGTGGCGATTCCTTGCAGTGCCCGTGACTTTTAAGCTCAATGCGCATGCGCATTGAGCTTAAAAGCGCGTGCACATGCCCCCAGCCGCCTGCCTTGCCCACTCTCTCTCTCACAGCCTCCCCCAGCTCCGCCCCCTCACTTCTTGGTTGCACGGCCTACTCTCCTCCCCCTCCTCCTCCTACTCTCCTCCCCCTCCTCCTCCACCATTTGACTGAAAGTCACGGTCGACGGAGAGGCATAGCAGCGGATTGTTTGTAATGATGGAAACAGGCTGCCAGAGTGCAGCTACTCGTTTAGTCTACTTCCGCTATAAAGTAGTGTCCCTTGTGAACACCGTCCCCTTCCTTCACATTACTTCGAGGAGTTATTTTAACCTCAAATGATAAATCAACTGAGGTACTAATAAAATGGCGCCAAAACGCTGTGCCCGTGCCTGACTACCTCCTTCAGTCCTTATACGAAAGCGGCACAAGGAGCTGCTGGTTGTATTCACATTGTTTTCATCCTCGCATTTGTTTGCTGCGGCAGCTGGGGCAACTGGAGCCGCCCCCTCCTCCTCCTACTCTCCTCCCCCCTCCTCCTCCACCATTTGACTGACAGTCACGGTCGACGGAGAGGCATAGCAGCGGATTGTTTGTAATGATGGAAACAGGCTGAAAAGTTCACTCGCCGCACAAATCTAAGAAGTAAGTATCTCATCGAACAAATTTAAGACCTAAAATTATCCTTTGGCGATAGTGTTTGTTCAAATTAGTTGCACTTTATTCTTCTTCATTAAAAAGCTTTCAAGCAATTCATTGTGAAAAGTTACATAGCTTTAACATCAGACCACATAGTTTCTTTACTTGCAGGCATCGTGCCAGGACCTTCTACATATATGCTTTGCCTCTGGGAGAAACGTCTCAGAATGACTGGGCCGTAAGCACCAGGAAATCTCAGGTGCAAGGTAGGGACACTAAATAGTGTGTGTCAAGATAACCGCACAGGTACTTTGGATTCTCAAAAAATGTGCGCATCTCATTAGTGAAATCAACTTTCAATTGTGCGGCGAGGTCTCCCGCTCTCCATTCGGTAGAGATGCGCATTCAATAATGACTTTTTAGCTTCTCTGAGGCTACGGCTCCTTCGTGTGCTGCCGGCGCCTGGCTGTTAACTGGAAGGCATTTCATGCTTTCTTGGGCATGCTATCCTCTTATGAGTGTTACAGGACTTGTGGTTTCGTACATGGCTTTGCGCAAACAGAGATGCATTGCTTCTGGGCTCCTGCTGTACGTGTACGCAGGCGCATTGCAAGTTTATTCGCTCACAGCACATCGTTTAGTCCGTTTTTACTTTCGTTCATGCCTTCTGAAGGAAATGGATGTGTGTATGGCCATGTGTACGGAGTCTTTTAAATTGGAATTAGTGAACTCCAAGTCCCAGCCGCATTGATCCAGGCTGTCTCTTTCAGCTACTGGCTTGACACTTTGTCAATTACATATTGGCTCAGCCCAGAGAACTACTTCTTTCTTCCCCACTGTCTCTCACCTTATGTATAGGTTTTGCAATAACCCGTCACCATCCACCACCAACACCCCATCCACCACCACCACTGCATCCACCACCACCACTGCATCCACCACCGCATCCACCAGCACCACATCCACTGCATCCACCACCACCACATCCACATCCACCGCATCCACCACCGCATCCACCACCACATCCACCACCACATCCACCAACACTTTAACCACACCCACCACCACCACATCCACCACACCCACCACCACTAAATCCACCACCCCATCCACCAACACCACCACCCCATCCACCACCACTGCATCCACCACCGAATCCACCACCACCACATCCACCGCATCCACCACCACATCCACCATCACCACCACATCCACCACCACATCCACCACCACATCCACCACCACATCCACCATCACATCCACCATCACATCCACCAAGCTATTAATTTTGCTATTTTCAAAACCCACACAAAAAAAAGTGTCATTTACTATACCAATCGCTCAAACTTTCCTAATGCGTGACCTATTGCATTTCTAATGCTTGTTGTATCTTTTCCAGCCCTGAAGAGTTGTAGTAACTGTGTATGTACCGTCCTACAACGAAACACGTGTCGGCTGGCTGTAAATTATCCATGATCTGATGACCTAATAAAAAGGAGAAATGCATAAAACTCCAAGAACCGAAGTTGAACAGATTTCTTTTCAATTTTGTTTATTGTCACATTGCTGTTTTTACTTTGTTTTAGTGCGCAGGACCTTGTGTTCATGTTTATAGGTGTGATCTGTTTCACACTTAAATTGAGGGGTTCTATGGGTCTCCCCTCCCTGCTGGCACCATTACCTATGCTAAATACCTATCACGTTAATATTGCTTGAGCGACCACACATCCCGTATACTTAAAACCCTACCTTTGGTGTTATAAGCAGAGAAAGGTTTTGATTTTGCAGCGTATTCTGCATTTCAATACTCATTCTGCAGCATTGCCCTGGGACTATCCGGACCATGACAGGTTGTTCAAAATGCATTATTTTGTGGAACATTTGTCTGCTGAGTTTCCAGAGATTTATACTCCTGGAAAGAATATATCAGTTGATGAGTTAGTGATCCTGTACAGAGGGTGACTGATATTTGGTCAGTACACACCAAGAAAAACAGCTCATTATGGGATCAAGGTGTGCATGCTGTGCAAGAGCTACTGGTTGTGCATGCATCCTGAGAGCATATGCAGGGGCATAGCTTCGGGAGGGGTGTTTGGGGTGTGACACCTCCCAAATAAATAGGCATTTTTGGCTTAAAAGTTGGGTCTTGGTGCCCTGAATCTGGTCTCCTAAGCTGTATTTAGTGTAGAAGTCTACAATTCACAATCCCTCAAATCTCACTGACTAAGCTACGCCCCTGAGTATATACAGGGAAGGACTCCACAATTAATCCTGTGGGTTGCTCTTCCACTGTAGGAATCAGTGCAAAGATTGTGTGGGACTTGTAGTCTGGCATGTGGTACAGTTTGATGTGGCCACAAGGGACTCTCTCAGGAGCTTATTTGTAAGGAGGTTCAAAAGGCCCAGAGTCCTGTGCTGCATTTCAACGAACTGCTTGCACTCATATTTACAGATAGGTGCGATGCATACTTCCTTACTTCAATCCATGAAGCGAGCACTTTCTCAGACATGGTTTTGGGCCAGTTAGCAGAAGTTCACAAGCCCAACTGTATCTTTTATTATCACAAGTACATGGGCGGGGTGGATAAGAATGGCCAGGTACTTCACCCATATAATACAAGTTGTAGAACTTGCACATGATAAAATAAGTTGTTTACCCACCTGATCCAGTTGTTTTCCATCAGAGACCACCACTAGATGACTGATGTATCTTTCTTTGACTTTCAGTTGGACATAATTGAAAGTCTCACAGCAGTGGCCTTCACTTTACCTGTTGTGGAGGACGATGAAAGGCTGTAGGATCAGCACTTTGCTGACTGAGTCCTGCAACAGAGAAAAAGAGTTAACCTCGTTGTCCATGCATAGTTTGCTCTATGTAGGGAAAGAGGCAACAGAGTTGATATTACTATCCCCAGTACCCATTAATATTAATTATTATTATTAATTTCAATTTTAGAGCGTGCGGCTTCCCATAGGGTTTCCCGGTGCTAAGCATAGGCATAGGCTGCTGAAGACATCGGACTTAAAATAGTCACTTTTTAAAAGTTTGCAGAACAGCATTAGAGAGGTGCAGTGTCTTAGGGAGTGTGGTAGGGCTTTCCAAAGTTTGGCGCCTAGGTATTCTAATGAGCGTCCACCGGACTGAGCCCGGCAGATTCTAGGCACACAATATAGGTTCTGACTAGCTGATCTTAGTTCCCGGGAGGATAGGTAAGGGGAGACCAAGACCTGTACATATCTGGGGCCAGGTCCAGCTTTAAACATGAAAGAAAGAGCTTTAAATTGTACGGTCTTACCTATTAGTAGCCGGTGCAACTCATGGATAATAGGAGAGGCTGGGGCATGTCTCTGGAGGTGAGCAAAATGTCTAGCAGCAGAATTCTGCGCGACCTGAAGGCGGCGGATGCAAGCCTTGTCAGCTCCTAGATAGAGAACGTTACCATAATCCATTCTTGAGAGAATGAGGGCCTGAATCTGATTTCTCTGGGCCAAGAGGGGAATAATCCAGATAATTTTCCGCACCCATTTCATTACTGCAAAGCAGGTAGATGCATCTTTGAAGCTTGTGGATGCATAGACAAAGTTGTGTCTAACCGGAAGCATAAGCTTTTAACTTTGGCGGATAGAGAGCAGTGTTCAGGGCCCCACAGCTGAGGGTTCCTGCCCAGAACCAGAACCTCAGTTTTATCACTGCTTAGTTTGAGCGAGTTGCATTCCATCCAGGAAGCAATCCGTCTGAGACCGAGGTTGAGAAACTCAGAATAGTGTCCCTCAGGTGAATGCAGGGAGAAGATAATTTGAGTGTTGTCGGTGTAGGAGACAAACGTCAGACCGCAGCTCTCCACCACATGTGCCTGAGGGCGAACATAGAGATTAAACAACAGAGGGTTCAGCGTGGATCCCTGAGGGACACCTGAAGTCAGGGCACAAGTCTCAGACCTAGTATGAGAGGAGAAGACTTGGAATGGTGTAACTTTCTTGCTTGAATCCAGTGGTGTGGAGTGCATGGGACTCACGTCTGAGCATACCCATCCCACTCTGGGTGACAAATGCAAAAAAAGTGTGGCAGGGTATGCTCAGACGTGAGTCCCTTGCTCACTTTTCCACTGGATTCAAGCAAGCCGGGCTGAAGACGGCTGGAATGCCAGAAACCAGTCCTCGGAAGCTTGTTTCAGGTCCAGGGAAGACATGGCTTGGCAGTTCGGGCTGGACTGTTCCCAAGAGGCACAGGGTCAGACTGATTTGCATATAGCCATGTCTGAACTGGGGTGGCAGAGTGGGCTAAAGAACGGTGATGGATTAAACCCAGATCTTTTGACTGGGATTGAGTGTTTGATTGTTTCAGATGCTCCGTCCATCACCACCCCCTTTTGTACCGCTCTGCTAATGCAGCCTCTTGCAAACGGGAGGTGGCACTCCAAGTTATGTGCGTGTCAAACACTAAACAAATATCAACTTACTGGTGCAGGTCCAGAGTACTGCATTGCTCATCCTGTAGTCAACACTGTGCTCCTCAGACTGTAAAGCATTGCCAGATGTACGTCCTCTATTCATGAGGGACCCAGGCCCCTTATCCTCCACTGGCTCCGAATGTTCCCCTATGTGATTGGTCGAAAGTACTCTTACTTTTGGAGAGGCTTTGCTTATTGCTGTTCCTTGTTTTCACATTGGTTCAGACTCTCTTGGGGGCAGGACAGCAGCATTCAGCAGGGCCGTCATAGGTAGCGCTCTTGTGCTATTGATGATTGACAGCCCTGCTCTGCTGAGTTTAGGAGCTACAATCAGTTGATTGGTGGCACCACCGCAGCCTAAATTTGGCGCCCACAGGGCATAATAAAGCCCAAGTTTCTGCACTCTTCCAGGAGAGTCATTTCCCCGCACAAATGGGCAAAGTATTGTCCATTTGTGCATGAAATAGCCTAGTCTGGCAACACTGTCAGAGGACCGGGTGGGCTGCCGACCGAGACAGCGAGTCCCGGGCTTGGGAGACCAATGATTTATTAAAAGGCTGGGGCACCATTTAGGTTTGCTGGCTCTGCTCAGACTGAGGGGTCCCCTGGAGCACGAGCCCCCCCCCCTCCACCACAGGCACTGTGGGGGCCTGTGTTACGCCCCTGAGATGCCAAGGTTTGACATTGCTTATGTGTGACATTTTCATAGTTTCAATGTACTTGTGAGTGACATTCAACAACCAATGTGTGACACTTAAGACTGACACTTTCTACCGAGTAAAATCAAGCAATGACATCCATGGAAACGGATGAATACCAAAAGTTACAACCATATGAGGAATGAGAAACTAAAAGAGGATCTTGAAACTTCTACAAAGCACCATTACTAGTGTAGGGTATCAGAACACTTTACATCATACCCACATCACAGAGAGACAATAAATCATACGTTTGTAATCAGTCTAAAGGAAATGTTACATAAAATAGTGAGGATTAAGTTGTAGAATCACATGTCATCCATACTAGTAGGCAGTATATTGCGTCTGAGTGTTGGTCTGGATTTAAAACGTACTACAGTGGTTGGTTTTTACTAAAAACAATGTATTTTTTTTACCCAAACTAAACCTTTTAGAAAAATTTGGATAAAGAGAGTCTTGGGGGGTGTGGGGTACAATGTTCTAACCTTACCGCGCAGTTTGAATACAAACTCTTCACTACAGTTCATACATAATTGCATTATATCACAATTGTAATTTATAAACTGTCAGTAACTTAATAATCTCTGTGACAAAAGCAGTAACCCACTGAGCTACTCACATAAAATGCACTTTAGTGATCTGCACGTACACGTTCCTTGCAGCAGGCATATTAACCCTCTGTGCTACATCAGGATGGGTAAAAACTGCCACTGACAGAATGATGTTGCTCCAGCAGGAACATTATTCATAAGAGTTATCTTATGCATGATTTTAATCGTTGCCAGAAAACTTCTGGAGACACAAGGGATTCGGCTGATGGTGTTTTTTAATTATGAAAACATTGTTATGGTTAAAAGGACCGATACCCTGACTCCTTCTCACTCATCGGTGGAACCAGTTTAAAAACAAAAGTACACAGAATACACGATCTGCACCTCAAGAAATAAAAGCGAAACCAAATTGAAAACACTCCATTTGGAGAGGTAAGCCTGACTGCTGAACATGCAATGAACCCTGTACCACAACAGCTGAAATTAATGCTGCTCTATTATTAAAAGAAAAATGTTTCCTACCTTACACTGGAACCATCTTAAAACTTTGGGGAAAAAAGGCCCCTGCACTTCGAGGAAATCCAAGCCGATGTGTCTCAACTCTGATTTGCTGCCCTGGGCCGCCCTGAAGTGTCCGTGGCGGTCAGGGAGCACAATCAATCTCCTGCTGGAGGCACGGGCGGCAGTTCCTGGGGGCCCAGGTCTATTGGCAGGAAATTGAAAGAAAAAAACACCTAATGAATGCTGCCTGCCTTAGAGGAAAGAATACTTCTACTATCATGACAGTTCAAGAGCTCCTGCACGTAGCCTCACGCTTCCATTGACCTCCCTTAACCCAACAGTTCTGCCCCCCCCAGATTTACAGTATGCATGCATACCTGAATACATTTTTTTGGGCAGTTTTTAAATAGCGCGAACTCGACCACAAGGCTATAGGCATTACATGAGAAGAAGGAATATCGGAGACTCTTCTGCTGCGAGTTAAAATTTACGGCATTTGGTCCCATAGTCAGGCCAGTCAGCATTCTGCTGCTGATGGGGCCCCCTAGACTGCGGGGGCCTGTCTTACGCCCCTGAAAGCGAGGCTCCTTGGATCCCACATCCCCGGGGACAATCGGCCCTGTGCCCTCATGGAAACTGACTGTCTCCTGAATTGCGCCCGTGAGAGGCGGCAGCAGTGTCTATTGTCTGGACTGGGGGGGGCAGAGTTGCCAATCACTGCAACGTCGCCGCAGGTTCCAGCCTCCGTAGGGGAGGGCGGGGGAGCTGCGGCTGATTGATATCAATGCGCCCCTGGAGCGCACGCCCACGCACCTTGTGGCTTGTAAGGCTGGCGCTGCTGAAGAGCACGCCCACCTTACAAGCCACATGGTGCCTTAAAAAGAAAGTTCCCTGCGCGCCCTGCAGAGCGTTGCTGCGGACGAAAACTATAACAATTTGCGTAAGCCAATGACATTAAAACATAGCCATACACAGATTGCAGAAACCTCAGTAACGAGGCATTATGCTGACACTTCTAACAGATTCAAGTTTAGCAGCGGAAGGTGGAGTTCACCAAGCGGCACAGGTGCCTGTGGTAGAGGAAGGACAGGTGAGAGGACGGCATTTGTCTTCTCAGGTACTACTCGCAGCGCAGGGCATGCTCCTACCTGCTGCCAGGCGGACGCCTCCCGCCTGCCTTTCCTAGAGGGGAAATCCCATGGCTACCCCATGGCTGCTGCAACTTCCCTGCCTGAGCCACAGTAGCACACCTCTGAACTGCCCGAGTCCCGAGGACGGGGCGGGGCTCCAGCAGGAGCCTCGGTGGAAGCCTCTCATTGGCCAGGAGGCAGGTGTGGGATGGAATCCAGCGTCTTCAGACACTTCTAACGGCTGCGTCCATTGGTTGCCTGCACCCGTTCCACCTACTTTAGAGATTTCATTTTACCGTTGGCTACTTCCAGCTTGCCACACCGTGTTTTGTTTTGCAAACAAGCCATTCTGAGGGTTCCTTCACATAAGGTCATTTAGACGGCGCAGTGGGACGACAATGAGGCGCAGTATGTAAACAAGCAGCATGCGCTGCCCACCCCTCGCATACACTGGCTCCTTGCGCATGCACCGCTGCCATTTTTAGGTCAGGCAGTGATGCGCAAGACAAACAAAAAGTCCGAACAGTGGGGACTAAAACTGTAGTTGGTGGCCACTGCTTCCGGACTACACAGAAGTCAGTTGGACATCAACAGCCACTTAAAACAAAGGAAAGAAATGCAAGCACAACACTAAGCCACTGAAGCAGCAGGAGAAACTACCGGCTGCTTGCCAACATATAGAGATTACTTAAGGTCTCTCTGAGGCAGCGCATGCGCTGCCAAGGCGAGACCAAACAATGAAATTAGGTTCGATTTTCTTAAAATTCTAATTCAGTCAGATTCAATACAGTGTAGACCAAAATGTGCAAACTGTGCAAATTGTCAGAATACCAACTTAGCAGCAGTTAGGAAATGTCCTGAGCCTCTACGAGTGGTAACACCAAAGTGCCCCCTCTCACCCTCTCAATATGGGTTTCTTGCATACAAATTGCTGTTGGGTTATGCCCTTTCAACCAGGCTTCTACTGCTTACTTTTTCCGAGCATTATTGAGCCCACTAACATTGAAAGAGAACACCTTCAGCCTAGAGTAAACCATTTCATGAAGGGAAAAAGTGCACATGCCTAATGTAGTGCATCCTTGCTATATTCTTGTCACATAACAATATAAAACAATAATACAAAATGTAATCTTTTTCCCAACTTTATCAAGAATATACATATTTTGTAAAGTGCATTATGCTTATGTCCATACTTCTATCGCTTGCCCTTTCCGGGTTTCAGCAGAAAATTTGCCATTTCATAAATAAGAAGTATTTATACGCAATAAAGTGCATCTCTAAAAAGCAGCAGTGAAATACCCCAAAACGCAATCTTTTCCAACATACATGTTATATCAAAAGTGCATACGTTATAAAGTGCTTTGTGCTTAACAAATACTTTAAAGGAACAGAGTTCCCTAAACTAAACATCTATCAGCTGTAAACTGGAAAAACAATTATGCCCATATACGTTGTCCAGCGACAAACTAAGATCACATACAATTCACTTAAATATGTGGGGGGGACCATGAATGACACAAAATAAAATAATTAAAAAGACTCAGTCACTATTGCGTGGCACAAATTGAAAAATTGGTTAGATACAATCAAATTTGAAGCGGCACTTCTGCTCCTCTGTTCGTTACTATGTACATTATAATAGGGTCAGTGAGGGAGAGTCAATTATGTTCAGATCCTTACAAAATAACAGGATCATCATCAGGACATTTACAAATAGATTTCTTTCTTACCTCACAGTGCTTACAGTAGCGACCACAATAGTGGACATTGGCGTGGTCGCTCTCTCCGACCAATTGCCTATCCCAATCACACTGCACATCCCAGACTCCACAATACATAAGATACTGGCAAATGATTCAGTCATATTGAAATCAATGACACCATTGGCACCTTTCTCAGCACCAATCATACGCCTGGTACCCCCATCGCCTTACTGTGGAACACCCTGAAAGCAGTAGTATAGGCAAACTTTATAGCCGTCACTGCCTGACTTAACCTCATCCATGCTGCAGATATTCTTCTCCGGTGCTGGGCCATAATAGAACTGGTTGTGGTCATGACGAGCTCAGCTCGTCATGAGCACACGAGCACCGTGCCTCATGGCGGGCTGAGCTCGTCATGAGCATCGAAGGGGTTAATAGGGGCAGAGAAGATAAGCAACTTTGCTTGGAGAAGCACGTGAGGGAATCAGAGGAGGCTCACAAGCAATCTGGCTCCCACAAAATACAGCGCCAACTCAGGATAGCCCAAAAACAACTTAAGGCCCTAGACATGGATAAGGCAGAATATGCTCTCCTTTGTACTAAACAAAAATGTTATGCTGCAGGATACAAAGCAGGCCATCTTCTGGCACATCAGCTACGTGCTCAGGTACTCAAACTAAGAATAACTGCGATTGAGGGGTTGCAGGGTGTACAAGGATGAGCAAATTTCTCAAGAATTGGATCACTTCTACTCTATTTTATACACAGTGGACAGGCTTGAAGTGGGGGATACTGAAACCTACTTAGCCCGGGTCCATACAAACCGCATTTCTGAAGACGATGTTTAACAATTACAAAGGGATATCCTTCCCAATGACCTGTTCATGGCCATAACTCGCCTGCAACCAAGTAAAGCACCTGGCCAGGACAGCTGCAACTCTGACTCTTATAAAGTGCTTGTGGCTCCCCTGGGCCACCTTCTGGCCCGCCTCTATAAATCTTTTAGCACTACCGGTTCACTCACAGACACTATAAGAGAAGCTACCACTATAGTGCTCCCCAAACCTGGAAAGGACTCAGCACCCTGCTCTTCATATCGCCCCATCTCCTTGTTAAATGTTGGAGCTAAGATTTTCACCGGTGTGCTTGCAGTCCGCCTTGCCCCCTGTATGCATGGTCTGGTAGACCCTGATCAGGCTGGGTTCATATTCGAAAGGGGCTGCAGCGACAATACCAAAGGCCTCTGCCATCTCACAGGTAAAATTAATTGCTTTTGCATACCAGTGCTCCTACTCTCGGTCGATGCAGAAAAGGCATTTAACAGTGTGCATTTGCCGTATCTTCTGTTGGTGCTGGTGAAGGCCGAACTCTGTACCCGATTCCGGCACTGGATATGTTGCAGCTACACTAACTCAATGGTAACACTTGGAGTCAACGAGCTGATATCGCAACCCTTCAAGGTACCATGTGGTACTAGAAAAGGAGGCCCCTTTTCACCACTCCTTTTGCCCTCTATATGAAGCTGTTCGCAGAAAGAGTGCGCAGACACCCCCACATAGCGGTAATAAGGAACATTAACTTGCTTTATATACAGTCGATGTTATGAGATGGTATGATAGCTGTTGCTGTATAGTCAAAATATCGAGTTTTTTATTTCGAATTACATTAATATCGATTCAAAAATATAGAATTTATTTATTTATTTATTTAAAGGTTTTGTAAAGCGCGTAGTAACCCAATGAGCATCCCAGCGCTAACCTGTATCTCCAGGGGTTTCAGCCGTCTAAAGAATTATGTTTGAGCGAAGAGGAGAGTCTTTAATGATTTCCTGAACTGGAGGTGATTCGATTCTGTCCTCAGTCTTCGTGGGAGGTGATTCCAGTGTTTGGCCGTGTGGACCGAGAAGCGACGGCCACCAGTCTTGGCTGTTTTGACTCTGGGGACTGAGATGAAATTTTCTCCGCTGGACCGGAGATCTCTTTCCGCCTTGTAGGGGATTAAGAGTTCCTTGAGAAGGGGGGGGCCGTTGTTGTTGAGAGAATGGACAAAATATCGAACGGACAGAATATAGACAACAAAAATATCGAATTAGAAGTAAGTAAGTTAATATCAATTTTTTAAAGTGTTTTTTATGTTACTATATGTGTGAAAAGTGTATATTTATTTATAATTTATTTTAATTAATTAATTTTATGGTACTTTATTTTTGCGTAATATAAATCAGTAGCGAGTTGTGGGTTTATAGGGCAATAGGGTGGGAAGTAATTTAATTATAATTAATTAAATATGTTAATTTATTTATTGGTATTTATTTTTAATTAATTGTTAATTAATTATTAATTGGCCATTAATTAAAATTTAATTGGTAATTTATTTTAATTAATTGATTAATTGATAATTATGTGAATTATATTAATATATTTTCTGTAGCGAGTTGTGGGTTTATAGGGGAATAGGGTGGGAAGTCATTTAATTATAATTATTTAAATATGTTAATTTTTTTATTGGTATTAAGTTTAATTAATTGATAATTAATTATTAATTAGTAAATAATTAAAAATAAATTGGTAATTAATTATAATTAATTGGTTAATTGATAATCATGTTAATTATATTAATTTATTTTCTGTTGCGGGTTGTGAATTTATAGGGGAATAGGGTGGGAAGTAATTTAATTAAAAGTAATTAAATATGCTAATTTATTTATTGGTATTTAATTTGAATTAATTTTGAATTAATTATTTATTGGTAATTAAATAAAATGTTATTGGTAATTAATTTTAATTAATTGATTAATTGGTCATTAATTAAAATAAAATTGGTAATTCATTGTTAATTAATTAATAGTTGGTAAGTAATTAAAATATAATTGGTAATTAATTTTAAATAATTGATTAAATGTTGATCATGTTAATTGTATTAATTTATTTTCAGTAGTGGGTTGTGGGTTTATAGGGGAATAGGGTGGGAAGTAATTTAATTATAAATAATTACATTTTTTTATTCAATTATTGGTTATTTTTGTTGAAATTAATTAATTTATTATAAAAAACGAATAATTATTTTTAAAAAATGTAATTGGTATTACTATTTAATTAATTTTCATTCATATATGAAGTATATACGTTCCCTACTGTTGCACTCTCTGGAGTGGGAATAGTAATTTTTACCCCTACGCTATCCAACGCTTTCCCTACTGTTGCACTCATTGAAGTGGAAATAGTAATTTTTATCCCTACGCTATCTAATGCTTTCCCTACTGTTGCACTCTCTGGAGTGGGAATAGTAATTTTAACCCCTACGCTATCCAGCGCTTTCCCTACTGTTGCACTCACTGGAGTGGGAATAGTAATTTTTACCCCTACGCTATCCAACGATTTCCCTACTGTTTCACTCACTGGAGTGGGAATAGTAATTTTCACCCATACGGTATCCAAGGTTTGCTCTACTGTTGCACTCTCTGGAGTGGGAATAGTAATTTTTACCACCACGCTATCAACGTGTTCCCTACTGTTGCACTCATTGGAGTGGGAATAGTAATTTTTACTCTCCCGCTATCCAACGCTTTCCCTACTGTTGCACTCACTGGAGTGGGAATAGTAATTTTTACCCCTACGCTATCCAACGCTTTCCCTACTGTTGCACTCTCTGAATGGGAATAGTAATTCTTACCCTCCCGCTATCCAACGCTTTCCCTACTGTTGCACTCACTGGAGTTGGAATAGTAATGTTTACTGCTACGCTATCCAATGTTTTTTCTACTATTGCACTCACTGTAGTGGTAATAGTAAATGTAACCCTCTCGCTATCCTATGGTAAATATATTGTATATTTTATTATTAATACTATGTTTATATATATATATATATATATATATATATATATATATATATATATATATATATATATATATATGTATAATTTTTTTTAATTATCTATTCATTTTAATGTTATTTAAGTATTTTAAGTATTTTTAAGTTAGTTATATGTATTATTATTTTATTCATTTTAAATTACTTTTAACTATTTAAAAAGGTTGATATTTTGACTATCTATATTTTTTACATTGATATTTTTGATTCAATATTTTTGTACTTACCTGTTTGGAGATAGGAAGTCGATATTTTGGCATTCTATATTTTTAACTCGATATTTTTGTTTATCGATAATTTTGACATCGATATTGTGTCAGTGATCCAGCTGTTTCACAACACTTCACCCCCCCCCCCAGCTGAGGCAGAAATTAGAGGCCTTTAGAGGAGCCTTGGCCTTTAAGGTAAACCTCCATAAATCACAGGATCTCAACCGTACCATCTGACCAACTTCAACTAGAATGACTCTTGCCCTTTTCCTGGCCCCAGTCACAAGGATCTGGGTTTAATCCATCATTTTTTTTACTCACCACACCACCCCAGTTTGGACCCAGCCAAATGCAAATCAGTCTTGACCCTGCTCCTTGTGGCCACACACAAGATCACATATCTAGGCCTGCTTATATACCCCACTCCAGAGACTGCAGAGGAGTGCCATTACTCCTCATTGCTCTCTACTGCCTCTTCACATTTACTTGGAGGGGAAGCTCCCTCTATTAGCTGAAAGAGTTGCGGCTGTTAAAATGTTCTTACTACCCAAGATACTCTATGCTATATATATATTACCACTGCAGCCCACCCCACACGTCATTGGTAAGCTGCAAAATCTTATTGAAGACTATGTATGGTCTGGTAAGAAGGCACACATGGCAAAGAAACAGGCATCCCTTGCTCCGGCAGAGAGTGACTTGGGTATTCCCTACTTGGTGCAGTAATATCAGGCAGCGCAACTCAGATATTTAGTGGAATGGTCTAGGCCTCACACTGAGAAACACTTGTGCTTAAAAACCATGCGGTAACTGGGATCCACATCTGAAAAATGCTCTGGCTCTCCCAGCCACATCGGCCACTAGGGGTTTATATCTCAACCATAGTTAGGGTGATGGTAGGAACGTGAGATGATGTGCAGTTGATAAGGAAAGCTCTCCACCCGCATATCACCACAGACACCGATTATGGGGAATCCTGACTTCCCTCCAGCCCTCCGGGGGGACCGCATTCTCACTGTGGCAAAAAGCCAATTGTAAGAGGGTGGGGGACCTATTTGACCAAAATGGCCTTATGGATGATTTTGCACAGGTCCAGTCTAATTATGGTGTCCCTCCCAGTGCAAATTGGCAGTATGTTGCCATTTGGCACTGGGTTACGCAGCCACGAGGGTGACCATCTGAGTATGGGTTTTAATAATTACATGGACTACGGACTTACATATATCGTGAGTCATTTATGTCAAGACTAGAATTGTTACAGCCCCCATTTCCTTTTTTCAATGGATTAAAAACACCATGAGTACAGGGAGTTATAGGCAATGACTACATATAGAGGTGCACGTAGATTAATATGCGCGAGTCCTCCATGTTATATAAAAGCACGATGCAGATAATATTGGCTACAGTACCATACCACAAGGCTATATATTTCTTCCAAATTTGCAGAGTGGAGGTGTGATATCGATGAAAATTAAAACCCATGAGAAAAGAGGAGCTTTCGGCTTGCGACTAAAGTAGCATTACCCTCGAGATTGTGCCTGAAGAATCAGGTGAGGTTGTCACTACTAGGTATAGCAAATACATCCATCCACATAAAAAATGTTTTCTATTCAAATATTTATGGTCGGTCGTGTCCTATGTATCATCCCTTACAGGAACAACAACAGTGACACATCTCCATACTAGTCCTCATTAGGACTAGACAGTTTCTATTTATAAAAAAAATAACATAAGGACACTAATAAAATAAGGATACCCCTGTGTGGCAACTAACTATAATAAAAGAGTATGTTTTCTTAGGGTCATAAACAATATTGAAGTCATTGGAAAAAATAGAGCCTTAATGTCTTATTGTCCGTATATTCCCTAGGAACAATTTCCTTGATGTATACTGAGACTATTTGACAGGAAGAATAATACCAACTGAATTTCAAAGAAGCCCATAAGGCCTACACCTTGTGAAAGAATAGTAAGTTGGGATGTTTTTTTAACTTTTGGTTTTAGGCATGCCACTTTGGTGGTTAGTCTTGGGATGTTTTCTACTCATATAGCACAATATATCCTCTTTGTTTCAAATAGTAGGATATAACTGATAAGGATAACTTTTGATAACTTTGGGATACTCGCAGTGTTCCTTACTTTCTCTCCTGTGCACAGTTTGGACTCAAATTTCCTGGTGTTGGTTTAAGCTTAAACTCTGTTATTCTAATCTATCTTGAATCCCCATATAAATATTTCCTACTCTCTAGCTTTACTTAATCTGGAGACAATGATACAGCTGTGTGGCCATTAGTGAACTCAAACCTTAAAAAGTGTACTAAATATTTTTTATACCCGCACAACAATTTTTATGTCTTTCTTGATTTCAAATTCCCTGGCTTTTGTTGTGTTAAGAAATGTTTTTATCTGCATAGGTCCTGAGGAAGGTGGTACAGAACCCACCCAAACACGCGTCGACCTTGCGTGGAGTCCATCTTTTACATCTCATGGTCATTAATCCAGGCAGCAGAAATTCACACTCTGCCTTTTTTATGTCAAGATTTGTTCAGATACTGCATTTTTTTATATATGAAATGTGTGGATGGTAATAGAGTTTGAATGAATGTGAGTGCATGATTAGTATTGTATATTTTTTTGTGGTTGTACGATCCAGGGTTTGTTTTTTCCTTCAAAATTGTGTATGTTGTAATATGTATTTTTCACAAAACAATATATACCAAAAAATGATGAAACTATTTTTAAGAAATGAAAATGAATAAATAAAAAATTATGAATTTATAAGAAGTACAAATGATATACAGAAGAATGATGAAATTAAATACTGAAATAAAAATGAACTACACTAGTTCTATTTGTTATTGTTGTGCATGAATATGGTAAATACATGTAAACTATGTCTATAATGAAAAGTATATAGGTCTCGAGGGAACTTCTTTAGTATTTTGCGCAGCCACACATATGCCTGCACGCCAGTTGACCCCTCACAACTTTTGAGAAATGGCTCCTCACCTGTTGTATGAACAAAAGCCTCTTCTATGACATCTATGCCTTCCTTAATGCCCCAATGACCTCTACTAAGTCTCCAGCACAGCGGCCATGGGAACTAGAATGTGAATGCCCCTTTACCCCCAAGGAGTGGTATGGCATCTTACACCGAGCCCACATGTCTGCCTGTAGCGCCTCTGGTAAGGAGAATTTTGTTAAAATTGCACATTATTAGCATTACACCCCGGCTAGAACAGCTAAATGGAAAAAGGGCGGGATGATAGCTGTTGGAGGTGAGGCAGACAGCTAGGTACATTTGACACACATTCTCTGGCATTTCCCCAAATTACAACAATTCTGGATGGATGTCCTGGAGGAAATGAATGAGATGTATGAAACTGACCTACCCAGGTTCCCCAGCCACATCTTGTTGGGCCTCCTCAACTCACTAACATACCCCAATGATTGGCGAGAGGGGGCTATCACCCTTGACCTCAGTTCAGCCAAGCAAGTCATACTTTCCATGTGGGGCACAAATGGGACATCAATGTGGCTGGATTTGCATCATGGCTCCTTGGCATGGAGAAGCTGTATGCAATTAGTGGACCGCAAATTGCCACAATTTGATAAAACTTGGGGGCAGTGCTTCATTTGAGCCGGTGGTTTCCGGTGCTCGACACCGGCACTTAATTGGCAACACCGGCACTTATGACAGTAGCCCACATGGTTGGCTGTTTGTCTGATTTAGAGTGAGTACAACAACAGTTGTTTACTAATTCAACATATGTGACTATTACTTATGGCCAATGCTAATCTCATAGCTTTGGGGGCCTGGAATAGTCTGAATTGTCACACTACAATCAATCAGGGGTTTGTTGAGCGTGCTACTCACCCGTGAGGGTCTCAAGACACTGAGGGGGTGCGGGAGGTTGCAACTCTGATTAGCCAAAGAGCCATGTCTTGAGGGCCTTCCTGATGGTTTTCAAGAAGGGGGCGAGTCTGATGTCTGCCGGAAGCTTGTTCCAGCTCTTGGCCGCAATGTGAGAGAAGCATCTTCCACCTGCTCTGGCTCTGCGGATGCGTGGGGTTTCGGCCAGTGCGAGGTTGGAAGATCGGCAGTTCCTTTTGGGTACCTGGAAGTTGATTCTGTTGTTGAGGTATTTGGGTCCAGTGTTGTGCAGGCATTTGAAGGCGTGGATGAAGATTTTGAAGGTGACTCTTTTCTCAAAGGGGAGCCAGTGGAGCGGTCAAAGGTGTTGGCTGATGTGTTCGTGCTGGGGGATGCCAAGGACAAGTTGGGCAGCGGTATTCTGTATCGTCTGGACTTTCCGGAGTAGGGACTTGTTCATGCCGGCGTATAGTGCGTTTCCATAGTCCAGTCTGCTGGTGATGAGTGATGGGTGACTGTCTTCCTTGACGCCGGGGGGATCCATTTGAAGTTCTTGTGGAGGATGCAGGGGATGTTGAAGTAGCTGGAGGTGACGGCTTTGATGTCAGTTCATGATGAGGGATGAGTCGAGTAAGATGCCAAGATTTTTGACGTGGTTTGAGGGGGTTGGTGGGCTTCTGAGGGCTGTCAGCCACCAGGTGTTGTCCCATGCTGAAGGGGTGGTTCCGAGTACGAGGATTTCTGCCATCTCGACATTGAGCTTGAGGCAGCTGTGGGTCATCCAGACAGCGACTTCCTGCATTCCTTTCTGGAAGCTGAGTCTGGCGGTGGCAGAGTCTTTGGTGAGGGAGAGGATGAGCTGGGTGTCGTCAGCATAGGAGACAATGTTGAGGCCATGTTGTTGGACGATGGCGGTGAGGGGGGCCATGTAGATGTTGAAGAGGGTTGGGCTCAGCGATGATCCCTGTGGGACTCTGCAGGGGATTTCCGTGGGATCGGAGAGGAAGGGTGGCAGTCTAATTCTTTGGCTTCTTCTGGTGAGGAATGATCGGATCAAGTCTAGGGCTGTTCCTTGTATGCTGGTGTTGTGTAGTCTGGCGACGAGTGTGTGGTGGGAGACGGTGTTGAAGGCTGCTGATAGGTCGAGTAGGATGAGGGCTGCAGAGTGGCCTTGGTCCAGGCGGGTGCGGATGTCATCTGTGGTGGCGAGTAGTGCGGTCTCTGTGCTTGTAGGAGTGTGATGGTTAGTAGCTGGTTTGGTACTGTCATTGGGAGGGCTGGTAGGGGCAAGGGGTGGTGTAGGCTGTAGTGGCCTCCTGATGAGGGCCTTGGCACTTAATGTTTAACAAATTAAGCACTGCTTGGGGGCCCAGTATACGATTTCTATCTCACAAATTCAGGGAACTATCTTGTCCAGCCCACCTGCCGGTACTTCGCCTCACACAAGTAGACCACGGCGCTGACTAAGGTGTGGAAGTAGTGACTGTCGCACAAGTTACTTACCTTCGGTAACGATATATCTGTAAGAAACAGTAGTTAGTATTAGATTCCTTACCTTAGAATATCCCCAGGCGTCAGACAGGATCCAGAAACTTTTGCGTAGCAGTACCCTTGCGTGTCGGTAGGCGTCGTCTGCGGCTCCGCGTCTGTCGTTGGCGCCGGGATGACGTCACAGGAGTACTTAGACACCGCCCTCGCGCGCTGACGTCAGTTCTTATACACAGTTTTTCCACGCCAGAAACGCAGAGCCATGATAAAAACCAACACTGGTGCCATGAAACTAGGGCCCAGAAAGGGGATGACCTTAACCCTAGATATCGGTTCACAGAACGGGGAGGATGGGTGGGGCGGTGAGGAATCTAAAACTAACTACTGTTTCTTACAAATATATTGTTACCGAAGGTAAGTAACTAGTGCATCTGAAAGAAACAGGTTAGTATTAGATTCCTTACCTTAGAATAGATACCCCAGCAATACCAACCCCGGTGGTGGGTCTGCAAACCAATGATCACACCAGAAAGTCCTGGAGGACAGAACGGTCAAAGAAGCCATCCCTCCGGACTTGGCTGTCCAGGCAGTAGTGCCTTGCGAACGTGTGCAGCGAGGCCCACGTAGCTGCCTGACAGATGTCCTGCAAGGGGACTCCCCGGCCCACGGCAGTAGTAGCCGCCGTGGCCCGAGTGGAATGGGCCCTCAGCCCAACAGGAGGCGCCTTCTTAGCAAAAGAGTAGCATGCCTTGATACACAAGATGACCCACCAAGAGATGGTCCGTTTGTGCACCGCCCGTCCCTTCTTAGCGCCCACGTAACCAACAAAGAGTTGGTCATCCACCCGGAACTGGCGTGTGCGATCCAAATAGAAAGAGAGTGCACATTTTGGGTCCAGACGGTGGAGCCGCTCTTCCTCTATAGAGGGATGCGGAGGCGAAAAGAAGGTGGGCAAGGTGATGGACTGCCCGATGTGGAAGGCCGTGACTACCTTGGGCAGGAAAGAGGGTCGTGTCCGCAACACAACCTTGTCTGGATGGACAGAAAGGAAGGGAGGCTTGGATGAAAGAGCCTGGAGCTCACTCACTCTCCTGGCAGAGGTGATGGCAACCAGGAAATCAGTCTTAAGGGTAAGAAGACGGAGAGGACAGTTATGAAGTGGCTTGAAGGGAGCGCACATCAGGAAAGTAAGTACAAGGTTCAAGTCCCACTGAGGCATCACGAAAGGAACAGGGGGGAACATATGAGTGATGCCCTTTAAGAACCTATTAACAACCGGGGACTTGAACAAAGAAGGCTGATCAGGTAGCCTTAAGAAGGCGGAAAGGGCAGAAAGGTAGCCCTTGATAGTGCCCAGAGCAGAGCCCTGTTGGGCAAGAGGAGAACCTCAGAAAGAGGCGCAGAAAGGGGATCCACAGCCTTTGCTGTGCACCATCCCACAAATTTGTTCCACCTGCAGGCGTATACCGACTTTGTGGAGGGACGCCTGGCTGCCAGAATCACATCACGAACTTCAGGAGGCAAGTCAAATGGCCTCAACTGTCACCGCTCAATCTCCAAGCATGGAGGTGGAGACTGGACAGGTTTGGGTGGAGGACCGTCCCCTGCTGCTGCGACATAGGGTCCTCCTGAAGAGGTAGAAGAATCGGGGGATCGACAGACATGCTGAGTAGCTCGGGATTCCAGTATCTTCGTGCCCAGTCCGTAGCCACAAGGATAACTTGGGCCCTGTCGCTTCTGAACTTTCTCAGCACTCTGGGCAGAAGTGGTATAGGTGGAAAGGCGTACAACAGACCGCAGCTCCACTTTGACGAAAAGCGTCTTCGAGCGAGTGCCACCTTGGAAATTTCAACGCGCAGAACTGATGACATTGCGCTTTCTCTTCTGTGGCGAATAGATCTAACCAAGGCTCTCCCCACTGCTGAAAGAGGCCTTGCGCAACGTCCGAGTTCAGATGCCATTTGTGATCCATCATGCACCGACCCCTGAGTTTGTTCGCCCTGGCGTTCAGGGAACCTGCCGGGTGTTGAACCACCAGGGTCACGCCCTGATGTTCCAGCCACTGCCAGAGGCGCAGAGCCTCCTGGCATAGGGTCCACGACCCCACCCCGCCCTATTTGTTGCAGTACCACATGGCGGTGGTGTCCGTGAACTACACTTTCCATCCACTACACTCCCCCGGACAGAGGGGAGGAATGCCTTCAATGCAAGCCGGATCGCCCGCAGCTCCAGAAGGTTGATGTGGAGCCGGGACTCCGCCGGAGACCAGAGGCCTCTCCCATGTGGCCCCCCCAGCCCTGGAGGGACACGTACGTCACAACTACGTGCTCCGGTTGGGGTAGGGAGAGGGATCTGCCGCTGACCCAATCGCGGTCCGTGAGCCACCACTGCAACTGTCTTGTAGTGCCCTCCGAGATCAAGACATGGTCGGACAAGTTGCCCTGATGCTGGGCCCACTGAAACTTCAGGTCCCACTGCAGAGCCCGCATCCGCCACCTGGTGTGATGCACCAGAAGGATGCAGGAGGCCATCAGCCCCAGAAGCCTCAGCGTCAACCTGACCGAGACTCGGGATAACGGCTGAAAGATCGGATTCAGAGCCTGAATATCCGGAACCGGCTGCTCGGGAGGATAAACCCAAAACTGCACCGAGTCTAGAACCGCTCCGATGAAGAGGAGGTTCTGAGAGGGACACAAGTGTGACTATGGCACATTGATGGAGAACCCCAGCAGGTGCAGGAGGTCGGCCGTAGTCTGGAGGTGGTTGACGACTGTCTGGGGCGAGCCTGCCTTTAACAACCAGTCGTCGAGGTAGGGGAACACTGAAACCCCTAACCTGCGCAGATGAGCTTCGACCACCGCCATCACTTTCATGAACACCCGCGGGGCGCTGGTAAGGCCGAAGGGGAGCACAGTAAACTGAAAGTGCTTGTGGCCTAGCGTGAACCGCAGGTAATGCCGGTGGGCCGGCAGGACGGGGATATGAAAATAAGCGTCCTGTAAGTCCAACGCTACCATCCAGTCTCTTGGGTCCAGGGCAGCTAAGACCTGAGCCAGTGTCAGCATCTTGAACTTCTCCTTCCGGAGGAAGCCATTGACGTTCCGCAGGACCAAGATGGGGCGTAGGCCCCCTTTGCCCTTTTTGGGTACCAGAAAGTAGTGGGAGTAACAACCACACCCTACTTCTGGCCCAGGAACACGCTTGATAGCCCCCTTGGCCAAGAGGGCCGTAACTTCCTCTTGTAGAAGTTTCAAGTGATCCCCTGACACGCGGTGCTACTGCTGTGGCATGGCTGGAGGAGTTGCCTCGAAGGGGAGGGAGTAGCCCATTCGGACGATTTGCAGCACCCACTTGTCCGAAGTGACAGTGCGCCAGTGGGGGTGGTGAAGGCGAACCCTGCCCCCCACTGGCGTCACATTGGCCTGAAAGCTCGGACTAGGGGGGGTTTGAGGCGGATGCTGCAGGGGCAGGTGTGGACTGGCCTCGCCGTTGTCCCCGACCGCCGCCACAGCTGTTTCCACGTCCGCCACAGCGCTGGATGGTAGCCTGCGGCCCGTGGCTGGCAGGACGTGTGGGGGCGCCCCTTCCTCGGCCACGAAAAGAGCGAAAGGCAGCCGTTTGCTGGTGCGGGCCGAGAGGCCCAAGGACTTGGCCGTAGCCCTGGAGTCCTTAAAGCGCTCAAGCGCATGGTCTGCCTTGTCGCCAAAGTGGCGACGGCCATCAAACGGCATGTTCATAAGGGTGTTTTGGACATCAGCCAAAAAGTTGGCGGACCTCAACCAGGCGTGGCGACGAATCGCCACTGTCGTTTCCATCGCTCTGCCCAGTGAGTCCGTGGTATCCAGCCCACACCGGATGGAATACCGTGCCGTATCTCACCCTCCGCAAGGGCTTGGGCGAGTTTAGTCCGGACCCCCTCCGGACATTCTGTCAGCAAGTCCGCGACCATGTCCCACAGAGAGTGGGTGCAACGGCCCAAGAGGCACGCGGTGTTGACTCACCGCAACCCTAAACTCAGGCAGGAGAATACCTTTTTCCCGTATTGCTCATACCTCTTGGACTCCCGATCAGGGGGAGACGTCGGGAATGCGGTCTTGGAGTTAGAGGCCTGGATGACCAGGCTCTCGGGGGTGGGGTGGGTGGACAGGAAGCAAGGGTCGCCCGGAGCCGGGCGGTGGCGTCTGGCCACGTTCCTATCTACAGGCTGACCTGTAGCGGGCTTGGACCAAGTGCCTAGAAGAACGTCAGACAAGGCCTCATTAAACAGCAGCAGAGGCTCGGACGAGCTTGTCTGCTGTTTAAGGACCTCAGTGAGGAGGTTAGTCCTCACGGCCGCGAAGGGGAGCACCAGGCCCAAGGCCTTGGCCACCCTCGTCAGCACCACACTATAGGCAGCCCCCTCCTCCGTAGCCACGGTAGGAGGGAAGACAAAATCAGTGTCTGGTGAGGTGTCCAGACCACTGGCCTCCCCTAGCTCACCTGTCCAGTCCTGATAAGACTGGCACTCCTGTGCCAGAGGGTCCTCAGACCCCTCCCAATCCTTCTCGCCACCCATCTCCACCAGTCGCAGTCGGCGCAGGGTTTGAACCCGGGCATCCCTACCGGCACCGTCGGAGTCGTTAGACTTCGAAAAAGGATCAAAAATGATCGAAAAAGTTTAGTCAAAAATTGACTAAGGGTACCACTTTTTCTGGATCAGCGCTTTCTGGCGTGGAAAAAAGAAGAACTAAAGTCAGCACGCGAGGGCGGCGTCTAAGTACTCCGGCGACGTCATCCCGGCGCCAACAACGCCGACGACGGACGCGGAGCCGCAAACGACGCCTTCCGACGCGCAAGGGTACTGCTACACAAAAGTTTCCAGATCCAGTCTGACGCCTGGGGATATTCTAAGGTAAGGAATCTAATACTGACCTGTTTCTTTCAGATTTCTCTATCCCACAGCCTGAACAACCTGCACTCCCTAATAACAGGAGTTGTTGAGTGGATCCCAACCCTCCTTCCCTTGATGTCCCTTTTTACCTTACCTACTCTCCTCTTAGGCTAGGCTCCCCTCCTGAGTTTCCCTTCTCCCTGGTTGACCTACCGCTCCCCTTGTTGCATCTCACGGGCCATCGGATGTAGGTAAGGCGATTGTTATGTATCATTTATTTCTTGAGACTAAAAAAAACAGATTTAAACCTAAAATATTACTCAAAGTGTCACACTTGAGGTATAAAAAAATCACTTAAGCACACCAAAAATAATGGAAATGCCACACATAGGCAAACCAAAAACATGGCAGCTATGTAGGTTACATCCAATCATGAAACATTTAAAATATGCAACTTATTAATAATGGAAGAAGTAAGAATGTACTTAACGTGGCTGCCGAGCAGCAAAGATGAGGAGGGTTTCTTTTGGACATGACACCTTACATGAACTACTTAATGTTGATTGATCGTACTGCTGTGCTCTTGGAATTTGTAGTTTATTTGTATTCATGAGTATTGCAGATTTTGCAAAACACTTTTTATTTTTTTATACATGTGATTTCTGGCTGCTGAGAATAGGAGGTGAAGAGAAGACTGCATAATCTGAAGCCTTTAAATTCTAACATAGACTATATAAACCTTGAATAAAAAATTTCACGATTACAAGTACTTTAGAGATACTACAACTTGATCAACAAAAGTCCAAACGTTTATTATATTGCCTCGAAGTTTTGTTCGTTAAAGTCAGCCGCTGTCATGTGTAAAATCATCATAATTCCTTGTGAAGTTTAGACCTGCTCTTCTGCCGTTAGGTGGCGCCAGAGATGCGCAGAGCTCCTCAAGGCACGCTGGGGCATCGTTCTCTGAGTCTCTCTAATGAGAAGGGACCGGGCTCGGGTTTCCGGCTGCGCTCGGCTTTCCCCGCTGACGCTCGGTTCTCCATGGCTCCGCTCTGCCTCCTCTTCCAGCTCCAGGATAAGAGTCGCAGCGGGAGAGGCGGAGTGTGAGTGCGCCTGGCCCTGGCTCCAGTGGCCAGCGGAGGAGCAGGGCTGGACAGCCGGGACTGTGGAGAGAGCAGGCTGCTTGCGGGGAGCATTGGAGCCGGTGCCCCGTGCTCGCTGGAGAATGGGCATCAGTAGCAGATGAGACCTCCTGGGTCTGGGTCCCAGGCAACTCCCACTTGTGCACGCTCTCCAGGTAACCGGTATGTATCCGCAATTAATAAGAGATTATTTTGGGCATCTTATTTTACAGTCCTTTCAAATTTTACAGCAACAGAACTGCAGAATTGTTTTCCTCTTTGTAGACAAAATGTCTATGAGAACTAAATGCATAGCTCCTATAAGCAAATGTGTGAAATTGTCCAGAAGCGCTTCAGCGCCTCGTCAGGGGTAATTGGCGCTTTATAAAAACAAATTACAATTACAGTTCAGTTCACCACGAAATAGCATCCAGACATGTTTTGCAAAGATAGACACGTGTTTTTTAGTCCGTAAGGGAAAGGAAAGTGGATATCCAAGCATGTCAAAATCATTGGAGAAAAAAAATCACTTTTGAAAAACTTGTATTTTTTGGAATTGTTTCGATTGGTGTTCAGTTTTCTTCTGAAAGGTGTCAAAGTGTCTTTGGAAGATGACGAAATTGTTTGGAATAATGTAAACATAATTCTTTAAAGAGTTGAAGTTTTTTTAAGTTTATGGAATTCTGTAAAAGTGTACATAGGTCTTGAAAAAGTGTGCTGACTTTTTTCCAGAGAAGTATAGGGGGTTCTTTTGAAATCAGCATTCCAGATATTGTTAGAGAAATACTTAAAATGACTTTGAGGACAGCGAACATTACACAAAATACTGTATTTGTTGACAGGGAGCCGTGTAAGAGGCAAGAGATACATTGCAAATAAACTGTCGAAAATGCTGAAAACATGTTGACAAATTGGCCATTGGTGTCTGGATGACAATTGACATTCCAACTGTAAATACCTAAATTATAATTTTATTATTGCACAGGGTACATTTTGGAGAGAGACAAAGGCATCATACAGTCTCATTTCACATTCTCTTCCTAATAATACATAAATATAATACGTTAGGTGTCAGCATTTGAGGAAAGGGTGAAGGGCGGGCCCTATTTTGAACGGGGAGAGTTGGTTGGCAGGATGGAGTGTTGGTTGCAGGAAGAACAACCCGTTGCTTGATTTTGTTAATAAAGGGACGTGTGCGCCTTCCAGAAATAGCTGCATGGAGGGGGTGGGGTGGGTCGAGAGGACGGACGTTTTGAGAGAACATTTTGTGAGACGTGCCTCAGCCCACGAGCCCCGCCTCTCCTAATTATTATGGATGGGTTGCATGCGCCCCTTTGCTGTCTGCGGGCACGGAATGGAGTAAATGGCTAAAAGTGTGTCCCCCCCCCCCCCCCCCTTGAGATTGATGGGGTCGCCTCCGTGATGGGGAGGGCGTCAGACAGGGGCTGGTGCTCACGAGGGGTCAGTGTTATCGCGTGGCTGGGATCGGTGTTGCAGGGAGCGCGCGCCCTGAGCGCCACGGCTTGTCTGGTTGCCATGGGAGACAGGAGTGTTCTGCTGACAGCACGGGGCTTCCTGCTCAGACCGCGGCTGAGCGGCCTGCAGTGCAGCGCGGTGCTGCTGCTGGGCACGGGGGTCTCTCACTCCTCACACCACTCGCTGACGGAACCCCGGCCTGCACTGACAGCCTCTGACTTTCACTGACAACAACTAACTAAACCGCATGGCTAGGTCTGAGCGTTTACTTACCCCTCCCTCTGACTCTAAGCGCTATCTTGTGAATCCCACTTTAACCCCTGTCATAGGCACCTCTTGGCGGTCTCTTCCACCCCGTGACTCACTGCACCCCTAGTGGGATGAAAAAACTGTGTGTGTGGGGGGTGTCTTTCAAAGGGGCGTGACCAATGTAATTGAGGGCGTGGCAAAAAATCTCTGCGTTATTATAGTGTGCCCCGACTTGTATTTTGCTGTTTCTGTCATAGCATCCAGATAATAATACAACCAGTAACATCATATCTACAAGTCACGACTATCGGCTTTGTCAATGGTTGTTAGTTGCATAAGATAAATAGGCAGCATCTATGGCTTGTATATAATATTAAAAAAGCTTCCACCACGACAATGTTGCTGCTCCTAAATTTCAAAAAGAGAAGGAAAATCCAGAGAGAAAATGACTCTCTTTAAAGGATTTCCCTTACCCTACAACGCTCACCTGGCATGATGTCATACTGTAACTTCTCCACTAGTGAAAATTGAGCAGTGTACGCACATCTATGTGCCTGCTGTCACTGCAGTCCAGGATAAAACCGGACCGCCTGTGCCAGCCAGGGCACAAAACAGAGCCCGGTAGAGACCCGTTTCGAGGCCCCCTTTAAAAAACTACCTGTGCTCAGCCGCGGTGAGACCCTCCCACTTAAAGCCCTGCCCCTGGACTCGCCGCCACCACATAACAAAAAAATAACCCGCAGCTCCTTAACTTTCACTACCACCTCAACTCTTGCACCACACTTTGGCACTCAGTGTGGGCCGCAGCCACCACAGACTTAAACACCTCACCTGACTCACTCCCTTTACTCTCACTGCCAACCATGACCCAAGCCACCCCTACAAACCCCTACAAAACCTCCAATACCAGCCCCGGACTTTTTTCTTGCAGCCTGTCACTCCATATCCTCACATCTACCCCATAATTCACTCTCACTGCCATTTCTTTATTTCTTTATAAAGTTTCATAAAGCACCAACAAGATCCCGAAGTTTATCAGAGCGCTTTACAAAAAGGATGGAAGGAAGGTAATAAATGCAATATCGACATCGAGTACGAATAAAACCAATAATAAACGCATAATTACATGACAAATGGCTGCAAGGAGAGTAATACAATAAACATGCTGATTACCCTCCATCTTTGTTATTGACCAAAAGCTGACTATTAAAGTATACCTCGATTTCCGCCATCACTTAGAGCCCTCACTTTCACCCTAGAGTCGACCATTGGTCTTCAAACTTCTTAATGCTGCGCCCCCCCCTGAAAAGACAAAAAATCGGGCACTCCCCACATTTTTATCACAATTATTATGCTAAATTGGCAATGTTCAAATATGTCTAAACATATTTAACCCGTTGGCTGCTTCGAACGTTATGCTCCAGTGCTGAACGTTCGAAGAAACGGGTGGGGCCGCGCCGGCCAACGGACGTGCGCAGCACTACAGAGATAGTGCTTGCGACAACCGTTGACCGACGGCAGCAGCCAACGGGTTAAACATTGCAGTTAAGTTCTCCTGCCCCTTGTGCACATCGCAGAACAAATTGGCAATGTTTAAATATGTCTAAACATATTTAAACATTGCAGTTAAATTCTGCTGCACCTTGTACACATCGCACAATAATTCACAGCCCACTACTTCTTTATTAACAAAAAAACCCAGTTTATTAAGACAGGTGTGTATCATAGACTTCATGTATGCAAACATTGTAAACAACTCCACCTCACCAATACATGAAAATGTCTAACCGTTCCCCACCCTTAAACTCCACAGCATTCCCCAATCTGACGGTGAAGCATTCTCAAACGAACTGCACTTGTGTTGTTCAAGGCCCCATCATTTCACTTCCCTTCCCCTGTGTTCGGTCCTCCACCTCCCCCCGAGGGACAGATAAGCCCGCTCAAGACTGTCCACCCCACCCAAAAACCGCCTTAATAAAAACAAATAAACTATGCCAATCTTATAGTGGCAAATTACTTTGCTTTTCATGACTCTTAAAACAACTTGCTTATACAAATGTTTAAAAAAAAACAAGGAAAAAAAGAGGGTGGGTGGGTCACCTAAATTACTCTGACAACCCTAGGCACAGTCACCGCGAGTGCCTTCCCGCCCAAAAACAGCTATATATAACCTCCTATTAAGTCCCGCCCACATCACCTACCTGCACCTATCGCAATACGTGGGCCGCTCCATTGTGCGACAACACCCTGGGGGAGACTGGCTCGTGCCATGCTCACCCCGGGTCCTGCAAAGATCCCAGTCAGAATATAATTGACAAAATATGTTAGTGATGGCCCATTACAAAGTGCCTTACTGCTGTTCATGTTTTTATCACTTAAAACAAAGCATGCTGCTTCTCTTGCCCAAGCCTGTCGCCCTCCCTGAGATCACTTAAGGTGGGGGGGCCTTAAGTGATCCCGCCCCCACCCCCCTGGTTTGAAGACCTCTGCCCTAGACTTTCATTGCCACTCACAGATTCTTGCTGCCTTCCAGGAGTTCTTACTGCGACGCTGTGAGTCTCACTGCCACCACACAATTCACAGTACCACTTGGTGACCTGTACTGACACACTGAATATCTCTGCCCCCTCACTCAGTGAGTCACCCCTGACACTCCACTCCCTCAGTCTTACAGTCCCCATATCAGGAGAATGCCACCTACGATGTGGCACAGGATTACCAGATAGAAAAGCCATTGGCTACATTCTTGAAATGGCTTAGGGAACAATAATTACATGGTGATATTGTTTTCTGCGGCTATCATACCACATAATCCGCACTTTGGGCTGTAAAAAACTACAGAAGGATCTTAAGGAGAAGAACGACCATCTAGTGTCCTTACATTTGTCTCTTTGATTGGATTACGTCCCGGCTCAGATAGAAGAGGTAAATAAATTGCTTAATGGAACACAAGGGTCTGAATACCATCCTAGTTACAACACATCTTTTGGTCAAGGTTATCACGTCACAATTTGCGACTTAGTTCCAACATCGCCCTGAAAAAGTCCTGTTTTTCCAAGGACGAAACGCGTTGGCTGTCTGTCTTTTAAAAAGAACTAAATAAAGAAAAAAAGAAAATAACTTAACCAGTGTACAACACCTGTATGGATCCTTAGAGAGCTATTATTCAAAGCACTTTATTGAATATTGTTGCTAAGTGGTGCTTCTCTAACTTTTGTTTGGATTGGGTTGCCCCTGGGATCAGGGGAGTGCTCTTGGACAGGGGGCACTTTTGGAGATTCAGCACACAAGAATTTACTTTTGCATTTGAATATTCTGATTTGGTGATTGTATTGGATTGGTGCCTGATTGGTTGCTTGCTTGGTCCACTGTCCTCTTTTGTGTGTTTTAGTCCCCATAGCACCCACCACCACACTGTGAATCTCATGGACACGCCCAGTCTTTCTTCACTCACACCTAAATCTTACTGCAAAACCTTCCCTTTTACAGCAACCCTACGAAAAGCCACTGCTTCCCGCTAACCCTAACTATCCCATGCCTTCACGGTCATCCCTTAAACTACACTGTCATCGATTAACTCTTAATTCCCTAACACCACCTCTCCAGAAGCCTTAATCTCTCCCATATCCACTGACTCTGAGAGCCACACCAGCCCCATTACATAGCTCACTGAATTTCGGTGCTACCTGTAACACTTGTTCATGACTCTCCCACCACTGCACACCTCTCCTGAATGTCCCCGACTGTCATCGCACCTGCCTGACTCTCATACCCACCATGACCCACTCCAGACTTCCACTACCACCTGAGGAGTCCCACCACGTCCACTGTGTGTTATTGTCACTGTCTGACTAGCCGCCATCACTGATTCTCATTTGATACCTTGTAGCCCAGCCACTCCTTACAACTGTCACCCATGCATCCTTTGCACCTCCTTTACTCTCACCCCATCTCTTACCCTCACCCTGATTTCTTGACTCTCACTGCATCTCCGACTCTTCACTCTTGTCTGACACTGACAAGCATTGAGTTACTCCCACTCCAAGCCTCAGTTTCTAACCACCTAGTGCTTAATTTGTGCCAGGGCCCTCGTCAGGAGGCCACTGCAGGTTGCACCACCCATTTCCACTGCCAGTGACAGTACCAACACAACTGCTAAAAATCAAACTCCTAAGAGCATGAAAATGTAGACTATTCCAGGCCCCAAACGCTATAAGAATGGCCTTTAATGTACATTGACTTAATACACAACTGTTGTGCTCATATCTAAATTACACGAACAGCGATTCCATGTGGCCAGCCGTCATGCGAGCAGGTGTTGGCAATTAAGTGCCAGTACTGAGCACTGAAAACACAGGCTCAAATTAGGCACTGTAACCGCCACTCCGTGGCTTATCCCTTGATCTCTTGATAAATATCCCACCGCACAATCTGTCCAGTATCACTTACTCTTCCTTCCGAGTTAGTATCACCAACTCTTCCTATCTTTAACTTTAATCGACCCCCCTGACTCACCATGACTCTCATTGCAACCAAGGACCCTTCCTAAGTATTCCCAAATCATGATTTTGACCTGTTCCCTATTAAAGTCATCTTCCTCTTCTGCAAAGTTCTTGCTTCTTTGCACTTATCTATCTTTTTACCCATGCACACCTGCTAATATTCAGCACTATCTGCTTCACCTTTTACCCAGCTTTTCCATGCCTCATAAAACAATGTGATCTGAGGGCAGAAATGTCCTGACGACCACTTGACTTTGTGGATATCTGTTCTGAATCATTTTTAGGTCGAGCAGACGTACGCTCAATGCGTGAGCATTGAGAGTGTCTGCTACAGACCTAATGTCGCCCGTATTCAGGAGACTGGACACGACTCAGACGCGCGCTTTTGCAGTCTCGGATTTGACCGCGGGAGCGCGCGTCTGAGCCGCGCTTGCGCAGAGTAACTAGTAACTCACAGCCCCTGCTCACACACAGCCAGCCCCCACCCCGCTGCATGCACGCATACACACAGGCGCGCGCACACACACACACACGCTGCCGCCCCCCACCCACCCCCCTGCATACACACAGACACGCAAGCACGGAGCCCCACTCACCGGACACATCCAGCCCCCACCCCTCTGCATGCACGCACACAGGCGCGCGCGTGCACACACACACATACACACGCTGCAGCTCCACTCACCGGGACTTCTACTCTGCAGGACTCTTCCGACGTCAACGGGCACAGGGACACTGGCACTCCGCTCCTTGGCTTCCCGGGCGGACGCCGGCTGCACGCAGGGCTCTCCTCTCTGCACCGGAGCCATGCGCCAGCCACTGCAGCCTGCCTCTTGGGAAGCTCCGGTCGGGTGTCCGGCCCCGCCCCCGTCCCAACAAAGGTTGCCTGGCTTCCTGTTGAAGCCGGGCTGCTGCGGTGAGTTTGCTTTTTAACCCTTTCCTGTCTGTAGACACGTCACCCTGGGCACCGCGTCAGCACATAGGACTTCGATATGTGTAAAAGTTGTGTTTTATTTTATTCGCCCGCTTTTCTGTGCTGACACTTCCTTGTTTCCCTGCGCTGCAGAGACCCGGGGGAGCCCCTCGTCCGGGTGACTTGCTATTTGAATGGGGAATGTCATGGCGCTTCGCGTGTCATTCATTATCTCTGTCCCCGCCTCAGACCAGTTTCTGCTGGCGTTGATATTCATGCAGTCTCACAGCTGGGTATTCTCACGTTTCAAGTCATGGAGAATTTGCGTAATTTATTGGCTGAAACATTCTTGTTTGTTTTGTGGCTTTATGTGTCTGGAATTCCTGCGTTGGTGTGGGACACTAGCGTCCCTCTGAGTCTTGTTAACTGTTCCGGTTTGCAGTTCATGACATTTGACCCCAGGCCGCTCTTACATGCTTCCTTTCCACTCCAGGTGCAACAGGCATCCTTTTACCCTGCTGCTGCCAGAAACAAGGTGGGCGCACATAGATCCATCCCTGGTTCTTCAGATTCCCTGCTGTCTGGTTCTATTCAAGGGAGTGTATTTGAACTCAGTGACTGAGCACAGCTATGTACAAGCAGACTTGCACAACCAGTCAGCACCTTCTGTGTGTGTGTGTGGTTGGAAGCTCTTTTGCTCTCTTTTCTTCACCGGTAGAGATGTGGCTGTTGAGCCGGAGGATGATGTAACACTTACACAAGGAAAAGAGTCTAGCTAAATCTTTATTCCGGAGCTTAATTTGTAAAATAATATATGCATAAAAGTGCCGGAGCTCAGTTTTCTCGGGAGTTAACCACAGATTCTACTGAATGCTGGGATTGTTGAATACTGAGGCTGCCTTGTTTTGATTCCACCTCATCAACTTTTCTTACACCACTTTACTCTTCCTCTCTTATACCTCACTTTCCAGGTTCTTTTTCTTACCCCTGCTGCTTTAGTACCAGTTTTCTTATCCTTTCTTCCTTTTTAGCCTTTCTCTGTTGTGCTCTACACCAAAGTCAGATGACGAAAAATAATTCTTGGACCTTAAAAATAAGTACTGGTGCCCACTACCTGCACTACATGCCCATCCCTGTCTGTTTTTAAATCTGAAACACTCAGCTGTGTTGTGTTGGAGGCAATAGGCTTTTGCAGTAACATCAAGATCTCTGTTGTGACACTAGGTGTGGAACCGGAGAACTACACTGCCAGCTTCTCCTAGTCACCCTCACACCCTCACTCACCCTCACACCCCCCTCACCCTCACAACCCTCACACACCCTCACATCACCCCACCCTCTCACATCCTCGCACCCTCACCCTCACACCATCAAACCCTCACTCACCCTCACACCATCACACACTCACCCTCACACAATCAAAGCCTCACTCATCCTCACACACCCGCACACCTCCTCGGCCACACACCCTCACTCACCCCCCTTCACCCTCCCTCACTCACCCTCACACACCCCCTCACACACCCCCTCACCCTCACACCCCCCTCACCCTCACACCCCCCTCACCCTCACACCCCCCTCACCCTCACACACCCCTTCACCCCCACACACACCCCTTCACCCTCACACTCACCCTCACACACACACACACCCTCACCCCCTCTCACCCTCACCCACCCTCACCCACCCTCACCCACCCTCACTCACCCTCACTCACCCTCACTCTCACCCTCCCACCCCCTATCACCCTCAAACACCCTCTCACATCCTCACCCCGCATCACTCATTCGCCACCACAACATCAATCTGTGCAACCATTCAACAACTACTTCAAATATGTTCTCTCAATGTTTCAAGCTTTATTACAAATGTAACAAAAACATGTTAATATTTCACTTCTGTTCTAGGAGTTTTGTAACAATAAAAGACACAGAACATAATCTTCACAAGTTATTTACAAAACTTTAAGCTATTGCCATTATAAATTATAATACCTTTTATTTAAGTATTAATTATGTAAAAAAAAAAAGAAAAAGCCATTGTTATTTGTAATATCAATACATGTAAGTCACGTAAATACAACACATATTGCATTACAAGTGCAATATGTGTCACATTTGCAAAAATTATAACTATTGGCATTGTAAATGACAAAGCTATTAATTTCGCTATTTTCAAAAACAAAACCAAACTAAAAAAATTTGTCATTTACAATTCCAATAGCTCAAACTTTCCTAATGCGAGACCTATTGCATTGCAAATGCTTGTTTTACTGTTTGTTCTACTTTAACTCAAGTGGACTTTATTTCAGGATTCTGTGGTGTCAAGGGTATCAATCAGCTCAGTTCAGTTGTTTAAAGCTTTATTCGGTTGAGGTAATCAGTCGTACAGCATAACAGTAATTCTAACGTACAGTAGAAAGATCTCATCGATTTTAAATAACTACATTCATATAAAACATCCGTAAAAAAGGAACTGACACGAATTCAGTATTCAATTGATGCAAAAGGTAACCTTTCATAAGTTGACTAAAATTCCGTGGCCACGGTCCAACAAGGGGGCATCATAAAGTGCAGCGTGCAAAGTACGAAAAGGTACTGAATCCAGTACTCCCCTAAAAATACAATCACTGGTTAATAACAATACATTTCTTGATGTTAATAGCCTTTAGGAAGAATGATGCCAGATGGGAACATAGTCCTGGATCCTCCATACCAATAAGCAGGTTCATGGCATCCTGCGCGGATCTAATATTATACTTTAAAAAGATAGGTTTTAGATAAAAGATCCTAAAATTCGAATACATTTTACAAAAAAGTAAGATATGGAAGCAACTTTGCTGAGAAGCTCCATCACATGGACATGGAATGGTGGTACTCTGCTTCATTTTAAGAAAAGCTACCAAATGATGGGCTATGCCTAATCTTAGGCGTGTCAATACATATCTGTGGGAAACATTTGTTACGAAAGCTAAACACGGTTGGAAGCCCTTTACAAGTTCCAGTTGCCTATAATATATAACTGTTGATTGTTTCTCAGTTATACAAGAACGAGATGCCCTTTTGGCCTCCAGAAAAACTGTTTTGATCTCGGATTTTGATATAGAGTCTGTAAGGCATGGATCCAAACGTATATCACAGTTAAATAAGGAAGCAAACCAATGACAGACATACCTAATCCACTGTATTTTATTGCTATTGTCTAGCCTTAAACAGTCTCGAATTAAGGTTTGTATAAACGCCGTCTCTTACTTTCTCCATATCGATTTCCAGAGGCGGAGAGGGCGCATAGCCACTAGGTCTGAGATAAAGTCTAGACCTACCTCATTATGGATTAATTCAGTAGTTGCAGAAGGCGGGACACATAATAAAAGTTTAAGGTACAGGTTCTCTTCATATAGTAGGGAATTTTTTGTGCAATATCCCCAAAGGCCTGCCCCATATATTGCTGCTGTCGCACACCTAGCCTTAAAAATATCCACCATATCCTTTGGTCTACGATTTCCCAATTTAGCTGCAAATCTAAATATGCCATTGGCATTCATCGACATTTTAGACCTTACATTGGCATGTTCATGGACCCAGGTTCCATTCCCTGAGAAAGTCACTCCTAAATAATAAAACGAATTTACCACCTGGACCCTATAATCATCAGTAAAAAAGGGCCTAGTCAATTTGGGGTGCTTACCACATGCCATGATGAAAGTTTTCGTTTTGTTTATAAGAAGCTTCCTTTTGTCAATAGATCATTTTAAATTGTTAATAAGGCGCTGTAGTCCAATGGGGGTACGGGAGAGCAAAACCGCATCATCGGCGTATAGGAGAATTGGTACGGTTTTCTCAAAAATCATCGGGGAATCAGCCGGGATTAGCCTCAATGCTGAATCAAAGTTATTAATGAATAATGAAAATAATAATGGTGCCAGCACACATGCCTGGCGTACACCTCGTTTAACATTAAAAAAAAGAGTACATTCTCCTATATGTCCGTACCGCACTTTACTAGAGAGTTTCTCATATAATCTAGCTAAAAAGAAAACAATCTCTGTAGGTGCGCCCATTTCTAATAAAAGTGGCCACAGGATGGAATGGTCAACCAAGTCAAAGGCGCTGCTGAGGTCCGCGAAACATAGATATAAGTTACCTTCTTTTGCTAGGGTATATTTGCTAATCAATAGGTCTAGGTTAACACATTGTTCCATTGTGCCTAGGCCTTTCCCAAACCCATATTGGACTTCTGAGAGGATAATGTTTTCCTTCACCCAACTTTCAAGTCTTTTAAGTAGGATCCTACTCATTACCTTAATAGAAGAGTCCAAAAGGGAAATAGGACGACAGTTACTCGGTTCAGACTTTGACCCTTTTTTATGGATTGGTATGATTATCAAATGACCCCATGACAACGGATTCAAATCCTCGGCAGCGGCATTAAAAACTCTGGTTAGGATTGGGGACCAAAGCTCCATTTCATTCTTATATAGGTCCATTGGCACCCCAATCAATGCGCATTTGTAGAGCGAAGCTCTTCACCGGCAAGGCTATCCAGGTGCTGAGTTATAGGGCTCAGTCGAAAAGACAGACGGGTCTTGAGTTTCTTCCTGAAATTCGCCAGGTAGGGTGATGTGAAGAGGTGGAGGTTGTGCCAGGCTTGGCGGTGAGATGGGAGAATGAACCGCCTCCACTGTGCTTAGACGGATGCGTGGTGTCTGTACGAGGGCGAGGGAGGCGAAGCGAAGGTCTCTGGAGGCTTGGTGGAAGTTCAGGCGGTGGTTGATATAGGCTGGTCCTTGGTTGTGGAGGGCTTTTTAGGCCTTGAGTAAAGTAGTTGAGGACATCAGCAAATTGGATGGTCCAGTTGTTATTTTCTGCCACAGCACTTTTATATTTCCATTTCCCATCAACCACTAGTCTCAGGCACACACTCTTATTTTATGTTGACACAAACAACCACTGATATCCAGCAGACTGTGAGCCAAGAAAGGTCAAAGTTCGTTTGCTATCAGTGTCCTCTTGACAGTGCTTGCATCTCGTTCGCCATGGAGGACATCTTTACCTTATCACATGTGAACCTTTTAGTTTTGCCGCAGTAAAAATGAAAGAGGAACTGGAATCACTCAGAAAACATCACTAGAAATAAAAACGTTGTAGAAAGGCAGGATAAAATTATTTGTTAAAAATGAAATCCCACCTGTATTATTATGGAAGGCACATTTCTAGTGTGGAACAGAGAAAGGCTATTGCTGTTCCCCACTGTTAAAGGTGACATTCCTTCTAAAGTATTATAGAGTTGTGCTTTGATTTCTCTATAGAAGAGTCTGCAATCTGAGAGAGCTTTGATGAGGTCCAGTTAGAACAGTGCAGGCAGGACATTTACCATTGCAGTTACTGTGCTGGTGTCCTATTGCCAGAGTTGGACTAGGACAAAAAAAGGCCCTAGCACCAAAGTGACCCCTAGTTGTAAATCAGATAGTTAAAAACAATGGCCCACATGTGCAAATGGGACAGTTTTGAACTTGTAAAGCCATGTTGTGTATGTGTTTTGCAGGGTGTGGGAGACTGCATGCATTTTTGCTTCTTACAGGTAATTTTTATGGTCATACCAGGGTCATGTACAGTAAAAACCGGCCCACCAGACCATAAAACTGTCCCACAAACTTCCAAAAAAACGGATCCACCCAAACTCTGACCTGTCAGTTCAGCCCCTGGGGCACTGCCTGGTTGCCCTAAAGGGCAGTCCGACCCTGCCTGTTGCCTGTTTCTGCCTCCACATTTGTTAGATGTCCCAAAACGCAGGTGAGAAGAGAGAGCATCACTTTACAGAAAAAGGTAAACTTTTTAGGGATCCAGACACCAGGATCCCTTGGCCCTCTCTGTCTGTCTGTGTGATCCACCTGAGTCCTCTTTTCGGGCTACAGATAGAGAGGATGGAACCTTGGCATGCTCACCTGGAGGAAGGGATACTGTATGGCACTGTAGGTAGTATTTCAGGGGTGACCCTGATTAACCCCTTCACTGCGGGGGTAATTCCCCCGCTGTGCTGGGGGGGAGGGGGCGCGCACAGCGCTCCTGTGCTCATGACGAGCTCAGCTCGTCATGAGCTACGGCGCTCCTGTGATCATGACGAGCTCAGCTCGTCACAGGTGCATTGGCTCCCGTGGAATGCTCAGCACAGCGGGGGAATTCTCCCCACACCTGAGCGTTCCACGGCCCATGACGAGCTCAGCTCGTCATGACCATGCAAAAGGTTAATATTTTGTATGTGCTCCAGAATACAAAGAGCAATATATAGCCAGAGAATTATGAAAGGGAACATGCAACCTGATTATTCTACAATTCATCCTAATATGTCTTTAAGGAGCACCTGTTTGGAATAAGCTAATTTCCTTAATTTAGCGCCTATTGAATACTTGCGGAATAGCCTATGTGATAGCCTTTCACGGGGTGTGTTGGCTCTTACAGGCGATTTACCCTAATCTGGCATTCATCACATGCACATACACGTATGCCCTCTGTTTTAGGGAGTCCAGCATACATTTAATTCTTAAAAAGGCGAAAGACGCATGATCTGAATCTTGGAGACTTGTTTTCAAAGAAAGGAGCTAGCATAGTAACTCACTGCCCAAGGCCCCGTGATGATTAGTCCTGTTCCGATAACGGGATACAGCTTCAGACATCAGGTGTTGTTGGTCCTTTTGACCCAAGAAGGTAAGTTTAGTAAGAGAATAGTTAGCACTATCTCCTTAATCAGATGGAATTCTAACAACACCTTGGGCAGAAACAACCAACCTATGCAAAGTATAAATGTATTAGATTGTAATTGCATTTATATAGTGCTTACTACCGCCAACGAGGCATCAAAGCGATTTATAGTGGTTACCATGCTACTCTGGAACCCAAGGTCAGTAGTTAACCCAGTGTTGGTTGTTAGTATTGTTTTTTATTTATTTAAGTTCGTCTTGTGCTATCAAGAACATTATTCCAAGCCTTCACACCAGTTTCTTTGTCGTATATTAAAATAATAGACGTAAGATGAGTTCAATATTGTGTCTTATGAGTTCATGCAAGGTATTGTTCGCGTGAATTGTATGTAAGAGAAGCATAGGTAATGTGTACTTATGAACAACTGTGTGTAGCTCAGCCCGAAGAGGCCTGTGACTTGATTTTATGGCTGGACCGGAGGCTATCTTTATCCTTAATATCTTTTAGTGCTGCAGCCACTTAAAACTTAACAGAGGCGACACTAAAATATTAACACATGAACATTACTTTATGTATGTAGTCCTCCAAATCTGCTCTTGCTTCCTCTTTTCATTGCTGCTCCATGGCAGCTAAGTGCCTCCTTTTTTAGATCTCGCCTAGACATGCTGTATTCAGGATATGGGCCTAAAGCTGGCAACCTACTTTCCGCCCATCTTTTTAATTGGCTCCTGTCCCTGTCCTTCTAAATGGTGGCTTTTCATTGATCTTTAGGCTTAGTAATCCTACCTTGTCTCTTCTTGTAACCTCCTATGAGGACACCGCCTGTTACATGTGTTGTTAAGCCCTGGGTTTTAATTACAGCCTCAAGGCACTATTGTCTCTTCTTGTTACCTCCTATGAGGACACCACCGCCTGTTACATGTGTTGTTACGCCCTAGGTTTTAATTACAACCTCAAGGCACTGTTTTCTTAAAAGCCTTCAGACAGGACACTCTCTTGTCCTAAACTAGGTTGACAGTGGTTACTTTACTAGCTAACACATCTCACATTTATATTAGACCATCTATAAATGTCCCTTCATCAGCTCCACATAGAGTACAACCTAATCCGGAATTAATATAATCATTCTTTTTCACATTTCAAAGCTACTAATAGTATATATGAACATAGCTATTTGAATGTACTTGTGGTACTATCTTGTATGAATGCATTATAGGTAGGGTGGATTTACCATATCTTCTGCTGGGTGCAGTACCATATGTGACCAAAAGTTTATGATGCTCACTAGGGACCTCTAGGAGCAGCTTGTGGTACTGCACCTAGATATGAAGTGCTGGTGCCTTGCTCACTAGGGACCTCTAGGATCAGCTTGCGGTACTGCACCTAGACAAGCAGTGCTGGTGCCTTGCTCACTAGGGACTGCTAGGAACAGCTTGTGGTACTCCACCTAGACATGCAGTGATGGTGCCTTGCTCACTAGGGATCTCTAGGAGAAGCTTGCAGTACTGCACCTAGACAAGCAGTGCTGGTGCTTTGCTCACTAGGGACTGCTAGGAACAGCTTGCGGTACTGCACCTAGACATGCAGTGCTGGTGCCTTGCTCACTAGGGACCTCTAGGAGCAGCTTGCGGTATTGCACCTAGACATGAAGTGCTGGTGCCTTGCTAACTATGGACCTCTAGGAGCAGCTTGCGGTATTGCAACTAGACAAGCAGTGCTGGTGCCTAGCTCACTAGGTACCTCTAGGAGCAGCTTGCGGTACCATATGTAAATTTCCCGTCATCAGCTCCACATAGAGTACAACCTAATCCGGAATTAATATAATAATTCTTTTGTCACATTTCAAAGCTACTAATTGTATTTATGGACATAGCTATTTGAATGAACTCATGGTACTGTCTTGCATGGAATGCATTATGGGTAGGGTGGATTTACCATATCTTCTGCAGGGGACAGTACCATATGTGAGCAACAGTTTATGATGCTCACTAGAGACCTCTAGGGGCAGCTTGTGGTACTGCACCTAGACATGAAGTGCTGGTGCCTTGCTCATTAGGTACCTCTAGTAGCAGCTTGCGGTACTGCACCTAGACATGAAGTGCTGGTGCCTTACTCACTAGGGACCTCTAGGAGCAGCTTGCGGTACTGCACCTAGACAAGCAGTGCTGGTACCTTGCTCACTAGGGGCTGCTAGGAGCAGCTTGCTGTACTGCACTTAGACAGCAGTGCCTTGCTCACTAGGTACCTCTAGGAGCAGCTTGCTGTACTGCATGTAAATTTACCTTCATCAGCTCCACATAGAGTACAACCTAATCCTAAATTAATATAATACTTCTTTTTGTCACATTTCTAAGCTTCTAATTGTATAAATGGACATAGCTATTTGAATGTACTTGTGGTACTGCCTTGCATGCAATGCATTATGGATAGGGTGGATTTACCATATTTTCTGCTGGGTGCAGTACCATATTTGCCCAAAAGTTTATGATGGTAACCAGGGACCTCTAGGAGCAGCTTGCGGTGCTGCAACTAGACATGCAGTGCTGGTGCCTTGTTCACTAGGGACCTATAGGAGCAGCTTGTGGTACTGCACTGAGACATATAATGCTGGTTCCAGGCTCACTACGCAATCATTTGCAATGCACTAGGTCTTGCATTACTGAAAGTATTAGCTATTGGTGTTGCATTTTTAATTCCAATACCAATACCTCAAACATAAAAGTAATGCAAGACCTATTGCATTGCAAAGGCTTGTCCTTATTTTGCTTTGCTTGCATGTTTATATGGAAGTGGGTTTGTTTGCATCGAGGTTCACAGCACAATTCCAGACTTAGGGCCTGATTCAGGTCTTGGCAGACGGGTTACTTTGTCATAACAGTGATGGATATCCCGTCCGCCTAAATATAAACCCCATAGGATATAATGGGATTCATATTTCGGTGAACTGGATATCCGTCACCGTTGTGACGGAGACACCCGTCCACTAATATCTAAATCAGGCTGTTAGTTTTGTTAAGGTCCAGATCTGGAAGCTCTAGCGGTGGATGCTTTTCATCTAAAGTGGAAAGATCTGAAAGGATACGCATTCCCTCCTTTTGAGATGATTCAGAGGATGTTGTTATCAGTGAGGAGACAGATATCAAGCATTCTTGATAATGCCTTTCTTGGTGGATCAATCTATTTTTCCTGGGGTGTTGGAGTTAGCAATAGAGAAGACACTTTTTGATAGCAGCCTCCCTGGACTTTTTAGTAGGCGGATAAATAAAAGATCACCCAATGGTGGGGAGTGAGGACTTGAACCTTCTAGCTTTGAGAATATAGCAGGAGAGGTGGAGAGTCTGGCATTCTTTCACGGAGGCTTCAGAGCACCCCAAGGAGTGTTCGGCTGAAGGTACCAGGAAAACATATAAAGGGTTATGGGAGGCCTAGGTTTGTGGATGTGTGGAAAGGGGGTTGGATCCCTTAGAAGCATCTGTTTTAGAGGTTTTAATTATTCATCTGATTTGCTTTCACATGGTTTGAGTTACCAGCAATTTGAGCTAGACTTAAGTTAGTGAATGGGAGGTTGCTTGTTAGTGATATAAAGTTGAAAAGGACAACAGAGTCGAGACTTCAGGGTGTCAGCTTGGTTTAGAATTTGTTTGATAAGTGGCTGAGTAATAGTTTTTTAATTTTCATCTATTGAGCAGCCGGGACGCCCCTTGGCTGGGGCAGCCGTGCGCTATACAAGCACATCTAACATAACATAACATAACATAACATAAAGTTAGCACATTTGGTATGTCTAGTTTCTTTTGGAAAGGGTTCAAATGTTCAGGCCTTGGAGGTAACAGACATTGTAATCCGGCTGTGGTGTAATTTTGGGCATCTAGGAGAACTAAGACTATAAGTGCAACATGCATAATGGCAGCCTACGTCTTGGCATACAATATAGATTCTGCAAGTGTCTGTGATAGTGAATTATATTAAAGACATCGAGGCTAACATTACCCCTCTCTTTTCGCTTGAAAAAAAAAAAAAATGAAAGAGTTGAGAAATTAGAAAGATGGAGCGAGAAAATGAGGACATAGTTTGTTTTCTCTGCTGATACATTTATATGTTTTTCCTTTTCAGTCTATTGTGTTTCACGTTTCTTTTGACTGATGGACAGGGACATGGTTTAAGGTGCTTCGCAATGTTTTGGACTTTATTTAATAAGTCTGTATGTGCAGGTACAGGAAGGTGTTATCATCAATAGTCACAGAGTAAATGTAGAGAAGAAGCGAGAGTGGAGTACAAAATTGGATTACTCTATATACAGGAGAGCTCTAATTCTAGAATTGTAGTGCTGGCTGTGTTAAGCTTAAAGCGGCTGCTTGGAGCTGCAATGAAAGATCTTACGCATAAAGTTATCCTCCATCTCTTTAACAAAATTTAGATTGTCCTCTTAACCCTTTCCATGCTCATGACGAGCTGAGCTCGTCATGATGCACGGTTGAGCTGTGCTGATGACGAGCTGAGCTCGTCATGATTTATGGACTTTAGCAATTTCCAGCATAGGAAGGGAAAACTGCTAGCAGCCAAGGTGTTAAACACACCTGAAGAATTTACATTCTACCTGGAAAATTAACTTCATTAAAGAAAACAAACATCCAGGTCACTAGTTAAATTCGTTAGTAGGCAGCAATATAAAGGGATTTTGAACTAAAACTGAAAGACCCCGGTTGGGGCCTCATATATATTAACATGTCCTATATGGAGGCAATTCACTCCCGAAGAAAATCAAGAACATCCCTGAAAATGACACTTTAGTATAGTATAGGAGAAACACTGCACATTAGAACATCTCTGGGCCTCCATGTCAGTGAAAAAGGGCCATACAGAACTTCATTTCAGTTACTGAACTGGCAAAGCTGGAAATATTAGATATCTATATGGCAAAACTGCTCTTAGCTCCACCATTAAGAATCCCTTTTGGAGAGACCTGATACTGGTTAAAAAAAAGAAAGGCACAGGTGCGCCTCCCTGTGTGGAGTGGCTCATGGGAAGCCATTTCCACTGGTATCCTTTCTGTATGGGAACGGTATGAAAAACATAGTGATCACTGACAGAAACCATTCACTCACTGAGAGAAAACACCCATTGAGTGGGTGGGATTAGTTGTGTATTTCCTGGAGATGAACAAGCAATTTGGGGGTCTATTTCCAGGAATCCCAACAGGTCAGTATGGCAAGGCAGACCTGCTGCTAGGGGTCACTTTTCTAGCAAAACAGCTTCTGTCAAGCACAGAGGAGCTGTTGCGATGGGAAAAAAACACACCCACAATAGACACGTTGATGGAATGGCCACCTCCTGTCTACACACAACAGTGGTGACCCCAAAATCGAAATGAGATCATAGATTGTTGAGTACAGAAACCCTGGGGCATATTACCAACAACTAGCGATAATTATCGCTATGTTGGCTTAGCGGCAATATTATTATCGCCGAGCTCCGCCGATTTTTATCGCAGATAAACCTTGCTATTATCAAGGTTTATCTCAAAAGCGATTAAAAATCGGCCGAATTGCATGAATATCGCTGAAAAGTCAGCGATATTCATGCATTACCGAGCTAATGCTCTTGGCCATGTTATCCACCTACCATTGGATAACATGGCTAAGAACTGCTCAGGGCAGGTGTTAGCTTTTGGAGATATTCGCGCTTAGCACGAATATTTCCAAAAGTAGGTAATAGGAGATAGCGATGTTAGCGACTGTTTCCAGTCGCTAACATCTTGGCACGCCCACTTTGCATGTCAATAGCGATAAATGTCGCTGACATGCAAAGTGGGCCCCAAGATGATCGCTATCTCCTACTAGCTGTCGCTAACTGGTGTTAGCGACAGCTAGGTAATAGGGCGATATAATTATCGCCGCTTTAGCGGGAAAAAATCCTGCTAAAGCGGTGATAAGGCCCTTGGTAGTATGCCCCCCGGTTTTCATGATTATTCATTTTCATGTTTAAGGGAATTGATACTGGAAGTTTGCTTAACTGCAAGCACTCTGATAT